>NC_133232.1:11337500-11937500 GCF_040436345.1 Pagrus major
CTCTGCTGCAGCTGGTCCTCCATCTTCCTCCTGTAGCTATTCTTCCCCTCTTGGATCTTCTTCCGCAGCTCCTTCTGCACAGCCTTCAGCTCCTCCTTGTTGCCTGACCTAAAGGCCCTCTTTTTCTCCTTAAGGAGAGCCTTTATGTCAGGATTATTCGAGGGTTTGTTGTTTGAAAAACACTGTACAGTCCTGGTGGGTACGGTGTTATCCACACAGAAGTTTATGTAGTCCGTTATGCAGCCTGTTAAACTGTTGATGTCCTCCCCAGAGAAATGCAGTGACCATCAACAGGTTACTTATTGTCCGTTTCGGTATTGTCCAGTGTAGGGAGGGCAGGGGGACAGGGGTGGAAGTTTACGAGCTGAACAGCCTTGGGAACAAAGGTTGCTCTTCTCCTCTGTGTCCTGCAGCCTGGGCAGCGGAGCCGGCGTCCTGAGGGGAGCCACTCAAAGGCCGGGAACAGAGCGTGGGAGGGGTCCTGAAGGATCCTGCGCGCTGTTCTCAGTGTTTGCTGCTTGCACACAGTGGAAAGTGCTCTGACCGGCAGTCCAATGATTTTAGAGCAGATTTTGACTGTGCTCTGCAGGCGTGTCCTGTTTTGCAGGCTTATGGAGTGGAACCAGCAGGTGATGGAGAGTGTGATGACACTCTCTATGAAGGAGTAATAAAATGTCCGAAGAATGTTCTTATTGACCCCAAAAGTGTTGAGCTTCCCCAGGAGATACTGCCGCTGCTGGCATCTCCTGAGGATCTCCTCAGTGTTGGAGGCAAATTTAAATGTACTGTCAAAAATTGTGCCCAGGTATTTGTACTCCTCCACAATCTCTACATTCCTCCTGTGGATTGTGCTGATAACAGCTGCAGCCAGCTCCCTCTGCTTGCTGGAAAAGGTCACCACCATCTCTTTGGTCTTCTCCGTGTTTAACTCCAGGGCTGATTTACCACACCACTCCACAAACTCATGCAGCACTGAGCTGTGGTGATATGAGGGGGCCTGAGAGCAGGGACACGAGAACTGTGTCATCCGCATACTTTACCAGATGACAGTCATTGGTGTAAAGGATGAAGAGCAGAGGTGAAAGGACACAGCCCTGAGGGGAGCCTGTAGAGGTGACTGAGACGTCGGAGAAGGTGTTATTGACCAGCATCCTCTGTGATCTGTTGGTCAGGAAGTCTGTAATCCACAGGATCAGCTGGTCGTCCAGGTGGAAGCGGGTGGAGAGTTTCTCTGCTAGGATGTGTGGCTGTAGGGTGTTGAATGCAGAGGAGAAGTCTGCAAACAGAAGTCTGGCTGTGGTGTTGGGGTGTTCCAGGTGTTTGTGTACCGTGTCCATGATGAGTGTTTTGGCATCATCAACCCCTCTGCCTGCATGGTACGCGCGGTACGCATGCTACCTGCACAGCTACCAGACCCCTGTAGTCTGTAAAAAAATTATTTTTCATGAGTCATCAAAAAGAAGAGGAGGCAGAGACGACAGACAGAAGACAAATGGAGAAATAATGTACAGAGAGGTGATGATGTGAAACTACCTTGATGCCGTATCCTGTCACCTCTCTGAGCTGTCCTGTAAAAAAAAAAGCTGTGAAAAACAAAAAACACGGTAGATTGTGGAAACCTTCAAGATTAAACACAATCTGAAAACATCAGATTTCCCTCCTCTAGGTGTTATTACTAAATAGAAAATTGAGTTTGCAAATGTAATCATGTAATACTACAAAGAAGTAAAATTACTAAAGGGCTCCACAAGCAGTTCAAAAGAGTGTATATTTAATTCACAATGAATTTTGTCCCTGTGTTTATCTATATGCTTGTGGTTCTCAATTTAGTGTAACTGTGTGTGTGTGTCTGTGTGTCTCAGTAAGGATGCAGAGCGTCTATCAGATGAACTTTCCCTGCAGAGGATGAAATCTTTGTCAGAGAGTCAGAGAGCTTTGGAGCTGGAGAGGAAACTCTTCTCATCTGAACGGCTTCTCAAACAGGTAAACCCACGACTTAAACGTAATCTTAACATTACACAGGAGAATTTGCTCTCAGCTCCTATATCACATATACATCTGTGTTTCCGGTGTGCTGCGGCTGAAATTTGACCGCTGAGGAGAGGAGAAGGAGGACTAGTGAAGAGAGAAGAATGTGGAGAGGGCTGTGCTTTATCTATGATGTTATATTATTTTCCGCAATGGATGCTTCATATCTATTTAGGTTATTTAACACACCCATGAGTAATAGCAAATAAAGCATGGGAAGAGAGAGGAGAGGACTTGGTCTTAAAACTTTAGAAACTAACATACTATTTTTGCTCTGTCACACACTTGTCAGTAAAGCTTAGAAACGGAGAGAACTTCATCTGCTAACTTAAGAATCTAAAGTTGTATTTTTTCTCACCACTTCATTTCCAAATCAATTCACACACACATTAGTAAAGCATTAAGCATATAAACAAGGAACTTTACGCTTACTTGAATATGACAGCTCAAGGATTGTAACAACAACCATCGGGTAAATGTTAACACTGATATTGCTGCCTCATGTGAGCATCGCACAGTCAATAATGTGAGTTATTTTATCACTGAAAATGTTGTTAAATTTGAGTAAATTAGCACCGTTTGATAATGCAAATTCATTTGAATAAACAAAGTATAATTAAGAATTAATAATTGGGAGAATTAATTACTGACAGTCGCTAGACAACACCCATTGAATGTAGATGGTCACCCAGTGGGTGACAGGGGTCATACATAAAATAATAGGCTAGCTTGTTTGGCAAATCACATAGGCATAAATCCCAAAAGGATGGGGGGGGCACGACCCCCCTGCTTGGAAAAATATGATTTGCCACTGTAAACACCACTAGCATTTAGTGTTTGCAGTAGCAATATAGGATCTGGCAGGGCGTCGGAGTGTTTTAGTTACACCACTACATTTGGTGTGTTTTTCAGGTTGCTTTTTGTGTAGTTGTCCCCTCCAAAGGTGATATTTGATTTTTCGCCGGTGCATTTACATTTTCAGATGAGTTTAAAAGACTGGCTTATCACTCCTCATATGTAGGCCTTTATTTGCTTTGAGTCCCTCTGCTGCCAGCAGACACATTGAAACCTCCCAGGCAAACGCCTTTGCAAACATACAAAAAAAAATGTGCATGTGTGTGACACATCCGCTGCTACAACTTCATCCTAGGGGAAGCACTGTACATAATGTGTCTCATTTTCGTTGTCTCAGTTTCTAAACTAATCTAAACGTAGTTGTATGAAATTTTCTGTCTGCCAAGTGTGTATTCATTTCTCTTGGTGAATGAATCTTGGAAGACAATTGGCGACACTGGCAGGTAAATGTTTGTACCTAATCTCTGCTGCGTGTTGGTGTCATTGATCTCCATAGATTTATCTATACTTCTCTCCTCTGCTGTCAAGTGCACGTCATGGTGCATTTAAGTGCACCTCAAACACAAAGGTTGATTAAACTGTAAAGTTTTTAAGTGCTGTATCATAGACAACTGGAAGTGTTGCAGTTTATTGAAGACGTTTTACCTCTCATCCAAGAGGCTTCTTCAGTTCTAATCAACCAAAATTGAGGTGTACAGAAAACCTACACACACCAGGGTTTCCTCTACATGTAATTGATTGTGGCGCACCGCCACGGCAAAATAAAAGCCGCCACACCTTCAGAATAATGTTTTTTTGTTGTTGTTTTTTACCTTGTTTTTATGTTGTTTTATGTTTATGTTAATGTAAATTATTGTATGAAACCAACACCGGAGTCACCACCTGCCTGTCTGGCTGCGGCGCGCGAAAGACGAAGAGAGTAGAGACGACAGTCCGACGTGGAGGGAGAGAAAAGGGTGAAGGAAAGGTACCTAAGCTAGGTTATATTTGATACAGGTTTGTTCAAACCCGTGAAAACGATACTGTTATAGATGGATTAGGCTACAGAAAAAATCCTGAGTTCAGTGTTGCCACAGTTACCTTGAAAAAGTAATCTGATTACTGGTTATCCTTTAAAAAGTAACTTAGTTACTTTACTGATTACTTGTTTTTAAAAGTAACTAAGTTAGATTAAAAGTTACTTTCGAGTCAACCTCGTTTAAGGGCAGCATTTCCTCTACAACATACCGCCCGACCAACTTCTTCAACTCTCCCCCACTTACTTGTTTAGCACCGAAGTCCAGCTTTTGTTGTTTGGGAGGTGGGGGACCTCCTGCAGAAGTCCAGCTTTTGTTGTTTGGGAGGTGGGGGACCTCCTGCAGAAGTCCAGCTTTTGTTGTTTGGGAGGTGGGGGACCTCCTGCAGAAGTCCAGCTTCTGTTGTTTGGGAGGTGGGGGACCTCCTGCAGAAGTCCAGCTTCTGTTGTTTGGGAGGTGGGGGACCTCCTGCAGAAGTCCAGCTTTTGTTGTTTGGGAGGTGGGGGACCTCCTGCAGAAGTCCAGCTTTTGTTGTTTGGGAGGTGGGGGACCTCCTGCAGAAGTCGAGGCCGTGGCTTTGCTCACAGCTCTCTGCTTAACACCACCTGGTGGGGCTTGCTCTGTAAACTTAACTGTGCTGCGACTCCAAATGTTTCTTCAAATTTGACGTTGTGTTTTTGAAGCTTGACAGTACTTTGTCGCCAGCACAGAGTGTACAACGAACCTTAATATTCTCATCTTTAGCTGACACGAACTCAAAATAATGACTGTATTTCCAGCTCGATAACGCGCATCTCTCACCTCCCTCCATTGTTGATGTGTTTGTGTTGCTGCGTGGTGTACACGTGAGTTGTCCTCATGCTGAAAACGTGACTTGTCGCATATGTGACATCACTCCCCGAGACGCAAGAAGAAAGCAAAAATATATATTTTTACTAAGGAAAATGACACAAATAATAGTAACGCACGGTGACTTGAATAAGTAACTTTAATCTGATTACTGGTTTGGAAATATTAACGCGTTAGATTACTCGTTACTGAAAAAAGTGGTCAGATTAGCATCACTGGTCAGGATAAATGTGTTATTGATTGGTTAATACAGGATACGCATTATTTCTATCATCATTTCAGAGAGATTCTTATTTTTATTTTATTTTTGTACCATTGACACTTGTTAAAGAGAGATTACTTCAGGCCTAATAAAGCATGTCGAGTCTTTGGTTATACAGTAGAGAGAGATATTATTTTGTTGTAGATTAATTTTTAACTGTAAAACGTAATTTTCTATTGATAGAGGAAACCCGTTACGTTTCAGATACACGTTTTGAACAGCACGACATAACGTTAGCTTAGGTAATGCCCAGGTCATTTTCTGCCATGACTCTTTTCTGGTTACATTTTCAGATGAGTATATTAAACTATTTTCAAAAGAAGAGAAAGGTTCCAGAGGAAGAGAGTCAGGTAACGTTACATAAAGGAGAGGCTCAATGTTCTTGATTTATTATCGTGATGTTATTCCCTCAAGTCAATAGAAATGATAATGATGTGTACCGTGATAAGTGTAATATTTAAATATTCCTAACATTTCAGTATAGACTAGTTTAGTTATTTAACTTTGAAATATATCTTTAATTTGTTGTTGTTGTGTTTGTTGTTTTGGCCTAGTGATACTGCAAGATCCTATTTTCAATTATTATTTTCAATTCATGTACCGGAAACCCTATAGTAAATAATGTATTTAGAAAAACATTCAGTTTGAAATAGTCATAATTTCACATTTCAAAATTCATGTTGTCATCATCGTCGTCACCCTCCCTCTTCCACCTGGGCAGACCTCCCCCACGGTTTACAAAAATCCTGGAGGAAACCCTGCACACAGATCAATACTTGCTATTCGACTCTCACCACCCCACTGGAGCACAAGCTGGGGGTCATCAGAACCCTAAACCATCGGGCTGAGACCGTGCCCACAAAGACAGAGGGGAAGGAGAAGGAACAGAAGCACATCAGGGGAGCACTTAAAACCTGTGGTTACCCTAACTGGACCTTTGTCAAAACCTCTAAAAGATCCAGAGCTGACAGAGAGGAGGAGCCGGAAAAACATAAGAACATCATCATTCCTTATGTCACGGGAATATCAGAGAAATTCAGGAGGATCTTCAATAAACATCATATCCCGGTTCACTTTAAACCTAGCAACACGCTGAGGTAGAAACTTGTCCATCCTAAGGACAAAACACCCAGGTGTAAGCAGAGTAATGTAGTTTATGCTGTTCAATGCAGCCAGACTGCACAGATTTGTACACTTGGGAGACAAAACAACCTCTCCATAAACGAATGGCACAACACAGGAGGGCCAACTCCTCAGGTCAAGACTCTGCTGTCCACTTACATCTGAAGGAGAAAAATCATTCAATTGAGGACAACAATGTAAACATCTCGGCCAGAGAAGACAGATGGTTTGAAAGAGGAGTAAAAGAATCCATCTACAGTCCTGCTCACCATTATTAGCACCCATGAAGTTTAAGTACATAATGTGGAATATCTTCTGAAAAAAATGAATCAAGTGAAACATTTCTTTTCTATAGAGAACTTGTGTTTGATACAAAAGAGCAAATGATAAACAACAATTTAAAACAATAAACAATGGGAGGAAAAAATAGAAAACCTTAAAGCTTGCTGTGTCACTGGTATTGGCACCCTTTGCTGTAAATCAGTATGGAAACACATTGTGTTCACAAATGAGAAATCACCTATGATAAATTGTCTGTGCCCATGTGACATGAATTAGCCAATGAATGATGACTTCCCTGTTTTAAAAAGCCATCTGTTATCCCCTGTTCCTTTGTCACAATGGTGAAGACAAAGGAGCTGTCTGAGGACATCAGAAGTGCGATAATTGGCAAACACAAGACCTCCAAAGGGTATAAGGCCATCTCCAAAGACCTTGGTGTCCCTGTTTCAACAGTGCGTAATGTTATTAAGAAGTTTGCCAAGCATGGAACTGTCAAGAACCTCCCTGGACGTGGGGGGAAGAGAAAAATTGATGAGAGAAGTCTTCGAAAGTTGGTGCGAATGGTGGAAAAAACACCACGTCAAACATCCAAAGACCTGAAGGCCAATCTGGAACAGTCTGGAGTCATGGTTTCAACAAGTACCATACGCCGCACACTAAACCAAACAGGGCTTCATGGGCGAAGGCCAAGGAAGACATCACTGCTGAGGAAAAGACATAAAAAGGAACAACTAATCTTTGCCAAAGAGTACCTGGACAAACCACAATCCTTCTGGGAAAATGTTCTGTGGACAGATGAAACAAAAATAGAGCTTTTTGGCAATGCACACCCACAGTTTTTTATAGACTACACAATGAAGCCTACAAGGAAAAGAACACCCTACCAACAGTTAAGCATGGTGGAGGATCCATAATGCTGTGGGGCTGCTTTGCTGCATCTGGTACTGGAGGCCTTGACCGTATCACAGGAATCATGAAATCAGAGAATTATCAAGAGATTTTAGAGTGAAATGTCCTACCCAGTGTAAGAAAACTTGGTTTGAGTCGAAGATCATGGGTCCTCCAGCAAGACAAAGACCCAAAGCACACATCCAAAAGCACGCAGGAATGGTTGAAAAGGAAAAAATGGACTGTTTTAAAAAGTAAAGTTTTGTTTTTCTTTCTTGTTTTCATTTGTTAAAATACATAGACCTGCATCTGTGATAGCTCTTGGTCTTTCACTACAACACTTTTAATGATTTAGTTTGCCGGATGTACAAAGTACATCGGCTCACTACATATTAATCACCATACTACTTATTGTTATTCTTCTGAAACTTTGCCAGGTAACTAGTTTTGCTCCAAATGCTTTTTAAGTTATGAATTTTTGACGTTTAGCCCTCTGAGCTAAATTTCAGCATTTTTGTAATTCTTTGTATGTGGATCTCCTATTTTTCATTGGATTGGGTTGGAATTGGTCCTGAACATCCAAGAAGCCCTAAATTAAAGTTAGCAACATGTATTCGCCTAAATAGTTGTTGCTGAATGGTAACAGTAATCAAATTAACAACAGGAAGTCATTTTTTACCCGAACTAAGAATCTGTCATTTTCCAAAATTTGTATCTCCACTAGTTTTTTACTTTCTAGCAACCAAATTCTGTTTCTGTGTAGTATTAATGTAGTTCTATCACATCTTGCTAAATATAACTTCAGAGCTGAAAATCCCACTTTTTAGGTTATTTTGACTGCCGATTTTCTTTTGTATGTTAAAGTGTTATTTATTGTATAATATATAAAAAATTCAAAGATGTTAGATTACTTCATCATCATTTATGATTTTTTTTTTAATTGGCTAATTTCCATGCTTTTCACAGGCTGTCATATCACATTCAATTTTTTATTTCATCAGTAGATACATATTTGTACTGTGATGACTTCAAGGTTTGTTTGTTTTTATCTTTCTGATACCTATTGAACCTTTTTTTCATTGGGTTCTAGAA
Organism: Pagrus major; assembly: GCF_040436345.1. Lineage (NCBI taxonomy): Eukaryota > Metazoa > Chordata > Actinopteri > Spariformes > Sparidae > Pagrus > Pagrus major. The sequence goes on from NC_133232.1 coordinate 11,345,895, forward strand.
GTAAAAGCTTGTATTGGCTTGGTTTGTTGCATACTACATGATGTCATCTTGTTCTGTGTGTCTAGACATAATATTAATCTTAATTCCATAGCTCAATACACATATACTATTTCACAATTTTAAACTCTCTGAGCTAATTTCTTCAACCATCAAGTTGCATTGAAGCCAATACAGCAAGTCTATAATTATCTCACAGGTTTGTGTGGATTACTGCAAAATCAGTTGCAATATACCCAGAATTATTTAAACAGTGCAATTATGATTAATTTCATCATTAAGCAGTTTGATGTGATGATGAGATCATGGAGCCCTGCTCAATAGGAAAATCTTGGAAGAAGAAGCCATCTGTCACAAGACAGCCTATGGAGAAGTTCTTCTTTTTTTTTTTTATTTGGCTGAGTTGTTGATGTCAGTTGTTAGTTCAGAGAGTTTGCAATTGTAGAATAGTATATGTGTATTGAGTGAAGGAACTAAGATGGAGATTTTGACCAGACACACAGAACAAGATGACATCATCTAGAATGTAACTAACTAAGCCATTTCAAGCTGTAACTTGCAAATTTCTAGAACCCAATGAAAGACAGGTTAAATAGGTATCAGACAGATGGAAAACCTTGAAGTCAACACAGTACAAATATCTTCAGATTAAATAAAACTACTGAATGTAACATTACAGCCTTTGAAAAGTGCGAAAATCATCCAATTTTAAAAAATGAAACGATGAAGGAGTAAAATAACATCTTTGAATTTTTTATATATACACAATGAATATCAACACTTTCACATACAAAAGTTTCAAGGAAATTAATTAATCCTACAGTCAAAACAACCCAAAAATGTTTTTCAGCTCTGAAGCTATATTTAGCTAGATCTATGGCACTTAATTTTTTATGCGGGACCAAATAACTTCTAGATGTGACTGAACTACATAAATACTACACGGAACCAAAATTGATTGCAAGAAAGTGAAAAGTATTGGAGAATTTTTGAAAATTACTGATTCTTTGTCCTGGTACAAAATGACTTCCTGTTACTAATTTGATTACTGTTATCATTCAAAAACAACTATTCAGGACAAATTTCAACCCAATCCAGAGGGGAAAAAAGCGTTCAGTGAGGCTGACAATACACACACAAGGAATCACAAAAATGCTGAAATTTGGCTCTGAGGGCCAAACTTAAAATTTAAAAACTTAAAAAGTATTTGGAATACAGCTATCGGATTCTGCAATGTCCCCCATGAATTTGATAGAGGTTTCAATATGTTTTTTCAAGAAAATCCATGACATAAACTGGTAAAAGGATTTTCGTTGAGTTGGCATGGAATGACCCTACATTATATGAGTCTGGACAGACATGGATGTTAACTGAAATTTGACTTGTGCACGGAGGCATACAAGCACGAGGCGGTAATTTTGTCATTGGCTGTTACTAGCAGCATTCAGCATTATCTGTCTATTCTGTAAAACCTACAAAGAGCAAGTGCTTCATACACAATGGTCTCTGATATAATAACAAAACACAGCAACTGAAAACTGTGGTTACGGTTAGTAACTTGACTAACTATTAAAAATAATAAACACAGCACTAAAATAACACTAATATACATTGACATTGAGTTACAGGCAGACTGTTTATGGTATATTTCTGCTCCCTGTTCCAGGCTCAGAGTGACAAGATCAAACTGCAGCTACAAGTAGAGGAGCTCCAAGACAAATATGAACCAAGAGGTAAACGGAATAATGCCAAAACCACATTTGCATATTGGTCATAGAGGTCTGCGGTTTTAACAAAATGGTTGCAGGTACATCTAAATGATCAAGGTACAACTGTTGCTGCATCTGTGATTTTTATTTTTATCTCTAGAGGCAAAAAAGAATCTGATCCAGAAGAGAAAGAAAGAGAAGCTTCCGGTTGACATCATACCTTCCTCTGAGACAATGCTTAACAAAGGCGAGCAGGTTGTTGCCGTGGAGATGGATGTCAAAAATATTACTGGAGACGCCAAAGCACACACTTCTTCTCCAGCTGAGGCACTGAGCTCCACACAAGGTGTGTGCATCAGAGTTCTGTAACTTTGATAGACAGGATCACAGCATGAATTAAAATTGAGTCCGGTTACATTGCATAAGAAATACATATGACAACAGCAAGGCAAGGTATTAAGCATTCATTATGTGATGGCGACATTTTGTGTCACAGGTTCAGCACCTGAGCCTAGGCCTGCAAAGTGTGTGAAGATCAGTGGAGATGAGCCTGTTGTGATCCCCAACCCCAGGTCAGTATGTCTTGTGTGGATTAGTCTGGCTCATTTATGACACTTAAATAATAAGTTCGTTGTCTACACCTTAGTTCAACAACACACTCTTAATTGTCTGTTCAGTCAGGAAGTCAATTGAAGAATTTCAGTGTCATTGTTAATTTCTTTTCCCCTCAGTTGGAGACACCATTTAGAGACAGCTCACTTCTCTCCATGGACGTTGAATGACTCTTGCTATTATGTCTGAATAATACATTCAACCCCAACCATTGTTTTAGTTTGGTTGTATTCTACTCAGCGTGTCTGCTGATGATTTCATAGATGGTTGACATGTAATCAGAAAATGTGTGCTCACAAACTGTATTTGTGATTGTGCCGTAGCTCTCCTGTAACTGACTCTAAAGAGAAGAAGATGGAGGAGATCCAGCAGCAGAACAAGAGAGAGGAGAGAAGAAAGAAAAGGACAGTGGAGATGATCCATGTCAGCTCTAACAACAGTATGGAAAACCAATGTGCTCAGCAGTAGGACTCTATCTTACCATGCATCTTATATATTGGTGCACTACAACATCCGATATTCCTTATAAATAGAATGTATCTTTTTAATTCAAATACTTCAGTTCTTACCAATTACCTGTACTTCTTGTGACTTCTCTATATTTGCTCTCTGCTGTCATTTCATTTAAATGTTACAGTATTAAAAACATTCTCCAACATACAGTATTCTGTGTTCAGTTATTGTCTTCAATGCCCTCGTACTGCTGCAAATGTAGACATATCATAATGTGTCTTCAAGTAGGCCTCAGGTTTAAAAGGTTATGCCTTGTTTGAGTACGGGCTTTTAACAGTCTGTATTTTTTTTTTAAATTAAGCAACACTGCATGATATGTTGAGGAGTCAGTTTCTCACACTAGAGACTGGTTGTGCACCGGGGCCTCCCATTTCTTTCTGTTCTGGTTAGAACCAGTTTTGTGCGGAGGAAAAAGTATTTTCAAATCAAATCAATTTTATTTATATAGCCCAAAATCACAATCACATTGCCTCACTGGGCTTTACAATCTGTAAAGTGAACGACATCCTCTGTCCTTAGACCCTTGATTCGAGTGAGGAAAAACTTAGTACTGAGAGAAAAAAAAACCTTTTAACAGGGGAAAAAAAGATGTAAGAAACTTTTTTTCTGACCATTTTGAAACAATAATTGAACCAACAAATGCTGGTGCTCTAGATACTCAGCTACCCTTGAGAAAGGCTTACTGGGATACTTAATAGGCTTGTTCAAGATGAACTGCACCTCGCCTGGAAGGTGGACGAGACCAGGCGGCAGCAGCAGGGGGTGGTGACAAAAAGCTGCAGTAAAGTCGGACAGTTTCCAGCCGCTGTCAAAGAATATACAGGAAGTCACAGAAGCATTTACATCCTGTTAGATCCACCTGTAGGCTACCCGTAGTTTGCAGAACACGTTCGGATAGCTATGGCTGAAGAAATTGCGTATGCGTTCTTGATCGCTGATGAAATTGAAACAGAAGAGATCCCCCTACTTTTCCACTTTGCACATAAATTCCACTGTGTTAATCACCTTAATGGGCATATGGGATGTGGTGTGATTTTTACTATTTATTCTCACAAATGTAACAAATAGAAATACAAACTTTGTACCAATTAATTGATCATACTTTTTAGGTTCACGGTTTTGAGGTCATACAAAGTGGATTTTTCTAAAATGACTACTACTTTTCACTGTGGTCTAAATTTGTCAATCATAACTTTTTATTTGTTTAACGATGCCACTGTTATGATTGAGGTGAGAATCAGAACGATTGGGCAGATGTTAGCCCTTGGAAGTCATATTTATTGAATAAGAATTGCCTACAAAGTAGATTTATGTAAAGGCACTGTCATTTATTAATCATACAATCCCTAAATTTAAGAAATTGAACCACTGAATTAACAGTCCAAACGTTCTCACAGCTATATAGGCTACACATGGGGAGGACAAGCAGCAAAGGTTTCTTATAATCTTTATTTATTGATGTATTTATATTTGTATTTATATACAGTATATATGTGGGAATGTGTGTGTATCTGGCATTGTATTCTATCCTTTGTTCTTTTTGTCTGCCTTGTAAAGCACTGATTGCTCGTTTTGATAAGTGTTATATAAATAACCTTTATTATTATTATTGTTATTATTATTATAAACCACACAAAATGTTAGTTAACAGATTAAACCTTCATTGCACAACATGAGATTCATATAATCTAGCATTAAATATAACAATTACACAGAAAATTGGGATTTTCGACAAAACGTAGTGTTTGTAGTCCTAACTAAGAGCCAATCAGCTCTTTGATCAGGCGACAGCCAGGCGTTTCCCATCATGCCCTGGGGTTTTGCAGTCGGTGGAGAGCAACCATAGACATATATACATATATATGTCTATGAGAGCAACTGCGGCGCCTGGCTCAAAAAACTGCAGCCGCCTTGATCTCGTGAGGTTATCGTTGCCGGCGCGTGCATGACGTCAGAGCAAGTCGGGATCAAGTTGGACACAAATCTAACCGGCATGCATTGTGCGGTGGTCGCCGGTGATCGATTCTGCGCAGGCGTGGCTCATCTCGAACGAGCCTAATAGAATGGAGCCTTCGTTAATTTTATTGGTCACACCTGTGCTTTTGTTGCTTTAACAGGTCAAAATGTCTGCCGTGAAAAGGGTCTGTACGGCCTAAGCCGTCAGTGGTTGTGTGTGGGTGTGGCTGCTCTCTTTTGTGCTCCTGTGGCTGTGTCTCAATTCAGGGGCTGCATACTTTTTTTTATAATTTATTTTTTTATTACTACACATAAACAAACATATATACATTCATACAATAAACAAACGACAAATATATATATGTATATATATATATATATATACATATATATAGATAGATAGATAGATAGATATATAGATATATATATATATATATATATATATATATATATATATATATATATATATATACACATAGATAGGGGTATTAGCAAATCATATAATTGTTTTTAATAATTTATAATATTCCAAGGTTCTTATAGCTTTTTTGGATGACCATTTGCATTTATGGATGTAATATTTTCCTTTTAAAATAAAAAGATTCAACAAAAACAATTCCTTTCCCTTAAGTTTTTTTTCCATCATAAGTGAGAATTATATCTTCTTTTTTTTTAAGTTTAAGCTTAATGCCTGTCAAAGATTCAAACATGTTTTCCAGTTCCATCCAAAACAAATAAGTATAACAACATTCAAAAAAAAGATGACAAATATTTTTCCTCCTCCTGTTCACAAAAAGTACAGTTGACTTTAACATCTTTAAATCTGGAGATGGCCTGATTGACAGGATAAATTGAATGTATGATCTTAAAAGAAACTTCCTTTATCTTGTTTGTGACACAGTATCTGCTGCTTGAAGTCCACACTGAGTTCCAGTTTATGCCTATAAGTTTTGAGTTCCAGAGTAGTATAGCTGATGGGGTTATAATTTCTTGGCAAAGTTTCCTTATATGTCTATTGGTGCATTTTTTGTCTGTTAAATTTATACCATCTAACATTAAATTTGCCTCAAAGTGTACATTTAGCTGTGGTCTACTATCTCCTCGCAATAACATCAACAGTTCCGCAGGTACCGTCAAATATTATGGCAAATTCTTTAGGTGTAATAGGAATTGAATATTTTTTTAAAAACTCAGTGTAGTTGTACACATGTCCATTTTCATTCAATAACTGTGTCACAAACAAGATATTTTGGTCAAACTGCTATTTTGGTGTGTCTCTGCTGGTGCCCGGTCGATGGAGGCACACGTCTGAGAGAGCTCCGATTTTTAACACCTAAAGATTGATTTATAGGTTACACCAACTATAAGCGGCATCTCTAAGCAACACCAAGACTTAATCTGAGAGTTGGAGACAGATAATCTCAACTTTTAGCGAAGGCAAGCCTCTGGAAAAAAAAAAAAAGAAAGAAAGAAAGAAAAAGAAAATCTCTGCTAGCGTTAATTAACCTGGTGAGTGACAACACCTGGGACGCGACAGCCACCATCATGGCTGGGAGAAGAGGAAAAGATAGAGGAAGACTTCGTACAGTCAAGGTGGACAGAAACCTCTTCACTATCCTAAGTAGTAATATTCCTACGGTTGGGGCAGAGATGGAAGTCAGTCATACGGATTTACATTCCTATACACGCCTTCAAAGCCCTGAATGTGTGCCGTTACCTGACTCCATGCCGAACACTCCCGAATCGAAGAAAGTGAGATCCGCGCCAACTCTGGCTGAGGTACAGGACACTATCATAAAGCTGCTGGGGGAAAAAATAGACGAAAGAGCTGATGGTCTGGAAAAGTATCGACGCCTTGAAGGAAAATGCAGAGTTCCTCTTCAAAGAAATTCAGGATATGAAAAGAGATGTAACCACTGTGAAGAAGGTAACTACTGACCATGAAAAAAGGATCTCTGAGATGGAGGACAAGGTGAACGATGCAGAATGTTACCAGAGACGCTGGAACTGAGCAAGAAGGAGAAGACGTCAAGCAGCGGGTGATGGACATCTGCCGGGCAATTGCTCCAGAGCTCGGGAATCTTCTCCATCTCCACATAGACGTCAGCCACAGGGTAGGAAGAAGAACTGAAGATAAAGTACGACCTGTCATCATACGTTTTACTTCCAGAGCAACCAGAGAGATGGTTTGGAAAAGCGCCAAGAACGCGGACTATCTCACATCCAGGAAAATCAGATTCGGAGAGGACTTGACATCGAGGGACAAGGAGACTACACTCAAAAAAATAACTTGTTCGCGGAACGTAATAAAATTATGGAAATAATTTCCACCTAAATAAAATGGTTTAATTTAGCTAGAAACAATTTTGTTGAGTGACCTAAATGTAACTATGTTGGATCAACATGATGTATTTGCGTTACTGTTACTTAATTACTTGGATTAAGTCCGACTAGATTTGTAAGGGTAAATGTAACATACCAACATAATTTTGTTGGGCCATTTAAACTTGATGATATGATTGAGTTACTTAATTTAATAGGGTAGTTGCAACTACTTTTTAAAATAATACAGTTACATGAATTAATTGTGCTGAGCCAACAAAACCACGTTAGGTTTAAGTACCTCATATGAATATGAACATAACTGTAGCGTAATTATTCATAAAATAAATCATTTTTAACAGAGTATTTATATTCAACAATTTAAACATAAATGTCAACCTATATACCCCCAGCTGGTGTCAAGTTTGGAAAAGGAAAAACACAAAGCAAACTGGATTTGTTGGAATATCACTTTACCAGAAATGGCAAAACTGACTTTCAAGCAATTGCTTGAAAACATGTTGCTGTGAAAATACAAACACACAGCCTGAAACTTCAATGTCCAACAGTTTGTGCATTATGTCATGTCTGTAAAAAAAGAAAAAGACAGACAAGGAAAAATTATAACTGCTGAGTTAGGAAATTGGAGCACACTGTCGAGCCTGCCCCCAGTTAACATCGCATATGCAACAACATATAATGTATTTATGTCAGTGAAACAAATCTATTCACAAAACATTATTCTACTTTGTAACCCCCAAATAGCAACAGTTGCAAGTATTAAAACACATTAACAACAGCTTGCAATTTTTTAAAAGGTAAATACTCAATCAAATGGCTTCAAATACCTTCCCATGAGAGTAACCTCTACCTGTAGTTTACTCTATTGAGGATGACTAACGCGCAAGTAGTGTTTTCAGTGTTTGATTTTTCTTTGAGAGTCTGTTTCCATCAAGCTCCACGATGATCTTCTGCAAAGCTTCAAAGGTGTATTGCAGCTCTGGAGGGTAGCTGAGGTTGAGAGCGTATATAAGAGCGAACAACATCACCACAGCAAGTGGTACGTTTCCCAACTCATCCAGAACTTGCACACCCTCCAGAATGATACTGACATCTTCCGGTCGATCTTCTGGCTCTGCACCTTCTTTGCGAATGACAAAGATTCCAAATGTAGTCTCCATCATTGCAGCTTCACTGCTTTCACCATCTGTGTTCTTCACAGAAGAAAAGGGGGAAATAGAGGATATGTATGTAAAGATATGTTATACCAGTCCCATTTTTAAATACACACACAAATTGCTGTAAAACAGCTGTCACTTATCCAATTTATGTGAAAGATTCTATAATTACATTGTCTTTTCTTAAGTACGTAACTGGTTTGTTTACAGATGTCAGAATAAGGACTGGAGAATAAAAACTAAATTACATACCATGTATTCTTTCACAAGGTTCTCGGGCTCTTCGTTCAGGTACACACACAGGGCTTTGATGATGCACTCTCTTCTGACATCAATGGCATCGGTCTGAGTATGTAGGACAATAAAAAAGACAACGAAAAGCCATTTTAAATCAACAGGTAGAGAAGATTTCACAAACATAAAACATTGAATTAAACTTTTTTTCAAATGTAACAAACTTGAAATTTTTTATGATATATGAACTTACAATATCCCTGGGTACTTTGGTTTTATGTCCAAGCAAGACATTTAATCATAGAAATATGTCAAATAAAAGCATGTGGTCCCAGTAAACGGTAACTACCATTGTAACGTCAGTGGACATTGTCAAATCTGCCCAAGGTTAATATTTTATCTGATCCTTCTTCAATAAAGTACATTATCCCCTCTCCATCTAGTTTTATTTCTCTCCATCCCTCTTACATTTCCTCTTTAAATTTCAAGCATGACGTTTAAAATATTGAAGTTGTTCAGTTTCTTTTTTTTTTTTCTATTATCATACCTGGGTGAAGGGTATCATGATGCTCTTAATCTTTCTCCCTTGAACGCCGCCTTTCTTGCCAAACACCCTCATCAGGTTTGAAGAATGAGCATCCAGCTGGGAGAAGAACTTTGACAGCAAACTGACGGTTGTAATCCTCTTAAATTCAGCAGTTAGCTTAAATGAAGAAAAGGTACACAAAAGTAAATTTGACTATGAAATGACCAACTAGTTGAACTGTCATCTTTCACCAAATCTTGAATCACCTTACAAGTTACTTCAAAGGCTTGCCCACATTTTGTTTGGCTTATATAAATCACACTGTACATATTAAATGAAGACATCATATTTCAAAAGTAAATGAGCGCTGTGCATTTATTCACCTACCTCACATACACAGAAGAGAGCCGGCCATCTGGTTTTGAAAGCAGCAATCAAGGGTGCATCACGAATAACTTCTTGCCTTCTGTGTGCAAAGGTCGTATTACTTTCTGTTCAATGGATGATAAAGGATTAAGCTTACCTTCTTCCACAAGCGATGTTTCATCTCAAAATGTCGGTTCCTCTTTGCCAGGGACACACCTTTGACCATGGCCTTCAACTGGTATAAAGAGGGACACTACAGGAATTTGCACATTACTGCCACCTACTGCTCTGGAGTTGTAAGCAGAAGTGATTTGCAATCTTAACCCATTAGAATTAGGTTGTGTTAACATACATTAGTCTTGTAAATTTCAAATTGTTGCATTTTATGCTAAAACTACATGATTTATAACTGTTCAACCACAAAACATGATTTTATATAATATGAGCTACATGTTAGACTTAGGTTAAGGTAACAGACACCCAGTTTGCTTTTTTTGAGTGTAGAAACAAACTGTGGCCCCACATTGAGGCAGCACGCAAGGAGGGAAAGAAGGCTTTCTTCAGGGGGGCCAAAGCCATAATCGATAGGAAGGAACTGCGATATGATGGATGACAGCAAGTAAGAGAAGACTTGTCATAAATGATCAGGTATAACATTAAAGTAGGCCGTTAAAGTAGGTGTTAAAAGTCCCTTTCTTTATTCTTTTATTTCTCTCTCGGAGTGTGTGTGTGTGTGAGCGACACTGTCCCCATCACTGTGCTCATTGAATGTTAGGGGTATCCGAGACACTTTAAAGAGGAAAGCTGTCTTTCTTTTCTGTAAAAAATTTAAAGCTGATTTTTATTTGTTACAAGAGACCCATGCTTTAGCGACTGATTATAAATTTTGGAAGCAGCAATGGGGAGAGGACATTTGGATGTCTTATGGCAGCAATAATTCAGCAGGTGTTGCCATTCTAAAAGGGAAGTTTAAAGGTAAAGTTTTGAAGAATAAAATTCATGTTTTTGGAAGGTGGATTATTTTGGCTGTGAAATTTATGGACACCATTTTCGTATTGAGTAATATTTATGGTACAAATAACAGCTCCAGAAACCGAGCCTTATTTGAAGAAGTGGAAGAAGAAATTTGTTCATTTCTAATGCTATTCCCCAGTGCGAAACTAATCCTTGGAGGAGATTGGAACTCCATTAAAGATCCACTTTTGGACTGTCTGCCACCACGTCCGGTGAGAGTTTGATAAAACTGCAGAAGTGTCAGTTTACATGGCAAACAAAAGACTTGAGCAAACAGTCAAGAATAGATTTTTGGTTGATATCTACAGTTCTGGAGAAAGAAGTTATGGATGTTTATATTGAACCCTCTGTACTTAGAGACCATAAATTGATATACATCTCAGTTAATCTTAATAACACAAAAGATCAGGATCAAAGGATTAGAACAAGTTATTGAAAATTAAATAACACTCTTAGAAGATAAACAATTTCTAAGCATGGCAAAGTTAACTATTAATGAAAACTGGAGAAAGGCTAAAGCACTGAACTCCTTTGGAGAACAGTGGGAATTTTTGAAATATCAAATTAGAAGACTAGCAACCCACAGAGGGAAAGAAATGGCAAAAGACAAGCGGATAATGGAGGATAATATAACAAAAAAGATAATTATGATATATGAAAATCCAGATACAAATCAACAAGATAGAGAAAATTTGATTACATTACAATTACAACTAGATCAGATCTATGAAGATAAAGCAAGGGGGGCCGTTGTAAGATCTAGAAGAAAATGGATGGAGGAAGGTGAAAAGAACACAAAATATTTTTTCAATTTGGAAAAAAGAAATGCAGAAACCTCCTCAATAATTAAGTTAAATATCAATGGCCAGATTACAGACAACGCCAGGGAAATATCTAATTTTGTCAAGAATTTTTATGAAAACCTGTACAAGAAAAAAGTTAATTTATGTGACTTGTTCTCATTTTTCAGTTCTATAGATGGGGATGTAAAACGAATAGATGAAGAACAGAAAAGTGTGTGAGATCAGGATTTTACTCAAGAAGAAATCAATTTATGTATTTCTAAGTTAAAGGATAATAAGTCCCCTGGGAACGATGGTTTAAACCAGTGAGTTTTATAAAATCTTCAAAGAAGAGATTTCAGAATTTTTGTTCAATGTTTATAAGGAAGCTTTGTCTATGGGAAGACTACCGCCATCTATGTCTCAAGGCCTCATAACATTAATCCCCAAACCTGGGAAAGACCCAGTGTGTATTGAAAATTGGAGGCCAATTACTTTAATTAATAATGATGTTAAGTTATTATCACTTATTTTTGCTCAAAGGCTCAAACCCTGTCTTCAAACAATTATTGATGATTGCCAGTGTGGATTTATGAGTGGTAGACATATAAGTAATAATGTTCATTTAATTCATGATTTAATTGACTACCATGAATTTATTGATGACAACAGCCTTATACTATTCATAGATTACTATAAAGCTTTTGATACCATAGAACACTCTTTCTTGTTTAATACCTTGGACTTTTTTGGTTTTGGCTCTTATTTTAAATCTGCAATTCAGACATTATATAAAAGGTGCAGCAGTTCAGTGAAGTTGTTAAATGGAACCACCCGTAGCTTCAATATAGAGAGAGGCATTAAACAAGGAGACCCTATTGCACCCTTTTTATTTCTACTAATCATGCAAACTATGGCACTTCACATTAATAAAGATTATTTTAGAGGCATTCAACTTGCAGAAAGTCAATTGAAATGTTGTCAATTAGCAGATGACACTACTATTTTTTTAAAGAATGAAAAGGAGGTAAAAAAAAGCAATTGACTGTCTCGATGCATTTTCTCTGGTGTCAGGTTTGAAGGTTAATATTAAAAAGTGTGATCTTTTTGCTTTAAAAGACAGACCGGATAACCTGACAGATATAGAAGGTATTTGTATTAAAGATGTTATATCATATCTGGGCATTAAGATATGCAAGAATCAAGAAAATCAAGAAAAAAGGGGGCTGCATACTTCGAAGGGCGCATTTGAAGGCCAATTACGTCACAACGCCGCGCGAAGGCCGTCCCAATTCGAAGACTCCTTCAAATGCAGCCCACAAATGCGGCCTTCTTTTCCCTCTTTTTGGAGGATGCACCACTACTATCCTTCACGGCCTCCCATATCCCAAGATTCTTTGCGCGCCCGAAAAAGAAGAAAGAAAGAAAGAAAGAAAGAAAGAAAGAAAGAAAGAAAGAAAGAAAGAAAGAAAGAAAGAAAGAAAATGGCGACATCAAGTGGTGTAGATCATAGACATATATCCTCCAGGTGCTGCCCTCCCCCGCTGGAGCAGGTGATTGTGGGTGGCTGTGTCCAGTTACTAATCGGGGCAAGATATAAACTGGGGCCAGAGTTGTGGCTGGAGCCAGTGGGTCATCCAGCAGCGTCCATGCTGTGTGTGTGTTCTGAAGCGTCAAGAGCAGACTGAATCTTTTCCTGTGTTTTTACAGTGTTAGTAGGAACCTGCTGTGTATTGCAATCTGCTCACAGATCTCACAGTTTCTTAAAAGGGAAGTTAGTTTTCAGTTTGTATTATCATTTTGGTGTGCTTGTAAAGCAAATCTTTGTTTGTGGTAAGAAAACCTCAAGCTTGATTTGGGAGTTGTTTTATTTTTGTAATGTGTTGCTCCCCACAGTCCCTAGACCTCCCAGGGGACGTAATGGGTCTATTAAACTTTTAACATGATAAACTTGGATTAGCTAACACTGTGTGCAATTTAACCACAGGAGTAAAGTTTTCGAAAAAAAAAAAAAAAAGTCCTCTATATCGGTACACCTATAAAGATATTCCATTCATTTACCTCAATAATGTTTAGACTGTATTTGACAAATTTCTTTTTTTTAAGTTTGTCTTGTAAAAATAAGGAAATTTCTAAGTGACCCTAAACTTTTGAGCAGTAGTATATATTTATATAAAATAACCTTGAGAGGTGGGAAAATAATAAACTATTTACAGACACTGGGGAGGAAGTTTGTCTCGCTTTATTGAGAGTCTAAAGAGCTAGATGGAATTTTATATCCTATTAAAATAGAGTGTTATTCACACTCCACACCAGCTGGCGGCAGTAATATTCAGTGTAGCTCTTTGCCGAAAAAGATGATGATGTCTGACGTGTACCAATCATGGTAGGAATGAGAGTTGAATAGAAAATGACTCAAGCCTTGAGGCGTATACAGCAGCCGATCGTGTGTCTACTTTGGTTAAACCAAATGAGGATACAGGAGATATTGTGTACACCTGTGTGCGTCTCATCTTTATCATCACATCAGTACTGAAATACGTGAGTTGTTTCTAACGTTCAATTGTTTAGTTGTTTGCTTACCCGGTAAGGCCAGCTGCCAACACATACCGGGTAGCTTAGTCGTTCAGTAGGTGACGAACTTTACACAGGTGTATTGTAACTGTCACAATTTGCGTCAAAGCTGCTCATGCTGTCGCTGTCACACATGGAAAGGTTAGCAATGTCACGTCAAACTCAGTTCAACTGACTTATTTTGAATCCATACCGACAGCTACTCACTTCGTGGTCATACATATCTGTCGTATTGTATATTAACAGGAGCCAACATTAAAAGAGTAAGGAAAATAAAAATGACAAAAAAGACCTTAATAGATAATGTTAATATTTTCCTAATTTTGTTTGTAATGAACAAGGCAGTTTTAAAACATCGTATTTGTGAATGCAGTTCTGCCTAATGAGCGACACTTGGCTAGTTGATTTCCACATTAAGCAGCAGATTCAGGTCCTCAGTTTGCGAGAACAGTAGGCCTAACACTGATGTATCACTGACAGTGCTCTCCTTGTTTCAGTCACCATGAGACTCGTATCCAGCAGTGCTACCCTGGCGTTCATCTTATTGCTGTACTGCTGTCACTTAATTCTTGGCCAAAAAGTGAGTTCTATTAAATGATTATTATTATTATTATTATTTTAATGTCATAATCAGAGGAGTCATGAATGAAAAGGTACTGATGTATTGATTCCTATGTGTTAGAAAAGTCATCACTGGTGTTGAAGCGGGGAGTAAGTAACAGGCCGTCCTGCGTCCACTTATCAAGCTCACAGAGGACCTAATAATAAAGTCATAAAAAGTTAGAGAAAGTGATAATTGTTCATACTATTGTGAGCCTGACAAAACAGAAGTCTGGCTATGCTGAGGTTAGTTATTGGCAAAACCCTACCTATAGCCATATGCTGGATATTTGTAATGTAACATTGCGTTTGGGGTGAGGACAGAACAGCAGGGGACATTTTTAGTTGCTGGATGGTTTATTATTTGAAGTCAAACTTTAATTGTAAGAATATGTTGGAACAGCAAGTTGAACTTAATTCTTTTTATATGAAGTCTGGTGCATTAAAACAAAAGGGGGATTTTTTTTTAAAGATTTAACTTTTAACTCATATTGTTGATTGCTGATATTGTCATTTGTAATAAAATCAATATTATTACTTTAAAAACAAATACGAAATAGAAGTGTTGACGAGACTAGTGGTCTCAGACTTTTTGACCTTACTGTATATGATGGAATGATGTGTATGGCATAAGGGCCCGCAGGATTTCAAGTTAGGTTTTATGTAGCAATCTAAGACCATTGCCTTAAATGCATTTATGTGTTAAGTCCAAACCTTCAGCAAGTTGTTGGTCACCAAAGACACAATGATTTTCTTTGTGTTTGTGCAGTCTGACTCTGCCTTAACTCTGGTGGAAAATACAGAAGGAGGAGGGAGAGGAGAAGGCGGCAATGATGATGATGAAGAGGAGATGACAGTTGATGAAGATGAAGGCGATTTAGAGGTAGTCCAACCAACTGAGGAGTGGCAAACACTCAAGCCAGGTAATGAACATAAGGGGTTTCTGGTACTTTGTCGTCATCATTGAGAAACATCTGGTTTGGTTTTAGACTTACTGTGTGTGTGTGTGTGTGTGTGTGTGTGTGTGTGTGTGTGTGTGTTGTGCGTTGTGCGCGCAGGCCAGGCAGTGCCCACAGGTGCCCATGTGAGGCTGAATCTGCAGACAGGTCAGAGGGAGGTCAGACTGGGAGAAGAACAGCTAAAATACTGGACACATGGCCACAGGTGAATGCATTATTGAAACGATAGTGATGGAGCTCAAAGCCCCACCGACAGAGCAAAGCAAGTGGTAGGAGCACAACAAGAAATGAATATTAGATCAGCAGTCAAAGTGTGTCTCTGCAGGGACAAAGAAGAGATCCAGACCTTGTTTAGTCCTGATGAACTGAAACAAGCCATGAAGAAGATAAAGGAGGACCTGAACTCTGTGAGCACAGACCAACAGGTAATGGCATATAGATGAAGGCATGAATATAAGATACTAATCTCCCACTTCTTTGTCTTTTGGTTAGGTTAACATTGTGGTCCTCTCTGGTCATACACAGAACATTCAGATTCAAAAGATTCAAAAACTTTATAGTCTATTATAGGTGCTATTTGTAAGAAAAGTAGACTTTTGAGTCTCATTCTCAACTCGTCAAATAATAATACTCTGGGCTTCCCAACTCGTCAAAACTGATGCTTTTGGATGAAGGACGGGTCGGCCGCCATCCCAAAGCATCAGTTTTTGTCGAGTTGGGAATGAGACTCAAAAATATACTTTTCTTACAAATAGCACCTTTAATGCAGGTGATAATGTATAACTTCTGCAGGTCAGTAAATTGAAGTACATTTTAACCTTTCACATTTTCAGCAATTTCTATCACTTTAGCAGAGCAGTACATTTTTTTTTAGAAATGTTTAATGTTTTCATAGTTTGTCGACATAATTCTTGATGATGAAGTTGGTAGGGTTAGTAATTAGCAGTTTAAGTGACTTATTTCCCATTTTAAAAGTTTCATTCTTTATTTGCCTATTGCCTAATAATAATGTCTTTATACCACTCAAGATAATGCTAATCTTTTATATATTTAGACAACAAAACATTAGCAAATAAATTATTATTAGGAACCAAGTGCACATTACTAGGAGGCCCTAGATGAGTTGGCAATGGAATGACCCCTCTATGTAAGTCCCCCCAATACCACGTACCCAAATACACAAGTGTCTCTGTGACCTGTGAACTCACTCCACCTTAATTCTATAGATCAGAGAGTTTTTATGCAACCAACCCCAACATGTCAAACTGAAGAGATGTTTCTATGATGAGCTCATTTTATCAACAGGGATTCCTCCAGGGCTGTGTCCTGTACACCGTTTAATTCTCAATTTATGCAAACAAGACCAGTTACAGTAATAGCTCTCTCACCTTTGTGAAGTATGTGGATAATATGGCTCTGGTAGCTTGCCAGACCATCGTCGTCAACACATAAATCAAGTCAAATCAATTTTTTTTATATAGCCTAAAATCACAATCACATTGCCTTAATGGGCTTTACAATCTGTACAGTGAACGACATCCTCTGTCCTTAGACCCTTGATTCAAGAGAGGAAAAACTTGCCTTGTTGAGAAAAAAAACCCCTTTATAACAGGGGGGGTAAAAAAGAAACCTCAGGAAGAGCCACAGAGGAGGGATTCCTCTCCCAGGATGGACAGACATGCAATAGATGTCACATGTACAGAACAGAACAACAAAATCACTGTTTATAAGTTGCATTGACAGATTATCTGATACAAATTATAATATATGTAAAGTGTGTGGATCCAGGAGAGGACTGAGCAGGCCGAGGCATCACCAAGTGGTGCCCAAGCCACACGACCTCCTCTCCACTGTGGTGACCTGGAAGAGGGCAGACCACACAAGATTATTAGCAGTAAAACAGAGAAAATCAGAGTGAAGAGGCATCAAATTTTACAGAAATACAGATATATGGAAAAACCAGAGGAGAGCAATGATCCAGTGGAGTCCAGGGTATGACAATCCATATGTATCAATATGTGAGGCAGCAGGAGCCAGGAGAGGTAGATGATCCCAGGGGCCCATGGTCCATCAGAAGGGAGCCTGAATGAAAAGAGAGGAGGAGGAGGAGGAGGAAGCTATAGAGAGTAAGAGACTTCTCCGTGACTATGACTGTTTTTGCGTTGTTATTAAAACTGACTGTATTTTGACGTGTCCGCAATATCAACGAAAGCAAGCAGAGAAGAGAGCAGCTACACACCATGCATGAAGATCCTGTGTTACAGCAAGTTAAACCAGCACTACACATCGTCGACATGCCCATTTCTTGCTTTTAATTCACTCCAAACAGATTTTAATTTATTAAAGGATAGCCCCTTGAGATGTAGCATCTCATTTTCAAGGGGGTCCCTAGACAGAGATATACATAGAACACATGCCAACAATACACTACATTACATTATAGACATACATAACAACATACATAACATACATAACATAAGACAAATACAGACATCTTGCTCACCCACTCCCACACACAACCCCTACCCACATAAGTTTAACATACAGATTAGAGATATTTAGATAACAAGGATCAATGATGTGAACATAAAAACATAGTAGAAATAAGGAAAAAGGAGAAGGAAAAAATAAATAAATGAATGAATTAGAAACATGAGCAATTTGTTTTAAGATAGGAGTACAGCGATATCCTGAAACAATGAAAAGAGGTAATAGAACGCAAAAAAAGAGGGAGATCATTCCAATCCGATGGAGCTTTATAATGGAATGACCTTTTACCAACCTCTTTCGAGAATCTGGGAACAAAGAAAAAAGGGAAGTTCGTATGTCTAAGTAAGTATGGCGAATTGTATGGAATCATAAGTTCTTTTAAATATGGAGGACAATGGAAATAAACACATTTGAAAAGAAAATGAAGCCAATGAGATTGCCTTCTTGATTTGGGTTGTAACCAGTTCAATGAATCAAACATAAGACAATGATGTGTTCTAAAAGGACATCTCAAAACAAATCTACATAAGGAATTAAATAATACAGTCAGAGATTTAAGATGAGTGTCTGAAGTATTTTGATAAACAATATCAGCATAATCAACAAGTGGTAGTATTAGTTGTGAGATTAACCTTTTTCTGACATGAAATGTGAAACAGTTGATTGAACGGTAAAGTGAGGCGAGACAACCATATGCTTTTTTAACAGTGTAGTCAATGTGAGGTTTAAAGGTGAGTTCGGGGTCAATCCAAAGTCCAAGATATTTAAATGTGTCAACTTTGTCAACAGGCAATCCATCACAAAAATAAATATGAAAATCAACTGAGTGGGATCGGAGGTGACGTGTACTGAAAATCATACTGCATGACTTCTTTTTGTTCAATACAAGTTTGTTCTTACAGAACCAGTCTTGAACCATATCAAAATCAAACTGTAAAGAGGTCTGGATTTGTGATATATCAGAGTTAGAGGTGTATATAACAGTGTCATCAGCATATAAGTGGGTATGACAGTTTGAACAAATACTAGGTAGATCATTAATAAAAACAGAAAAAAGAAGCGGACCCAATGTGGAGCCTTGCGGAACACCCTTGTCAATAATTAAAAAGTCAGACTGATGACCTTGAAAGACAACACATTGACGACGATTATGGAGATAAGCATTAAACCAGAGAAGAGCATTTTGATCAAGACCAATAGCAAAAAGTTTATCAAGAAGCAGATAGTGGTCAACCAGATCAAAGGCTTTAGACAGATCAATGAAGATTGCACCAGTAAATTGACCCTTATCAAAGGAGGTGAACACATCATTTGTGAATTTCAACAAGGCTGTGGTAGTGGAAAAATTGGGTCTGAATCCTGATTGAAAAGGCGATAGAATATTGAATGAATTTAAGTACTGAGACAGCTGGTTAAAAATAAGCTTTTCAAAAGTTTTTGCGATTGTGCAAATAATAGAAATAGGGCGATAGTTATTTACATCTGAGGGATCACCTCCTTTGAAAAGGGGAGTAACCTTAGCACATTTCCAGATTGAGGGGATTGAACAGGTGGACAGAGACAAATTAAACAGGTCAGCAAGGGGATACATCAGGACATGAGCGGCAAGTTTGATAAATTTAACTTCAAGGCCATCAGGACCAGAACTAGTATTATCTACTCTATTCACACATGTGGCTCACCCAGACATAGGACTAGGGAGCTGGCAGGGTAAAGTCTGGGGCAAATGATGCACACATTTGTGTTCACAAATACAGCTCCTCCTGGTAAACTCTGGATAAAGCCGGAGTTACAGTGCATGTTTGAAAGGGGCTTATGATTGAAATCTTGCAAGACTGTCATATAATTACTTCCAAAAATGTAAAATATATAATATTGGAGGTACAGTTTTTGTACTTCTTGATGCAACAAGAAAAACATATATATTTAATTAACAGTTAAATGTAATAATATTTTAATTAAAGTTCATACTGAATCTAAAAGAAAGTGTGTGTGCATTTTAATTATGACTATAAAAAAAAAAACACATCACACTCAAACTATACTGTGTGTGTTCTCTGTCCTTGCTCTGTGTTTGTAGGACTCTGTGGTTTCTAAATATCGCCCCCTAGAGGAGTTAAAGAGACACATGGCTCAGCTTGAGCTGCTGGTGGAGACGGATGCTCAGGTACATCAGTCTGTAGTCAAAATTAAGGTCTTCCTTAAGGGACCATTTCTGTCCATGTCATATTATATGTGAGCTGAAACACTTGCAATAATCAGTGACTAATTAGAGTCCAGAGATTCCCAGTTTTTTCTTTAAGTTCCATGTTGTCACATTTATTAGATAACTACTGCAGTGAACTGTCCCTTTTTTTTTTTTTTAGAACTCATATTTTATTTTCACCAAAATCTTCCATTCCATACATACAGTACAGTTTTATATTTTTACATTACACTTTACACATTTACAGCTGCTTTGGTATCCAATCCAATATATACTTACACATATAAAAGAGACAAAGTAAATTAATAAAAAAAATAAATTAAAAAAAAGGGTAAAACTAAATAAGACAAAAGTACACCATTCTTATTGCATTAACAGACTCAATACAGGGCTCCATCTCTTTATAAATATGTGTCTTTGTAGCCTTATTGCATATGTCATTTGTTCCATCTCATACAGTTCCCATACTTTTTTAAGCCATATATTATATGTTGGTGGTTCCGGTTTCAGCCATCTTATTGTGATGCACTTAATAGCAGCCCCCAATAGTTTTTGTAAGAGATAGATTTTGGCTCTTCCCTCAAAACCTTCTGGGATTGAACCAAGGAGGACTACCCTCGGGTCATTAGGGATATTTTGGTGAAATACTTCTCTCAGGGCGTCTAACACTTCATTCCAAAAAATACTCAACTTCGGACAAGACCAGAAAATGTGAGTGTGGTTTCCACTTTGTGGCCCACAGTTTCTCCAACATTTGTCTGAGGTGGTCAGGACCCACTTTGCGGTTATATGTGGTGTCCGGAAATATCTCATTATGACTTTCCATCTAAACTCCCTCCAGATATTTGCATTAGTCATCTGATGCGCCTCTCTGCAAATCTCTGTCCAGGTATCTATTGAGATAACTGCATTCATTTCAGCCTCCCATTTCTCCTTTATTTGAAAAGTGTTGTCTGGAGTCATTAACAAAAAAGTCGAATATAACTTAGAGATCACTTTTCCAACCTCATTTCCAGCTTGTAATTTTAAAAAAAATTCTTCAATTGGACTGGGATTTTTCACTTTTTCCCATCCCTTATGTGTTGTAAGAAAATGCCTCAGTTGCAGATATCTAAAAAAGTCAGTCCTTGGAAGAGTAAACTCCTGCCTTAATTGTTCGAATGACTTAAGCTCTCCATTATGAATGAGTTGATACACATAACACAGTCCATATTCAGACCACTTTTTGAAGCCTGCATCCATATGTGCTGGTATAAAACCTTTTAAGTAACTTATACCGCCTGCTGATGAGATTTGCTTTGATAGGTTAAAGGCAGTCTGTATAGCTTTCCAAATTTTTAGGGTTACTCTAGTCCACTCCCCCATTTGGGCATTTTTAAGATTAACATCTAGGAAGGGAAGTGCTTTGAGGGGTTTTGGGCTGAGGTCCTTTTCAATATCAAGCCATTGTGTATATGGCAAATCCTTAATCCAAGAAATTAGGGGTCTCAGTTGTGCGGCCCAGAAGTAGTATCTAAAATTTGGAAGTCCCACACCCCCATTTGGTTTAGCTAACTGCAATGTTTTTAATCTTACTCTTGGTCGTTTTCCTTGCCAAATAAATTTTGAGACCATTTTGTTTAATTTATCAAACGTTAATTTAGGAACTTCTATGGGCAGCATCTGGAATAGATACAACAACCTGGGTAAGACGTTCATCTGTATACTCTCTACACGACCTATTAGGGATAGAGGAAGTGTTGACCATCTCTCTAGATCCTCGCTGATGTGTTTGAGTATTTTTTTATAATTAGCTTCATAGAGTTTTTCTGTAGATGGGGGGATAAGAATACCCAAGTATTTGAAACCATCCCTAGTCCATTTAAACCCACTGTTAAGTTTAACCGATATTGAAATTTGGCCATTAACATCCATAGCTTCAGTCTTATCCATATTAACCTTGTATCCTGAATAGTATCCATATTGGGAAAGAAGATCTTTTAAACACGGTATTGTCGTTGCAGGTTCCGTTAAGAACATCATTGGCGTACAATGATAATTTATGCTCTTCACCATTGATAGAGATGCCTTTAATATTGCAATCATCTCGGATAAGTTGGGCTAGGGGTTCAATACTGATAGCAAATAACAAGGGTGAAAGAGGACATCCTTGTCTACAACCCTGCTCTAATGCAAAGCTTGCCGATATATGACCATTAACTTTGACTGAGGCCAGTGGACGTGAATAGAGTATTTGTATCCATTTTATGAAACCTGAACCAAATCTGAACCGTTTAAGGGTTTGGAGTAGGTACTGCCAAGACACCCGATCAAATGCTTTATAAGCGTCCAGTGATAATAATAACGCCTCCCCTCCTTTGGATTGTGAATAGCTCATTATATTTAATAATCTGCGAATATTGTCACCATAATATCTCCCTGTGATAAAACCTGTTTGGTCTGGATTTATAATTTGTGCAATGATCTTATTCAATCTCTTTGCTAATATGGCTGTTGAAATACGTATATCGCCATTCAATAGAGAGATGGGCCTGTATGACTGGCATTCAGTAGGGTCTTTACCTTCTTTGTGTATTACTACCACAGTTGCTTCTCTCCAAGACGGTGCCAATGTGCCAAATTGTAGAGCATGGTGATATGCTTTTAATAGAAGGGGGGACAATATTTCTTTAAAGCTTTTATAGAATTCATTAACGTAGCCATCGGGTCCTGGACTTTTATTATTTTTCAGGGATGCGATTGTCTCTTTAATCTCCCACTCCTCAATGGGTTCATCCATGTCCTTTGCCATTGTCTCCGATAACTCAGTTAATTTGATATTTTCCAAGAATGATGTTAGGGCGTTACCATCAGAGCAGGTGTCGGTATTTTCGTACAATGATTTATAGAATCCAGCAAAACATTCAGCTATTTCCACTGGTTTTGTAATGGGATTAGGCGAGTTATTACTTTTTAGCTTTTTCACTACGTTTGACGACCGCTGCTTTCTCAGTCTAAATGCTAATAGTCGACTAGCTCGATTACCATGCTCATAATACTTCTGATTGGTAAACCTTAGATTGCCTTCAATTTTCTCAGTGACCAGACTATCATATTCCCTTCGTGCATCTCTAAGATTAGTTAAGAGTGTAGGAGTTGAGCTTTGCTTATGTTGTTGTTCCAATTTTATAATCGTTTGTTCTAGTTCCTGTCTTCTAGCGTCCCTCTTTTTCTTTCTGGCACTTGTGAAAAAGATAATACGACCCCTAAGGTAAGCTTTTGCACAGTCCCATAATATAAGTGGTGATATTTCTGGGGAGGTGTTGGTGTCCAGATAAAACTTAAGTTCTGTTGTAATAAGGTTGATGAACTCTTTATCATTAAGGAGAGATGCATTTAACCTCCATTGTTTAGGTGTTGACTTATGTCCTATGTTCCATGAGAGTTCAATAGGTGAATGGTCAGAAATTGTCATTGGTAAAATCTTCAAGTCAGCTATTCTGTATAGTTCAGCCTTGGGGGTAAAAAAATAATCGATTCTAGAATAGGATGCATGCCTATGCGAATAAAATGTAAAATCTCTACAATTGGGGTATTTGCCTCTCCATGCATCGACAAGTCCCAGTTCTGTAGATTGATATTTTTATGTTTTACTCATTCGAGAGAGCGGAGTAGTGGAGACTGGCTGTTTATCCATGAATTGTGACATAACACAATTGAAATCTCCACCCATTAGCAGGATCCCAGAACTATGCTGTGTTATCACGTTGAAAACTTTTCTAATGAAATCTGGGTTGTTCTCATTTGGAGCGTATACATTCATAAAAGACACATCTATGCCATCAATGGAACCATTTAACAAAATAAATCTCCCTTCTGCATCCTTATGGATTGTGACCAAACTGAAATTAACTTGTTTATGGATCAAGATAGATACACCTTTCTTTCTCCCCGACGGATGAGAAGAGAAGTACACTTTATCAGCCCAAGATTTCTTTAATTTTTCGTGCTCCATGTCAGACAAATGCGTTTCTTGTAGAAATGCTACCTGACACTGAGATTGCTTCAGCTGACGTAGGATCTTTTTCCTTTTAAGAGGGCTGTGAAGTCCTTTAACTTTATAACTTATTATCTTTAGTAACCCCATTCAAAATTTTGTGTGGTTGTAATAGGAGTGAGGGATGGGGCAGGGGAGGGGCGAAAAACTGGGAGGGAGAAAAATAAAAAATAAATGAATAAATAAAAAAATAAAAAAATACATAAAGAATAATTAAATAACCAGCAGCTGTGTGACAAAGCCATAATATCAATACTAGGCATTAGGATATTGGTGAGTCTGTATTCAGGAACGATCTGCCTCTCTTACCGCTTTTCTTAACGTACAAAGATCCCAAGGGGAACACTGGGATCAAAACAAACAGAGCAACGGGGAACTCTCTTGGACTCAAGAACATGAGTGTCGAGTTAGTTCTTTGGGACCTAGTCCCAAGCTGCACAAGACGAACAAGCAGCTATGTAAGCTGTTCTTTATACTAAAGTAAATACCTATTAGGCTACAGTATGAACTAGTAATTGTCTGTGCTTACAGATCCAGATATGGACAGGGGTTGTCAGGTGTGCACTACACAGGCTCCTACAGGACCACAATGTAAGATAAAAGTAAGGTATAACAACGGCACCACAAATTATACAGATCCCAGACTGTTTCCTGTGTGTGAGGGAAAGGCATGTTCAGAGTATCTAAACTTAAGGCCACACAGGTTATAAGATAACATTTTACCTGAGGACACTGTGGGCCTACAAAAACAAATAAAATAAAAGTGTTGAAGAAATCAGGCCGTCTTAATTTGGCGCAAAATAATCAGATTACTGTCAATAAAATGCACTCATTACAACACTTTGATCAGACGTGTGCACCTGCAACGGCAACTCACACACAAGCGTGTGCACATACACACACACTAGTTACATTCTCAATGTGCCGCTACAGTCACTCTACTTTTCCTACATGATAGAGTGATCATAACTGTATATGAATACGAAACGGAGAGTCAGTATTTCAGAAATGGAGTACATCTTACTTTGAACTGTCCCTTTTGATGAGCTTTGGTCACAAATACTTTACCTCCGCAACAGTAAGTCAGTCAAGTCTGAGAACATCCTTACTAAGGGTATCAAACATAAGCTATAAACATTGTTAGTTATTGCCGTATTGGCACAAAGTTAACTGGAAATATCAGCACAGAACTGAAAACAGGTTTGAGAGGATTTAGAATCAGTGACTTCTGTTCATAGTTTGTCCAGCAGAGAGCACTGACAAGTTTAGTTTACTGTAAGAAGTTTTTGTTTTTAACAATATTTCATGACCAAATATGTATGTATCACATATGTAATATATGCTTTTTCTTACATTTTATAAAATTAATGATGAATTGATGAATTAATTAAAGAAAATCATCAGATAAATCAGTAATGTAGAATTTTTTTTAATTCTGCCCAAATCAAACAGTACTGTCATCAACATATTAGTAGTACTAGTATCAGTATTGCTGATGAAGGTTCTCAGTCATCCAGGTCATGGTAAAAGTGCTATATCGTAGGCAACTGGGGTTTTATGAACTGAAGAAGCCTCTTGGATGAGAGATGACACATCTTCAAGAAACTGAAACAAGTCAGGTTGCCTATGATATAGCACTTAGTAGTGTCAGTATTGGATATGCTGGTGTACATATACACAGATCACCACAACATTAAAACCACTGACAGGTGACGTGAATAACATTGATCATCTCATCACAATGCGATGTTCTGCTGGGAAACCTTGGGTGCTGGCATTCATGTGAATGCCACTTGACATGCACCACCCATCCAAACACTGTTGTGGACCAAGTACACCCCCTCATCACAACAACACTAACCAGATGGCAGTGGCCCCCCAGCAGGACAATGTGCCCTGACACACCGCAAACACTGCTCAGGAACAGCTTGAGGAACACAATAAAAGGCCCGAGGTGTTGACCGGGCCTCCAAATTCCCCAGATCCCAATCTGATCGAGCATCTGTAGGACGTGCTGGAGCAGGTCTGATCCGTGGAGGCCCCACCCCCCAACACACAGGACCCAGAGGATCCACTATAAAACGCCCTGGTGCCAGACACCACAGGACACCCTCAGAGGTCTTAAGTCCATGTCTTGACAGGTCAGAGCTGTTTTGGCTGCACAAGGGGAACCTTCACAATATTAGGCAGGTGGTCATAATGTTATGCCTGATCGGTGTATAAGGTATATTCATGCACTTGAGCAAAGAATATAGTTTGTATTAGTGCATCAAATCCAGCATGAAGTGAAACTATGACAAAGCTACCATTCAGCAGAGAGGTAGAGTTTTCACAGCGGTCGCAGCAGTTCGTAGCAGCTGTGTGCAGAGATGTGCATGTTCAAGATGTTCATAAGCTGTTGATTTAAACTTATCACTTCTTCCACCTGCTTCACAGTAAAAGACTTGCATCAAGCTGATAAAGTTTTTTTTTGTTGTGAAGCAGTTATTTTTGTTGTCAACTGTCAGCTGTATTTCAGTTTGTTAATCTAAATGAGGTGTGTTGTGGTGTGAAGATAATGAAGCGCATGCTGGAGCAGCTGAACAGCAGCAAGTTGTCTACAGAGCAGAGGCTTAACGTCCTGCTGGAGCTGGAGTACCTGGTGCATCAGGTAACACGGAACACATCCGTTCATCCACTTTCAAACTTCTCTGAAGATGTAAGCTTATAGATGTGGTTCTAACTTTGTGTGTGTGTGTGTGTGTGTGTGTGTGTGTGTGTGTGTGTCTGTGTCTGTGTGTGTTAGGTGGATAACGCTCAGACCCTGTGTTCGATGGGGGGTCTCCAGTTCATTCTACAGGGTCTGAACAGCTCTGACTTCAGATTACAGGAGAGCTCTGCTTTTGTCCTGGGATCTGCTGTGGCTAGGTACGAACAGCAACATGTTCTTTTAGCTAAGACATATCTGCAAGGTAAATCAACACTTGAAGTGATGGATGTTAGGTTTTCACTTTCACGTTCACTGGTGTTTGCAGTGAATAGATAAACATTTCAGTATTTGGATAGAGAAAGAAGAGTTTTCAAGGTGTGAACAGATAAACATAGAAAACCTTAAAAAATCTAAAAGTAATAGAAAATTCATGATTGTCTCAGCACTGGTCAGACCACCTGACTAATGAATTAGGTTTAAATGGTTAAAGTTGTAAAGCACTTAAAGGAGTTGTTCAGAAACAAACACACTTGCTCACCCATGTTCATCAGGCTGAAGATACTCCACAGGGGGGAGCAGTTAAGTAATGTTCAGACCGGTTTTACGTACACCGATTAGCCACAACATTAAAACCACTGATGGGTGAAATGAATAACATTGATCATCTTACAATCCCCCTGTGGAATGTGTGGCAGGCAGCGGGTGAGGGCCGGGACCTGGATGTCCTGGACTAGCCCTTGGTATGTGGAATGTCAACTCTCTGGCGGGGAAGGAGCTGGTGTGGGAGGTAGAGATGTACCAAATAGATATAGCTGGGCTCACCGCCACGCATAGCACTGGTTCTGGAACTAAACTCCCAGAGAGGGACTCTTTCCTCTTAATCCCCTGGCTGATAGGGGAGTTCTCCCCGAGGAACATGAGGGTCACCTCTGAGGTACTGAAGTCACCAGGGGAAGGGCTCTGTTTGTGCTTATCCACTGAACGGCAGCTCAGAATACTCTGCCTTCTTGGTGTCCTTGGGTAGCGACCTGTAAGGGGTGTCATCTTGGCCCCATATTTCTTCTGTACGACTTCAACCCTCACATGGAGAAACCTTGAGGGGGGTGATTGGGAAGAACGGCCTCCCTGATCTTAACCTCGTTAGTGCTTTGTTATTGGACTTTAATGCTAGTCACGGACTGGTCATAACAATCACCATGTCTGAGCATGAGGTAGTCCATAAGTGTACTTGGTACCAGGCTACCTTAGGCCAAAGAACGATGATCGACTTCGTGGTCAGAGCTGTCAACTGATCACTACCTGGTGATGAGTTAAATCAGGTGGCAGGGTAGGCTGCCGGCCAGACCTGGTAAACCCAAACAAGTTGTGAGGGTAAATTGGGAATGTCTGGCAGAGGACCCGGTCCGTTAGGTCTTCAACTCTGTTGGGTACACTGGTAAGGCAGGTTTGGTTATTAGAAATTCATAATTATTAATAGTAATTATTAAACATAATAGAATAATTCTCAGTGTTAATAAATAATTACTGGGCACCACCCTGGAATCAGGGATAACAAAAAGAGGGATGTTCACTTTAAAATGCGTATACTGCTTTTACTACAACACACATGCACAAATAATCACAGACGACTGCTCTGTACAGTATTATAATGTTTGTTTAACATTAGCCAAATTGATAAATAATCAGTAATACTTAAATTAATTAATAACTAGTAACAGTAACTACAACTAAAAACTGCAGTTAACTCAAGCACCAATTATCAAACATGTGGTGGTGGCAAAACTAAATCTTTGATCAACAAAATGGAGAAGTACAAATCAACTTGTGATGAGCACAAAGAAAGGCAATCTGCAAGTACACCAGTATTCAGAAGTAGCACATATACAGGACACGGTGGTCCACAAAACTCATAATACCTGCAGCCAGTGTTTCCCCTATATACAAATAGCAACAGTGGTGTGCCGCTGCTGAGGAGAGGAGAGTAGAGGAGAAGGAGAGAACACTGAAGTTGTATTTTTTTCTCTCTACTGATGCTTCATTTCTAGATCAAATCTCACATGAGCAAAGCATTAATCATATAAACGAGTAATTTTACACTCATCTGAATATGACAGCTCAAAGATTGTAACAACAATGTAAATGTTACGCTGAAATAAGCAATGCAGAACACGGAGTCAGGATCATTTTTCCCGCAGAATATTGCTGCCTCACATGAGCATCGCACAGTGACATTACAGCAAACGCAGTCATTTGTTAAGAATACGTGAGTAAACACTAATGTTGATATAAAGACCGTAGGTATTGCACATGAACAGTTTTCTTTACCCTGGCTTACTGGGCACCATGATGTGGCAGCTGTCAATCAAGAACAGTTGACGGGTTCAGAGATATTAATGACTATCAGCGGGCTGATGGTGGTTCTCTGCGTTTAGCGAAGGAAGCAACTGAGTCAAAGCGGGTTAAATAAAACTGGGCTCAACAGCAGTCTTCTTCTCTCTGAGAGAAATTCCTCACTTCTGCAGGAATGAGAGGCTGGGTTGTGCAGCATCTCCACTGGATCCAGAACGTGTTTAATCAACACAAAAACAGTCTGTTGCTTGTCTTGCGAAGTTGAAGACTGACCCTTCTGGTCACTGCTGCACAGAGGTGAAGCGAGTCACAGAAGACTTTAGTGACATCATGGCTGACATCATGGCTGTCCCACCGGAACCAAGGTGTGTTCAGGTACAGCTCAGACAATGGGAGATAAGAGTTTTTAATCTGGAACAACCTAATAACCTGGTGTGATTGACCCCTGGGGTTTGGTGGTGAGGATCCAACAACTCCCATCTCTGGAGGATTTCTCACTCAAACCAGGGGAGGTTGGGGATATGGAAATCCAAGGGGGCCATGTTCAAAGCCTCCAGTGTGGAGACGGCTGCTATGAGCTGTGACATCTGCATTCCACAACAACAACAGGATTTCAAAACATGAAACGATAACAACCACAGCTCATGAGATTAAGTGTTTGTGTTTATCTGTGTTGAGTAAATTTATTAAGTTGATTTTAGCCATGATTTCATCTTAGATTTAAAATCAGTGAAGCTACAGCACTCTTTGATGTAACTTTGTACTGAGATCCAAAAATTGGTTGCTCTAACAGAGAGGGCTGATTCGCCAAACTCAGAAGATCTGCACTGTATTGCACGGTCACTTCTGTTTGTCATCCTAGTTGTCCTCCCATTATCTGAGCGTAATGTTATGAACTCATTTATAGATGGAGGACCCAGTTCATCACTTTGCACACTCAACAAGTATCATTAAGACACACAATTTTAGGTTAGGTTAGGAGGTTATAGGTTTGAATGATGTTACAATAGTTGTTACTTGATGGCTTTTTGTCCAGTGTCTCGAATGTGTGCTTGTAAAGTGTTACATTTGTAATTACTTTGAAATTCAGATTGTTGGTCTGCTTTTTTATATAGCTTTTGTACTTCTGATGCTATAGAATGCAGATATTTTATTTTTTTTACACACGCGGCATCAAAAAATGATCAAAGTAATGATACTTTGGAGTGTGTCCCTGTGTGTCACTGTTATCTTTCTAACAGTTGTGCTTCTGTTCTCCAGTAACCCTGTGGTTCAGGTGAAGGTTGTGGAGAGTGGTGCTCTGCAAATGCTCTTAACCATACTGGCCACTACACAACCAGTTAGAGTAAAGAAGAAGGTACTTATACATTTGCCCATTACAGTGTCAGAAGAGTACATACAAGCAAATGCACTTCAGCAGTAATGTTTTCTGTGTCTGTCTCTTGTCAGGTTTTGTTTGCAGTGGCCTCCCTCTTACGTCACTTCCCCTATGCACAGCATTACTTCCTGTCACATGGAGGTCTGCAGGTCCTGTCAGAGCTGTTCAGGGCAGATGGAGGTGGAGTTCTGCGTACACGCATCGTCACCATGTTGTATGATATGATCAGCGAGAAGGTACAACAAACAAACAATATTTTAGGTTAATCTAGGAGCTAAAATCTCATGAATAATAATTTTCATTTTCTGCCATGGACTGTCAGGGTTCTACTGGCCCTACTGGGGATGCAGAATATGACTTCTCAGATGATACTGATGATGCTTGTCTCTCCTGCTCCACCAGGAGCGCATAACTCAGGCAGGTCTGGATCCGATGCTAGATGCCTCCCATGAAGAGCGGGTGCACCAGTCCTCTAAGGTGACCCTACAGGGGGAGCTGCTGGAGAAGGGCTGGTGTAGTCTGGTCCCGCAGCTGCTGGAGTCTACGGAGCATGACTGCAGAGAGAAGGTGGACTATATTGAAGATGAAAAGCAAATCAAATGTTGATAATTAACATATATTTTAAGCAGTTTTAATACCAAGTTGAAGCAGAATTAACCTTCCAAGGTCCCAAATGGTTGAAAATAAGATTGCCTGTCTTTTTTACACTGCTCAAAAAAAATAAGGAAACACTTAATCGTCACAGTATAACACCAAGTCAGTTAAACTTCCTGACTGATTCTTCTCTATTTTTGTGTTCTGCTAGTGTCCTTATCACTACTGGTAGCATTAGGTGGTACCTGCAGCCCAGTCAGGTTGCACAGGTAGTCTAGCTCCTCCAGGATGGCACATCCATAGGTGCAGTCGCAAGAAGGTTTGCTGTGTCTCCCATAACAGTCTCAAGAACATGGAGGAGATACCAGGAGACCGGTCATTACACGAGGAGAGCTGGACAGGGCTGTAGAAGGACATCGACCCAGCAGCAGAAAGGGTCTGGGGACTCCGTGGTGAACGTTTTGCTCCCTGTAACATCATCCAGCATGACCTGTTTGGTGGTGGGTCAGTGACGGTCTGGGAAGGATCGCAAAGACCTCCATGTCATAGCCAACTGTACCTTGACTGCTGTTAGGTACTGGGCTGAAATCCTCAGAGCAATGTCAGACCTTATGCTGGTGCATTGGGCACTGGGTTCCTCCCGGTGCAGGACAATGTCTGGCCTCATGTGGCCAGAGTGTATAGGCAGTTCCTGGATGACGAAGGCATTGCTGGCCCTCTCATTCCCCTGACCTAAATCCAATTAAGCACCCATGGGACATTATGTATCGGTGCATCCGACGCCTTCAAATACCGCCACAGACTGTCCAGGAGCTCACTGATGCCCTGATCCAGGTCTGGGAGGAGATCCCCCAGGACACCATCCACTGACTCATCACGAGCATGCCCAGACATTGTCGGGGGTGCGTACAGGCACGCAGGGGCCATACACACTACTGAGTCACATTAAGAGTTGCTGTGATAAAATTCACGAAAGTTGGATCAGCCTGTGATTTAAATTTTTACTTAGATTTTCAGTGTGATTTTGAATCCAGCCCTCAGTGGGTTGATGATTTTGGATTCCATTTGACCATTGTTATGTCATTTTGCTCTCAACAAATTATACAATGTACATCAGTCAAGATTTTCAACCTGAATAATTTATTCATCAAAATCTCGCGTGATTAAAGTGTTCCCTTAGTTTTTTTGAGCAGTGTATTATAAAGCAGTTCTAGTTACTACATAAATACTGTGAAAGTATTAAAAAACCGATAGAGATGCACACAACCCATATTTAAAAAAAAAAAATTGCCTTCAAATAAGCTGTCAGGATGGCTGTGGGTGCATCGGCAGAGCTGATGTGGAAGCAAGGTGGGCAGTGCCTGCTCAGGCCTATGATAGTTGACCATTCAGAGAATACTGGGCTTTTCCGATAGGGGACCTTAAAGAGACACTACAACGAAGCCTTTAGAAGCTTCCATTTGGTGACGTATGTCTGAATGAAACAAGAAAGGCAGGCGGGACGTAATTTTGGGAAGAATTTATTTTGATGGTATACACTGGTTGGATAGCAGTAGCTATCAGGGAGAGAGAGACGAAGCCCATTGTATGCTCCATAAGCATGTGTAAGCACATGTCATATTTAGCTTTACAGGATGAAAACATGACTGGATTTTGACATCAGAATACAACTTTATTTTTGCACAGTAACATCAGGAATGTGATCTACAATTGTTAAAAAGGCATTTTTTTCATTTCAGCTTGACTGTCTTCCTAAACTAATGAACATATAAAATGAACCTTGTTCTAAGTGTTTGTGTCACTTTTCTTTCAGGCTCTGCAAGCTTTGTTGGCGATGGCCAATGTGTGTTTGGAACAGTACCATTCAGACAGCTTTCTGCTGGGCTCTCTGCTCTCTCTTAGAGACCAGTACGAGGAAATGATCCTGTCAGAAATGATTCCCGGAGAAGAGAACAGCTACTTTGCAGAAATCGTAGAACTTATAGATGCTCTGCAAATCAAAATAAAATGATGAGACAATTGTACAGTGTGGTGTTTTGTATCGCCATATACTGCCAAGAGGAGTACACTGACTTATAGACTGGGGATGAAACAAGTGCACCAACCGCAGAAGAGCAAAGTTCTTAAGACAGGAGTCAGTTGCATGCAAGACATGGATACACTTTTTACACAGCTGTTGGACTGAGCCTGTAGATGCTGGATCCATGGGTTGGTCAGTTTGAGCTTGGGCAACTATGATTTCATTTGTGGCTTTTGAACATTTGTGGAGATTGGTGAAGCTTTTTTTATTTGTATTATTTTATTTGAAGAATAAATACATTATTTTAAAATCATTGTGTTTGTATGTATTTTGGAGCAAATGGGTTTGGGGTTCTTCTGTAGGGTTATCTTGCAATTAAACTAGAAATTATGGTGTTGGAGGCTGACAATGTAGTAGGTGTAATTACACTGTATGTACAGTGCATTCAGAAAGTATTCACACCCCTCCACTTTTTTCACATTTTGTTATGTTGCAGCCTTATGCTAAAAGTGTTAAATTAATTTAATCCATAATGACAAAACGGGAACAGAATTTAAGAAATTTAAATTTATTGAAAAGAAAAACTGAAATATCACATTGACATAAGTATTCAGACCCGTTACTCAGTACCTAGTTGAGGCATTTTTGACAGCGATTACAGCATAGAGTCTTCTTGGGTATGACGCAACAAGCTTTGCACACCTGGATTTGAGGATTTTCTGCCATTCTTCTCTGCAGATCCTCCTCAGCTCGCTTGGGTTCAAGTCAGGGCTCTGGCTGGCCCACTCAAGGACATTCACAGAGTTGGGTCATTGTCCTGTTGGGAGGTGAACCCTGGCCCAATCTGAGGTCCTGAGCGCTCTGGACCAGGTTTTCATCAAGGATATCTCTTTACTTTGCTCCGTTCAGCTTTCCCTAAACCCTGACCAGTCGCCCAGTCCCTGCTGCTGTAAAACACCCCCAAAGCACGATGATGCCACCACCATGCGTCACCGTTGGGATGGTATTGGGCAGGTGATGAGCGGTGCCTGGTTTTCTCCAGACATGATGCTTGGAACAATCTTGGTTTCTTCAGACCAAAGAATCTTGTTTCTCACAGTGTCCTTACGGTGCTTTTTTGCTAACTCCAAGTGGGCTTTCATGTGTCTTTCACTGAGAGGCTTCTGTCTGGCCACTCTGCCATAAAGCCCAGATCAGTGGAGTGTTGCAGTGATGGTTGTCCTTCTTGAAGTTTCTCCCATCGCCACACAGGATCTCTGGAACTCAGCCAGAGTGACCATTGGGTTCTTGGTCATTGCTCTTACCAAAGCCCGTCTCCCCTAATTGCTCAGTGTTGCCGAGGGGCCAGCTCTAGGAAGAGTCCTGGTTGTTCCAAACTTGTTCAATTTAAGAATTGTGGAGGCCACTGTGCTCTAAAGGGGCCTTTGATGCAGCAGATTTTTTTTATAGCCTTCCCCAGCTCTGTGCCTAGACTCAATCCAGTCTTTGAGCTCTGCAGGCATTTCCTTCAACCTCATGGCTGGGTTTGTGCAAAATAATGGAAATCACAATATGACAAAGTGCAATATCCAAATCGCAAGAACTGCAATTATTTTATAATTATTAAGTAAAATGTGTCTCAAAACAGTGTTTTAATGAAATTTAGTAGTGCTGCAGAGATGCTCTGGCCTACAAAGTTTGTTCTCCAGCTGTAATAAAACATGTTTGTTTGGCAGAGACTGGGAGAAATGCCACATCATCATGATTTTACTAGTTTTTCAATGACAGTGAAAATTGTGATGTAAAAATGTAATCATCAATTAAAACTGCAAGCAGTGATGAACGGGCCCTCGACCCACGTACGTCAGGCTGTGGCGCCGTCGGAGGGCGCATGCATCCTACCTAAATAGGAAACGTGTCACCCAAACCTTAACAGTGAAATTTGCAGTGACTTCCTGTGTCCAGTGGGTAGCGCTATGGAAATTGATGCATAATCGTACTCAGGGCAAACCCCTCTAAATGTGTGACGAATTTGGTGTAGCTGGGAAATTGTATATTAGAAACAAGAAAATGGCCACACGGAATCCAAGATGGCCGACTTCCTGTTGGGCCGAGAAAGATCGGAGAAAGTTGTTGTTCACATGACCCGGCGTTTGGGGGCACTATAGATATGACACAGTATTGATGCATAGACGTATTCAGGGTGAACCCCTCTACATGTGTGAGCAATTTGGTGTAGATGAGAAATTGTATGTCGAAGTTATAAGGACTTCCTGCTTTATGGCGAAGGATCAACTTTGAATAAAAATGGCCGACTTCCTGTTGGACTGAGGGTTTCGGTGCCTGGAGGTATTTTGTGCGTCTGGTCATGATACATATGTATACCGAATTGCGAAATGCGAAACGCAACAGTGCAACCTAGGGGACAATTTGTGTCCAACACACACCATACATGACGATGCCTCTTACAATGGGCAAGCATCGAAATTGACTGCACTGCCATGCCCACCAGGTATATCGGAGGTGAAAGCTTTTAATAAGTTTTCATCTTCAAGGTCTGAGGATGATCCTGAGTGAATGTGAAGTCAGTTAGTTAAAGTACGAGTCATGGGCCAAGTACAGAATGGGAAAAGGCCATAAGGGGGGCATTAGGGGGCGCTACTGAGCTATCGTGCCGCACCTGAGGGAAGTTGTGGTATCGAATTAACGTACTCATGGGTTAGAAGCTATGGGCCAAATTTTGTGAGTCTGCGAACATCCTAAAGTCTCGAAAACAGTGTCGGAAAAATGCAAATCGCCGCACGTCATTCAAGATGGCTGACTTCCTGTTGCAGCAAAAATTCCAACAAAAATAATTCCTGGCTAAATCCTTGAGACCCATGAGTCCTGTAAATTTCATGACAATGCATTACAGATACAATAGGTCCTCGCGCTGACAAGTACTCGGGCCCTAATAATAACCATGAATTATATCGCAATCTCTGACAAAATAATCGCATCATTTTTAAGCATATTGTGCAGCCCTAATGTCGGATCAATTGAATTTACCATAGGTGGACTCCAGTCAAGGTGGAGAAACATCTCAAAGATGATCAAGAGAAATGGGAGGCACCTGAGCAAAATTTCAAGCGTCATATCAAAGGGTCTGAATACTTATGTCACTGTGATTTTTTTCACATTTTACTTTTTAATAACTTTGCAAAAAATTCTAAAATTCTGTTTCTGCTTTGTCACCATGGTGTATTGAGTGTAGATTGATGAGGGAAAAAAATAATTTGAACGATTTTAGCATAAGGCTGCAACATGACAAAATGTGCAATGAATGCACTGTAGATGTGCACAAACACAAACTTTCTTTTGGTAAATGGTAAATGGACTTGCATTTCTAGAGCGCTTTTCTAGTCTACAAGATTTTAGATTGTGTTTTGTTTCTCCCACCTTGATGGTCATCTGTTAATGATAGGACTAAAATTTAAGGTGATACAGCAAATATTTATCACCCCTGAACCACCATCAAACACATCATAAGAATGTGATCTAAGAGTGTGCCTCTAAGAGACAGTTAGAGCAAGAAGTGTATTGTATCATTAATTTTTTTACACTACAGACTTGAGGTTAAGAGCAAGTAGATTCATAAACAGTAAGGATAGTGTGGCGTATCGATGCTTTTATTCTGAAACGTCGAAGCGGTAGTACATGCAGCCAACGGAAATAGCGTGTGTAGCCTACTGCAGTGAGAGGGAGCTAACATTATCTAGCTACAAACTATGAGAGGATGTTAATATGGAAACGGAATAAAACAGCGGCCGTACATCTAATAGCTTGTGTAGTACGTGGACTTCGAGTTACTTTGGTCACTTCGAGCTAACAACTGGATAGTTTCAGTATTTTAAAAAGCAAGCTGCCAGCTGGTAAGAGGTTAAAGGGACAGGCTGTGTTTACATTTGTTAGCATTGAAGCAGCTAGTAGAGTGTTACCCTTTAAATTGATTTCAGTGATTCCTTTCCAACGCAAACTGGACTTTAGTACACTGCGGATAGGATTTATATAATAATACTTAATTTTGTTTTTTAAATTTCATATGAATGTGGAAATATGTAAATTGTAAAAACTAATTCACTTGAAATTAGCATTTTAAATTTGAGTAATGTGATAAATGTAGCTAGTAGGTAGAGGACAAGGATAGAAAACCTTTCAATATCAGTACCATCGCACTCTAACTTAGTAATATACTAAATATGGTAAAGTATAAATGTAGTACAGTTGCTTTTTAAGCATCACCATCAACACTTTTATGGTTAACAATAGGGGTACACCTTCTGTAACACCTTAAGAATAAAGTACTTGTTTTAATAATCCAAGACAGCCTTTAATTACCAGAGATCTTGACATGGTATACAATCTCACCGTGTGATCCAGTATTTTATTAAGATAGCAATACTTCCATATCATTTTGTCTTTCTGTTGTGATTCAGACTCCACTTTTTAGATTTATAGGTGTTTAAACATGTCTGCCTAATGTCTTGTATGGTTGGCTGGAGTTCAGGTAAACTTCTTGTTGTAAATAGCGTATTACTGTTGACAGGTGTGTTAATGAATAGTGATGGAGTCGTCTCAGAGGGACAGACTGTCGGTGCTGGTGGAGGAGCTGACCACATCAGGACAGCCACAGCTCAACCAGGACAAGATGAAGGAAATCAAAAAGATCTGCAAGTATGTCACTAATTGAAAGACACCTGCCTCCTCAGAAAGATACTTCTGGCACACGTAACTGTGTACCATGGAGGGCTGAGAGTAAGCTGATTTACAGGTTATTTCACATACTAATTCCTTGTCTAAAAGAAGCCAAAACTTAGAAAAATAAACCAAAACAATAATATTTGGTTAGGGTTAGACACTGCTGCACAGTTGCCATTTAGTGGTGATTGAATGCAGTTCTGAATCCTCTTCAAATAATTCTCAGAAAAAGACAATTTACTGTCACAGCAAAGCACTCAACTACCCATTGTCTAAGAGACTAAGGGTCCCAGGTTCACTGTGTGGTAACTTAATTTATTCTAAATTTGTTTAGTAATATGTAGGACTGCACAATTAATCAAAACATTATCAAAATTGCAATCTGGTCAAGTGCAATATTCATATTGCAGAAACTGCAACTTTTTGATGAGGGCTAAATTTGTGACAAAACAGCATTATAATGAAGTACTGTAGAGCTGGAGATATGTCCTGACCTACAAATTCTGTTTTCCAGATGTAAGACAACAGGTTTGTTTGAAATTTGTGATCCAAAAGGGATCATACCCGACTAATCATAAATTATATCACAATCAGAAAATCCGTCAAAAATAATCTCAATATGATTTCTTTTATTTACCATATTGTGCAGCCTTACGTATTACTAAAGCACACTAAAAACAAAATGGTTAGGACCCTCAGACTTGAGGCCATGTCTTGATCCCAATATACTTAATTAATTTCTTCATTTCCTTCCATTCAACTGGATGGAATTTTCATTCTAGCTGGTGGTTTTAATCAAACAGACCTCAGAACGATTTTACCTAAATTCAGCATGTTCAGATCACCACCAGAGGAAATATATCCTGGACAATGTGTATACAAGTATTCTAAGTAGCGACAAAGCCCTCCCATGTCCTCACTTTGGCCTATCAGATCATATTTCTCTGCTTCTTCTGCCTACTTACTCACAGTTGATTAAAAAAGGGTCAACCCATCATTTAAAACTGTTAAAAGTGTGGACAGATGAAGCTACAGCAACCTTTAAAGGACTGTTTTTGAGTGTACAGACTGACAAATGTTCAGAGATGTTGCCACTCATGATAACAACAGCATCAACATCAGAGGATTATACATCTGACAGTGACATCATATATCATCAATGTGTTGATGACGTGGTGAACACAGGGACCGTAAGATCATTCCCCAACCAGAAGGCCTGGATGAATGGAGAGGTGAGGGCTCAATCCAGAGCAACAGCACTAAAGATATAAGATAAGATGTACCTTTATTGATCCCTCGTAGGAAAAAATCGATTTGGCACAGCAGCAAAAGGGAACAAACTGTCAAACTGTCAGTAACCATAGCGGATGTGAGAAAAATCCTGCTGAGAGTGAATATAAATAAGGCTGCTGGTCTAGATAATATCCCTGGCTGTGCACTAAAAACACGTGCAGATCAGCTAGCTGATGTTATTACTGACATTTATAACATCCCACTCACACATGAGACTGTTCGTATACCTAGAAGTCAGCTGTGCTTAGTCTTGACAAGTTCCACCCTGTGGCTCTCACCCCAATCCTGATGAAATGTTTTGAGAAACTGGTTCTCCAGCACATCAAAGATATCATCCCTACCAGCCTGGACCCTCACCAGTTTTCTTTCAGAACCAACAGATCAACAAAGGATGCTATATCTTCTGCCCTTCAATCGGTCTTCACACACCTGGAGAAGAAGGGCTTGAGCACAACACTTTGCAGCTAGATATTGGACTTGTTCACAAGCAAACCCCAGAGAGTACAGATTGGCAGTCGCACCTCCTCACCATTAGTGCTCAGAACCGGAGCCCCCCAGGACTGTGTGCTTATCCCCCTCCTGTTTACATGGTAGACCCATGACTGCACACTAGAGGGTGACACGGGAGTGGATTTTCACTCCTGTCCCATCCCACTCCCACAGAAAAAAATCTTGTCCCGGGCCAGAGTAAAAAAAAAATTCCTGTCCCATCCCACTCCTGGTGAAATGACTCCCACTCCCATCCCACTCCCATTCAGAATGACTCCCACTCCTGTACCGCTCCCATTTTTTTTTTTCTTCTAGTCTTTAGGCAATACATTGAATTCAATTTGATCTTCTCCCCATTCTTTTTAGATTACTTTCTGCAGTGTTATTTCAAAAGATATGGCAACAGGAACAGTTCATCTGTGGTAATATAGGGAGGCATTTATTGCCTTAATCCAAACAAAAAACCTTCACTAAAGGGCACAAAACATACTCCTGAGAGTACACCGAGTAGGACAGTTGATATTCCGACGGAAAGTGGTGGAAAGCGGCGGCCGGAAGCACTGTTGGCTTCTGGGCCGTGTAGTTCTTTTGACTTGCGTAACAGTGTAGGCTTATGGAAAGAAAACTACAAAGTGGCGGCGCGCCTGTCCTATGTTTTTTTGTTGTTGTTGTCCTATTGGTTGGTTCCCGCTCCCGTCTGCTCCCGTTAACTTTTTTATCCTGTACCGTCCCAATCACGTGATTAATAGTAAGGTTGACTCCCATCCCGCGGGAATCCCGTGGGAATCCCATGACCCGTGGGATTCCCGAACAAATGTCAGCCTCTACTGCACACCCAGACGTCAAGAGAGCTCTCTTGTAGAGTATGCAGATGACACCAGCAAAGACTGGTCAACTTTTACAGGGGAGCAATAGAAAGCATCCTGACTGGAAACTTAATAAACTGACATGGGTCATGCACAGCCTAGGACAGGAAGGCTCTGCAGCGGATTATTAAAACTGCCCAGAAAATCACTGGTACCCATCTACAGAGCATCAGTGACATCGGTCAATTAGCGATGTCTGCACAGAGCCCAACGGATACTAAAAGACAACACCCAGCCCAGCCACATTCTGTTCACCCTGCTGCCATCTGGCAAAAGATACAGAAGTATCCGCTGCCATACCACCAGACTACGGAGCAGCTTCATTCCCCAGGCTGTGAGACTCCTCAATTCATCATCAACACCCCCTTTTCTAAAATAGATAGCTCTGTTTTTGTGAACATTGTGTTTTAAAAAATGACAATAACAATAATTTGCCTTGTAACCTTGTAATTTACCTTGTTTTTTTGTCATATTATTACCCAAATAACTGTCGGTTCTGAATTGAGCTTGAGTCTCAATTTTGCTGTGGGGCCTCTCTGCAGTTTACTCAAACCATGAAAATGTTTCAGTACATCTCTGATGTTGCAAAGTATGCTCTGTAGTCATTGTAATATGTCACAGCATTGTTTTATTTTGGTATTTGTTTTTTTTTCTTGATTACTTAATCAAAAAGGTTGAGTGTACACATGTCACTCAACTACAAGAGAAACATTTCTAGTGGGTCATACCCCTGGTTTTGTCTTTTGGAAGATGAAATTAAAACATGCATATTGTTAGCACTCAGTGGCAAAAAGTGATCTATACTTGTACAAAGCACTTGCGAGCAAGGTGAAATGAAGCAAAAAGTGGTAAAGAAATAATCATACATACTGTTATATGGAATTGAATGAAAAAAATCACTGATACGTCTTCACTCGATGTCTCTCATTCCTCCCAGAGTGTCGAATGACTGCATAGACCATGTGTACCACTCAATGATGTCACAGCTTAGCCAAGAACATGCTGAGGTCCGACTGTCTGCCTTCCAGATAGCCAGTGAGCTCTTTACCAGATCGCATCACTTCAGAATGCTGCTGGTGGACAATTTCCAGGTACTGGCATTACGTAGACATGTAGTTCATCTCAGATATTTCTTTATACTATGTACAAAATTACATCACCTAATTGTACTGCGTTAAAAGAATTTGGAGCATAGTTTTCATTTTGTTTCCTTGGGAGTGTAAGTTTTCAAAGTTTAAATGAATTTTAGAATTTTCATTTATAAAGTTTAATAGTGTATGTTTCTGTAAGGGATGGTGTTGACAGGACAGCTCTTGCTGACAGTATGTCATGTTCCAATCCCTTTTCGTTTCTCTCCCTGTCCCTCTCAATCCTTCCTCTCCTGCAGGAGTTTTTGGAGTTGACTGTAGAGACTGACTCAGAGCAGCCCCTCCCCCCCCCTAAACAAGTAGCCAGGAAACTGAGGTCACTGGCCATCCAGACTGTCCAATCATGGCAGGCCTCGTATGGGATGGCCTATAAGAAGTTAGCTCTGGGCTACCACTTTCTCAAACAGGTCAAGAAGGTGAGAGGATGGTAAACCAGTACAATACATTTTTTCTTTCATTTTGTGAATACCCATGAAATACATTTGTAAGAATAATTTATTTTTGAGTCTCATTCCCAATGATGATGATGGTGATCAATGATGATTGTAATACTGAAGATTAGACAATTTTCTGTGGAAACAGGAAGGTCCTATTTGTTAGAAAACTTGATTTTTGAGTCCTATTCCCAACTTGTCAAAAACTGGGCTTTGGGACGGCAACCGACACGACCTACAATCCCAAAGTGTCAGTATTTGATGAGTTGTAGGATGAGTAGGACCTTTTAAGGCCCTGTCGGTGGTGCCCTACTTGTTTCCACAAGTAATTTGTCTAATATCTTCAGTTTTACAATCATGTTACATTGTTGTTATTACAGAAAATCAATTTACACAATAGCCTGGCTGCTTTGTTTACACTCCAATCCGATCAGCTGACCAATCATAAACAGATTTAGCGGTTGTTGGCATCTGGGAAAAAAACAACTTCTGCCTAGGTAACACCAGTGGTTCCTCTGTCCTCTCTCTGAGCTTCTCATCTCCTCTGAGACACAGTTAAGGGACTGGAACATCCTCCATGATGGTAGAGCTTGAGCAGTTTCCTGGTCACAAGATGGAGGGAGAATGGTCTAGACTCTATAAACCACACCCCCTACAAAACACAGCCATTTCCTAGCAACTGAGAAAGTGAGGCCACGGTCACACATATGCAAAATTAATATCAGCCTCTCGTTCACTTCCATTCCACCTCAAGAAAAGGGACAAAAACACAAATAAACCCAAAGATACTAGAAATGGTAGTAGTAGTTATAGTAAGCGCAGTAGTACAAGAAGTAGTAGTAGTAGAAGTAGTGGTAAAGTAGTAGTAGTAGTAGTAGTAGTAGTATGATTTTTTCAGAAGTTTTTCCAACTGCTCTCCACTCTAGGGGTCACGTGACCCACTCCACACACCCATTGTAAAATCTGAAGAGGGGCGAAAAAACCTTAAAACTAAAACTGTCATAATTTCAAAACTGTAAAAGATTTTAAAAAGCTGAAAACAGGCTGAGTAGTTCAAAGTCTTGTTACTTTTTAAAAGCTGGAATGATGTCTGTAGGTCAAACTATGAAGGAGAAGAAGAGGTTGAAAGTCAGGTGGGTTTGACAAGGATTTGAAGATTTTTCCATTTACTTCCAATCTGAATCTTTTTTTGAAAAAGCTGAGTATTTGAATAAGCTGAAAAGGCAGAAAGGTTGAAAAGTACAAGGCTGAAAGAGCTTAAAAAGCTGAACATTTTGATGGGGTCAGGGTTCCGAGTTAGGATTAGTAAAAGCTGGAAGAAAAACATACAGAAGAAAAATAATAATATGAATAAATTCTAGAATAGTCACAGCACACTTAAAAATAAAGAATACTGTGCATAGAAGAACATATGTGGTGAATGCCTCCAGCATTCACAACATATGGGAGAGGGATAGTTCTGAAGAACTTGCGGTTGTGAATGCTGCCTGTTGAGAAGCTGAAGCCCAATGCACATTGCTGGCTGTGAAAACTTTGTCCAGAATAATGTCCAGAATATCTAAAAACTGTGGGAATTTAGGGTTTGTGGAAAAACTAAGGCCAAACTGAATTGGTGGTGTTAATTTATTTGAAGTCTCGTCTGAAGACAATGAAGCTTCCTAGTAGTTGGATGAGAATGAAGGATTAAAAATAAAAGCTAGCTAATAAGCTGCGAGCCAGACTGCAATGCTTGCTAGAATTTGTGTGGAAAAGCAGCTGATGGAGTATGAAGAGATGTTCAAGTGAGAATGAATCAAATACTGTGAATGGGACCGAAAAATTAAATAAATCTCAAAGTATCAATGATTGGGAACATTTAAGTATTTAAATGGAGTTTCTGTCTGTATGTGCTGTTGTGACCAAAATATAAGTTTGCTGTGTTCATTCGGACTACAGAGTCCCTATTCATTATTTTATTTACTTCATAAGTGTAGGTGCAACTTTCAACCCTCGGCTACAATATATATGAACATGAAAATTTTGTTTTTGGCATCTTCAGTCCACAAGCCATATTTGGAAGTTCAACTTCCTTCACGTTCATGCTGTGCCTGCAGCTGGATATACTTGGAGGGCAGAGTGAGGACAAGAGTAAGCAGAATTGGCAGAATGGAATGCAACCAATGTTTACCATGCTCACCATCTTAGTTTAGCGTGTTAGCATGCTGACATTTACTAGGTATTTGGTCATAAACTAAACTATTAGACACATTTTGACTTAATGAGGCCACTAGTTGATATAAATCTGCTATGTTAACTATTAGTCATTCCCCTGCTACTATTACTGTTCATCACTTGTGAGTGATGTCTCCATGTTATCAGGTGGACTTCCAGGATGCTGAGGCCAGGACAGTAGCAGAAAGGAGGAGGGAGGAGGAGAGACAGAGGAGAATGGAGACAATTTACAAAGAGAGAGTGGAGGCAGCCTCAACAGACATGGAGGGTAAATATTACATCTTCAACAACACTCCTGCTAGTCATAATAATAACAGCAGTAA
This sequence comes from Pagrus major, assembly GCF_040436345.1. Taxonomy (NCBI): domain Eukaryota; kingdom Metazoa; phylum Chordata; class Actinopteri; order Spariformes; family Sparidae; genus Pagrus; species Pagrus major. The sequence goes on from NC_133232.1 coordinate 11,390,479, forward strand.
TAAGGACAAGTGATTTTGTTGATGAAGGTTCTCAGTCATCACGGTCATGGTAATTCTAAGTGCTATATCTTAGGCAACTGAACTTGTTTCATTTTCTTGAAGATATTTCACCTCTCATCCAAGAGGCTTCTTCAGTTCTCACTAACTGGAGGGTAGTCTCAGGCTTTTAAACTCTGTGTGGGAGTGTCCGTACAGAGTTGTTCAGGACATGTGTGAGCTCTGAGTTTCAGAGTCTTTAGGGCCACTTGTGGGTTGCTAGGGCTAGGTGAGCCCAGGTGTGCCCCGGTGTGAATGGTTGTCAAGCTGTCTGGGGAGGGAATTAAGTACTGTATTTTAGGTGGGTGATAGGTAGTGTTGTAGGCCACCTCCTCTGTTCAAAGAAGGTCGTTCCAGTTTGACATGGATGGATTCTTTGCTGAAAACAATGTCAACATCTTGGCCAGAGGAGACAGGTGGTTTGAAAGAGGAGTAAAAGAATCCATCTATGTCAAACTGGAATGACTGTCTTCGAACAGAGGAGGTGGCCTACCACACTACCTATTACCCACCTGCAATGCAGTACTTAGTTCCCTCCCCAGACAGCTTAACAACCATTCATACCTGGGCTCACATAGCCCTAGCAACCCACATGAAAGCCGGTTGGGTCAACGACCTACTAGTGGCCCTAACGACTCTGAAACTCAGAGCTCACACGTGTTCTTAACAGCTCTGTAAGGACACACCCACACAGAGTTTAAAAGCCTGCAACTCCCCTCAAGTTAGTTAGAACTGAAGAAGCCTCTTGGATGAGAGGTGAAACGTCTTTAAGAAACTGAAACAAGTCCAGTTGCCTACAATACAGCACTAAGGACAAATTATTTTGTTATTGTGAAGAACTGGACTGGACCAAATATTCTAGTTTTGACTCATTTTGTCCCAGTGTGACAGTCCAGCATTCTCCTTTAAGTCAAAGTTTTTTTGTTTGGCAGTTTCCTGAGCAAAAAAAGCAAAAAAAATCATATTTTTGTAAATCTAATTTTATGAAAATCTACCTAAATTTTGTGTGTTTGTTTTAAATTTCAGTTCAGTTCAGTTCACTTTTATTAGTACCCGTAGGTAGATTTGTTGTGCAGTGTTGGGAGAGAGAGAGGGCATCTCACAAACATTGATGACAGGACAAGTTAACACAGTACGGGACAGACAAGACATGAGTAGAGCCGTTCACTAAAAGAACATAAGATAAAATACAATGCAATGCAAGGGACAATAAATATATTTTAAAAACCATACCAAATAAATTGGTCGGAATAAATAAATAAATAAAATAAACCTCAAGGTGCATTAGGACTGATTCAAGAGGGAAACAGCAGCAAGCCACAGCAGGGCAAAATAAAACAGATCCATGGCAGATCGGCGTTGGCTGCTTACTCAATTTGGTAGCATAGAAAGATTTGTATATAAACAACTTTAAATCGGGAGCAGAAAAACAAAAACTGGCATTAAAATGTGTCTTTTTTATGAAATATGCAGAGTATAACTTGTTATTTCTTTGTCAGAGTCATACCAGGAAATTAAGGCAACACTAACAGAGATGGAATCCTGCATGAGGCTGCTTTTCCCAGAGTTTGACCAGACAGACATCCTGACCACCAATAGTAGCCCTTCAAACATCCAACCAGCCAATGATTGTCCATCAGTTGGTGAACAGCCCTGCTGCAGCAAAGATGTGAGGGATGACAGGAGAGAAGAAATGATACAAGAGAGAGTGGAGGGCTGGGAAGAAAAGAAAGGCAATTGTGAGGAAAAGAGAGGGAAAGAAGAAAAGGGAATGACAGGGGAGAAGAGGAACCACGGTGAGGAGATAAAAGAGAAGGAAGAGAAGGAGAGGTCTGAGGATGAGGTGAGGGAGGATAAAGAGAGGAGAGAGGAGAAAGGGAAGAAGAAGATGACACAAAAGGGGGAAGAAAAGAAGGTAGAGATGGAGACAGCACAAAGGGAGGGAGAGGAGGAGGAAGACAATGAAGAAGAAGAGGAGGAAAATAGTGAAGAGGAGGAAGATGCTGATGATGAAGACTTGTTTATTCGTAACTCTGGACTCATCTCTCACTCCTACAGTCTGGACCTGAACATCAGTCCTGGTGGGTGCAACTCACTGAATTGACACTTCATCTAGTGCACCCACACATTATAATACTATTAATACTGTAACGCAACATATTTTAGCTTTGTGAAGCCTATAATGTTCAGTTATATTGATGGCATGCTAGATGTGTTGATTCCATTTTCCATTCCGTTGGGGACGCACAAAATATAAGAGACACATTTCAGCAGAATGTAATACAGATACAGCACTACAAACTATGTACCTCTTATTACTCAAACAGCCCCTCTGACATGCTCATTATCTCATAATGGAACATTACAAATGTACAACGTTTCTCCTTTTATTTATTTTATTTTATTTTATACATTTAGCTAGGTATTCCTAATAAACTGGCATCTTAGGGCACAAAGTTTCAGAAACTGGCGAGTGCTGTCAATGGGGACAGAATGTTATGTCAGATTCAGAATCTTGATTAGGAGGAGAATAATCTTTATCTGATCACATATCATACAATGTACAACTTAGTGAAACTGGTACTCTGCATTTGACCAATCTTGATGGATCAGTAGGCACAGGTTAATCCCTGCACCCGGGGGCCACCTCCAGATCTTAGCCAGTGCCTTTGGTCAAGGGCTGGAGAATTAACCTGGTGTGCATGTTTTGATGGTGGGGGAAACCGGAGTAACTAGTGTGTAACCCATGTAAGCATGGGGAGAACGTGCAAACTCCGCACAGAAAGGCCCTGCCCCATCAGGATTCAAACCCAGAACTTCCTTGCTGTTTGGAACAGTTCTAACCACTGCACCAGCATACTGCCTATGTATTATGATTATTTATTCTCTGCTCAGATAGTTCCTCATTTTAATGATTTTTAGACTATTTATTTAGGCTGAGTCCTTTTGTCTCCAACTGTCTGCTTGTGTTTAAACAAAATTTATGGGACCTACTGGTGGCTGAGAAGTTTAAAGCTAATAAAAGGGGAAAAAGGCCCCCAAAATTGTAATAAGAATAATAACATTTGAGAACTTTTGCTTAAACATACTACAAGCAATGTTAAACTGGTCATGAAACGGTCTAAGTTTAATACTGATGCTGCTTTATGACCTACATAAGCAAACAAGACTCAATGAGAAGGTTGGCTATTTCAGAGGTTTAAAAAGTTAAATGGTTCATTGAATTATCATTTTACAACACAGAGTTATAGAACGACATGTAGGTTGCATGCTACAAAAGAAAAAATAAACATTTTTTCATGGTGGAGTGCTGAGGATAAATTGAGGAGGCTCACAACCTGAGGAAAGAAGCTGCTCTGTAGTCAGGTGGTACGGCACTAAAACACAGTTGACTTTGTGTTGCATTTGATTACAGGTACTGCCAAAATCAACAAAAAATGAAAATTCCTTGTTGCTGCTTTAACATAAAAAAAGGCTTTTGTAGAAAAAGTCATTTACATTTCTCCCCTAAAGGTATTGAACAAGTACCGTTCTGATACTGGGATAGAAACTCAAACAATCAAACATTACCCATGAATACACTCATGGGTCAGTCTGTTTAGGTACCCCTGCTTGACATGTAATATAGTATTTTACTATACAACGCATGCAGACAGTATCAGGACAACTAAGACTACTTTTACACAAGGTAGGGGTTTGGTAATAAAGATGATTCAAATCTAAATGTACCCTTTGATTCTTTTCATGGTGATTTCATTGAGGCCTATAAAGATCAGTTTAAACCAGAAATGTAATCACATATTTTGAATGAGTATAATAAATGAGAAGCTTACAGCACGAATGTATGACCCAACACATCTACTGGAAATTCATGAGACTGTTTAATCAACAGAAAGTAAAATCAGTGAGAATGTTTCCAGGGTCTTCATGACACCAGGCTGTTCTTAAGGCTTGTTAATGTGCAAGCTTGCTAATTAAGTGGCATCAGTGTATAAATTCTATGTAATCAGGAATTATTCACTAGGAATTAAATGCTTAATTGCTGTATGGTAAAGTGTTCTATTTTAATTTATTTTCCTTCTCCCTTACAGGTCTTCAAGTTCAGGAGACAGAGGATAACGAGGCAGTTGTTTCCACAGTAATAGACCTCCATAAACTGATAAAAACCAAACACCTTCCAGCTGTGCATGGCTGGATTCAGGTTGGTACAAACACACAGGCCTCAAATATGTAGACATGTCATTGGTTATCACATTAAAGAGGCTCTTTGGAACTTCTGTGTTGTGCTGGAAGCCGGTAATTAGTTTGTGTTAGTGGACCCCATTTCTAAACTAAAGTTAGCTACTGTTGCTCTCTGTTAGCTGAGCAGAGAGAGGCACTGAGACGAGGCACTCCAGAACATGCATAAAGTCACATCCTTTGGACTGTTGCTGAAAATCCTTCATAAAGAAATCCACAGTCAAGCAGCATTAAACAACTTAAACAAATCATCCACAGGCTTGTGTAGACAACTGAGAGAGGCAAATCCCATTTTTTACATCATGCACAAGTGCATCTAAAAAATTTTTAATATCATGGAAGAGTTAATTTTTTTCTGTAATTTAATACAATAAGTGAAACTTTCATATGTTCTAGATTTATTACACATAAAGTGAAATATTTCAAGCCTATTTTTGTTTTTTTTTAAATCTCAAAATATTAGAATATTACATAAGACCAATCAAGAAAAGGATTTATAATACAGAAATGTGGACCTTCTGAAAAGTATGTTCATTTATGCACTCAATACTTGGTTAGGGCTCCTTTTGCACAAATAACTTCCTTAATGTGGTGTGGCATGGAGGCGATCAACCATTTACACTTCTGAGGTGTTATGGAAGCCCAGGTTGCTTTGATAGTGGCCTTCATCTTGTTTGTAATGTTGGGTCTGGTGTCTCTCTTCTTCCTCTTGACAATACCCCATAGATTCTCTATGGTCAGGCAGGTGGCTGGCCAATCAAGCACAGTAATACCATGGTCAGCAAACCAGCCAACTTGCCTGACCTGAGTATTCAGACCCCATCACTTCTTCCACATTTTGTTATGTTGCAGCCTTATGCTAAAATCGTTTAAATTATGCCCAATTACTGCACAACTGTCACAGTAACAGGTTTGTCTGTCTGTCTGTCTGTAGGTCTTCACCAAGTCAGGTGCTGAGCAGCAGCTGCTAAGGAGAGCGCTGGATCTGAAGCAGTCTTTGGAAGCTGCCCTGCAGAAGCACAAAGAACTTCACATCAATTACAGAACCAGGGTCCGCAAAGTGGTGAGTTATTGACTGTCTGAAACAATGAGTATTTATATGTAAAAAAAAAAGAAATTAGGATTATCTCTGTTATTCAATTCAATTCAATTAAAAACTTTATTTGTCCCCGGGGGGCAATTAAAGGCACGTGGAGTAATTGTACACAGACACAAACAAGTCAGCACGTTCAGGAGTTTAGGCACTGAACAGCCTTGGGAACAAAGGTTGCTCTTCTCCTCTGTGTCCTGCAGCCCGGGCAGCGGAGCCGGCGTCCCGAGGGGAGCCACTCAAAGGCTGGGAACAGAGCGTGGGAGGGGTCCTGAAGGATCCTGCGCGCTGTTCTCAGTGTTTGCTGCTTGCACACAGTGGAAAGTGCTCTGACCGGCAGTCCAATGATTTTAGAGCAGATTTTGACTGTGCTCTGCAGGCGTGTCCTGTTTTGCAGGCTTATGGAGTGGAACCAGCAGGTGATGGAGAATGTGATGACACTCTCTATGAAGGAGTAATAAAATGTCCGAAGAATGTTCTTATTGACCCCAAAAGTGTTGAGCTTCCCCAGGAGATACTGCTGCTGCTGGCATCTCCTGAGGATCTCCTCAGTGTTGGAGGCAAATTTAAACGTACTGTCAAAAATTGTGCCCAGGTATTTGTACTCCTCCACAATCTCTACATTCCTCCTGTGGATTGTGCTGATAACAGCTGCAGCCAGCTCCCTCTGCTTGCTGGAAAAGGTCACCACCATCTCTTTGGTCTTCTCCGTGTTTAACTCCAGGGCCGATTTATCACACCACTCCACAAACTCATGCAGCACTGAGCTGTGGTGATGTGAGGGGCCTGAGAGCAGGGACACGAGAACTGTGTCATCCACGTACTTTACCAGTCTGGATGGCTGGACCTGCAGTCATCGGTGTAAAGGATGAAGAGCAGAGGTGAGAGGACACAGCCCTGAGGGGAGCCTGTAGAGGTGACTGAGATGTCGGAGAAGGTGTTATTAACCAGCACAATCCACAGGGTCAGCTGGTCGTCCAGGTGGAAGCGGGTGGAGAGTTTCTCTGCCAGCATGTGTGGCTGTAGGGTGTTGAATGCAGAGGAGAAGTCTGCAAACAGGAGTCTGGCTGTGGTGTTGGGGTGTTCCAGGTGTTTGTGTACCGTGTCCATGATGAGTGTTTTGGCATCATCAACCCCTCTGCCTGCACGGTATGCGAACTGGAGGGGTCCATCAGTGGGTCAGTTACCATGAGTTACCATCTCTTTATGACTGTTAGAGGTGAGAGCCACAGGTCTGAGGTCGTTCAGAGCTTTGACTGAGCTCTTCTTGGGAATGGGGACCACTGTGGAGTGCTTCCATAGCTGGGGAACTGTGCCGCTGTCCATGGATCGTTGAAACAGGAGCTGAAACACGCCCCCCAGCTGCTCTGCACAGCACCGCAGGACATGGCCACTGATGTTGTTTGGGCCATGTGTTGTGTTCTCCTTGGTTCTCCTGAGGGCTCTCACCACCTCCTCCGTGTTGAAGGAGAGTTCAGCTGCTGCAGGCTTGAGGGAGGAGATGATTGCTTCTAGCTGGGTGGTGTTGTCTGTCTCGAATCTTGAAAAAAAAGAGTTGAGGTCGTTGGCGAGGGATGCTGGGCTGCTGCCGGCCACCTGGATTGTCCTGTAGGTAGAGGGAGCAGTGTTCACAGCGGCCATGTTCTTAATCCCCTGCCAAGCTGAGCGGAGGCTCCCTTGTGTAAAATTTTCCTCCACCTTGTTCTTATACTTCAGCTGATGATGTTATCCACACAAAAGGAGATGTATGAAGACACTGTGTCCACTTGCTAACTGATGTTGCTGGAGGGGGCAAGAAGGTTATCTCAGTCTGTGGATTCGAAGCATCCCTGCAGAGTTACAATGCTGTCGCTGGTCCACTGCTTGATGTGTTTGGTCACCTTCTCTGTCCTCCTAATGACTGGGGTGTAGGCTAGTGCCAGCAGGATGGTGTTGTGGTCAGCAAGGCCAAGGGGGGGGGGAAGAGCAACTGATCTATATGCATCTGGAACGGATACATAGCATTTATCCGGAGTCTTTTCCAAGCGGGTGGTACTGGTGACATATTGGTGAAATCCTTTCAATGACTTGTCAGCTGAGCAGTGGTTGAAGTCTCCCAGGATGAATTTGGGAGAGTCAGGGCATGTAGTAATATGTAGTATCATGTAGTAATAGTTAATTCCCTCCATTATGGAGGGAATTAACTGATGGTTAGTATTCTAGGAAAATATGAAACAAAAAAACAACACTTTTTATCATAGACACTGTTTACAAAACAACAGTCAGGTTGGTATAGTGCAGTGCCAGCAGATGGCAGCATCCTACTACAAATCATGTAGGGCAACAGCCTCGCTGTAGTCTGTGGTACATATAGGAGTGATTTATTTAAAGAAGAAAGACATTTCTTCCTTTTTAGCATCTTGTGAGCTCTATTCCTTAATAAGCTTGTACCATTTTCATGTTCTTCATTTAAAAAAAATGTTATATCACATTGGGAACATTTCAAGTCCAAGTTGGGACTTTGTGAGGATCAGAGGAATCAAGCAGACTTAGGTGTGTGTCATTGAAAAATGATCTTTATCATCTCTGTAGGTGTGCCTCTAACCAATTGGGTGTCTGAACACCTCCAAGTCTGGGTCTTTAAGTCTTTTCTAGTTCCAGTATTACTCCAAGTTGGACCCATGTTTTCATTCACACCATCTAGTGGTGATTTAAAGCACTGCTGCTTGAGATGCTTGCCTCTAATGAAGCATCGTGTTTGCTGCTTCAGGCCATCTTTAAGCTGTGGAAAACTTGACGGTAACAAGTCTGCTCACATTACAGTCCACTTAAGATGTCACTGAGCTACAACAATTCATAGTTCACTCACATAAAGGGTTCTGGCTGAAATTGTTAAAATATTAAATAAATAAATAAATAAATAATCCTTTATTGATCTCTGGCAGGGAAATTCAAGTGTTGCAGCAGCACAAAGACAAAGTAGCAAGTAGAAAATGTAAGCACAAAAATTTTTTTTTTAAATAGGATAGATAAGATAAAAATATACGTAAAATAAAATAAAAATAGGAGGTAACTACAATTGTTAAAAATGGCAAGTTAAAGTGGCAAGTAATGATATAAAGTGACATGGTGTGATTGGTAGCAGCAAGTTGTGTAAACAGCAGGGTACAGTATAGTGTACCCTGTACCTAAGCATAAGGCATGGAAGTTAAATGACCATTACAAATTGATTTGTCTCTTTCCATGATGTGCTATACACCTGAGACTTATCGACACATCCCATTGTTATTATTGTGTATTAGTTTGCATGGCTTTAAAGAGTGTCCTCTTCTTGTTTTCTTTTTTTCTGTGGGCTTCCAGAAGGAAGTACCATAATAGAGACAGAGAGAGGCCGGATGGAAATATTAATAGTAAAGGCATTTGGGAGAGGTGAGATAGCAAGGCACAGCCATAATGCATCATGCATCAGAGACAGAGAGAAGAAATTGGGGAGCAAGGGGGAGAATTTACCCATTCATTCGCTTCACTGGCACTAATGTGCCCCATGGCTTGACAGCTGATATCTCTATCTGGCTGCCTTTATATCTAGCTTAGCATCATCATTCTGCTGTTGTTTGAGCCAGCCCAAAACAGAGGCACAAACTAACCAGACCTGTCTCGTCATAAAGGTTGTCATTTGGAAACTCTCTTTTTCAAATTATAGCTTATTTGAGAAGGTTTAATTAGTGCTGAATTGTCTGTTTTAGAGATGGGTTGCCTCTGCATAATTACAGTTCTGAGAATAAAGACAAGATGAAGAAAATCCAAGAGCCATGGACAGCAGCATGCAGTTGTAGGTGTTTAAGGACCAATGAAAGCAAACTGCTGTATGCCTTTGAAGAAAAAAAGACATAAAAGTTGTAGGGTGTGAATCCATCTTTAGCCGAACAGAGCGGCAGAGTGACAGTGACAGAGCGCCGGGCGTCTCGCTCTGCCTGGTTATCACTGTCAGGGACCAGTCTGCTGCACCAGCAGGCCCAGCACTGTGATAACCACACAACTTACAGCCCCTTTATCATAATTAGCTTTTCCTTTTTAGCCTTAAAAGGCCTTCCATTACTGGGTCCTTCTCTATCGGGCCGCTTACAAACCACACGATTGGTTTCTCTCTCAGCGGGCCTCTCAATATAGTCTCCCATAACGGGGGAGCTACAGAGAGGAGAGGAGTGTTTTAGAGGCAGATAGAGAGGTGTGTTTATTGAATGAGAGAATAAGATAGAGGGAGGGTTGATTGAAAAAGCATTTCCATGAAGTTGGAAGACTTTGGAAAATAAAAAAATGCACAAGGCCTTTTTTTTCATAGCTGGCTGGTGAGAGCATTGACTCATGGACTAATATTTGATTGTTTGGTGTTAGATAAATTCATTTTCCAACAGCAAGCCAATAAGGCTTTTCATAGTCTTAGTTTCAATCAGGTGTTGTCATGCAAATCACCAGCCATGTAGCTGGTAGAACTAGCTAGATAAAAAACAGCTACTTTACATTGAGACTCCTACTTTGTAAATTTGCTTTCCTCAGCCATAGGATTAGGCCAACATGATGACAGGAGAATTTTTTAAATTACACCATCTAGTGGCTGATCTAAACTGTAACTGTAAGTGATGGCTGTGCCTAAATGAAGGACACAGTTCTGACACCCTTAGATGGGGCTACTCTGAGCAACCTCTCAGACGTCTGTACAAAGTGCAGCTGGCCAACATCTGCCAGCTCCAGATGCTCTGGAGTCTGACTAGTTTGGATCTTTTTTAAGTCCATTATTTCTGTAAGTGTTGTTTTACCTCCAGGGCATTTCAAGTCTCTTACTATGTAGGGATGAACCAATTTGAGTCTTTATGCCTCCACACCAGCAATAGCAGTGACTGGAGGCATTATGTTTTCAGTTTGCCATCCATCCCATTCTTGTGAAGGCTATGTCTCAAGAACACCTTGAGGAAATTTCTTTAAATTTGGCACAAACATCCACTTGGACTCAAAGATGAACTGATTAGATTTTGGTTGTCAAAGGTCAAGCTCACATTGACCTGAGGTCCTTCCCATTCTCGTGAACACATTATTTCAGAAATGTCTGGAAGGAATTTCTTCAAACTTGGGACAAAACTTTTGGCTGATATTGAGCTCCAGGAGATTGTTGTTGCTGCATGTGACAAAGCTATCAGTCCTCTGTACTTCTCTGTAAAAATAGTCTCTAGGGGGGTGATCACACAGAGACTTGTCACTACAGTTGCAGTCACTTTAAAAACACCTTGGAAAAGCGTGGTGCACCTGTGGAGCGGGGCTACATGCGCATATGGCCATCAAATGTATTTAATGTAAAAAGTGTTTTAGTGCGTAAAAAATTTCACCAACGACTACATTTACCTTTGATTAAATGTCTTTATAGTCTTCACAACACAGGCTTTAATATATGAGTCCGTACAGACATTGATGTAAACTGCAACTTGACTGGTACGTGGCGGCATACAACCACAAGGCTGAAAATTTAGCTGTCTCTGATGATTCCAGTTTTAGAGTATCTGTTGATACCAATACAGAGTAGTAATTTGTTCCCAATTTTAAAACGTTTTTTTTTTAATATATATATTCTCTCTGTGTTCCACTCATTGGGATGATTCCTATGTAAGACAACATTGGATTGCTGTGGCACTTACTGTAGAAGGTTGGCTGCCCACTGTGACTAAACAAACAGCTGACACAGATTGACAAAGAGGCTGTGTTTAATGTGGATCATTTTGCTGTGATGCCAATCTGGCAGATTGGATTGTGCATCCCTACTTTCCAGGTCAATGCCTACTGTTGGCAACCGACCTGTAGACCTATGGGTGCTGCTGAGCTGTAGTACATGGCAGCTTTGTCAACACTTTTGCATTTAGACATGGTCAGACTACCCATGGTCCAACCTTTTTTGTTTGAAACATACTAACAGCTTAATTGATTAAAATAATTGTGTATCTTTCTGTTAAGCTTCCCTTTAAATCAGGAATTGGACAGCTTTCACAGTGTCTTGTCTTTCGAACTTTTAGGAATGGTGAACATGTTTGAAAGGAGTTTTCAGTGAGAGCCTTGACCAGGAGAATCCCATATGCATCCGCTGAGTGTTGCTACCTGAAAACATGGGCTTGTGTTTAGGAAAGGATAAGACATGCAGACTCATTTGAACATATCTGTTTTTAAGAGTGTATTCAGTCACTCCTGGCTCCATTCATACGGCCCAGGTCTTGTTTACTGCTGATAACCCATCTTATCACAGCACAATGGATGTGGCCGCCTGTTTCTCACTGGAGATAAACAAAGAAAGACTATCCCTCTATTTCTCTCCGCCAACCCTCCCTCCTTTTCATTAGTACATTCATTCTCTGAATGTGTCTCCTTCTGTACACAAGATATATGTTTTCCTCTTGCTCTCTTTGCCTCTATTTCCCTCTCACTACACATTATGTTCTCAGGGAGTCATGGCTTTGTGTTTTTGCACCGCAGTAATTCAGCTGGAAGTGTGGAAATACATATAGTGACTAACACTTGAACGGTAATTGCAAGGAGGAAAGCATTTTAGTGAAGAATAAGACAGTGGGTGAAAAAAGGTAGCTAAAGTGAGCCTAGTTAGTTAAACAAGCCCATTTAACTGGAAGCTACTAAGCTAGCTAAGGCTAACAAGCGATCTGTGTTCACAAGTAAAGCTTAGTGAATTACACTTTTTTATCATAGAAAAAACAACAACTTTGTGCTGTCTCTTGCTGCAGCTATTGACCACTTTAATAATCAAGTATTCCTCCGATTATTCCAGCAAGTAATCAGATAATAAATATTGTGCGCTCAGCAATTTTTTCTATTAAATCACTTTTGCTCTATTTAAGAGCAATAGTAACATACAAAAGATGAAACAAGACCGGTCTCTTAAATGAACAATTAATTGGTTTCCTTTTTAGTTAGATTGACATTTTATTGCTGGAATTGCAATAATATCTGTATCTCCAGTTTACCACTAAAACTGTCGACAAATCAAATGATGCACCTGAAGTTGCATGTGTCTTTATTGTTTCTAAAGCAGCAACATCATATTTATAACAGCAAAATCACTATTAACTCATCAACATGTCTGTGGAAACAGGGTTTGGTTTCCCATTATTAGTCTCATATCATACCAAACTGGGTTACTTGGCTCCTCAAACTCCCAGGGGTCTTTCACGCACCATTGAGGACATTCCAGATGTCGTCCCAGAGATTTCACAGGTCCCCAATAAAATGAAGAATAGCACTATGTAATTTCACTTTGGTACTAGGTGAGAGTGTATCATAATGACTGTTTTGATCACAGATTGAGACAGGCTGGAGGAGGAACTAAACTAGGCAGCTGAGAATAAGCTTGTTGACAGCGAAAGGTTAGGGAAGCTCTGGGCTGGCTAATAGACCTGCCAGGCTAGGTTAGTGACATAAAGATGTCACCCTATACATCATATAAGCTGACTGCTCCCCAGAGACAAAGGGTGCGCCTATGCTTGTGTTTGGGAGTGTTGGGGGTGGGGGAGTATAATGGGATAAAACAGTGGAAAAGAAGCTATAGAGGGAGAGCGAGGGGAGTGGAAAGCCTTCTTTCTCATTAGTGAAGGATCCCCTGGGATCCTTTCAAGGTAGTAATGAATAGGAGTGCAAGGTGGTCATAGAGATGTGGGATGTTCTGGCAAATCAAGGCCTGAACAGGTCAGACTATGTGGAAGCTTTAGTCCTAATTACTTTGTAAATATGTTGAAATCAATCAGTGACAGTGGACTTCCAGTCACTGTAACACAACAGAGAATAGTATAGTAATAATATCACAATGGTAATGATGAAAACAGAGTCACAAATTGATTTGCCATTGGATACAATAAATAATTTAAATTTGATAAATTTTTTAAGATAAATTTGTAAAAATTAGTAATGATTATAAAAGGGCAGGAAGTTGTTAGCTTGTACCACATTTGCTGAGGCCTTGATCAGAAGATGATCACCAAATATTTTCATCAGTCCTGGCTGGTGCAATAGCTAAAATGTAACCTGCATTTAAGAGCACTGGTTATTATTTGAAAGTAATTTATAATAGTACTGATAGTTTTTGTACTGAAATACTCTATACCTGACTTTATTTTTTTGTGTTTTTTAAGAAAACAAAGCATCACCTAATGCCACATATCACAGCATTTGTAGCATAAACTAGTGTGCAGCACCCATCCCTAGATTTACATTACAAACACACATAACAGGAAAATACAGAAGCCAAACATCAATACAATAAAAATAGTTAGAACTCAATGAAAACAACAACAAGAATTCCCAATAGATGACCCTTAAGTTACTGAGCCAGAAAGGGTTTGACCCCCAAGATTTAATCGTGCTAAACCCATTAGTGATCAAAAAGGTGTATATTTAGTTTTCTGAGAACATTACAGTGGTGAGATTGAGCTTGTTTCCAAAGGTTTAATTTCGTGATTCTGGATTGTCCTGAGAGGCCTGGTTAGTGTAGATGCTAGTGACACAGTAGTTTAAATGTGAAACTTGTCAACTCTTGTTTCTTGATAGTTTTAAGTCCTGCATACATATTTTGGCCGTTTTTACCTTTAAAGTTTTGAGGCACGTGACATGCAGTAAATTCTGCACACAGGTTCTTTACCCGGTCCAAATCAACTGCAGTATTGTCAAGTCCCTGCTGCTTTCTGATGTTCCATGTTTTGCTGGTGCGATTGTGATGAAGAACATGATACACAAGAAAAAAAAAAGAGAAGAAGAAAAAAAAGGGCCAACTTGTCCACTGGCAATGGGAACAAAGTCAAATGCTTACTTTGAACAGGTAAAAAAACAGATATATGCAATAATTTTGGTGTAAAAGTGATATTAGTCATCTGTTGCATGCAGCCACTAAGATCAGGATTGACCTTTGACCCTCGCCACCAACACCTTTCCAGTCAGGTTAGGTATTTGAACTCCTTAGCAATCAGTGGATGCTGATTTTTCAAGATGCATACAAGATCAGGAAGTTACGCCTTAACTTCTCATATCTGTGTGTGTGTGTGTGTGTGTGTGTGTGTGTGTGTGTGTGTGTGTGTGTGTGTAATTTATGTATAGTATTCTCAGTAAGATTACTGTATGTTTTATACATTTGTGTATAATGTGTTGATTAAGCGTTTTTCACTTTCTGTCTCTTAAGGAAAATGTCTTGAGATAATGGTGGCATTAGAGACACTTGGTATTCCCAAAAGACATTTTTCAATTTTAACTCTAAATGTAGAATGAAATAATCTAGTCACTGTGTGTGTGTGTGTGTGTGTGTGTGTGTGTGTGTGTGTGTGTGTGTGTGTGTGTCTGTGTGTGTGTGTGTGTGTGTGTGTCTGTGTGTGTGTGTGTGTGTGTGTGTGTGTAGCCAGCTGTAGAGCTTTATTAACTTGTCAGGGAGACAATGGAGACATCTCTTAAGGCTTTTTCACCTCCTCATGTTCTCCTCTCCTCTCCTTCATTCCCCCTTATCCCTCTGCTTTCACTTCCTCCTCCTCACTCTTTTTCTCCTCCTATGTGTGACTGTGTGTGATGGTTAACCTCCCCTCTCTGCCATACACCTGACTTATGGCTGTGCAGTAATAATTTGCCAGACCTTGGCAGGCTGAGTGTACATTAGCATATAAATAGCAGATGCACTGAGTGCCCATCACAGTCGACTACATTTAATTTTTGGTTTATAAGATTGAATGGGTTTTTAAATGCAGCACCATCAAACTTGCCAAGAGACAAATGAAGTCAGGAGAGCAGTTGTCCCAGGCAGCGCCCTGACATCATTTTTATAAAGGATAAGAATCTTATTTAGGGGCCAGGAGGGGAGAGGAGGGAGCGTGAGATGTTATAGTAGCTGAATAAGCAAGACACCTGTGGAAGCAGCAACAAACTTCAGTTTCTAATCATGTTCAGACATTGCTTTTTTTTATCCAGGTGTCAATCTTTCTCCCTGCTCAAGATACATTCTATGACTAAAAGTATGTGGACACCAGGGGCGGGCTGCCATAGGGAGGTTCGAGAGTATTCCCAAACGGCCGGTCTGTTCCAGGCCGAACCGGACTGGGACCCAGACTGGGTCAATCTAATATTTTGCATATTAGGGGGGGATACGAGCGGCCCCTCCCAACTTGAGCTGATCCTTGTTTCTATTGAAATGTGATTGGCTCAGACGCTCAGTCAGTCATTAAACCGTTATTTTCCTGTTTAAAAAAAAGAAAAAAAAGAAAGAGGAGCGGGATAAATTCAAATTAGCAAACATGCTAAAAAGAAAGAAGCCGGAGAAAGAGATGGGTGGAGCAGAAAATTTAAGGACAAAAAAGAAAAAAAGGTTAATATAGGATGCAGCCAAATGCGCCAAATTAACAGAGCTTTTCCGTGGTGGAGGGGCCAAGGTCAGCGCGGCTAGTGTCAGCCAGGCCAGTGGCGACACAGGACCCAGCAGCTTCGGGCAGACAATTAATGCCGGTATGTCGGGCTGCGTCAGGTCGGGTTGTAATTTTCAGGCCCATTGAGAACTCTAGTTTGTGTTAAACAAACAAACAAACAAACAAAGCACAGTACACACACAGTAGTTTTGATTGTTGAAAAAACATAGTGTGTGAGTATAAGTATGCATAGTATGTGTGAGCATATGTACTTCAATACACTCTACTGACTGACTAATCTGTGTGTGTTGTGTTTAATATCATTAGATTGTTTTTATACTGCAAATAAAGTATTTGTGTTAAAATTACGGTTCCACTTGTGCCCGTCATGCGATTGGATAAAAGGCCTCTCCAAACCAAGCTCCCGGGCTGAATTTCAACCCCAGCCCGCCCCTGGTGGACACCCAGACCATTGCACCCATATGTTAACATGAACATACAAAACCATGAACATGAATCTGCTTCTATAATGTCCAACACTGATGTTGGGCAATAAGGTCTGGCTGAGGGTGTTGGACAGGGTAGGGGTCAGGGCCTCCACACAAACTGGGAAACACTTTCCCAAGACTTTTGGTGAGTTTTATTTGATTTATCTTGAGTTTGAATGAAGTAGTTTTTACAATTAGTTATTGAGGCGATTAAGTTCACCTTAGTTCAGTAAAAGAAAGAAACTTGAATTCAGAAAGGGTAAGGTTGTATTTCTGTTCTGTGAGTTTAAAAGTTAAGAGAGCTTGTGAAAAGTAATAAGCATCCTGCTTGCATATAACACTGTTTCCCAGCTGAAACTTTGGCGGGCTGTGCTACTAAGACTATGGCCTCTTGCAGTACAAAGTGGCATTTTATGGCAGGATTCATTGTAATCCTTGTGTTCAACATTGACCGTCAAAGTAAATCCACTAAAAGTGCTTGTTTTTGCCACTGACAAGCTGATTTTGTTATTCTGGCTGGTGTCTGACAACATTAAAGGATCTTTACAGAGATACAAAGACACAGAGTCCGATCCTTTTTTAACCAAAAACTGCCACTACATGACTCTCACCAAATCCATCAGACTCCATTTACAGAAAGAGTAATATAATAATAATATAATATGTATGTTGATGAATGGTCTCAGTCATCCAGGTCATGGTAATTCTAAGTTCTATACTGTAGGCAACTGGACTTGTTTCAGTTTCTTGAAGACCTTTCACTTCTCATCCGAGAGGCTTCTTCAGTTCTTCTGTCGATCTGATGGTGCTCACTGTCTGATAACTAAACAGGTCCATCACTCAACAAAATATAGAGAAATGTCCCACAAAGCAACGTTACAGGACCAAACAACAGTAACGTAGTAACTGGTTGTGTCTTTGGCAACTTATATGAGGAAAAAAATACCGCAGTTATACGTGGAGAAGCGTCCGTCACCCTGTCGGTCCTACCAACTCTTTGTCACATTTCTGCCCGAAAAACAGCATCTGTCCCCGGCAAAAAACTTTAACTCACCAACTGTTTGTCGCAGTGAAAAAAATCACCGCGACGGTCAGCCCTCCACCAAGACTTCAGTGAACTTTCCCCCAGAAAACAGCCTCCCTCCCCGCGAGTGACAGAGTCAGACAGCATCCAGTTTACTGATGGCGATTATGTAATTATGTAATTTAGAGAAAAACGTAACTTTGTCAATTTCCAGGATGTTTGGTGGGTCAGGATCCCAATCACAACACATTATAACAGCATCCATATAATTATAAACAGTCAGTGTGTACATGTTTAGATTAACAGGTAAACACCGGGGAAACACGTTGAAAAAAACACACTTCATCACCATGACGCGTATCGTCACGCCTCTTTTGGAGCCACGGTGCCGGCTTGCTGTGTAAATTACACTCTGGTTCGTCTTTTACGCCGGAGCTGCTCGGCTCTGTGTGAACAACCAACAGCGGAGAATTGGCGAACCGCCGCTGCGGCGATAATGCGGCGTCTCTGTGTGAAAAGGGCTACTGACTGGAGGGGAGTTGCAGGCATTAAACCCTTTGTAGGTATGTCATTACAGAGTTGTTAAGGTGTGAAAAGGTGATACTACTACCTACGAGACACTGAGGTGATTTCTGGTTCTGCTGGACAGATATCTGTCCAGCAGAACCAGCTTCTCCCCAGGCCGCATTTGTTCCTTACTAGGTCTCTGCCTGACGACCACATACTTCAATTACGGTGAAGGATTCTACAGACAGGAGCAAGGCTGTGCCATCGGCTCACCGGTGTCCCCAGTAGTGGTCAACCTCTACATGGAAGAAGTTGAGAGCAGAGCCTTGATTACTTTCACAGGAACTGCTCCTAGCCACTGGTTCAGGTATGTGGACGACACCTGGGTCAAAATCAGAACAAGGGAAGTGGAAGCCTTCACAGAACATG
This sequence comes from Pagrus major, assembly GCF_040436345.1. Taxonomy (NCBI): domain Eukaryota; kingdom Metazoa; phylum Chordata; class Actinopteri; order Spariformes; family Sparidae; genus Pagrus; species Pagrus major. The sequence continues at coordinate 11,408,692 of NC_133232.1, forward strand.
TAAATGCTGTGGACAATAACATCAAGTTCACACAGGAAGATGTCAGATGAGACAGTCTGCTCTTCTTGGACTGTGCAGTACACACTGAAGAAGACAGAAGCCTCAACATTAAGGTGTACAGAAAACCTACACACAGATCAGTACTTGCTGTTCTACTCTCACCACCCCACTGGAGCACAAGCTGGGGGTCATCAGAACACTAAAACCATTGGGCTGAGACCGTGCCCACTAAGACAGAGGGGAAGGAGAAGGAACAGAAGCACATCAGGGGAGCAATTAAAACCTGCTACCCAAACTGGGTCTTTGTCAAAACCTCTAAAAGATCCATAGCAGACAGAGAGGAAGAGATGAAAAAACTGAACAACATCGTCATTCCTTTTGTCGTGGGAATATCTGAGAAACTCAGGAGGATCTTCATTAAACATCATATCCTGGTTCACTTCAAACCTAGCAACACGCTGAGGAAGAAACTTGCCCAACCTAAGAACAAAACACCCGACATAAGCAAAGTAATGTAGTTTATGCTGTTCAGATTGGTATATTGGGGAAACAAAACAACTTCTCCATAAGCGAATGGCACAACACGGGGGGCAACTCCTCAGGTCAAGACTCTGGTTTGAAAGAGTAAAAGAACCCATCTACATCAAACTGGAACGAATATCTTTGAACAGAGGAGGTGGCCTACGACACTACTTAGCAGCCACTTACAATGCTGTCCTGAGTTCCCTCCCCAGACAGCTTAACAACCATTCACACTTGGACCCACCTAGCCCTTACAACCCACAGGAAGGCCGGTTCATGACTCTCAAGTGGCCCTAACAACTCTGAAACTCAAGAGTTCTCACGTCACCTTATTGACTCAGTAAGGACACACCCACACAGGGTTTAAAGCCTGCAACTCCTCTCCAGTTAGTTAGAACTGAAGAAGCTTCTCAGGTGAGAGGTGAAATGTCTTCAAGAAACTGAAACAACTCCAGTTGCCTATGATATAGCACTTAGAATTATCATATTTAAGGCACTTTTCATACCACAATTCCACGTAAGTCTTTTTCAAGCAAATACCAAAAATGGCTCTAAAATGTCAGGCTGTGCTGCTTTTCTAAATAATCTTAGTAAAGTAGTTCTCGTGACTGTTACGTTGGATGAAACAAGTACTTAAAGATGTCAACCAGTGCTGTTGTTGGCATTTTCACTTTTTGATCACATTTTGTAGGCGTGAAGATTAATTGCGGGAAAAGTTGCAGTCTAAATCCACAACCATTTCTGTGTTTTCGCTGATGTAAGGTGAAGATGGTTGTTGTTTCACCACCCGTTAAAGCTGTATTGTTACAACGCATCTCTTCTTTATAAGGTTGTTGTAGTCTTCTTATTTTTCCTTCCTTCTACTCTTCCCTTTTGGAACCTGCATTATTTTATCTTTGAGTAAACATTGCGATTACAGTAACACATAGCCCTGCTTTACTTAAACAGCTTTTTAATTTCAGTTTTTCCAGGAACTGTTTTTATTTATATCTGGGTATCTGGTTTTTAGTCTTGCCAAGTTACCAATATTTGTTTTGTCTTTTTTCCTATTACAGTGACACATGGCCCTGCTTTACCTGAACAATCACTGCTAATTTGTCTGGTAAATCTTGAGTTTCAGTTAGAGAAGCAGTTTTTATCTCCTCTGGAGGACTCCTTGATGCTGTGTGATTTTCTTCCCATGTGTGTCCAGCAGAATAAACTAAAGCTCTGTTAAAATGCAAAGCAGCCCCCCATGCAGCCATGTGGGGGAATAGAGGCCATATTTTAGCCGTGCTCCTCGTCAGCAAAATGTTTCTGGAGGAAAGCTTCTTCTACTGTGAGACTTACAGCTCTGCCAGGCTGGCCGACAGCACTCGATGCTATCAGGATTAAATTAAGGTGAATTAGAGACAAAGAGGCAGAAAGAGGAGGAAAAGGGATGATGTTAGGGCAAGATTTTCCTCCAGCTGGGTGATCACTTCTTAGTCTTTGGTCATTGATCAGAGTAGAATAAACCAGCCGGGATTAAAGTAGACAAGCACAAAACCTATAGAGACTATATTTGTATGTGTGTGTGTACGTGTGCTGTGTGTGAATGTATTGTGCCGTGAGGATGAATAAGAGTAGAAGTGGAGTGGAGTAATGGAGAAAGTTTGCTTTGGTGTTTAAAATGTTCCACTTCTGTTTAACAGCATCCTCTCAGCTTTTCGTTGGGAAATAAATAAGATCAAGTGTCAGTATCTTACTTGAGCTCTGCTCTGTACAACTTCCTTTCTTATATTAAAATGATCATTTAAAGTAATAACAGCTGTTTTTATCAGAGTCGGGAATTTTACATCACTGCCTTTTATTTTCAACAGCATTACATTTCAAAGAATGACTCAAAGACTTCATTGAAGGTAATAATTAACTAAAATTCCCTTTTTTACTTTGTGATAACACGTGTATATACAACATACCCAGGTCATGGTAATTCTAAGTGCATTATCGTAGGCAACTTGGACTTGTTTCAGTTTCTTGAAGAAGTTTCACCGCTCAATCCAATAGGCTTCTTCTTTTCTAACTAACTGGATAGGAGTTGCAGACTTTAAACCCTGTCTGGCTGTGTCCTTACAGAGTCATTAAGGTCACATGTGAACTCTGAGTTTCAGAGTTGTTAGGGCTACATTGACCCAACCGTCCTCCATGTGGGTCGGGTGTAGGTGGGTTCCAGGTGTGAATGGGTCTTAAGCTATCTGGGGAGCAGAGTCAGAATAGCGTGATAACTACTATTACAACTACACTATGAAAAGGGAGAAATTTGTGAAACTATACACAGAGACATATGAATTGCACAAATATTTATTCCACCTTCTAACAGCACAGCACCTCTGTCATTTACAATCATATATAGGTGGACGTGCAGGTCTAACTGTGTCTTAATGTGATATCAGTCGTTGGCTATGTTTAGGTTATTGCTTCTCACTTGATCACATTAAGGTGACCAGATTTCTGAAATGAAAACCGGGGACGTTTACAGTTTGGCAGTCATTATATTATGAATCATCATCCAATATTATTATCTATGAATAAAAAGGGGGCAATGACTGTTTAGTGTTTTTTGACCATAATAACTGTTGACAGAAAAAAAATACTGCAAGTTGAGTTAATTTTAACTACTTTATATATTGTTGGCTCAGAACCACAGAGCTAAAAAAACAACATGTCAACTTTACATGGTGTTAGAAAAAAGGCTGTTTTCAGCTTTGTGGTGAGGGATTTTAGTCCAAGTGGGTTGTTAAATGGTTTATTGCTTTAGCTAAAGAAGCAGGGTCATTTTCTCGCAAAGGAACTTTTCATCCTTCAGTTTATCACAAACACCCAAATCAACACATCTGGAGATGCATGGTTTTCTCTGGACAGGAAGGAGATTAAACATAACAAACACTGATGACCCGCAGTCATCACAGCCTGTCACTTCAGGTCATATTTCAACAACACTAAATGAAACAAGGCGAAATGTGCATAAGTGTGGGATCACCACCTGACCGCTCTGTGTATTATCTTGTGGTATTAATAATGATTTAAAATAACAATCAAAAGAACGGGACTCACAGGTCCGTCTGCTGAGAAGAAATTTCCAGTGCCTCATGGAAATTATATTTAAAATATCTGCATTGTATAAACAAATGAAATTCATTAAAGCAAGTCATTTGGTGTTTTCAAAGTCACTCTATGAAGCTGAGGCGGATTATTCTGTTAGCGCTCAGAGGCTGCTGGCGTGAGGCTATGAGCCTTCTGTAATTCTTTGGTTACAGTTTTCATCAGGTCGATTACTCTCCTCTCCTCCTCTGGAGCAGGTTCAGTGTCCAGAGGAGGTGCTGCAGGTTTATCACCAGGTTGAAGTCACTGTCGCCTGTTGGAGTTGCAGCCCTGTGCGCTCTCAGAGATACTGCTTGGCTCTGTACGCTCTCAATGTGCCTCTTTGTGTTCCACTCTTGACGTGCCGTCTCCGACCACTACACTTGGCTAAGGAACAGACATTGAACACTTCCTTTCGGGGTCCTTAGTGTTTTTTATTAGGTGACTTTGTGTTTAGTAATTACAATAAGCTTTAGTGTGTGATTTCCACAGTCCCTTGCACGAACAGTTGTTGCATATGTTTTGAGATGGTAAACTGTATGCCTACATATTTTCTAAATATATTTAAAACATTGCGTTAGACGTCAAAATATTGACTCAGTGTTCATATTTCCTCTCGGCCCTGCTGGTCTTGTTTTTTTTCAGTTTATCTTTAGGATCCTGAAGAAGGTCTCCGGCTCACCTCTATGCAAACCAGAAGTGAACTTTCATGTAATGCACTGCATCAGGCTGGTTGTCCGCAACAGTATCCAACAAAAACTGCCCACGCCAAAATTCACTGCAGCAGAAATAATCCGTTTCTGTTGGCACCTGTAGTTCTTCCAAATACCAGGGACATCACTGGTACTTGGAAGTAGGCCAGATTTTACGGCGCCCCCGAGCGACACAGAGAACATTGAGGGGGCTCATTAGTGTGTCCCTCAGCATGAACTAAATTCCAATAGATAGAAATTGGTGAAGTTATCCTTTAAGGCTACACAGCTGTTTAGTCCCAAGCCCTTAACTTCTCTTCGCATTGTGCGTGTGGAAATGCTCTTACTTGCACTATTAAACATAGCCACGAGTTCTACTGTTGATTTTTTACCATTTGATTTCACCAAACATTTAAGTGATCTCCGATCATGATCATCAAGATTTTTTTCCGAACATATTTCTGTCCCAACTGTCGTGTGTATCCAACAGACGACTCTCTTTGTGAAGTTTGCATGTTCCAGGTAAAGCTACAATGATAAGTAGATCAAAAGAAAATTTAGTTGCAAATCATTTCGATTAATCATATAAGTCAGTTTATTTTCAAGCAAAATACTCTTTACTAATTTACTGGTTCCAGCTTTTAAAATATAAGGATTTGCTGGTTTTCTTCGCATTTATGACAGTAAATGAAGAGTCTTTGGGTTTTGGACTTCTGATTAGACAAAAGAAGCAATCTGAAGGTGTTGCTTTGAGCTTTTAGACATTTTATAGACTAAACGATTAATCAATGAATCAAAAAATTGTTATCGTTAATTGCATCCCTAGGTCTAGGGCAACACAGTCATGCAGTAGTCAGCTCTGTCATCTCTCGCCAAATGAGTCCAAGGACATTCTACAAGTGTCTTATAAATACTTGACCTTGTCTTGACCTTGTATTAATGTCTCTGCACTCGCTGCAGCCAAGCAGCATCTCATTCAATCAGTATTTTAGTACTTTTTTAGGCATTCATTTTCACACCGGTACATTCAGTGTTGGCAGTCCATGCAATCATAAGCTTTGGACTATGTGTAGTTAAAGATGTATGTGTGGACCCTCACAGACGATAATAAAATATACCCCACATGGACCTGCACGGCTAAGCAGAAGCAGAAGGTTTGTTTTAAGCTTCAGGTGACTTGAATTGAGAGTTGGGTGAACTACAGTCTCTACATTGTCTGTAGGTGTAAATATGAGTGCAAAGAGCTCTCACTGGGCAAGTCTGCACAGGATAAGTGGTTATATAAAATGGATGGATGGACGCATTGGCTTCAAGTGTCCTAGATCCCCATCAGGGCTGGTTCAAGCACAAGGACAAAGGACAAGCATTCAAGCCAATATTACACATGTGTATAAGTTGTAATAGTTAAGTAACATAATGGGTAATTTCTTTTTTTTTAAATTGGTCTCTGTGTGCTGGATTACAAGGGGTGATCAGGGTTGTGACATGGTAAACTGACTCTTTCCTATGGCTCAGTTGTGGGTGTTTCAGTAATCATTTAAGGGCTCATCATTTGTAAAGCATTTCTAACTTTGTACACTATCAGAAGTAGAACATCCTCGAGGAACCTTTTGGGGTTCCTCACCACTGCAGCTGTTGAGGAACCTTTTCAGTTCATAAAGGTTTCTTAAGGAACGCCTAAGAAATGTTCTTCAAGGAACCACTCTGTGAAGTTTGGGGTTCAATTTTGAAGTTTGAAATTGTTATTATTATGTATTCCTATTATACATTTTATTTAACCACAGTGTAATTATTTATGATACATACAATTCATTGAAACAAGTTTATATGCAGAATATTACAAATAAAAAAATGAAATAACATATTATACAATAATACAAATCACAAATCAAGAAAGTAAATATGATATACTGTATAATATAAAAGAGGTATTCATAAACATATTTAATAATGATATTAGAACTGGAAGTAGCTGTAGTCGTTATATAAATATGATTTGCATAAATATGTAGTTCACAATCATACACAATGTCTTAAATATCACATGAAGCACAAAAAAGTACAGTATTTGCTTCTGAATTGTAATGGAGTATAAGATAAAGTAGCATGAAATGGAAATACTTCAATACAAGTATCCTGAAAATTCAATTAAGTACAATACTTTAATGTAGGCTAGGATAGCCCAAATATAAATAGCTTTAAATCAATAAAGACTGTACATATCAACACAAATACAAGTGTGGATTTTATTTGATGCTTTCAGGCTGGCCACACTGGATGCATAACAACGCATGTGCATGGTGTAACTTCTTGTTTTTGATTTCATGTCAACAGGTTAGAGCAGCCACACTGGCTGTGTGAGTCGCACTTCTCATGCGTTTGTCAATTCGTCTTGCCTATTTATTTTTGTGCCACATGCGCGGTTCTAGGCAAAAATAGACTGAAAATGACCTGAAGACAGTCATATTGACCTCATTACCAGCTTTTCACTACAGTTTTATGTCTATATCTGTAGAATATGTCACACGCATGAAGAGAATACACAAAACAGGTGAAGGTAGTTTTTTCCTCTGCACTCTTTTTTTCTCTCTCTCCCTACCTCCCTATCTTTCCCCATCCCGCATTCTCTCTCTTTCAACGAGGGTAAAGGAAAGGCACATCATCATATGGTGTAAAACTCCCTGTAAATAGATAGGCATGCAGGAGCCGTGCTGACAATAAAATGGAAGTATGTTTGTGTGTGAGAGAGGGGTTCAGAGAGGAGACTCCTGAAGAAAACATCTAGTTAACTTTCTTGAATACAATGGCGGAGATCTTTCCTTCAAGTGCAGTTGATGTGTGAGAATGTTTCTCGCCCCTCTTTTGGTGCTGAATGTTAAAAACAAAATAAACAGACATCAAGGTCCCCAGTCCCACTGTGATGTCATCAGGCTGAGGACATCTGTGTAGTCCAGATGCATGCCAAAACTAGCCTCTAAGAAGGGGTTTTCTGTATGTACAAAGAAAGGCGTTGGGACCTCCGGATTCTTCCAAAAAACAAAAAAACAAAAACAAAAACAAAAAACCTTTTTATATGTTATTTCACCAGTACAGGCCAAAAGACAATAACCCATGTATCATTGTAACTACAGGCATACTTTGTTGTTGATCATATTGGTCATCTTTGAATAAATGTGAGAGGAATAAAGCAGCCAGGATCCCTTGTGATACAGATAAACATAAATAGAAATGTACACATAAAAATGACATGTAAAGAGATTGTAGCCAGGTAATTGCTTCTAATATTATTGATAGGTTGATAGGTATCAATATTATCTCTGTACATGGAGAAGAGGTCTACTCAAGTTGCTCACTGCTGACATTTGTCCATGATGTTATTCACCTTTTTTGGCCCCTTTCTGTCATGATGCTACAAATCAGTGGAACACACATACACACACGCATACATACATGCATACATACATGCATACATACATACAGTGCCTGACAAAAGTCTTGTCGCTTATCCAAGTTGTAGGAACAACAAATAATAACTTGACTTGTAGCTGATCAATTGGTATCAGAAATGGCTTATATGAAAGGCAAAGGCCTCTAGATTATGCTTATTATACCAAAATAAAGTCGTGTATCATTCATTGGGTTTTATCATTTAATTAGGACAGAAAGGTCAGATTTTGCTTGGGCAAAAGTCATGTCGCATACAAAAATAATGTACGGTAGAAATTATACTTTATTTTGAATACATAAACATGCTACAATAACATCAGAACATAAAGTCATGGTGCCTTGGGAAAAAGAATTAATATCGTGTATGATTCCCATGAGCTTGGAGGACTGCATCCATACGTCTCGGCAATGACTCAAATAACTTATTGATGAAGTCATCTGGAATGGCAAAGAAAGCAGTCTTGCAGGACTCCCAGAGTTCATCAAGATTCTTTGGTTTCATCTTCCAAGCCTCCTCCTTCATCTTACCCCAGACATGCTCAATAATGTTCATGTCTGGTGACTAGGCTGGCCAATCCTGGAGCACCTTGACCTTCTTCGCTTTCAGGAACTTTGATGTGGAGGCTGAAGTATGAGAAGGAGCGCCATCCTGCTGAAGAATTTGCCCTCTCTTGTGGTTTGGAATGTAATGGGTAGCAAGAATTTCTTGATACTTCAGGCTGTTGATGTTGCCATCCACTCTGCAGATCTCTCACACACCGACATACTGGATGTAACCCCAAACCATGATTATTCCTCGACCAAACTTGAGTGTTTTCTGGGTGAATCTTGGGTCCATGCGGGTTCCAACAGGTCTTCTGCAGTATTTGCGGCGATTGTGATGCAGTTCAATGGATGATTCATCAGAAAAACCAACCTTCTGCCACTTTTCCACTGTCCATCCTTTCCGCAAGCTGTGGGCCTTGGCAAATGCAACATGATTCTTTTGTTGTCTTCTGTTTAATGCTGGTTTGTGAGCAGTAATTCAGCCATGGAGACCACTGCGTGAGCGAATTCGACAAACTGTTCTTGTAGATACAGGGGTTTCTGGTGACCAGTTCTCATGTAGCTCTGCTGCAGTTGAAAAAGGACTGGCCCTGGACTGCCAACGCAACAAACGGTCCTCTCGAAACAATTGTCTTACAGGGTCTGTCTGACCTGGGCTTGTCATGAACATCACCAGTTTCTTCAAATCTTTTTTTTTATCTTCTCCACTTGATGTTTGGATACCTTGAAGATGTCTGCCACATCAGCAGCAGACTTGATGATCAGCACTTTGGTCTGTGGTTGAATCTTTGGCATGTTGTCAGAGGTCAGTTTGCACTTAACATGAAGGTCTGGTGTGCTGGGGTTCTTTTTATACACACCTGGGAATGTGTTAATCACAGTATTTGTCACAGGTGGAGCTCTAATCTGTGATTGGTTGAATCGTTTAAAGACACAACAAGACTTTTGTCCAAGCAAAATCTGACCTTTCTGTCCTAATTAAATGATAAAACTCAATGAATGATACATGACTTTATTTTGGTATAATAAGCATAATCTAGAGGCCTTTGCCTTTCATGTAAGCCATTTCTGATTCCAATCGATCAACTACAAGTCAAGTTATTATTTGTTGTTCCTACAACTTGGATAAGCGACAAGAATTTTGTCAGGGACTGTACACACAGATTAACAAAAATTCACAGAATCTTGACAGTATACAGCTATCAGCTAACTATTGCCAGTTACAAAGACTGCTCAGTATAACATTAATGACATTTACAGCAGAAAAACAGCTTTATTTACCATATCTGGCTTCATGCTGCCTAAAAGCTAAATGCAAGTGAAAAATAAAGACAGACACAAACATTGGAGTCACAGAGTTAAGATAAACGCCTTTAAAAAAAAATGAGGATATAAGGATTGATGCTAACTTGTATCTATTGTTAGCTGATAGCGGGTCGCTGTTCATAACATGACACGTTAATTACATGTTTCAGCTTTACAATGATGTTACTGAGAGTGAAAAAGAAACATTTATTATTAAGTGGGGAAAAAACTCTCCTTTTTGACAGCTAACATAGCTAAAGCTAGCTTTAGCTACTATCTGGTCTTTTGCATCGTTGCTACCATTAGCTGACACTGTAGAAATAGTAAAGCTACATATTTTACCCTTTAATGTGCAAACTCATCAGTTATCACACTAATTTAACACACATCACACACATCTGCGTTCTGGAAATTACCCCTGTGTCTGTGGGAGTATTGTGTTCTGCATTGTAGACCAGCCAATGGCTAACAACCTCACCAGGAAATTAAAAAACATACATTTTGCTTAGCGCTGATACCTCACACATAGACAGACATGCATACACATACGCAATTGTTGCCATCCCTTTTCCCCCCAAGCCAAATAGATCACAGAAGCCTGAGGAGAGTGAAGGAATGAGAGAGACACTGTAAGTAACTATTCGCCATTTCAACATGTGTAGTTAGGTTGATCTTCTGCACCTCACTGACAGTTGATTGGTTGCATTTAGTGTATCAGCGAGTGTAGTTTAATTTGAAAAAGTGGTCTTATTTAGGAAACAATGGTTTGTGCAGGTTTTGGCTTATAGGATAAGGCTGTTGTGTATTGAATATTTTCCTATATTCAACAAACCTTATGGACAGACCCAAACCAACAATGAATGAATGTATGCTTGTGAATGCATTGAATTAAAGGGGATTGCAATCACTTGGCAACAGAGCTAAGTGAATTTGGGTGTTAAAGATGAATGGTGAATTATGATAGATGATTTTATGGAATGGCAGTAGGTAAATGTTAAAGTAAATAGAGGCCTTAGGATTAAGCTTTGGTGGCTTCCACTCATGATGTTGGTCTGCACGGATGCACTGTTGCAAAGTGAGATAAAATAGCTCCTGTCTATAGTGCGCAGCCGCTGCTGTGCTTATTACACTGTTATTGCAGTGTTTTTGGCCCAGCTGAGGTTTTCAGAAATATGAAAACCTAGTAACTAGTAGTCGTCTGCCCACTTCACCTCCAACCCCTTGATGGTGAGAGGCTTCAGAGGAGGACCTCTTCTCCTAAAATCCAGGATCAGTTCTTTGGTTTTATTTATGTTGAGAAAAAGGTCATTGTTCTCTCCGTAGACTATTATCTTATGAAGATGTAAGGGTCTCATGAAAATAATCAGACGTATTTTGATGGCTGGTTGAGTACAATTTGAGGCGGATCTAAATCAAAATCCGGATCTAGCTGAGGGAAATCTATTATTGGATTAGGCTTAATTGAAATAAGGGTGACTGTTGGGCCTTGGCGGTGGTATGGTACTGAGTGCCATATCGGCAAACTGATATATCGGTTGCACTTGGTGTTTAAACTCTGGTTGCTGTCTTTCATTTAAATATATTTTTTGGGAAATGGGCTGCTTTGCCATCTGGTTAATATCCTTTACACATGCACATATACTCACACATTTGTCGCCTCATGAGAGTAAGGACGGCTAAGCTCAGTACAAGTAGGTGATGGATGACTAAGGTTAGTAAAACTTGCTGCCTCACATTATGCAAAGACTACTTAGTGGGCAGCTGCTGCCCTGAAGCCTTGGCAGCTCAGAGGTAAAAGTGAAAAAAGTAGCAGTAAAACTAATATTAACTCAAGATTCTTAGTAGCTTTTTCTTGATTTTTCGACTGCATGTCAGGGACTACATTAGCAGCTGGAGTTTGCTGGGAAATGCAAGCACCCTTATGTTAGTAGTATTTTGTCATACTGCCCTTGTTAAGGTGTAAAAACCTCAATTAGACAGCTAGCCAAACTCCTTCTACAAAAGATATGAGAGTCAGGATATAGCCTTCTAGCTCTGAATATTTATTGCAGACTCAAGGTGCATGAAGATAAGAAAAATGGAGTGAAGCTGTAAAGACAGAATACAATATAATCACTAAAATATTCCTAAACAGAGGTAAATATTCAAGTGTAAAGCATGGTCAGCACTGTATTAATCCAAAGTTATAATAAACAATAAAGCCCAACCAAACCAACATTTCTTAGATAAATGCTAACAGAGAAATGATGCATTCAAAAGTAATTTTTACAGCATAATTATCACAAAATATGTCTTAATATACTTAGTTCAGACTCAGAATCAGAATCCGCTTTATTGGCCAAGTATGTGAAACATATACAAGGAATTTGATTTCGTTTTTTTCTAAGCACCCGATGTACATAGACGTGAACATGAACATAACATAACAAACATTCAACTAGAAAGAACAAGAACAACAAAGAACAGTAAGTTAAAAAGTGTTCAGCGGTCCGGTCTATTATAAATATATATTTAAGTATATATATATATGTTATATTATTTACAGTGAGGATTTATGTACATATAAAGTGCAATTTAGTCTGTAAATGTAAAGACTGTGAGTGGATGATTTTGGAGTCAGGGGGTTACTGACACTGGGTGACTGATCAAGTGTTCATCAGTGTGATGGCCTGGGGGAAGAAACTGTTCTTGTGTCTGGTTGTTTTGGCGTACAGTGTTCTGAAGCGCCTGCTGGAGGGGAGAAGTTCAAACAGATTGTGTCCAGGGTGTGATGGGTTTTTTCTGCAGTCCTGATTGACCGTGTCAGTCTGTTCCTGTCCTGTTTGGTGGCTGATCCAAACCAGACGATGATGGAGGTGCAGAGAACAGACTGGACTATTGCCATGAAGAACTGGATCAGCAGCTCCTGGGGTAGGTTGAACTTCCTTGCAAGAAGTACATCCTCTGCTGGGCCTTTCTGATTATGGAGTCTACATTGGGAGTCCACTTTAGGTCCTGGGTGATGGAAGATCCCAGAAACCTGAAGGTTTCCACAGCAGACACGGAGTTTTTGAAAATGGTGATGGGGGGCAGTGTAGGGGGGCTACTCCTGAAGTCCACTGTCATCTCCACAGTTTTGAGCATGTTCAGCTCCAAATTGTTCTGACCACACCAGAGGGCCAGCTGTTCCACCTCCCGTCTGTAAGCAGACTCGTCACCGTCCCGGATGAGGCCGATGACCGTTGTGTCGTCTGCAAACTTCAGGAGTTTGACAGATGGGTCTCTCGAGGTGCAGTCGTTGGTGTATAGGGAGAAGAGCAGTGGGGAGAGCACACATCCCTTGGGGGCGCCTGTGCTGATTGACCAGGTGCTGGATGTGATTTGCCCCAGCCTCACCTGCTGCCTCCTGTCTGTCAGGAAGTTTGTGATCCATTGACAGGTGGAGGCTGGGACGGTGAGCTGGGTGAGTTTGGAGTGGAGGATGTCTGGGATGATGGTGTTTAAGGCTGAGCTGAAGTCCACAAACAGGATCCTAGCATATGTCCCTGGGGAGTCGAGGTGTTGCAGGATGTAGTGCAGTCCCATGTTGATTGCATCATCCGCTGACCTGTTTGCCTGGTATGCAAACTGCAGGGGGTCCAGCAGGGGGCCTGTGATATCCTTCAGGTGGCTCAACACCAGTCTCAAAGGACCTCATGACCACAGACGTCAGGGCCACGGGCCTGTAGTCATTTAGTCCTGAGATTGCTGGTTTCTTGGGGACTGGGATTATTGTGGAGCTTTTGAAGCAGAAGGGGACTTCACACAGCTCCAGTGATCTGTTGAAGATCTGGGTGAAGATGGGAGCCAGCTGGTCAGCACAGACCTTCAGACAGGAGGGTGACATGCCGTCTGGGCCTGGAGCTTTCCTGGTCTTCTGTTGCCTGAAGAGCTGACACACATCCTCTTCACAGATCCTGAGTGATGGTGGGGGGTCAGTAGGGAGGGATGGGGGGGGTGCAGGGGGTGATGAGGGTTGTTTGATGCTGGAGTGGGTGATGGGTGTGAATGTTGGCTTCTCAAACCTGCAGTAGAAGACATTCAGGTCGTCAGCCAGTTCACGGTTCACTGCAATGTGGGGGGATGGTCTCCTGTAGTTGTTGATCTCCTGTAGACCTCTCCACACTGATGCAGGCTTGTTAGCTGAGAAACTGTTTTTCAGCTTCTCAGTGTAACACCTCTTTGCCACTTTGATCTCCTTTGTCAGCGTGTTCCTGGTCGTGTTGTACAGGACTCTGTCCCCACTTCTGTAGGCCTCCTCCTTGGCCTGACGAAGCATCCTGAGTTTTGCAGTGAACCAAGGTTTATTGTTGCTGTATGTGCAGAAGATTTTGGTAGGCACACACATGTCCTCACAAAAGCTGGTGTAGGATGTCACAGTGTCAGTGAGTTCGTCCAGATCTGTAGCAGCAACCTCAAAAACCCTCCAATCTGTGCAGTCAAAGCAGGCCTGTAACTCCAGCTTTGACTCTGTGGTCCATCTTTTAACAGTCTTCACTACAGGCTTATCAGATTTGAATTTCTGCCTGTAATTTGGGAGAAGATGAACCATGAAGTGGTCAGAGAGCCCCAAAGCTGCACGGGGGACAAAGCAATATGCGTCCTTTAAAATAGTGTAGCAGTGGTCCAGAGTGTTTTTGTCCCTGGTGGGACATTTAACATGCTGTCTATATTTTGGCAGTTCACGACTGAGGTTTGCTCTGTTAAAGTCCCCAAGAACAATGAGTGAATAAAGCGGCTTACAGTTTATGAAAAGTGTCTCCAAGTGGGGGCTGCATGATTTGTTTAACACTGTGACATCTGTACACCAACCTTCGTTAATATAAAAGCAGATTCCACCTCCCCTCCTCTTCCCTGAGAGCTCCGTTACGCGGTCTGCTCGGAGAATTGCTTATTAGTTGAATTGCTTATTGATATTTTTCAACTTACAGGCGATGCTTTCCATGGCAAAACAATAAGATGGCAACAGACGTCCTGTGCTCTGTAGGGCTGAATCTAACCTCCTGGGCCCACATGCAATGTTTGTGTTCCTGTCCAGACAGGAAGTTGCATCTTTGGACTGTACCATTAAACAGAAACACTATAGGGGGGTTCTCTAAACTAAAACTCTCTCCTCTCCACTCTGGCAGAACTTGGCATTGCTGACTCTGCTCTAACCTGGTTCACATCATACCCGACAAATCACACCTTTCAGGTCACGTGGAATGGCTCCTTGTCCAAACACTGCTCTCTTGAAACTGGTGTCCCTCAAGGCTCAGTACTTAGACCACTTGTGTTTTCACTATACGCTAGATCACTAGGCTCTGCAATCACATCACATGGATTCTCTTATTACTGTTATGCTGAAGACACCCAGCTGTTCCTCTCTTTTCCCCCATCCCCCACGTTGCAACGCGCATCTCGGAATGTCTGGCAGACATCTCCGCTTGGACAACTGCGCATCACCTCAACCTCGACCTTAGTAAGACTGAACTCCTCTTCATCCCGGGGAAAGACTGCCCTCACATGGACCTGTCAGTCACTGTCGAGGATGTCACAGTATCGCCTTCATCGACTGCGAGGAACCTGGGCGTAATCCTCGAAGACGGACTATCCTGCACCCCCAACATCACCGTGTTGGCCCGATCCTGCAGATTTGCCATCTACAACATCCGCAGGATCCAGTCTTTCCTCACAAAGGACGCAGCACAACTCCTGGTCCAAACGCTGGTCATCCCCTGCCTGGATTACTGCAACTCGCTCTTGGCTGGACTCACAGCCTCCACAACTAAACCATTGTAACGTATCCAGAATGCTGCAGCACGCCTCGTTTTCAATCTACCCAAATTCTCCCATGTGACCCCCCTCCTCCGTGACCTCCACTGGCTTCCTGCTGCGGCCCGCATCCGATTCAAGAGGATGGTGCTGGCCTTCAAGGCCGTCAACGGAACTGCACCCATCTACCTCCAAACACTGGTCAGACCACACGCCCCAGCGTGAGCACCTTGCTCTACTACATCCACTGGCCGGCTGGTACCGCCATCGCTGAGAGCAAACAAAGGTCGCTCAGCGAAGTCGTGACTCTGTTCTGGCACCTCAGTGGTGGGAAGAACTCCCGACCAATGTCAGGACAGCAGAGTCACTCGCCATCTTCCGCGAAAGACTCAAGACTCACTTGTTCAGACTTCACCTGCACAACAATGGAAGTATATGCACTTGTATTTTCTTACCCTTAGCACTTAAACCATAGCACTTATGTACTTAAGGTATCCTTGATAAATAGCAGCTACCCTGCTCAGATGAGGGCTTGAAAATTGTTTCTGTTTTTTCTTTTCTACTTTATCAACGGTGATATGTTGTGGTTTCTTTCTTTTGACAAAATGTATTTATTGTAAGTCGCTTTGGACAAAAGTGTCTGCTAAATGCCCTAAATGTAAATATAAAAACTAAGGGACATAAATGCCTAAAAGAACAGTCATGTAAGTACCAGCTTGACAATTAATTGGCATTGCACACAACACATAATACATGAGTAATATGCACAGAAATGGTTAACTTTCTATATGAAATTAATTGTTGTACATTTCTTCGTGAATAAAACTTTTTTTTTCTCTAATTTTGATATTATTAAAAGCTAAACTTGACCTACTCATCCTCAGATAAAGGCTTCTTCAGAAGGAGAGGAGGACAACAGTGATGATGATGATGACTTCGATGAGGTTCCAGAAAAAGAGGGATATGAGCCGCACATTCCAGAGCATCTACGAGCCGAGTATGGTGAGTCCAGCACACACACACACACACACACACACACACACACACACACACACACACACACACACACACACAAAACATGCACCTCAAAATCTAAAGACACGTAGTATAAATAGTGAGGCTAAGCTACAAAGAAGACCTGCTGCTGCTCTAATCTTATAAGATTCACACAGACACTCTACAAACAAACACACACACACACACACACACTTCAGAGAACCAGCTGGTTATATGCAGGTAAAGTGCTTCTTAATTGGGTTTAAGACAAGTGTGTACATGGAAGTGTGTGTGTGTGTGTGTGTGTGTGTGTCTGTCTGTCTGTCTGTCTGTCTGTCTGTCTGTGTCTGTAGCCCCTTTTAGTTAGAAAATGCGCCACATTTGCAGCCAGATAAAGGCTGCAATCTGCCATCTTGTCTATGTGAAACGGAGGTGTAATATTCCTCCTTTTCAAAAAAGCCGCCACTGGGGTAGGCATAAACATGTGACGTGACATGAAGCACAATGTTGGGCGTGAACAGTGATGAGTGATCTGGTTATTGACGATTCTCTCGGCTGTGATGGTTAGCATCTCCCGGATCTCAGCGGCTTTCCAGTTACTCATCTTGAGCCTTTTTAGTAACTTTACAGCTGCATTCATTGGATTTTGGCCACTTGGGGGAAGTAGAACAAGCTATAAACACAAGATTGACATGTTGTAAGCTTTTATGATTGTTTATTTACACATTGAGCAGTCTCAGCGCAACACCTGAATTAATTTGGAGTCGTGTTTCCTGCTGGAAAGATTTAATCAGGGAATTTAGACTGGTATTAACATCCATCCTGAGTGATCTGATCACAAATGGACAGCTTTAAGTCCATCAGTTCACACCTGGCATTAAAATACATCTCGAGGGACCACACTACTGTTGTTTTGGGGAATGATAAACTATAGGCCTATATGCTGTACATCCAAACGTTACCCCCTCACTTTAAGTGCAAGCTGGACTTTTTTGTTTAAGAAATGAATTAACTGCTGATATAGCCAAGCCTGATGTCTATTAACAGCACCGTTTTCTGTTGCTTTGGGGAGATTTTTTGTTGAATGTTGCGTTATTAGATCTGTACATAAATAATAGATGCTGCTCTTTATGCTTTCCCTAGCTTATACATCAAGGCCCCCCTCCTCAAGAGACTTGATAGGGACTATCAACACTAACACTAAAAAGTTAAAACAGTGTAAACAATGTTGATAACAAGACAAGATTAGACAAATGAATGTACAAGTGTTAAAATAATTCTGCGTTAATTTAAAACTAGAGGAAGGAGATCGGAGTCAGCTCAAAGTTCAAACAAGGTTTTAATCTTGTACAAGAGGAGCATTCACAGAGGAACACTCAGGTCAGTTACAAAGTGAAGACTCAATTTCTAGGGAGGAAATCTTGGTATTTATCTCTCTCTCTCTCTCTCTCTCTCTCTCTCTCTCTCTTGGTGTGTTTAACCTCTAACAGCTACTAATCAATGCCCTCCTGCAGAGAAGAGAGTGTTTACCTTCAGTGATTACTCAGTACCTTACATGGGTCATAAAACAACATAAAACAAGTCATAAAACAAAGTCATAAAACAAGGTCACAGGTTACAGGTCACAGTTCACATTAAACAGACTCTTTGAATAGGACTGTGTAAAACTTCAATTCACATACCTCTACATGAAGTACAAAATTCTCATCACAACAAGAAAAACAAATTGGTATAATGCATTGTATGTTGAGGGTATTGAAGGGAGTTTTGTGTGTGTGCATGTATGTATGAGTGTGTTTGTGTATGTGTGTGAGTGTGTGTGTGTGTGTGTGTGTGTGTGTGTGTGTGTGTGTGTTCAGATGCAGAAAAGGGAAGTATAGTTTGGATGTAACAGGGATTGCTGAAAGGGAAAGTGTAGCAATAGTAAGTAGATTAGGGTAAGTGCATATATACACACACACATATATATATATATATGTATATATATATATATATATATATATATATGTATATATACATATATATATACACATACATGCATATACACTGCCCTGCCCAAAAAAAGTCACACACTCTCATATTTCGTTGGACCGCCTTTAGCTTTGAGTACAGCATGCATTCGCCGTGGCATAATTTTGAAAAGCTTATGCAATGTCACAACATTTATTTCCGTCCAGAGTTGCATACATTTTTTGCCAAGATCTTTTATTGATGATGGTAGAGTGTGGTCGCTGTGTAAAATTTTTTCCAGCACATGCCAAAGATTCTCAGAAAACCTGATCATTCAGTATATTCGGGTAGTCAGCTGACCTAATTTTTTGGGCACATAACGTTGCTGAACCTAGACCTGACCAACTGAATCAACCCCAGATCATAACACTGCCCCCACAGGCTTGTACATATGTATATATGTATGTATATATACATGTATATATGTATGTGTATATCTATATATATATATATATATATATATATATATATACATATATATGTACATATATATATATATATATATATATATATATATACATATATATATGTACATATATATATATATATATATATATATATACATATATATATATATATATATATATATATATATATATATATATATATATATATATATATGTACATATATATATATATATATAGATATATGTACATATATATTTATATTAATATCAGACAAAGATGACCTGAGAAAATACAAAATGCAGTTTTTCCATGGATATATGATCTGTTAGAAGATTCTTCCATTGTGTGATGAGTACACACACGTATTTACTTCTCACAGAGACAATCACAACAACAATGCAGCAAGCAAAGAGTTTTGATATTTCAAATCTTTTCTTTCACTCATAGTTAGTGGTTGGGTGATACCATTTATTATCAAACAATTGTGTTTGCTCTTTTTAAAAAGATCAAAGATGGCGTCGCGTGAGTGGCAGCCTGTTACAGCAGCTCTCGCTCACCTTTGAGCTTTTTCTTCTTTTTTTTTTCTTCTATAACTTTTAGTGCTTTTTAACTTTTTAAATTTACTTCTTTTTGGAGCTCTTTCTCCGGGCAGTATGGAGACCAGAATTGTTTTTATCGCTCTGGTCTTAATTCTGCTTTTTTCGCTGCTTTCCACCGTGTCCGGGTGGTGTAAATACTATGTATATACGAGTTAAATTCTATTTCTTATCTCTTTCTCTTATTATATTGTTTATTTTTTACTTTTTATTATTGTTTAAGTGTGATACTGTCCTTTGGCTGCTGTGACTAAGAAATTTCCCCATTTGCAGGACAAATAAAGGAATTCTGATTCTGATTCTGATTAAATCATAATGACAACAGAAACTACCCAAATGACCCTGATCAAAAGTTTACATACCCTGGAGGTACACACAAGTTGAGACACACGGTTCTAAATGGCTAATAAAGGTAACCATCCTAACCTGTGATCTGTTTGCTTGTAATCAGTGTGTGTGTATAAAAAGTCAGTGAGTTTCTGGGCTCCTGACACACCCCTGCATGTTTCATCCAGTGCTGCACTGAGGTTGCTGGATTCCGAGCCATGGGGAAAGCAAAATAATTATCAAAGGATCAAACTCTAATTAAGAAATGGAAAATGAGGCATTCTGTTGAAACCAAGCCATGGTCAGGTAGACCAACAAAAATTTCAGCCTGAACTGCCAGGAAAATTGTTCGGGATGCAACGAAAAACCCACAAATAACTTCAGCTGACATACAGGACTCTCTGAAAAAAAGTGGTGTGGCTGTTTCAAGATGCACAATAAGGAGCCACTTGAAGAAAAGGGGGCTGCATGGTCGAATCGCCATTACAACGCCAATGCCACAAAGCAGCCCACTTACAATATGCCAAACAGCACAGAGACAAGCCTCAAAACTTCTGGAACAAAGTTATTTGGAGTGATGAGACCAAAATTGAACTTTTTGGCCACAACCATAAACGCTACCTTTGGAGAGGAGTCAACAAGGCCTATGATGAAAAGTACACCATTCCTACTGTGAAACACGGCGGTGGATCGCTGATGTTTTGGGGATGTGTGAGCTACAAAGGCACAGGGAACTTGGTCAAAATTGATGGCAAGATGAATGCAGCATGTTAAAATACTGGAGGAAAATTTGCACTCATCAGCCTGGAAGCTGCACATGGGACGTACTTGGACGTTCCAACACGACAGTGATCCAAAACACAAGGCCAAGCCGACCTGTCATTGACTACAGCAAGTTCTGGAGTGGCCATCTCAGTCTCCTGGCCTAAATATCATTGAGCCACAGAATTTACCGGAACTGGAGGCTTTTTGCCAAGAAGAATGGGAAGCTTTACCATCTGAGAAAATAAAGTGCCTCATCCACAACTACCACAAAAGACTTCAAGCTTCCATTGATGTTAAAGGGGGCAATACATGGTATTAAGAGCTAGGGTATGTAAACTTTTGATCGGGGTCATTTCTGCAAACACAATTGTTTGATAATAAATGGCTTCACCCAACCACTAACCATGAGTGAAAGAAAAGTTTTTGTATTATCATTCATATTCTCTGTAAAATGCCCAAAAAAATCACAAATTCTGCCAGGTTATGTAAACTTATGAGCACAACTGTATACAGTGGAAAAGCTGGGGTTTATTCACATGCTGAAAACTTTTGACCCCAGGTATGTGCTACCAAGCTGCAAGTATTTTGCCGAAGTTGCCTTGCCTCACCTGTGCGAATGTACACATGAAAAGATCGCTAGAGAGCTGGAGGGGGTGTCGTTTTATTCCACTACAACAGACCTATGGTCCAGCCGAACCATGCAGCCCTACATGAGTTTGACGTTGCATTTTATCAATGACGACTGGGCTCTGCAAAGTGTCTGCTTCCAAACAGCTTACTTCCCCAAAGACTACAGAGTGACGTAATTGCCCAGGGGCTAAAAGATGCTCTGAGCTCTTGGAACCTTGCTGAAGACCAACACATCTGTATGACAACAGACAGCAGCACCAACATGATCAAAGCTCTGAAAGACAATGGGTGGCCTAACCTCCGGTGCTTTGGACACAGACTGCACAACGCTATAGGTAAGAGTCTAAATGGCTAATGCTGCATTCAAGTGATGTCGGAATGACGAGTTCCCCGCTGGGAAAATCCACATTAACGGCCCCCTTAATGTATGATGCAATTAATGCATTTTAATCAAATTAATACATTATGTTCATGCATGATTCATCATAATGGTACACATGCCCTGTGTATTATTATGATGAATCATAATAATGGTACACATGCCCTGTGTGCGTGTCCATCCTGTGTATGAATTCGAAGGTGCACTGTTTACAATGGCAGGGCCATTTTGTTTACAATAAAAGCATTCAAATAAAAGCAATACCTTGAATAATTTCTTTGTCATTTGTAGTTTGTTTTTAAGAAGGAAAAAAAAATGATTAAAATCGTAAATTGAGTTGTGTGTGAAAAAATCGGAGATTCAATTTTCAGGCCATATCGCCCAGCCCTAGTGTATTTCTAGATTTCCAGGTTAGTAGGATGGTCTTCTTGACTATAGTTAGGGTTGTGAGGAGAGTACTGGGAAAACTGTTGTGTAATTGTATTCCTGATATGTCGCCTAGGATGCAGATCTCGGGGGATAAAGGGATGTGGAAGCCCAAGAGTCCTCTATTTATCCAGGAAGGGAAGTTTACTGCTTTGTTATTGATACAAAAGTCAAGGTTCCAAATGGCTGAGAGGAGTGAGTGAGTGAGTGAGTGAGTCCTACAAGTGAATTGTGTGAGTGAATCCTAAGCAAACAAGATACACATGGAGGAGAGGAAATCAGGCAAGCAGAATAGATTATCTTTTAACATCTTTTTCATTGACTCCAACAATTAATAAAACTGTGATTAAAGAGAGGTTTAGGTCAACTTATTATCTTACAATGCTGAGTACCAAAACCACAGATTTTCTGTGGGGCCCTGGATATTGGAAACTGAATCAGCACCTACTAAATGATAAAGAATTTATACATATAAAACACAGACATTAATTAAAAATGTCTTTGTGTTAAATAATGTTGCATCCTTTCCATTCATTATATGGGATGCTTTTTAATGTACTTTGAGAGGACACTGTAATCAATATAACTCGAATAAATTAAAGTATCATCTGGAGAAAGATATTTTAACTTTGGTGATTCTGTAACTAAGGGGATAAAAGTAATGTATAATAAACCCTAGGCGTAAAATAATAAACAATGTTTTCAAAAGTTGCTTCTCTTTCAGCATTAGTTGAAGACCTAGATAACGTCTCTATTATTTCCAGACTCAAACTTAATTATGATACAGTATTAATAAGTATTCATCCCCTTAATTGTTTTCCCCTTTTATTGATTTTATAAATGGAATCATGTTCAATATACAAAAAATGTACTAAACAGAAAATGTACCAAAAAAAACTATTGTTAAAGTGAAAAGAGATTTCTTCAAAGTAATGTGAATTACTTAAAAATGTATAATGTAAAATAAGTGATTGCATAAGTATTCACCTCCTTTAAAGTTTCTGACCTAATTCAACAGAGGTCCAGCCAATTGGTGCTAGTAGCCTCACAATGAATGAAATGGAGATAACAGTGACTGTGTCTCAAGTGATGTAGTATAAAGGCACCTGTGTCTGAAGGTCTAATCACTGGTTAATCAGTATTCCTGGCTACAATTACACCATGAAGACAAAACAACACTCCAAGCAACTCTGTTGAAAAGGTTATTGAAAAGTATAAGTCAGGGGATTGATACAAAAACAAATAACTGACCATCCCCCGGAGTTCAGTAAAATCCATCATTAAGAAATGGAAGGAATATGGCACATATGTAGTCTGCATAGAGCAGGCTGTCCTTACAAACTGAGTGACCATGCAAGAAGGAGACCAGTGATGGAGGCCACCAAGACACCTATGACTACTCTGAAGGAGTTAAAAGCTTCAGCAGCTGAGATGGGAGAGACTATGCATACAACAACTGTTGCCGGGTTCTTCACCAGTCAAAGATTTATGGGAGAGTGGCAAAGAGAAAGCCACTGTTGAAGAAAGATCATTAAATCTCAATTAGAGTTCATCCAAAGGCATGTGGGAGACTCCAAGGTCAACTGGAAGAAGGTTCTTTGGTCTGATGAGACCAAAATTAAGCTTTTTGGCCATCAGACTAGACGCTATGTTTGGTGCATCGTCTGAAGTGGCGTCAAAGCCCAGACCTCAATCCAATAGAGAATTTGTGGCTGGACATAAAAAGGGCTGTTAACGCGCCATCCCCGTGCAGCCTTACAGAGCTTGAGCAGTTTTGCAAAGAGGAACGAAGTAAAATTGCAGTGTCGAGATGTGCAGGCCTGATTGAGACCTATCCACATAGACTCAGTGCTGTGATTGCGTCCAAAGGTGCATCTACTAAATACTGACTTGAAGGGGGTGAATACTTGTGCACTCACTTACCATTACGTTTTTTTAATTAATTGACATTACTTTGTAGAAATCTGTTTTCACTTTAACATGAAAGAGTTTGTGTAAGAGCTGTCACCCTGTGATCGGATCACACTGCAAACTGCAGAAATTATGATTATTTTCTGTGGATTTGTCAGCATGAGTCAACTATTTCACATTACACACAGTCATTTAGGGTTGTTAATGTAAAAATATTATATATAATTATTAAATATAAGTTATTCTTTAAAAGTCTGAAGCAAAAACCAAGCACAGCCTTACAACTTGCTTCTTCGTCCACTCAGGTTGATGTTACAATGAAGGGATGCTGTTGATGGTCACCTGCAAAGTAATTCTGGTGTATACCCAGGAATGACATGACCATAAATGCCTATTGAGCCTTATCAGCGCACAATGAGTGAGTTAGTGGTCTAGCCAAGTCTCAAATGCTGGGTTCTGACTGTTAAGTATGTGTTTTTGTCTGATTTGGAATGCAGCACAACCTTGTAATGGAGACAGATAATTTCTTTTCCACAAGCATTTTCCCTGCGTATCTTTGATGGATATAGTCCTGTCAACATATCCATTTACCTTTACACGCAGAGTCGTCACTACCTACATATGAATGGCTGTAATTGTATTGTTCCTTCTTGCACTGTGGTTGCATTGGACTTGTATGGCTCATGTCTCGCCTCCAGGCGGCACGCTAGGTTAGAGGTCAAATGTTCAGGTCATTAACCAACTGCTTGCTCATCTTATTGCTTTGTCAGCTACATAACAACATGTTTTTCTAAATATTAAATGGTATTTGAATGCTGGTAACATCATTAACAGCAGCCATGTGCGAGCTCCAGGCAACAATAAACACTTGAAGTCTCCCGGTGCGGCTCTGTCAGTCATATTCAGGTTTCTCACATCATTCATATAGATTAAAATGTGATATTTAGTGTGTTTATGTTTTTGTCTGTATTTATGTGTCCATGTTATTGACACAATAGAAGAACATGTTGTTGACAGTGCTGTAATTGCTAGGTCAGCCATGTTGTTGTCGCTGTGAGCTGACCTCTGACCCCTGGCAAGTACTCCCCACCAACCTCCTGAGTCATTAGATTCACACTGAGCCTCTTCTTTACCTGTGAGCCCGTCCCTCTCTACTCCCATCTCCCTCCATTACTAATCAATTAGACGTTAAAGTAATAAGATTGTATCTGATGTGCCCAAAACAGTTGTGTGTGTGTGTGTCTGAGTGTGTGTGTGTTTGTGTCTGTGTCTGTGTCTGTGTGTGTCAGGGTGATTAGTGGGCTAGGTAATGATTTACAGGGGCCATACCAAATTAACAATGCAACCTTTTTAATGAGTCCCTATTAGCCCTGCACCCAGATTTTACCACCCACCCACCCACCCACACACATATACAT
The DNA here is from genome assembly GCF_040436345.1 of Pagrus major. NCBI lineage: Eukaryota > Metazoa > Chordata > Actinopteri > Spariformes > Sparidae > Pagrus > Pagrus major. The sequence goes on from NC_133232.1 coordinate 11,433,944, forward strand.
GCAAACACCCACACACACACCAGCCTGCCTTCTTGTTTGGATATAGAGAAATATATAGAGAAACCCCTGAACTGACAAAGTGATATTTTGTTGTTGCTGCTTGGTTCATTGAATCATACTACCACTACCACTACAGTGTCAAGCCAATCAGGTTGCACTACATTTGTGTTCTGCCTCGGTCGCCACATGTTAGTATAAAGATAGGTTTAGCATTTCTTTGGCTTTAGCTGCCCTCATTGACATAAGCAAAAGCATCCCTCATGTGTATCTAGGAGTGTCACGAAATACTCATATTAACGATAATCCCGATATTTAAAAATGAAATATGGATATTGCAGCCAACTACCTAGCTAGTTACTTCAACAGTGTGCGGTGACTACTGCCGTGCAAAATCATGTCCAGGAGAAAATTATGGTGGATGTGGGAGGGCTTTGTAGCTGCTAGGAATATGTGTATAGACACAGTCTGTTTGATCAAAATCAATAGCCAAAATGAAAATTCCATCCAGTTGTTTCGTCATGTTGCTGTTGATGACATCATACAATTCCTGCAGTGCATTTTTTGAGTTTGCATCTGGGCGAATGAACACAGCAACAATAAAAACACTGGTGAATTCTCTGGGCAGATAATATGGTAGACATCTTAGAAACAGAAATTTGACATCTGGTAAACAATGTCCATCCACTTTAACTGAGTATGAGTACCAAGCATTATTTGTGCAGACACAGAGCCCTCCTCCTCTCTTCTTCTACCAGAGTCCTGTGTCCTGTCGGCTCTGGGTTTGCCCATCCAGTGCAATAGCTTGATCCAGGATGTTAGGGGTTAACCATGTTTCTGTGATGATGTGGCAAGCTAATAAGTGGCAGTATTTTACTAGACTTTTTCTGGTTAGCTATTACCTATTTTATCATGCTGTGATGTTTCCTGCAAACAGTTAGAGTTGTTCATAACAACAGGCTAATTTGGTCAACATGAGTAAAAATAATACATATTTTTATCTAAATATTAAACAATAAAAACTAGAATAGCACTCAGTAGAGCGCATACCTCAGCCAAGGCCAAAAATCCCCATTAATTTAATCAAGCCTATTCCAATATCAAATAAAATGTATTTATATCTGTTGTCAAATTGTACTCACTCATAGTGTGACCAGTCTATGAGTGATTTTTTTTATATAAGATCCATGCATTATTCCCTGTGAATGTAATTTAAATGTTGAAATGCTCTATCTCACATTGTCAAAGAAAGTGAGAAAAAAATCACCAGGATCCGTCCCTTTATCCAGATCTGCAAGTTAATATGATCTATTTTGTGCCTAGACCCATCCTCTATATATTAAGTTTTGTGGAAATTCATTTAGTAGTTTTTGTGTAATCCTGCTAACAAACCAACCAACCAACCAACACACAGACACGGGTGAAAAAACACAACCTCCTTGGAGGAGGAAATAACAAGTAATTGTTAGGATTTCAAAGGTCTGAATAGTGAGCATTTGAGGTTTAATATTTTTCTGTAGTCCTCTTGTGTCATTGTTCCTCTTCCTATCACATTCATTTTTTTTCTGATTACAATAGTCTTTCTATTGCTTTCTGTCTTCCTCTGACTCTTTTCATCTCAGCCAATAGATCACATTTGTCATTTCTTCTCCTCTTTCTTCTCTTCTAATTTCTTCCAGTGTTCATTCATTCAGAGACAGCTTGGCTCTGCTCTGATCTCTCCACCTTCTATTTCCTCTTTCTCCATCTATATCTCCTTCTCTCTCCTCTCGTTCTCTCTTCCCCTCTGTCCTGTTTTGTCATTCTGATTATCTTATCCCTGTCTGTGCTGTCAGGACACTATCTCTCTCTTTCTCAAATTAACATTTTAATTACAGGCCCTGCTTAACCCGAAAAAATCAATACCTTTTGCCGCCTTTCATCTCTCGCTTTCTCTTTCTCCTCAAACCCCCTTAACCCCCATTTTCTCTCTCTTTCTCTAACACCCCCCTCACACACACACCACACACACACACACACACACACACACACACACACACACACACACACAAACATCAAACACACAACTATACACAGTTCCCTACATTTGATCTGTGCGTTTTAACATCCACAACATCTGGACAAACCTTGGCCATTTGGCAGTTTAGAGCAGATAGAGTCTGCATTCCACCATTGGAAGCAGAGTGAGGCTTTACTTTGAAAATTGAACAGTGCCAAAATGACTGAATTATGTATGACAAACATTTCCCAATCCCAAACCTGGCAAGGTTTGCAACTAATGATTTAAAACTATATTACAGATTCAAGGTCCAGATAAAAGACAAGACATTCCATAAAATAAATCACAATTAAAGACCATAGTTTGTAAATAATATACATTAGTGACTCCTGCAGCAACAGAAATTTCACTTGCACTATTCCATCTAAGTCCCTTAAGGAATATTGTCAAGGTATAAGCTACAGGAAGTCTCCGTAAGCTTGCTTTTCTGTAGTTTGAACACAAGTGTGCAGTATAAAGTGGTGTACAGTATGCTCTGAACAGAGACATATTCACTCCATCTGTACACAAACTAAACTTTCGCTAAAGTATATTTGCTTGTGCGTACATGTTGCTTGCCTGGACAGGTCATCAATATATACATTTAAAAGAAGTGGAGGCAAATTTTCCCTTGTCTTACACCATTACTAAATACCTAATGGGGCTGAGACGATATCCCTCATTTTACTTGCATAGTTTGGTGGGAATACTAGTAAGCCAGGATTCTCCCAATGTATTTGGACACCCCTCACTGACTCAATTTAACAACTTTTTATGGGTAACACAATCAAAAGCTTTGGATGCATCTGAAACACATAAGGACTGATGAGTTTTGGCCTCTATATTTGTTTACTATTTATTTCAAGACATATATACACATACAAGTACCATCTGTAGCTTTAAAACCATATATAAAAAATCTGAAAATGGTGAAAAATTCCCTTCAGGTACCTTGGCGCAAAACAAGATGTCACTAATTGTGTTTTTTTGTCCAACCAACATCCCCAAACCACAAAATATTAAATTTGCTATAATAATAATAAGACCAAGATAAGCAGCAAATTCTCACATTTGAGAACCTGGAACCATTGAATATTTGGCATTTTTGCTTGAAAATTATGCCCACGTCAATTGTCAAGTGTTTACAAAATAGTCTCCCGTTTATTTTCTTTGACACAACTAATCAGTGAACTGACTAATCATTGCAGCTCTACACCCTCAAGTCCCCTGAACACACCCCATACGAGTCCAAGAGAATTTTTACCAAAAATAAGAGCGCAAACACATTTTAATTATTTGGATTTTACAGTAAACAGTAACCAATATAGGCTACTTCTTTGAGTCCCCAGTCTCCCTTAAAAAAATACTCAATTTTGTGAGTTGTGGAGTTAGGAGACACACTGTCTTCAGCAAATTCTAAACTATTAGGACCTTCTTATTAATTTGGCAAATGTTATAGGTCTGAATTCCCTCTAAGGTATAGACCAGGGGCCAAATGTATAAACCATGCTTACACACGAAAAGTGTATTTACCCAGAGCCTAGTTTTTTTACTTTAAAATCAAAACAAGCCTTGTACATAATACATGGTTTCTAAGATATTTGAGTCTTTATTATAGTTTGTTTTTCCTTCTACATTGTTATTAGGGCTGTCAAAATGATGCGTTAATTTCAACTAATTAATTACAGAAAAAAATAATGCGTTAAAAAAAAAAACCATCGTCTACAACCACCTATCCTTTGCAGGGTCACGGGGGGCGGGGCGCTGGAGCCGATCCCAGCCGACATTGGGCCAGCGGCAGGTTACACCCTGGACAAGTCGCCAGTTCATCACAGGGCTGACATTTAGGGACAAACAACCATTCACACTCACATTTACACCTGTGGGCAATTTAGAGTGACCGATTAACCTAACTTGCATGTCTTTGGATTGTGGGAGGAAGCCAGAGTACCCAGAGAGAACCCACACAGACATGGGGAGAACATTCAAACACAGAGAGAGGCCCAGCCGGGTCTCGAACTGTGTCACCGTCCTGCCCTTGAAAAAAGACATAACGCTGATTAATTACGCTCTATGACGCCCCTTGGCCTTGCGTCACTGAACATGTTCTACAGTAGCTTTGTAAACATGATGGAGGCAGATGACTAAATGCTGCTAAGCATACTGAATGGAAAAGTCCCACTCCAGCCAGTGTTTTTAACGGTTAAACGATTAACATTCTTTCTCAAACTGAGAATAGGCTGTGTTTAATAGTCAGATGTTATACCAGCTACCAGGCGCTGTCGGTTCAGCATGATTAACATAATTAACACCAGGGCTGCCAAGTTTCACCAAAGGTTTGGAGTGAGACTTTTGGGGAAAGGACCTTTGGTCACTGGCGAAAAAAATGGGGCCGTTTGAAGCCAGATCAAGAGTAATATCTCATTTTAAATTAACATTAGGATTAGACTGTTGTGATGTCATTATTTGGTCTTAACCATCAATATTTGTTCATTTTCTCATCCACTCCATGCCAGCTACTCTCCCTGCCCTGTTGGCCTATGCGTGCTCTCTGCCTCTCTGTCTTTACTCTGAATATAGCAGTGAACATGCAAGAAATATTATCAGTAAATTAGTGACTAGAAAGATGTTCATACACATAGTCTACATTAAGATTAGACTGTTGTGATATCATTATTCAGTCTTATTCTTCTATTATTCAGGCAGCCCCTCTCCCCCACCCAATTATTTTTGCAACTTTCCTGTTTCCTGCAATTTTACATACTGTTCATAATGGACCAGCATAAGTAGAAATGAAAATAATTATAAAATCTGATAAAGAAAGAAAAATTCAGGCAAATTATGACTGCCCAGAATGAAAGCAGGACTTTCTGCTTCTTCCCTGACATCTTTGAAACAGATTAAAAAAAAATAATAATAAGGTCTAATGTGTATGACCCACACAGTCTCTAGCTAATGTCTTGTAAATCCCCTTAGCTCATAGTATCAATTTGCTCTCAAGCAAATTAGTGGTTTCTTTTTTTAAAATCAAATGTGACACTCTAGACTAAAATGAAAAATAACTAACCCTTTAAATAATTGTCACTGGTGGATCAGGGATTTTTTCCGCCAAGTTTGGTCCAACACTCACAAAAAAAAGTATTAAAGCTATTTACCACATCGTCCATATTATAGTTTTCATTATCATTATCAATAAAATACTGAGATTAACTTATTTGTTTAGAACCATTTCTAATAATACTATTTAATATATTCCATATTCCTGTAACATTATTTTTATTATCATCTAATATTTTACTGTAGTAGTCCTTCCTACATCTCCTTATAATAATAGTAAACTTATTCTTCTAATTTTTGTATTTATTTTCTGCCCCTTTAGTTCTCTGTCTTGTGAAATCTTTGTATCGTGAGCTCTATATTTGTGTTTTCTACAATAATGTTTTATGCAACAATTTGAATCATATAATGAAATGAATATTCTTAAGAATGTTTCATATCCACTGTCAATATCCTTATCCTTATATAATATTTCCCAATTTTGTGCCTCTAAGTTGTGTTTTAGTGCGTTCATTAATTCCTCTGTCCTCATTTGTCTGTATTCTGGTTTCTTGTCCAGGTGATCTTTTTTGTGTTAAATGATATAGACTGTAAAAACTGTTAGATGGTCACTAATATCATTGATTAATAGTCCCCTCAGTGTATGGTTATCTATTAAAGTGGCACAGTGGGATGTTACTTTGGAAATAGGCCCATACTGTACATTGTGTTGATGAGTTCTTCAGTCATTTTTTATTTATTTGGATTCAACAGATCAATATTGAAGTACTTTCCGACTTATTTTTGAAAACATTTCCTCCATCCAAGATTCAATACTAGACCCTGGTGTCCTGTATACACAGCTAATTATTATATTTTTGTTTTTCTCTATGCAGATTTCAATTGTTATATTCTCTAATAAGTTGTCCACCACAGTTCTCACTCAATCTAACACTGAATAATTAAAGTTTTTGTCTACATTCATAGCCACTCCTCCTCCACTCATAAGTCAAAGTCTCTTCCTTTATCATGGTTGATCCAAGTTTCAGATATGGCAATTAAGTGGAACGTTTGTGTAAATTGACTTCAGTATTCCTTGATGTTGTTGAAGTTTGATTATTGATAATCTGTAAACTGTCTTAATGGTTTGATTATACTGTTCCTCTGTGTAGTAGCAGCTATTATCATTTATGTTACTGAAGAAATTATTGTCTGGATTTGAAGAAGTCCCAATGGCCAGCTCTGTGCAATTTGTTCCATATTAGTTTAGAATTCATAATAATAGGGTGATCTTCCTATTACAAAGAGGTAACTCCACTCCACACAGTCAAAGACCTTGGCAGCATCCAATGGCAAGGCGATTGTTGGGTGAGTAGAGTCATATGTAAGCTATTATAAGTTAACCAGTCTTCTGATGTTGTCAGAACTGTAGCGATTTGGGATAAAGCCAGTCCATATGAATTATGCTGCCAATGACCTTTGACAGGTGGTTTGTAAGAGTTTTTGCTAGAATTTTCTTGGTCACAATTGAGGAGGGAGATAGGTCGGTACCAGCTAGGGTCCAAAACATCTTTCCCTTTTTTGTGGATGAGAGATATAACTGCAGTGTGCATAGATTGTGGTAGGGATCCTGTAGGCATCTGTATAAACATCAAGTAATAAAGGACAGATGATATCTTCAAAGGTTCTGTAAAAATCGGTGGGGAGGCCATCTGTCCGGGGAGATTTATTGAGTGGCACATTACTTGTTGCCTGAGAGATCTCCTCTATTCTCAGTGGAGCACCCAGAAAGTCTCTGTCACTATCAGAGTTGTGGGAGGTTAAGGCCAGTAAAAAAATCATCGAACTTTTGCTTGTCTAACTCACCTTGAAAAGAGAGGTGTAAAATTGTGTAAAATGGTGTAAAATGATCTAAAACATTTATCTGTTTTGAAGAAGTAGAAATGGCTCATTAGTCATAATATTAAACTTTGCGAGTTTGTACTATTACAGTGTATCTGTGTATCAATGTATATTTTGCCTTACTTTTAAGCACTGGAGTCAGTTCTTCCTGGCTCCCTGGCTCACATCGGTCTCTTGATAAACTCTGATGCTTCCTTGGGCGTGTTGAATCGGTGGCGTCCTCCATTGCGTTTAATCTCCAAAGTAGCGGAGAAACGAAGTTTATACTCCACTCCCGTTTCTCATATCCAGCTTCAGCTGTTTGGAGGAGATCCTCCGGTCAATGACTTGCTTGGAGTAATCAGGGAAGATCATGATCTTGGCTCCTTGCCATGAGATCTGTCCTTTCTCTGGAGCTGCACGAAGTATCTCCTCTTTGACCTGGTAGCGAAGCATGATGGGCCGGGGCCGTTCTCCTTCCCGTTTGTCTCGTCTTGGCGGGCCGGCAGGTGTCTACAGGTGTCGGGAACTGGCACTCCAGCATGGTGGGGATCTCACGTTGTAGAAATTGAATCATGTCGTTTCCCTCTTTCAGCTCCAGTATGCCCAGGATTTTAATGTTGCAGCGCCGTCCTCTATTGTCCAGGTCATCTACGTGGTCTCGCAGTTTTTGTTATTCTCCTTGCATGGCCTCAATTTGATGTTTAGTTGTATCCGCATTGTTCTCCAGAGCAGCAACTCGTCCTTCTGCTTCATCCATACGGGAAGTCAGCGTATTCATTTTCCCCTCTATGTCTTCCACAGCCACCTTGATTTTTTTTGTGTCTTGTTCAATATCTGTGTAGACACATGAATTGCCCTCATTTCTGAGGCCAGGAAAGGCTTATCGGTGGCCGCATGTTGTGGGACATCTTCTGATGGTCTACTAAAGAAGGCATCCATGTGACACGACGCAACGCCTCCTTACCTGATGAGCTTAACCAATTCTACGACGTGCGTGCGGCACTGAGCAGGGTTAATGCATGGAAGGCTGCTGGTCCTGATGGTGTCCCTGGATGTGTCCTCAGGGCCTGTGCTGTGCAACTGACTGAGGTCTGGACTGACATATTCAACCTGTCACTAGCCCAAGCAGCTGTCCCCGCGTGCTTCAAAACCACCTCCATCGTGCCAGTGCCAAATCACTCCACTGCAGCGAACCTTAATGACTTCCGCCCATTTGCACTCACCCCCATCATCACAAAGTGCTTCGAGAGGCTGGTCCTGGCTCACCTCAAAACCAGTTTACCACCCACACTGGACCCCTTCCAATTTGCCTACCTCCAGAACAGGAGTATGGAAGATGCCATCACCACGGCACTTCACTCCGCCCTCTCCCACCTAGACAAATGTAACACCTATGTGAGAATGCTGTTCATCAACTTCAGTTCAGCATTCAACACCATCATCCCCTCCAAACTGATCACCAAACTCAGTGACCTGGGCATCAATACCTCCCTCTGAAACTGGATTCTGGACTTCCTAACCAACAGACCACAGTCTGTTAGGTTAGATAACCACACCTCCTCAACCCTCACCCTGAGTACTGGCGTTCCATAAGGATGTGTGCTGAGCCCCCTCCTTTACTCCCTCTTCACCTACGACTGCACACCTGCACATGGTTCAAACACCATCGTTAAGTTTGCAGACGACACAACGGTGATTAGTCTCATCAGCAACAATGATGAGTCGGCCTACAGGGAGGAGGTCCAGCACCTAACAGCGTGGTGCGCCAACAACAACTTGGCTCTCAACACCAAGAAGACCAAAGAGCTCATTGTGGACTACAGAAAGTCAAATGATGGCACACACACCCCCATCCGTATCAACGGGACGGAGGTTGAGCGTGTCAACAGCTTCAAGTTTCTAGGTGTTCACATCTCCGAGGACCTCTCTTGGACCCTCAACACCTCCACCCTGATCAAGAAGGCTCACCAGCGTCTCCTTCTTCCTGAGGAGACTAAAGAAGATCCATCTGTCTCCTCAGATTCTGGTGAACTTCTACCGTTGCACCATCGAGAGCATCCTTACCAACTGTGTCACAGTATGGTATGGCAACTGCTCTGTCTCCGACTGGAAAGCACTGCAGAGGGTGGTGAAAGCTGCCCAACGCATCACCAGTTCCTCACTCCCCTCCATCGAGGGTCTCCAGAGCAAACGATGTCTGCGAAAGGCGCGCAGCGTCGTCAAGGACTGTTCCCACCCCAACCACAGACTGTTCATCCTCCTCCCCTCCGGGAGGCGCTACAGGTCTCTCCGCACCCGGACCAGTAGGTTCAGAGGAAGCTTTTTCCCTGCGTCTGCCACCCTACTGAACTCCACACCCCGGTGACGACCAACTGCACCCCATTCCCCCACACTCCTTCCCCCAGACTATTCTATACTTCATCTAAACCCCACCTTTATTACTGCTATAACACTTGTATACTGTACACAACACTTATATACCGTACAAACTATCTTCCCTTAGTAGTGCCAGTGATATTTATACACTGTACATACTGTACCTAGTCCTACTACACTCTATTTATTTATATACTGTACATATTGTAATATCTGTCTTTGCTGCACTATTTATACTGTACACACTTTGCAATTCTGGTTAGACGCTAACTGCATTTCGTTGTCTCTACCTGTACTGTGCACAATGACAATAAAGTTTAATCTAATCTAATCTAATCTAATGTCTTTGCTAGCTTTAGCTGGCTGCATTGGAGGCAAATCTTTGGGACACTGGGGCTTCCGAGGTTCTTGATTAGGCATTGACAATTAAGTTGTAGGGAGCTGACCAGTTATTTTTGTTGCTAACCACTGTTCTGCGTGTGAAGAGGTTGGAGTTATTATCAATACTCTATTATCTAGTGCCGAGTTTACGGAGCAACTTCCTCAAACTGCCATCTCCATCGAGAGCCCACATGATCCCCCAATTGCCCTGTTCTTAAAGGAGCCACACCACTCTTTAACACCAGAGGCCAAGCTTGGTGGATGATATAAAAGTCCAAGATTCCACTGTAGTCCATTCTATTTTAGCAACAGTTTACATTTTTTTTATTTGTTTTTTTAAGTATAAGCACAAAATTAAGTTTTTTGACAAATTTGTCAAAAATTATAAAACACTGTCAGGAAAGATCGTAAAAATACTAAAACACACTTGGGGCTTCAAAAAAACGAATGTCCATTTATTCACTGATTCATTCATCTACCAAAATCCCTTTACACTGATATATTTTTAATTGCTTACGGTATATACTGGTATGTGCGATTAATTTCGATTAATTAATCACAAAGCTAGATTTCTGTAATTGCTTGACAGTCCTAATTGTTATACTACCATGACAACACAAATTTCCATCCAAGCAGTAGAGAGAATGAGCAAATATAGTCCTACTGTTGAAACAGGAGAAGAAGAGGCCCACTGTACAGGGCAGATCATTTGCATAGTGTTTCACCGCTCACTGCTGAAGATCTCTCTTTATTCCTGTTGGCACTATAAATCTATGAACTAACAGCCAAATCAGTAATGACAAACCACCAAAAATACAATATATAGTAACCTTTGCAGAAAATTTTATATTGATCTATGAATGTATGGATTAGATGAGACAAACAGTTTCCTGTATGCTGCCAGTGGGACTTCAGGTTTTTAAAAGCAGCAGAGAAACAACAGGCCAGGTAGGTGTGTTACATAATACTCAAGCATTCAGTATGATCTTAACATCCCCTTTTCTCTGTTCACAGGTTTGGATCCGTCTCCTTCCACCTCAACAGCAACAGTCACAAAAAAAATTCCTGCTAAAAGACCTACAGCTCCCCCTGTGTCCTCCTCCTCCACCTCCTCAGCCAGACGGTTGAAACGACTGGCAGAGGAGGTGCAGGATCCAACATGTGCAGCTGCCACACTGCTCCTCCTCAGACAGAACTTTCCTCCGCCCACAGAACCCAGGTACACCCACTGACAAGTCCTGTCACTTTTCCTCTCACCTCCTCTCTCAATTTCCTTCACCTTCTCTGACCTCTTTTCTCATGTTCTCAGCTCACCTCCACCTGCACCCACTCAGTGTGTCATGTCAGCCCCCTGGTCTAGCTTTCCACTTCACATCTCATAAGTCCATTCTGAACCCTAGGACCGATAATGAACCAAAAGCTGAGGCCAGGAAGAGAAAATAAGTGTTACTGTTGTTTATAGCCCATATAGATGTACTCTCACAACACTGAGAGGGACAGTACAGTGTCCTCTCCTGACCTGCTTTCTGTTATTTTAATAAATCACCTCAGTGACAGAAGTACAAGGCTGTGGCTAATACAATTTTGGTTTTCCCAAGTCTTTGAAAATTGTATTTCCAGTCAAACCCATTTTGTGAAGCTATCACTGCATGTAGTTAAAACTGTATGGCTTTTATTAGATAGATATATTAGGCACAGTTACAATGGCACAGTGAGCAGTAATGTTTTAAGGCCTGATTTAAACAAACTCACAGTTTTAGTGGACCTCAAGTATTCAGGAAGCTTGTCCCACAGCTGAGGAGCATAGAATCTAAAAGCTGCTTCACCAATTGACACAAAGTATTCCCTAGCTCTTGAACCTATCAATCTTGAACCAATGCAGCACTGACATATTGTAATACCAAAACTGAATTTTTTGATGTAGTTGATTATGTAGACTCATGTAGAATAAGTTATGTATAATTCCAAGATACTTACATTTCAGCTTGCTGAAGTTTCCTTCCCAGGGAAAAAGTCAATTTAATTGTGAAATTCATTGTGAGAGTGCTTGATATTTATCATACAAATCTCTACAGCATCATTAGAGATAGGATAGATAGATAGATAAACTTAATTTTGGTGTCAGAGGCAATATAAAAATACAGTATTCATTACAAAATACCCCCCTCCCCCTTGACAAAATTAAAAATGTTGGGGACCTCTCAAAAAAAGAGTTGTGAGACACCAACTAAAAAAAATCATGAAAAAGATAAAAAAAACGTACATTATGGTACCATACAGACAAAACACAAAACAGTTGTTTTATAAACTGGAGCTCATGAAAAACAATCTTCTATTAAGGATGAGGTGGCAGGCTTTGGCACATTCGTTGATGCAATGTTTACCAGCTAAAATTACACACAATTTATTTGTATCATCAAGATCATTAAAATTAACACACTTAGAAAGTGTACTAAATAGTTCAGTGCAAATGTCCATATAAATAACACTGTAATTGGCTGTCAGGCATACCACAGAGTCTTTGCCAGTTTTTAAAGATGCAAGACCACTGATGTTGCCATGGAGTTTTCCAACCCATATCACCCTGTATAGCAGCATTTGGGGTGTATATACCCACACCTAGATAAAATCTACATGCCCGATTAAACACAGCATTAACAGGAGAATAACTTTTGTAACCCCAGACAGCAGCAGCATAGGTCAAAATAGGCAGGACCAGAGATTCAAACAATTTAGTATAACATTTAAAAGGAAAACCACCCATACATTTACATTTTGCTATGATTGCACCTAGAGCTCTATTCGTGTGCATTGATAAATTCTTGACAGTTTCATTATAATCTAGAAATTCTGTTAACATCAAACCCAGGTATTTATTCTCTTTAACTGTTTCCATGGAGAATGAGCCACAGGAGAAACTAAACTCAGACAGGGGCATTGATGGATTTCTAAAAGGCACCACTTTGGTTTTATCAGGATTTACGTTCAATTTCCAGTCCTGACACCAGCTATGAACAAGATTGAGCATCTCCTGAAGCTCAGTTTCTGAAATCAAAACAATGTCATCTGCATATAACAGTATGGATATTTTTTCATCACCAATAGAGACACCTTTACCTGAGGCCTTAATTGCTAAAGACAGATCATTTATATACATGGCAAACAGAATAGGAGATAAAATGCACCCTTGTTTAACTCCAGTCTCAACTGGGAACCAATCTGTGAGACATCCATTAACCCGAACACAACATTTGACATTTTCATACAAAGCAATAAGACAATTCAAAATATTGCCATGTAGGCCTAGTGCAGACATCTTATTCCAGAGCATGTTTCGGTCTATATGATCAAAAGCTTTAGAAAAATCAATAAAAGAACAAAAACTAGCTTTCTTCAGCTTTTTCCTTGTGTCTATGATTGTAGTTAAAGTAGCAATATGATCAAGGCAGCTCCATTTCTTTCTAAACCTATTTTGCTCGTCTGCTATAATATTGTTAGCCTCTGCCCATTCAGCAATACGATTATACAGCACAGAACAAAACAGTTTATATACAGAAGATGTCAAAGTGATTCCCCGGTAATTAAGAGGTATTCTGTTATCTTTTCCCCCAGCTTTGGGGATAGGGTTAATAATACCATATTTCCAGAACTCTGGTACCACACCATTTGAAAAACAATAATTAAAAAGCCTATATAAAATATTCAATGTGTTACCATTTTTCAATACATCAATTGGCACCCCATCATATCCATAAGCTTTACCTTTTTTAGCTGCTTGTAGAATCCTTATAATCTCATGCTCTGAAATCTGCTGGTTCATGAAGGAGCCCTGGTTATGTGCATATGCAGTAACTCTAACTGTGCTGCAAGGGTCACTGTGATTATTAAATTGGAACAGGCTGGCAAACTCACATCTCCAGGTCTCTAAAACAGCATATTTATCAGTCTGCACAGTCCCATCAGGCCTCAGGACCTCCCAGGGAATCTCTGGTTGACGTTCACTGCAAACACCAAGCTGGTTAACCTGTTGCCAGAAGGCCCTTGGGTCGTTACTCACTAGTTCTTGGATGTGTTCCTGCTGTAATCTCCAGTACTGTCTTTTAGCAGCTTGGACTGAACGGTCAAACTGCTTCTGAGTGTCCTTCATTACAGCTTTAGCCTGCGCCTTAACTGGACCAGGGGGGCAAGATGTCCATTCCTTCTCTGCTGAGCATAAAGCCTTCCATAATGAGGAATGTTGCTCTGTCCACTAAACTTTTTTACTCCTCCTCTTTTTGTTAGAACAGCCATGTTGAATAATGACATCTCTGTGAGGGATCTGTTCTCGCATCTCCTTTTTTAAAATGTCACAGAACTGTGTATACACAGCATCCTCAGCAAGCTGGCAGGCGGCAGGGTCCCCCAACTGTGCTACACAGTTCCTCAGTGCTGTTTGACATGAGACACTTGATAGAAAATGATTAGGAATGCTGGATAAATCAAAAGCAGTGAACGAGACCATATCCTCATTCCTCTGGTTGGTAGACCTGGAAGGAGATATTAGTCCAGCAGTAAGGGCCATAGAACATGTTAGGCAAGAGTGGTCAGGAATAGCTCTGGATGTGTCAATAGTGGAGACAAAGCCTGCCTGTGTAAAGAGGTCCTTACTCCTAATTACACTAAAGTCACTAAACCGGTGCAACATTTCATAAGGCACTAGTATGTAATCAACCACTGACAGCCCCTTCGATGATACACATGTAAAATCATTATTATGGTAATTTCTCCCATTTAAAATACAACAATTTGCACTGATAAGAAACTGAATAAGTAATTCCCCATATGAGTTAGATACAATATCCACTATATTTCGTTCTTCTATTGCATCCACCCCCTCAATATAATCCTGTACATTTGCACAACGGCTGTTGAAATCACCCATAATGCAAAAGGGACCAAGTTTCTGAAATCTGAATACATTTGAAAGAAGGCTCTTCATCTACCTGCCTGGCGGAATTAGCTGGTGGTAAATAGCAAACAGCAGCAGAAAACACTTGGTTTATACTGAGGTGGGGCTTAGCAGTCACTTTCAGCCACAATATACCTTCCACTGAGTCATCAACGATTTCACAGTTATAGTCTGTACACATTCTGTCACTAATAAAGAGTCCCACTCCCCCTGATCCAGAGCGAGCCTGATGATGCAGTCTGGTTCTGTTCTGCCCAAACCACCTGTATCCAGCAACAGATGGAACTTGTACACCAGTCAGATGAGTTTCTGCCACTCCCATTAGATCCAAACCCAGATGCTTAATACACTGTGAACGTGTTTTATTATTTTCTGATGATGTGTCGATGTTCCAGCTTTGTACATTCCAAAACCTGCATGAAACCTAGCGCTGGGCTGCTTCCCCCGCCGTGGTGTTGCTACGTGTTGGCCGGGTAGTATTAACAACTCACCCGCCTCGAATAGCGAGTTTGTCCGTACCGATTTCCTTTAAAATCGAATGGAAGCTGGACTCGATAGGTGATGTTACCCCTTGATGTTGCCAAAAGATAATTGACCTCTGGAAGCATGCATTAATATAGGCCCCAAGGGTCGACCCCCTAATGACCAGGCTAATTAGATCAACCTTACTGCCCTAGAGACTAGTGATGTTCAGCCACAGTCAGTTCATACATTTTTTTCCTTTTTTGGTAATTTGGAAACTACACACTACACTACAGATTAGTCTCCTGCTAACACAGAGCAGTGCCACAGTCTGGTGGAAATCTCATACAGTATCTCCTGAAGTTTTTAACAATTAATGGGTGAAATTTTACTTTTACACAAATGAAAATGTGTTGGTGGTACTTGGTAAGGAACACACACTCATTCACTCTCTCTCTCACACACAACACACACACACACACACACACACACACACACACACACACACACACACACACACACACACACACCATTTGATTGGTGCTGTCCAGGTTATCTGACTGTTCTCTTACTTTCAGTCAGTAAATATAAAGGTTTCTTGCACCCAAACTATAAGTTGAGTTTGTTCGTGCATGATGCTGGTTGAACTCTCCCTCCACATGTCTGTCCTCCAGCTGCAGCTCCTCAGCTCCCAGGTCAGAACAGCCCAGTTCAGGGCAGAAGGCTGCTGATGCTCCTGTGGTTCCTTTTGGTTTGGACCTGTACTACTGGGGCCAGGAGCAGCCCAACGCTGGCAAGATCGTCAAGTAACGCAGACACACACACACACACGCAAAGGCAATTATACACACAACTGTAAAGTTCAGTGAGTTGTATATTTTGGCATGGCATTCCTGATTTTTTTTGTTGGTGCTTTTTTCAAATGTATGAATGAATTTCAGTTCATATGTTTCAGTGTTTCATGCATGTGGAAGGAATTTACATCTGCAATTAAAGTTCCACTAGAATATGATAATAAACCCAACACCTGGAAATTAGATTTTAAGCTCTCCTTCTTTTTGTTCCATTAGTAGTTATAAACATTTTGCTATCCAGTGGTTGTTTAATCAGATATATTCTGTTTTTATAACACTATGTTTTATTTTATTAATCGGTTTTTCCAGATGGCAATAAAACCATCTTACCGATGTGGGTCTCTGAACACTGTGTAGAACGATTGTTTTTTTTTTGTTTCATTCTTTCTTGTGCAGGTTGGCCTCTCCGCATCAGTTCTGGGTTCACGCTGAGGTAGAGGAGGAGGTGGAGAACAAGGAGCTCTTGGCAGAGAGCAAGAGCAGATACATCTCCTTCCCTGGAAGATTCATTCCTGTCAGCCATTACTGCAGAGCTCCATTGGGCAACGGAAGCTTGTGTCAGAGACAGGACCGCCTCAAGGTAACAGGATAAACACAAAGTGATACTAGAGGCATGTCTGTCTCCTTCTGTTTGCCATACCGTGTGTGTGTGTGTGTGTGCGTGCGTGCGTGTGCGCGCGTGCATGCATGCGTTCGTGCGTGTGTGTGTGTGTGTGTCCTCCAGTGTCCTTTCCATGGCCCGATCGTTCCTCGAGACCAGGAGGGTCGACCCCTCAGGCAGGAGGACCAATTGAGAGAGGAGAGGAGGAAGAGGGAGGAGCAGCCTGGTAAGGGTTGAACACTCACATGCACACTGACAATTCCTGAACACCATAAACTGAAACTGAAATCTTTCTTGACCCTTTAAGACACAAAAGGCTGCATTAGAAAGGTCTTGAGTTGCATCCAAACATGCATCCTAAATATGTTGCCATGGTTCTGTGGTGGACAGTGTGTGCAAACACACATCGATAGCCAAAGGTAACTGCATGACGAGGAACGACTTTAGCTGTAGGAACCCTTTGTATTCAGAAGTACAGCATGCTAAAGCACATATATCTGCAGGGAATACTGATGCTTTTAAGTATTTGTCTTTCCATTGGATCAGATAATACTGTATCTAATGAAAGTAACTAATTATTATTACCTTGACATAATACTGAGAAATACTGGTGGAAGTTCATGTTTGACCTTGGAACAAAAAAAATCTCTGTAACTCAACTTGCTTGCTTTTTCCTGGAGATTTTATCCACATTGGCTTGTTTAGTGAACAACCTGAGGATGACCCTGAAACGTGGTGGAAAAACCAGTTGAAGAAAAGCTACTGTAGCAAGTGGACCTTGAGACAAATTTTTGTGTTTTGTTACTAGCCATTGTAATTTTCCTCAGAAATCGTGTTGATGTGAACTGGCTCTGATGGATGGATGGATGAAAAATTAAGGGAACACTTTAATTCATACATGGATCATAACTCATTACTGATGTACATTGTATAATTTGTTGAGAACAAAATGACATAACAAGGGTCAGTAGCCACCAAGATCAACACATTGAGGGCTGGATTCAAAATCACACTAAAAATCGTAAGTAAAAAATCGAAATCACAGGCTGATCCAACTTCTGTGAATTTTATCACTGCAACTCATAATGGGACTCAGTAGTGTGTATGGCCCCTGCGTACCTGTATATGCACTCCCAACAACTTCTAGGCATCCTCCTGATGAGTTGGCAGATGGTGTCCTGGGGATAACCTCCCAGACCTGGATCAGGGCATCAGTGAGCTCCTGGACAGTCTGTGGTGGTACTTGGCAGCGATGGATGCACCAATACATAATGTCCCATAGGTGCTCAATTGGATTTAGGTCAGGGGAACGAGAGGGCCAGTCAATGGCATCAATGCCTTCATCATCCGGGAACTGCCTACACATGTATTGTCCTGCACCAGGAGGAACCCAGGGCCCACTGCAGCAGCGTAAGTTCTGACAATCCCACTGAGGATTTCATACTGGTACGTAATAGCAAACAGGGTACTGTTTGCTATGACATGGAGGTCTGTTCAACCCTCCAAGGATATGCCTCCCCAGACCATCACTGACCCACCGCCACACTGGTCATGCTGGATGATGTTACAGGCAGCATAACGTTCACCACGGCGTCTCCAGACTCTTTCACGCCTGTCACATGTGCTCAGTGTGAACCTGCTCTCAAGAGACAGGGCACCAATGGTGGAACTGCCAATTCTGATGGTTCTCTCGGGAATGCCAATCGAGCTGCACGGTGCTGGGCTGTGAGCACAGGTCCCACTGGTGAATGTCGGGCCCTCATGCCACCCTCAAACTAGATAAGAATCAGTCAGAAGGATAAGGAGAGAGCAATTGTATGTGGCCACCACATGCAAAACCATTCCCTGTTTGGGGGTTGTCTTGCTTTTGCCTCTCCATTGCACCTGTTGTCACTTTCATTTGCACCAAAGCAGGTGAAATTAATTCATAATCATTTGTACTTCCTAAATGGACAGATTGATATCCTGAAGTGCAACTAACTTTGTTTTTCTAAGTGCTGCATCGTAGGCAACTGGACTTTTCAGTTTCTTGAAGGCATTGTGGTGGCTAGGTGAGCCCAAGTGTGAATGTTTGTTAAGCTGTCTGGGGAAGGTACTGCATTGTAGGTAGGTGATAAGTAATGTCTTAGGCCACCTCCTCTGTTCAAAGACGGTTGTTCCAGTTTGACATAGATGGGTTCCTTTACTCCTCTTTCAAACCATCTGTCTTCTCTGGCCAAGATGTTTACATTGTTGTCCTCAAAGGAATGATTTTTCTCCTTCAGATGTTTGTTTTATACTGTGATGATTAAGTGTTCCCTTAATTTTTTTGAGCAGTGTGTTTTCCTTTTCATAGAAGAATAATAACAGTATGTATGTCACAGCCCAGAGTGCTTCCCGGAAGGGATAGACTGATTATCGAAATTCAAGAACCTCAATATTGCACTTAAAAGGACATTAGATAAGATTCAAAAAATGGTCCGATCCTAGTGGCAGTTAAGCGATGTGTAGTCAGCATTCTGCTGTTCGCTCTCGCAGTCGTGCTCGCACTCCTTGGGCGTGAGCGAGCATCCCCCAAAACACCTACGTCACTGCACGAGATTGACCAGCATCATGTTGATAGAAGAGGTAAGTAAAGTCGCACTTTTTACTCTTTGACAAAAGATTAGATTTTGTATTTATTAACCTTAACATCGTTATTAGCTTGTTGGCTAGCACAATATAAGGTAGGGTTGTTTATGTTGAACTTATCACTTCTTGCATGATACTGTACATTTATATGAGATCTTGGTGTTGACTTGCTAACATAGTCAGCTTTATCAATGGCTGTTTTGTCTAGCTTTCAGCGTGAGCCTCAGCAGTGTCAGCACAGCTGAATTTGCTGCATGTTAACGCTAACGTTTAGTGAACTAGGTAGACGGCATATGGAAGCCTAATTATAGAGTTGCCACTCTTTATTTTCAATTACAACTCTCATTTAGCTGAATAGATGCACTAATGTTTCAGTGTAATACAATAGACTACATTTTCAACTAACTGTACTGAATTGGTCTCGAAGTTTATTGAGACAAAGACAATCCTAAACTGAGGTCAGTTATAACAGTCAGTCCATCAAATGTTATTCATATAGCCCGAATTCACAAAACAATATGTCTCAGGTGACTTTACAACCTGTGCAGGTAATGGTAGAGTTACAGGTTCTGAAAAACATGCTGTAACAAAGTCTATGTATTCACTATTTCTTGAGTAATAGTACTTTCCTTTGTTGTAGCCTATTAATATACTTACAATGTCTATTTTACTGTTACTGTAAATCAACATACATCAAATAGGGAATGTATCACAATAAAACATGTCATTTTATATACTGTCACTGTTTTTATTTCAGGATTCCAGTTCTGACGACTATGCAGCAGCCTGACAAAAGAAAGTATCCTTACAGTGCATACTGCCAGTTCATCATCTGGCAACACAGACATCTGGGAGCTGGAAACCGGGCGGCGATACCAAGCTGTCTGACGGATAAGAGACAAATGAACCCCTTTGGAAATTACATTGGCTATAAAGGGGCACCCTTTAGGTGAAATCAAAAACTGTGTTCCCGTGTGACCTCATTACCTCAAGGGAAAAGTTAAAAAGTTTTCTTATGAAAGAAAAGGAAAAGTACTGTAAGTTGTGTAAAAATGTGCTTGGTGTTCCAGTGTGAGTTCATTACCTTCAACGAAAAACTACCTTTTACTATTTTTTATACAAGCTCCTTTATTTATAAAACAAAAAAGGAAAGTTTTAACTGTTTTTTACAAGTTTGTCAAAAGTTATTTATAATAAAGAACTCTCTAAGCCATACTCTGAGGAATTATCTTGCTCCCATTGTCATGTAGCTGAAGTTGTTTCCTTTATGGAGAGAGAGCGAGAGAGAGAGAGAGAAAGTAGAAGTGTAAGTATGTGTGTCATATTGGCAGAAAAAAGAAGGCTGATGAAATTCAACGAAATGAAATTACAGTGGCATATAACCCACAAAAAAGAGACTGAGTAGAAGAGCCATTACAGGGCATGATTTGTAGCCCTGAATTCTATATTGTTGCATGAACGATAATCAAACACTGTGGCTCTTTGTGATAGACCAGATAGGGCTGTAGGCGCCTGCCAGTCCTAAACCTGTCCTCTGTGGACTCTGTGGAATTTCTAATATTGTTGTGGAAAGAAGTCCAAGAACCTGTGGTCATCTGAGACTTCTCTGTTTTTGGAGTCCCCCTGCAGAGCTTAAGCATTTACCCACGATAATATGCTGCAGCTGAGGGATGTAGCTGTAGTCCTTGGCAACTTTTACTGTGTGGACACGGTAACGTTTTGACTTCTTGCTGTACACTCTCTTTTGTCTGAAAGACAACAAGTTTAACATTAGTTGATAGTGACATTTAACTGTGTGGTTTTTAATTCATGTAGAGAGTGATTCTACCAAAGTATTTCCATGTCAGTGGTGGCACCATTCTCTAGTGAACTTGTTGAACCCCCGTTATTCCTCAGGCAAACAAACAATAAAATACGTTTTCACACGCACGACTTACGAAATTTCACCTTTCGGGTTGACATGCACATGGATGTGGTGATATAGTCCAGTGCAGCGAGGAGGGTCCTTGCTTCATACACTTGAGGAGAGAAGGCAAACTGCTTGCCATCATACTCAGAACATGGTTTTGAAAGGACTCCAGATCACATGTTGTGAAAAAAAATTGATGATTTAGATTTATAAAAAAAAATTCACTTCAGACATATGCCTGTTTCACAACCCAGTCATATAGGGGCGTCATATTGATTATATTGCTATAACATTTCTATTTCCACATTCACCTATTGTAAATAGTAAAAACTGACACATGCTTTAGTAGACAAGATAATGTTGTTTAGTCTTACCAAGAGGTCAGAAATGTCTCAACATCCTTCAGCCAGCGTCTGTTGAGAATAATCTGTGAGAGTGCCTTGTGTGCTGCAGAAGCAGATAGCATGTAGTCTTTCTTGCGACTTGCCACATCCAGAGGTGGATGTTTACATCCAAAGCTCCCTCCATGACTCGAATGCACAGCAGTTGTGTACTCTACTTTTTGCCTGACATCGGTCCAATTCCCTTTTTGCCAGACAAGCTTCACTGGATATTACTCTCTTTTTTGTGGCTTAAGTGCAGTCTGTGTTAGGGTGTGTGTTGTGGAGGATGCCAGTTGCTTGTTAGCGGACTCCATCTCTGAGCTTTTGCGACGCTCTGTTGCTAGCTGAGATATGCACTCGGGAGCAAGCACACACATCATACGCGTCACGCTGATGTCATTTTTCCGGGTATGTGCTACCTGAGGCACCACAGGCTGATAGAAGCAACCAAGTAAGAGGGGGAATGTCATTTTTTAACTTATATAACAGCCTGTTAAAAAACATTTTAAAACACAGAAAAGTTGACTAATGCCTCTTTAAGTACAGTACTCAAAGGACCTAATGGTAATTCCCAGCCACCTGCTTCAAACGAATGGGGGGTGTTATTTCATCCCTTCTCAATGTTTAGTTCAAACCCTTTTTGTTTTTCATTTTATATATTTCATTTGTTTCTATGAAAATAGATTGTTGAAATTTGTTAAAGGTGCGATATGTAAGATTTTAGTTGAAAACCAGTTCACTAAAATTATCACCAGAATGTGAAGAATTAACAGTTTTGACATTATGACATACACTGCGTGCACAATTATTAGGCAAGTTGTATTTTTGAGGATTCATTTTATTATTGAACAACTACAGTGCTCTTGGCCAATCCAAAATAAACCTCAAACCTGAATATTTAAGAAAGAAAAAGTGAGGTTTTGGCTAGGAGAATATCTATGTGTGCAGAATTATTGGGCAACTATTAGTGTGCAAAATTATTATGCAACTAAATGAAAAACGAAGTTTCCCATCTCACTTGTTTATTTTCATCTGTTAAAGTGAGAATAATAAACAAAAAACTCAAAATTTACAAATAAACATTTCTGACATTTTAAAAAAAAAAAAAATCAGTGACCAATATAGCCACTCTTCTTTTCAATAACAGTCATAAGCCTTCCATTCATGGAGTCTGTCAGTTTCTTGATCTGTTGACGATCAACTTTTGGTGCAGCAGTAACCACAGCCTCCAGACCCTGTTCAGAGAGGTGTACTGTTTTCCTTCAGCGTAAATCGACCTTTTAAGAAGGGACCACAAGTTCTCAATAGGGTTTAAGTCAGGTGAGGAAGGGGGCCATGTCATTATTCTTTCATCTTTAAGGCCTTTACTGGCTAGCCATGCAGAGGAGTACTTCGATGCATGCGATGGAGCATTGTCCTGCATAAAAATCATGGTCTTCTTGAAACATGCAGACTTTAACCTGTACCACTGCTTGAAGAAAGTGTCCTCTAAAAACTGGCAGTAGGTTTGGGAGTTGAGTTTGAGTCCATCTTCAACCCGAAAAGGTCCAACTAGCTCATCTTTAATAATACCAGCCCATACCAGTACCCCACCTCCACCTTGCTGGCGTCTGAGTCGAAGTGGAGCTCTGTGCCCGTTACTGATCCAGCCACGGGCCCATCCATCTGGTCCGTCAAGAGTCACTCTCATCTCATCAGTCCATAAAATCTTTGAAAAATCTGTCTTCAGATATTTCTTGGCCCAGTCTTGACGTTTCAACTTATGTGTCTTGTTCAGTGGTGGTTGGGTTTCAGCCTTCCTTACCTTGGCCATGTCACTGAGCACTGAACACCTTGTACTTCTGGCCACTCCAGGTAGGTTGCAGTTCTGGAATATGACAGCACTGGAGGATAATGGGTTCCTGGTAGCTTCACAATTGATTTTTCTCAAATCTTTAGCAGTTAATTTGCATCTTTTTTTCTCAAAACGTTTCTTGCGACCCTGTTGACTATTTGCAACAAAACGTTTGATGGTTCTGTGATCACGCTCCAATATCTTAGCAATTTCAAAAGTGCTGCATCCCTCTGAAAGACTTTTTACAATTTTTGACTTTTCAAAGTCAGTTAAATCTCTTTTTTGGCCCATTTTTGCCTGAGGAAAAGAAGCTACAACTGTCGCATTCCCCGTTTCAAGCCACTCCTGAACCAGAGACAACGTCAGAAGCGTCTTACCTGGGCTGAGGAGAAATAGAACTGGTCTGTCGCTCGGTGGTCCAAAATCCTCTTTTCAGATGAAAGTAAATTTTCCATTTAATTTGGAAATCAAGGTCCCAGAGATTGGAGGAAGAGTGGAGAGGCACAGAATCCAAGTTGCTTGTCTAGTCTAGTGATGATTTGGGGAGCCATATCATCTTCTGGTGTTGGTCCACTGTGTTTTATCAAGTCCAAAGTCAACGCAGCCATCTACCAGGAAATTTTAGAGCACTTCATGCTTCCTTCTGCTGACAAGCTTTATGGAGATGCTGATTTCATTTTCCAGCAGGACTTGGCACCTGCCCACACTGCCAAAAGTACCAATACCTGGTTAAGTGACCATGGGATTACTGTGCTTGATTGGCCAGCAAACTCGCCTGACCTGAACCCCATAGAAAATTTATGGGGTATTGTCAAGAGAAAGATGAGAGACACGAGACCCAACAATGCAGACGAGCTGAAGGCAGCTATCGAAGCAACCTGGGCTTCCATAACACCTCAGCAGTGCCACAGGCTGATCGACTCCATGCCATGCCGCATTGATGCAGTAATTCACGCAAAAGGAGCCCCAACCAAGTACTGAGTGCATATACAAGAACATACTTTTCAGATGGCCAACATTTCCGTATTAAAAATCCCTTTTTTACTGGTCTTATGTAATAATCTAATTTTCTGAGATACTGAATTTTGGGTTTTCATGAGCTGTAAGCCATAATCATCAAGATTAAAACAAATAAAGGCTTGAAATATTTCACTTTGTGTGTAATTAATCCACAATTTATATACGAGTTTCACTTTTTAAATTGAATTACTGAAATAAATTAACTTTTCCATGATATTTTAATTTATTGAGATGCACCTGTATATCTATACTATTGTCAGTCCTTCCAGAAAAATGCGGATTTTTTTTGTGATTGTGTGATTCTTGATTATGCGGCACGTTTTCTTAAAAAATGCGATGGAATATGCGGGGTATTTATGCAATTTTATGTGATGAAATTGCGGGAATTTGCAAAAATTGCGGGAATTTGCAAAAATTGCGGGAACTTGCAAAAACTGCGGTTTGATGAATAAGAAAAAAAAAGTGATTCCCCCAACACTCTGTTACTAGGCTCACTAGGCTACTACCTTAATGTAAAGAGTCATTTCTAATGACTTCCTATGATAAGCAAGCATACTACATCACAGAAAGTGCTGAGAATAATTAAGTTCTCATCTCGTTTTATTTCAGACCTTAATAAACACATGGCTCAAACTTACAAAACGTTGACGTCGACGATGATGATGTCACTTCATAACGTTCCCAAGGCAACAGGAGGAAAATGGCTGCTCTTGTGTGAAGTAAAGGCAACATTTTTCAACTTTCTGCGAAGATTTAAGTGACTTTTTTGCAACAAAAATGCAGGGATTATGAAATCATGCAAGCCCCGCATATTTTGCGCATTTTGCGTGGAAATCGGCGATTTATGCGGCCAAAGTGCGGCGTCTTTGAAAAAATGCAGCCCCCGCATAAATGTGCGAACTTTGGCTGATTATGCGTTGAATTATGCGATCGCATAATCGCGGTTTTCTGGAGGGACTGTATTGTGTTGCAGAGATGTCTATTCAAGTTATCATGCCATCCTAGCCTTGGCCTGTTCTTGTCCAAAGCTCCAGTGTTGGCGGTAGCTATAAACATTAACATTCAGAATCAGAATCAGAATTCCTTTATTTGTCCCGCAAATGGGGAAATTTCTTTGTCACAGCAGCCAAAGGACAGTAATTACAATACAATTGTGTTCAGAGCTCCTGGTCTGGACCACTAGATGCACAGCTAACTGACATAATTAGCTAAGGGCAGCTACAGTTAGCAGCAGTTTGTGATTACTGTAGTGACATTGTTTTAACTATGAATTCAACAGGTGGCTATCACTTACATATTGCACCTTTTAAAATAGTTAAAACCGAAATAATTACTACTCAGCATGCATTTATTTACCCATATATTCACCATTCCTCAGTTGTATTGTTGCATTTTTTTGTTATACAGTAAGTGCTAAATAAAAGCTTTGGAGGTATGCATTGATACTAAATTCTGAGAACAGCTCATTCTATTGATGTAACAAACACAAGTTTTTGGAAACAGGCATACTAAACAACCCTGGTAACCCACATTTGAGTAAAGCTGGCACAAAAGGTCCATGCATGAAGCATAATTCATTTGCACCTGTTCATGTTGTATAATGGAAAATGCCAGTTTAGGGGGTGTTTCCGAATTTCACTGTCCTACTTGTGCTAATGCAAATGTACGTTGCCGCGCGTGAGCTCGATAGCCAATGCTGCCTAAACACTGTTAACGTTTGTTCCATTATCCAATTTGTACAATGAATATTGAACACGGAAGACGTGGGCCGGAAACAGAGACAGTTCGCCTTCAAAGTAAAAGTTGTGTGTTTCGAAAACTACATTAGCCACACTACAAAGAAATTTGCCAAATATTGTCACAGCTTGACACATCACATACACAGTAATATTAGCTGCTAGGCCTTTTGGGTGAGCATATGCGTTTGGGGTCAAATGCTGAGGTCATAGTGCCAGCAGATCTAATTTTGCTCTCATAAAATTATTGCACAACTTAATTTCGCCTTTTATGTGTGCAGTGTATCTGTGTAGCCTACACTGAATCATTTAAATGTCATATAACAAGGAAGCAGTAAAATTTAATACATGACAAATGAGTGAAATAAAGTGTTATGCTCTATGGTCAATGAAAGAAATACGAGTTAGGTCAACTTGAATACCTTTATAAGTTATGTACAGATAATATAAATCCGTTGTGCTGTTACATTAAGTCACATGAATTTCATGGTTAAAACCACTGTAATACAGGCCAGTGCTGTGAGCAGATTAAACATGAGCAGCATGGAAGAGACCATCGTAGTGAAAACCCTATTTAAATAAAGGCCAATCACCAGTCTTAAAAAGGTGCTAAAGCACTTGGTGCTTGTGCTAAGTGGACGCTCAGGTGTGTGATGTATTGCTCTGTACGTTATTTTATTGTTTGGTGTCATTTTTTTCAGCACAACCTCACATGTGTGACTTCACAGTTATTTTTTCATTTTGACATACTGTATTAACACATTGGACCTAAAATCACACAAAAAGACATAAAATCCGAGTAGGAAAAGTTTGATTTTTTTACTGTGAAAACCACAAACATGTTTAACAAACCATTTTTATAACTTCGAATGCAAATATAAATTGTTGTTTATAAATTTCAAAAACCTATGTAAAAATGTAGCAAAGTTATATACAACTATTTACATTGAAATGCAGGCAATGCCTCAGGCGTTTTTTTGTACAACTATTTACAACTATTTACAAAGCAACCAGGTGTCACAATAAGATGCCACGCAAATTATTTGTGCCACTCCAAAAAACAGTTCCTGTCCACCACAAGACAGAGAGGCACATCACAGGCCTGACACTTCCAGGATGTCACCAAAACAAAAGATGGATCACCCACTTCATCGTCAAAGTCCTCACTCTGGCTCAGACTGGCTTCGCGTCTCCCTCAGCTCCTTCCAGCTAAAAGAAGCGCTGCACTGCCCGCTCCACTTTCAGTAGTCACCTCATTGTTTTGACACACAACACAAAAAAAACGACTACACTACACACACTAAACACACTAAATGTCACAAATCTCTCAAATCTCTCAAATCTCAAAACTCGCTATTGCTCGCTGCTCGCTATCGCTGTCTCTCTTTCGCCGCCATCACTCCGACAACTTTCCCCTGTTCCTCAGCAACCAAATGCCATTTTTTGATTGGTTGATATGGTGCATTTCTCCACCAATAGGAAAAATAGGGGTAGCCATGTTTTTTTGCTTGCAAGCTCTTTCTGCTTGCGAGCACTTTCCTTAGAATAGCCCGTTTTTACCGTTTCTTCCTGGCCTATCAACACAATTTAAAACTGGTATATAGTTTGAGTTGGAGAAAGTTCGCACTTTCGACACAAGTTGAAACGGAGACTCAGCGAGGCTGCGTCTTGCTGCTACGTCATCTGAAATTGGTCATGTGATTTGGACGCGCCGGCGCGTCCGTCGACTTCAGGGAGTTAAAGAAATAATCTCGAAGATTTTCATGAAAATAAATATGTTAAGTCACCATCTATCGCTGAATGAGATAACACAATGATGATTGAGCCTATGGCCCAATGATGAAAGCCTTTGCATTTGCTGTAATACCAAAGATGTACACTGGGTGTAGGTGGCAACTTTCCCAGAAAACAGTTAGTGACACCCAGCAGTGGTTGGTCTGCCAGAGAGAGTAGGTGGTTGGCACGCGACATAACAGCCGAACAAACAAAGAAAAGACTGATAACAGCGGACGATGAAACTTTTAAAAAAGGTGTAAATCGCTTTCATGTGGTGTTGTTATGGAGGCGTGGCAAAGCTGCCAACTGACATCACACAGGCAACACTGGATCTCTGGGAAGTAGTGAGGTCCATAAATACACCAGCAATTGCCACTTCTGGAAATCTTCGAGATTGCAACTTTAAGAGAGAGAATGGTAAATAAACTTGAGGGAATTTTACATTGGATAGCAGTGCAGTGAAGTCTTTCTACCAGTCAGACTCATCACGGTAACAACACTATTTTAGCCTTTAACGTTCACCCAAAGTCACAGATTAAGTAGCCTTAATCAAATTTATTACATTAATGAATCATTACAAACATGAATCATAGCACTCTATAATAATTACAGTGTTCTTGCCCATTGGTAATTTATTCACGATGGAACTATTGACAGGAGCTCTGTTTTGTGCAACTTATGCAGCAAGGAATTTTCTAACCATCAGAGTACTACAAGCTTCAAATATCAACTCCTTTTAAAGTTTAGAATGTTTATTAATTGATTCACTAATCTACCAAAATCCATTTGCATTGAAATGTTATTAAATGCTTACGGCAAATATTGGCATATGCGATTCATATCAATTAATTAATGACAAAGCTTGTAATTATCCATCCATCATCTGAAACCGCTTATCCTTTTCAGGGTCACGGGGGGGCTGGAGCTGATCCCAGCTTACATTGGGCAACTGCAAGATACACCCTGGATAAGTGACATATAGGGACCAACCAACCATTCATGCTCACATTCACACCTACGAACGAGTTAGAGTAACCGATGAACCTAACTTTTTTTTGCATATCTTTGGATTGTGGGAGGAAGCCAGAGTACCCGGAAACAACCCACACAGACACATGCAAACACTGCACTGAAAGGCCCTGCCCCAGCCAGGTCTCAAACCCATGTCCTTCTTGCTGTGGGACTAACAACTGCGCTGCTGTTTCTACTTTTCCCTTATATATATATACATATACATATATATGTCCGCTAACAGACATCCACTTAGCTGACGTCTGTTAGCTGACTTCTGTCTCCGTACATTACTTGTTGATCCACTTTAGCTGGGTTAGGGTTAGGGTTAGCAACAAAGGTGTGGCAGGGCAATTAGTTTAGTTCAGACATATTGTTTTTATTAGAACATGTTTGGACTGTGTTTATTATACAGTGTGAGCAATGATATGATCAGGCTTAGATAGTGTGAACACTGTAGTGTTTTGAATGTTTTTTATAAAGCCCTCTGCACATGTAAGATAGCCATCTGCCCTCTTTTAGTAAGAAAGTAAAGAACAGTTGTGTTCAAAACTAATGATTTTATTTTGTCATATAGCGGAAAACATGGAGTGCAGAGAATAATCGTGTTCATCAGACAGCCACATGGTTTTCACAGGGCACACGGTTTACAAAGTACAAATGAGCAAGTTCTTCGCCACTGTAGACTTTTAACTTAATACAGCAGGATCTTCCAGCTCTGCAGGCCCTGGTCATTTCTTCATGGGGGTAGAAGCTCGAGCTGCCCCTTGTTCATTCCTGGAGCAAAAATTGCATGATCAACTAACTGTACACGTCTAACCCTGTAATTTCTACAGTTAGACACCTGTAATAAACCTTGTAATGTCCACAAAAATGTTAAGCAAAGTTTCCCAACCTCAAATCTTGCCTCATCTCATAACTGTAATGCCAAGTAGTTACAATATGATGAATTGAATTATAATAGTCTGTCTACTACTGGGTCCATACAATCACAATTTTCAGTCATCTGTTATAAATAAAGGCAATTAATCACTTACAGCAGAGCAAGAATATCAAAAATTCAACCAAACTGCTGAACCTCCAACAGCTGGTCAAAATAAGACTGCCATCTTATGATTTTCATGATGGTAGTTTACATTATAGCTTACTTAGCTCAGTTCCACAGTAACAGGACAACAGGCACATCACACTAAGTGTTACAGTTTGTGTTGTCATTAGTTACACTAAAGACATGTTTCAACAAACAGACAACATTAGATGTTACTTACCAGTCTAAAGAAACTTTGCGACTGAAACTTTTTACTTGCCCACAGCTGTCTCCAGCATTGAAAGTCCCGCCAATACTCTCGTTTAGCTTATTTTTAAGTCGCTTCTATTCTCTTGCAGATGTGGTTTCTTTTAGAGAGTAGTTGTCTGAGATGATGATAAAAGTTGTTACCCTGCGTGTGTTTGTGTGTGTGTAGCATGGCATGCAGTTGAAATGGCATCTTTTGTTAACAACACTATTGATCCAGAAGCCAATCTCACCTAGACCAACCTAGACACTCACACTCACTCACACACACACACACACACACACACACACACACACACACACACACACACACACACACACACACACACACATTTTTAGAGATTTTTGCATTCTTAAAAAGAAAAAACTGAAATATCACATTGACATAAGTATTCAGACCCTTTCCTATGACACCTGAACTTTAGCTCAGGTGCCTCCCATTTTTTTTTCTGATCATCTTGTCAAGGTGGAGATGTTTCTCCACCTTGACTGGTGTCCACCTGTGGTAAATTAAATTTATTGGACATGATTTGAAAAGGCACACACCTGTCTGACATACATTGTCAGCTGTGAGAACTTATATTGAGTAAAAACCCAGCCATGAGGTTGAAGGAACTGCCTGCAGAGCTCAAAGACAGGATTGTGCCGAGGCACAGATCTGAACAAGGCTACAAAAAATTTCTGCTGCATTGAAGGTCCCCAAGAGCACAGTGGCTTTAATTCTTAAATGGAAGACATTTGACACAACCAGGACTCCTCCTAGAGCTGGCCACCCAGCAAAACTGAGCAATCGGGGAGAAGGGCCTTGGTAAGAGAGGTGACCAAGAACCAGATGGTCACTCTGGCTAAGCTCCAGAGATCCTGTGTGGAGATGGGAGAAACTTCCAAAAGGACAACCATCACTGAATAAACCACCACCTCCACTGATCTGGGCTTTATGGCAGAGTGGCCAGACAGAAGCCTTTCCTCAGCGAAAGACGCATGAAAGCCCACTTAGCAAAAAAACACCTTTAAGGACACTCAGACTGTGAGAAACAAGATTCTCTGGTCTGATAAAACCAAGATTTAACGGTTTGGCCTCAATTCCAAGCGTCATGTCTGGAGGAAACCAGGCACCAATCATCAAGTGCCCAACACCATCCCAACGGTGAAGCATGGTGGTGGCAGCATCATGCTTTGGGGGTGTTTTTGAGCGGCAGGGACTGGGTGACTGATCAGGGTTGAGGGAAAGCTGAATGGAGCAAAGTACAGAGATGTCCTTAATGAAAACCTGGCCCAGAGCGCTCAGGACCTCAGACTGGGCCGAAGGTTCACCTTCCAACAAAACAATGACCCTAAGCACACAGCCATGACAATGCAGGAGTGGCTTAGGGACAACTCTTTAAATGTCCTTGAGTGGCCCAGCCAGAGCCCTGACTCGAACCCAATCGAACATCTCTGGACAGACCTGAAAATGACTGTCCACCGACAGTCCCCATCCAGCCTGACCCATAGGAGGATCTGTAGAGAAGAATGGCAGAAAATCCCAAATGCCTGTATTGTTTTGATGGCTGCACATTATAAACACAGCTTTATAGCAAATGCAAAGCATCAAAACAAAAGTCCTAGCAGAGGTGCTTCAACTGTGGTTAATTGAACACAGTGAGTCGGAAGCTGGTGAGGGATCTGGTCAATGTTGCTAAGCTAGTCACTCCTACTGGAGTCAGTACTGCAGCTGGGGGATAGCATGAACCTCCTGATGAAGCTGCTCACTGACAGATGAAAAGAAGCAGGTGGTGCAATCCATCAAAGGAAGCTCATGGCTGTCTGCACCCTCCTGAAGAGAAAGTTAACAGCAACACAGACTAAAATGCAGAGGAATGTGATCATTACACTACTACTACTTAGTAGAAGGGCCACTTAGTCTATTAAGTAAAAAAACAAACAGAAATGTCAAGAAAGGTGATATTTTTACACCTATTTTCCTTACTAATAAGAATAAACAGAAACAAAAAGAGAAACGAACTTCCAAATGCAAGTTTATCAGTATCTGAAAAGTGCTACTAATCTGTCTTCTCTTGTAATAGCACGTACTAATTTGTGGTACTGAAGCAGTCAAAATGCACATAGAATCCTGGAGGTAGAAAATACTTGGGCCTCCACAATCACGATTTTTCTTGTTTACCTTTACTGCTATCTTATCTTAACTAGCATTCAGTTAAGATAAGAGCGTGCGTTGACGGATTCTGAATCAAACACACAGGCAGTAATACCAAACATAGGAGTCCAAGCAGCTCACTGACAGACTGGAATTGATGCTCCACTTCACTCTGGATTCATTCTCTCTTACACACACATTCTGGGTCCTTGTGCTTAGTGTTGCATAGCTGAGAGACGTCTGAATAACCAAAGACCCTAGATGCCTTTGTGGATCCCCCCCCCTCCACACACACACACACATCTGGAGAGGTGTTGACAGAGGAAAGAGCCCTGCTGCAACATTGATTAAATTCAGAGGACTGTCTTTTTCTCTTTGCTGTCTACTCTTTCTTCCTTTTTCTTTCCTTCCTTTTTTCTTTGTTTATAATTCTGATGAATTTATTTATTTTCTTTCATCGCTGTTTTTATTCTTAATTTTTCATTTTCCTTTTCTCTCAAAATCCTCTAAGACCGCAAGATCAAAGTAATAGAGGACACACACCCAGACACACAATGCAAATGCAGCTGCTCCTCTTTTAGCTGTAATGATTCTCCTAAATACACCAGCTGCTTTTCAATTATTTCTGTTCTGCCTGTGTGTGTGTGTGTGTGCGTGCGTGTGCGTGTGTGTGTGCGTGCACGCTTGTAATGAGGGAAAGTTGAAGGTCCAGTCAGACCCAGGGTCAGCCCTGATTACTTACCCCCCCCCCACACACACAAATACACACACTGAGCTGGGGTCAGTGTTTTGACAGAGTGCAGAGCACAGCTTCAAACCCATCATAATCACAGTGCAATTACTTTGCATTACTGCAGGTTTATCTCTCATTCCAACACACTACATCATTAACTAGAATTGTCTCTTCGTGTAGACCACAATTACTCTGCATTACAGCCACTTTTACTTTATCGCCCAGAATTATGACATTACACTTTTCATTAACACCAGAATTGGATCCAAATGAATCTATACGTCACAGTTTGTGATTTATGCTTTGTAAAACTGTGCAGGATGAGCTCATTTATGTTATCAGCTGTAATTACTTCATTACACTTATCATTAACAAGACTTTATGTTAAAAGTAAATAAAAAATCAGTTTTAGCAAACTGTTGCTTGGCTTCTGGACTTTCCTGTATTGTGTGCTTCAGTCTTAATTTTCACTTTGTCACTGCCCTGTGTTCAGTTTGGCACATAATGTAGATTTTTTTTCTCAGTATTTTTATAAAAGCACTGATTAGTTTTAATCACACAGTTACTTTAAGTAAATAAAAGTAAAAATCGTTTTGCTCCATATTTTAATTACCATCTTTGATGTTATGAGCAGCCAAAACTCAGGGAAAAATTGAAGGGGAATCCCATTACTTTTAAACCTGGGCCCTATATATTTACATGTTTTGCTACATAAATTATTCATACTTACCAAAAGTTTTGAAATTGATGCAATAGATTACCTCACCTGGCAGCAACAACATGGTGCCAATGGCTGCAAAATAATCCTTTGGGCCAAAGCCGACCATCACAGTTATGTCCACTAAAAGTGCCTGTTTTTGCCACTGACAGGCTGAGGTTATTATTCTAAGAGTCTAATAACATTACAGAAAGTAAGTGTCACGTGGTCACAAGGTAAAGTCTCGCTCTGAAATCTCGTGAGAGGTGAGTTGTTGCAGTTGTTGCCTCATGTAGATTGTCACAATCAGTTAAATATTCAGCCTTTACTTTGAAAAATATTCTTGCTGGCAGTTCCTCCAATTAAACTCCACCTCCTCTCCAGCTCTGACTCATTTTTCCACCATCGTCTTCCTGTAACAACTCACATCTCACAAGAGTTCAGAACAAGACTTCTCTTTGAGCAAGATTTCTGTTTCTGGTTCCAAAACATCTCATTATATACAAAATATAAACATACAAAATCTTAATATTTATCTCTGTAGGAATCATTTCCATTTTTTTGTTCAGTTGTTCTCGTTTTGTCCTTGTTGGTTTGTTGCTGTTTGTTGTCTAATCCAGTGGAAAAGAAGAGCAATTTAGTCTATCAGTAACTTTTTTTTAGATTTTTCTGGATGCTAGAGCTAGCAAAAAATAATGGCTTTATGAGCTTCATCTTCATGGTAACTGTATATGGCAGATTGGTGTCACCCGTCCAGGACAGCTCTGTTGCAACAGACGCTGAAAAGCTTTGGAATGTTTTCAAAGTAAAGCTAGCTAAACACAAGCTTATCCGGTATCGTAGCACATGCTCAAATATGACATTCAGGCCTGGGTATAATAGCACAGGCAGACTGGTGACTGAGCTTCCCAACATGACAACCACTGAGCTTTGACTACAGCTACAGTTTAATATGTTCTTGTGCCAATTACCGAGAGCCATAATAAGTATCTGGTATAGGACAATTTCTTCTTACTTCAACGATTCTTTTCCTTGTGTTGTAGACTGGCGTGATGCAGAGCTGATGCGAGACATTGAAGCTGCAACAGGAGAAGACCTGGGTTCTGACAGGGTGCATAAAAAAGGGAAAGGGAAGAAGAAGAAATTCCCCAATCTCAGTGATCTGAAGCAGACCGCCAACACAGCCCGCTCCAGGCTGGAGAAAAAAGTATTCAACAAGTACGTCACTTCCTACACTTCCGACTTGCGAGATATCCAGACCTTTTTAGCCCATAGACTCAGTGCCCAGAAGCACACGATCCCACAATTCCCATAATGCAACTCAGTAGCATCTTTTAATCTTTTATTTGACCCTCCCTGGCTGTGGAATGCCCTCATCTTTAAATTCTGTGTCCTCCGTTCAAAACGCAGGTTTTCTGTCCATTATTTGAAGTCTCAAACCTAACTCAAAATAATTTTGATGAGTCATCAGGTATTTTTCTAGACTTTGGAAATCTCCCTTCAAAACCACAGACATCCTAGAAATATTTTCACAGGTTGACTAGTTTTCTCCATGATGCATTAACTAACCTGTATGTGTAAAATCAGCGGAGTGCTCTTTTAAAACTGTGACAGTAACATTGTCATTGATTTGAACTTTAATCTTCACACAGTGAAGCCGACATGCTTCACTGTCCACATGAACTATACACATATTTTATCAGTACCACAGTAGTAAAGCAGTAGAATGACTATTTATGACATATATGCTATATATAGGTACATATAAAGTAGCTAAATGCCTATGCTAACTTTCAACCTTGGGTCCTGGCATTCATGTGAATGCCACTTGACACAGTATAGTACAGTCGTGGTCAAAAGTTTACATACACTTGTAAAAAACATAGGGTTAGGGTTAGCCCTAACCTACTCTTTCACAACTTGAGCCTGATGAATCGTGGCATTGTCATCTTGGAATATGCCCATGCCATGTGGGAAGAAAAAATCCATTAATCGAAAAACCTGGTCATTCAGTATATTCAGGTAGTCAGCTAAGCATTTTTTGGGCACATAACATTGCTGAACCTAGACCTGACCAACTGAATCAACCCCAGATCATCACTGCCCCTACAGGCTTGTACGGTAGGTACTAGGCACGATGGGTGCATCACTTTATTCGCCTCTCCTCTTACCCTGATGCACCCATCACTCTGGAACAGTGTAAATCTGGACTCATCAGACCTCATGACCTTTTTCCATTGCTCCAGAGTCCAATCTTTATGCTCCCTAGCAAATTGAAGCCTTTTTTTCTGATTAGCCTCACTGATAAGTGGTATTCATAAGGCTACACAGCTGTTTAGTCCCTTGAGTTCTATTCACATTGTGCTCTTACTTTCACTACTAAACATAGCCATGAGTTCTACTGTTGATTTTGTACAAATTGATTTCACCAAATGTTTAAGCGATCTCCGATCATGATCTTTCAAGATTTTTTTCCGACCACATTTTTTCTTTGAAGATGATGGTTCACCACTGTCCTTCCAGGTTTTAATAACGCTTTGGACAGTTCTTAACCCAATTTTAGTAGTTTCATCAATCTCCTTAGTTGTTTTCTTTGCTTGATGCAGGCCAATAATTTGGCCCTTCTGAAACAGAGTAACAACTTTTCCACGACCACAGGATATGTCTCCTGACATGGTTATAATAATAGAAATAAGAGGCTACTCACTGCATCAGTTAGGGTTAAATAACTTGTTGCCAGCTAAAACATATTAATCACGGCAGTAATTATCCAATGGAAGGCTCTGACCTGTTTGTTTAGTTAAATCCAGGTTGTGACCTTTTTTTTGGCCAGGCAGTGTATATCATGGCAGTCTTGAGTTCAAATTATTTTTCCTACTCCCTTTTTTTCTGTGATGAATGATTGGAACACATACTACTTTGTCACAAAAAAGTTTATGAAGTTTGGTTCAGATATGAATTTTATTATACACTGAACAAAAATATAAACGCAACACTTTTGTTTTTGCTCCCATTTTTCATAAGCTGAACTCAAAGATCTAAAACATTTTCTATATACACAAAAGACCATTTCCCTCAAATATTGTTCACAAATCTGTCTAAATCTGTGTTAGTGAGCACTTCTCCTTTGCCGAGATAATCCATCCCACCTCACAGGTGTGGCATATCAAGATGCTGATTAGACAGCATGAATATTGCACAGGTGTGCCTTAGGCTGGCCACAATAAAAGGCCACTCTGAAATGTTCAGTTTTATCACACAACACAATGCCACAGATGTCGCAAGTTTTGAGGGAGCGTGCAATTGGCATGCTGACTGCAGGAATGTCCACCAGAGCTGTTGCCCGTGAATTGAATGTTCATTTCTCTACCATAAGCCGTCTCCAAAGGTGTTTCAGACAATTTGGCAGTACATCCAACCGGCCTCACAACCGCAGACCACGTGTAACCACACCAGCCCAGGACCTCCACATCCAGCATGTTCACCTCCAAGATTGTCTGAGACCAGCCACCCGGACAGCTGCTGCAACAATCGGTTTGCATAACCAAAGAATTTCTGCACAAACTGTCAGAAACCGTCTCAGGGAAGCTCATCTGCATGCTCGTCGTCCTCATCGGGGTCTCGACCTGACTGCAGTTCGTCGTCGTAACCGACTTGAGTGGGCAAATGCTCACAATTGATGGCGTCTGGCACGTTGGAGGGGTGTTCTCTTCACGGATGAAACCCGGTTTTCACTGTTCAGGGCAGATGGCAGACAGCGTGTGTGGCGTCGTGTGGGTGAGCGGTTTGCTGATGTCAACGTTGTGGATCGAGTGGCCCATGGTGGTGGTGGGGTTATGGTATGGGCAGGCGTATGTTATGGACAAACAAACACAGGTGCATTTTATTGATGGCATTTTGAATGCACAGAGATACCGTGATGAGATCCTGAGGCCCATTGTTGTGCCATTCATCCACGACCATCACCTCATGTTGCAGCATGATAATGCATAGAGCACCAGATCCACTGGCAGCAAAACAGCCCCACATCAAAATACTACAACCACCATGCTTGACAGTAGGTATGGTGTTCTTGGGGTTAAAGGCCTCACCTTCTCTCCTCCAAACAACTCAATTTGTGTTTCATCTGACCACAGATGAAGGTTTTTTTCTTTGTCCATGTGATCAGCAGCAAACTTCAGTGGAGCTTTATGGTGTCATGTCTGGATCAAGGGCTTCTTTCTTGCACTGCAGCCTCTCAGGCCATAGCAATGCAAAACACACTTGACTGTGGACACTGTCACCTGTCTTCCAGCAGCTTCTAATTACTTCATCTTTGGTGGTTTTGGTACCTGTTTTGAAATGGCTCCAAGTGACTTTCCTGACTTGTTCAAATCAATAAAGACTCTTTCAGATCAATGCTGAGCACCTTAGACTTTCCCATTGTAGTGTTTGTGGCTAAGTCTAATGGGTGTATCAAACAAGCCCTGTTTAAATGGGCCCAGAAAAGTCATCAGCTGTTATCAATCATAATCACTCAGAAGAAGTTGAGAGGCCATGTTACAAAACTAATTTGACTCACACAACTTTCTGTAATCACCAAAATTGATCGTTTAAGTTACTGTATGTATATTTTTGACCAAGCAGATTTGACCACATTTTCAGAAGACCTATAATAAATTCATTATTAAACCAAACTTCATGAATGTTTTTGTGACAAAGTAGTATGTGCTCCACTCATTCCATCACAGAAAAAAGAGTTGTAGAAATCATTGGAACTCAAGACTGCCATGATATACAGTACATGTTATTTTAAAGTATATATAGACTTGTGACCATGACTGCATTTGCATACAGTACAGTCAGAAAGTCTGAGACCACTAGTCAAGATATTTCTATTTTGAATGTGTTTCCAAGTTCAAATTTGTCTCATTACAAATCATATGCTTCACAAATTGTGTGAGAAGACTTACTTAAAAACTGTTAAGCTGATATTATCCTTTTTATAATGAAAAAAAAACAAAAAACAGTATTACATTCAAAACAAATGTATCCTGACTAGTGTTCTCAGACTTTTGGGCCCTACTATATGCAAATACTGTATATGTTGTATTTTAAGCATAGAGGGGCACTGCCTTTACATTTACATTTAGGGCACTTAGCAGACGCTTTTGTCCAAAGCGACTTACAGTAATTCATACATTCATACACTGATGGCGGTGGCTGCCATGCAAGGTACCATGCAGCACATCAGGAGCAGTTTGGGGTTCAGTGTCTTGCCCAAGGACACATCGACATACAGACCAGGGCAATCGAACCAGCGACCTTCCGATAACAAGACGCTGGCTCTACCCCTGAGCCACAGCCTTTATCAAAAAAAAAAAAACACAATGTTATGTGAATGAACCTAAAGTCTGAGTAAAAGTTAACATAGCTATGTGAAACAAAATGATTTTATGTTCATATGTTTAATTACACATTTACAACATATTTGATTTTTAGAGATTATTTTTTTTTTACAGGAAGTCAGGCAGTTGGTCAAATCACACTGATGGTATTAGCCCAAATATTAACAAAATAAAAGATGACGATGAATCTAACTAAGCTGAAAAAAGTCAAAAGCAAAACCTGTTGGTGTACTTGGACGGCTTCCATAGCACAGTCTAAGCATGGCAGTGCACACAGCAGATGCTGAGCTGTTTGAATTACACAGAGAACACTGGGGTCTGTATGTGTTGTAGTCCACCTTGAAAATGTCCAACAGTCACATTTCTTCAATAACATAATCAGCTAATTAGCTAAATGTTTATCAACCAAATATCCTTTTAATGTATGTGCAATACAGTCTGTAATGATCTCTGTTCTGTCCTTCCTTCCAGGAGCACCATGCGCAGAGTAGCTCAGGTGATGAGTAAAGCTGACAGCAGAAAACATGAAAAGTTCTCGAACCAGTTCAACTATGCTCTTAACTGACCTCCAGCCAGCTTTATATGCCTTCAAATGAAATGAGATGGACTGTTTTTCTGTCATAATTTGTTAACTTTTCTCGCACTGAGAGCAGAAAAGATTTTAATTTATTGATTGTGCACACAGAGTAATGAAGAGATTAACATGATTGAAATAATAATCAAACATTGTTTGAACACTGATGTATTTGGAATGATGCTTGTTAAGGTGAAGCTTGTTTAAAATGTGATCATTCACCAGAGGTACACACATCCTCCTGAAAGATGTGTTCTGCTTCTTCTGACTACATGTGCAGCTTCTGACACACTATGAAAAATGATCAGCGACCAGAAAATAAAACCTTCCTTTCTTTTGATCTCATTTATCAATAAATTCTTCAGCTTAATATTGCCTTTCTATCAGCCAAATCCAGTTTTCATCATGTATTATTGACACAATATTTACTCATTTTTTCAAGCATTCTCTAGTTCAGTGTTGTGGTTTATATTTGTTTTGTGTTTCTTTCTCTGAATGAACATGATGCCAGTTAAAAAGATTTGTACCACAACTAAACTGTTAGTCTTTCCTCTCCTGTGTTTTTGTCTTTGACCTGTCCTCCACTTAATGAGTTTTATTCAGGATTCATTCACCAATCACACCTGCTGCACAATACTGTGAGAAAGTTTGGACAGGAAGACACTTAAGAAATAATTGAGAATTGGTTACGCTGGTAGGGCAGGTTTGCTTATTAGCAATTAGCAATTAATAATTACTAATAGTAATTATTGAAAATAATAATAATTATCAATATAAATTAGCAAACGAGTCAGCGGTCCACAAAACTCACGATAAATGCAGCTTTAAAGCATGTGTTCTGTGTCTCCACAAGGTAGGTACCTCAGCAACAAATTATTTTTGGTTCAGTGCTGTTCAGATTCCTGATAAACACTGGTGAAAGTCCAGAGGAATGAAGACAAACCAAAAACCAAAACATAATGCATATACATGAAACTATCCCTTGTAAATGAGTGTCCTTTTTTTGTTTAAATGTCCATCAAATTCACTATTCATGCCTTGTTTCAATAAAGTTCATTAGTATGGTTCATCTCCTTTTGCTCATTGTCAGTTTCACCACACTCTTTAAATGACCCTTTTTTGCCTTTCATCAGCAGTATAAAATTACATACCAATCCTTTAAACCCACTGACTGTAATATGAAACTGTTCTTACAAAAACATCAAACATGTCAGATAGAGAAAGCTTCTTAATTCAAAACAACAGTTTAGCTCAAATTCACAAAATTCACAGTTTGAACCTTTAGTTTTAACTTAGTGCTTTTCTGCACTTCTTCATAAATCTTAGAAACATCCGAGTAAATAACAAAATATCAACATGTATGCCAAATGTTCAGGGCCCCAGCATCAAATAAAATGGTTAGAAATGTTCACAACCATGTTAACAATGTGTTTAACGCCTATACAAATGTAAACATCGTATGCAAATTAAGTTGTCGGCAACGCGGGCACCGCCATTAACCGTGGTAAGCAGTTTTACTTTCCTACACTTTTTAAAACTCATTAAAGGTCCCATATTATACTGTTTTTCATCAATTTCACACAGCTGTCAGAGGTCCAACAACACTGTATTTGAAATGTATTGCCCCAAACCCATCCGTGGTCCTGAATTTCAGCTGTCTAAAAGTTGCTCAAGTGAGCTCTACTGAGAGCAGGCTGTTTCTGTGCCTGCACCTTTAATGCTAATGAGCTCCGTCCTGCTACACGCCCCTCTCAGGGAGAGGATGCTGCTTAGGCTAGCGGTAGCATGTGCTAATGTTTATGTGGATGTATTGCTATGGCTCGCCGAGATGCTGTCGTTCAACCATACCAGTTTGACCCAGAATCAGACCCAGAAGGAGAGGCTCAGAAAAATACAGACTCTGCGGCTGCAGCAGGACTCCCCAACACAACCATCTGGCTCCCATCCCCCACTGACCTGCAACAGGTAACGTCTAAAAACAGTTAGCGAAAGCTGTGTTTGTCTCCAACACAGTCTCCAAACTCTTGGACACTGTTCGCATAGTCTCTGTCTCCAGTCTGCACGTTTCCAGACTTTTTACTGTGACAACCAAGCTCCCTTTTTATATTAACATTAAACTCGCTTCAAATGCCATTGCATAGCGGACCGAAGCGGAGCTAACTATAGGGCTTGAAGACCTCCAGCACGGTGCTGGAAATCCGGTGTAGGAATATTTTGGTGAAGTTTTTTTTTTTTGTTTTTTTTTAATCATAAAAAAAACAAACTGTAACCAGTTGTTTAAAGTGATAGTTTCAATTACCAATGGTACTCAAGGTAACCAAGGAGTTCTTGCCAATCAGAGGCAGAGTAGGGCGGGCCTTAAGTTTTCAGGCACCTCGGACAATGTTAGCGAGCGGTGAGGAGCTGGTTTACTGTATACTGCTAGCATGGATGCCAGGTAAATTAAACCAGGTGAAGAAACCTCGAGATAGCTGGTGTCAAAAACTGAAGGAGCCAGGAGCTTGTTTTTGTGTACCGTGCTCCAGAAAACTAGTGTATGGCAGCAGCGGGAAAAAAGTATTAGCTCGTCATGCTTCAGACCCAGGTCACATAGCGTCCGTGCATGCTCTCTCCCACACATCGACCTTACTGGGAGCTAGAGCCCTGCGCTGGAGCCCGAGGCCCGAGGGGCCCGACAGCCCAAGGGCCGGGCTTTGGGCCAATTACCACATCATTACCTCGGACACGGGCCGGGCTCGGGCTTGAACGCAGCAGCCGCTCTGCCCCTCCCTCTCCGCTGCACGTCACTCACACCATATTATACTGATCCCATTCGCGCGTCCAGCCATAGGTCCCGCCACAAACATGGACAATATAAAGAAAAAGATTGAAGATGGTGAGCTTAAGACGGTGCGCAACACCAAGTAAAAAGCTCAGTATTGGACAAAGTTAGACCTGCCGCCTACAATTGCTGCGATATCAGGTCAGCTGTGACTGTGCGTGATGCAACTGCAGCAGTGCGCAGCACGCACTGGCACTGCTGCAGTTGCATCGCGCACAGTCACTTCAAAAAACAGAACTAGAAACCCCAATTAAACAATTTTAATGTCTGCAACATTAACAGCCTACAGGTTGTTATGGGAGTTTTAAAAAAAAAAAAAAAAAAGTCTGTTTTTTTTTCGGGTTCGGTCCTGAGAATTCTGAAAACCTGTCGGGCCGGGCCGGGCTGGGGCTCCACCCCCTTGGGCCAGGGCCGGGCCTGGGCCCAGATAATAGGCCCATGCAGGGCA
The DNA here is from genome assembly GCF_040436345.1 of Pagrus major. NCBI lineage: Eukaryota > Metazoa > Chordata > Actinopteri > Spariformes > Sparidae > Pagrus > Pagrus major. Next base: position 11,476,891 of record NC_133232.1, read on the forward strand.
CTACCGGGAACGACGGCTACAGGTACCACAGCTACATCTATGACCGACCGTGTGTGTGAACAGAAAATTCGTATGACTGCGTTTATAGCTGAACACGATCTCTCGTTCACAATGGCCCGGCCACACAGAGTCATGGCAGGAGTCATGGTAGATGATGTTTGGGAAATATCAGATTTCTATCTCAAAAACAGAATTTTTGACAGCATTTTGAATTTTGATCTCATGTTAAAAGGATAGTTCAACATTTTGGCAAATTCGCCCATTGTCATAGTCCCTATACTATAGGGCCAGAATCCCTATACTATAGGGATTATGGCAATGGGCGAATTTGCCAAAATGTTGAACTATCCCTTTAACAATTGGAGTCAATGCAAGAATGTTAGTTTTTTAGTTATCATTGTTAAAAATGCTGCAAATCAACTACAATTTTATAGTAACTGATGATCAAATTTTCATTTTTTTGGTGAACTGCTCATATTTCATTATTAAAAACCTTGAGATTGTCATTCCAACTTCTTGATGTGATACGTGATTGATACTCTCAAAGTGCACCAGATTAATTCATTTAAATTGCAAATGTTCAAAATTTTCTTCCCCCGGACCCACCTAGTGGAGCCCAGGCACCCCCCCGGACAGACTTACACGAACCGTAGCCGGCACGTTGTCGTTAAAAATGAAACGCAACCACTGTCTCTTCTGTTCTTCTGTAGCTGGGACGGAATATAGGCACTTATGTTGATTTTTACAACCAACAACAGCGCAATTTGCGACAACATTGCGAAACACTGCTATCTTACCGCTGGACACCGAACTTCACCTCGGGGATGAACGCCCCCCCTCTCGGATATCTCTGGGGAGAGGGGGGAGTGTTTTCGCGCAGAGGGGGCCGGTCTATGAAAATCACTCCTGTCGTTACATAACGACAGGAGCTGAATCTGAACCGCCTGTAGGAGCCCCGTTTTACCAGCGGGTGGGCTGCAGAGACCATGCAGGACTCGTTTGCTTTCCTCATCCTGGGAGTTGGTAGACTCAGGGAGGACCAGTTTATATATGTAGAGACCAGAGAGAACGTGTTTTTCATAATATGGGACCTTTAAGAAGTCTTTAAGTCAACAAACCTCAATACACTCGCACTACATTTAGTTTTACTTAAAAGTTATTATTGGTGGTTTTAACTGTTTTCTTTCCAATTTTCCTCTGGGGTGAGGCGGATACCCTTGCAGTAAGGAACCTAGGCGTAACACCACCTACGCTCATTAGTTACACTCTTCTCTTTCCTCATGAGCTAAGGCTTCCTCTCACATAAATTGTGGAAAGAAGCATTTCGGTTCTTAGGCTTAATACTTCTGTTTTGTTTTTATAAATAGCAAAAAATAAAGGCTTACAATAATGATAAACAATATCACCAAAAATACAAGTTTTTACACATTTTGAGTGTACCACACACTCCTCCACAAAGAAAAAATCTGACCTGTATGACTCAAACCCCAAAAATTTAAATTTCAAGTAAATAATCTCACTCTGAACAGTGCATGTTATCAAACTAAATTGTATTTTTGTGGAGTGTTTGTATGTTTTAACCATCTTCAAAACAGGAATAAAATGTTATATATGAATGTGTATATGAAAAGTGTATATCAATGTTTACATTTGCATATTTTGTGCGTGTGAATGTAATTGTCTTTCTTTCAGTAGTTCAGAAACAAATTGGATATGTGACAGGTGGTGAGGGGTATGAGTATGGGGTGATGGCTTTGGCCGGGAAGGTTTGGGGATGGGGATGAGCCTCGACGGCATTCACTGTGTGATGTAGCTGGTAAACTGGTTGGCCAAGGAATGGATAAGTGAACACATGGCCAGGGCTGTCTTTCTTTGGTGGACTGCCTCAGGGGGACATGATGGACAGGATGAGATTCTTGAGCATCCTCCACCTGGATGGCTACCTGAGGTATCTCTTGGTCAATGTCAGACTGCGGCTGGTCTGTTCCAAGACATTTTCCATTTCTTGTTCCAGCTCAGCATGGATTGTCTCTTGAAGGTGCAACTCATTCAGTCCAGGTTTGTTTTGTAGCTCGCAAGTAACTCTAATTTGGGAGGCTACTCTCACCATGTGGGTTCTGCACTAGTATACATCGATCAGCCACAACATTAACACCACTGACAGGTGACGTGAATAAAATTGATCATCTCATCACAATGCAATGTTCTGCTGGGAAACCTTGGGTGCTGGCATTCATGTGAATGCCACTTGACATGCACCACCCATCCAAACACTGTTGTAGACCAAGTACACCCCCTCATCGCAACAACACTACCCGATGGCAGTGGCCCCCCAGCAGGACAATGTGCCCTGACACACCGCAAACACTGCTCAGGAACAGCTCGAGGAACACTATAAAGGGCCCAAGGTGTTGACCGGGCCTCAAAATTCCCCAGATCCCAATCTGATTGAGCATCTGTAAGATGCCTTCACAATATTAGGCAGGTGGTCATAATGTTATGCCTGATCGGTGTATGTAGCCAGTAATGAGAAATACCTTCCTCTTCTTCAGAGTCACTTGGATCAGAGATCTGTGGAGATCCTGTGGTCTGCAAGGTCTATGAGGACTTCTCCGTCCTTCTGTCTGACTTAGGGGTGTTAGCAACGGGGCTCTGGGGTGGCTCTACTGATAAGTCATTACCTGTAGCAGCAGGTTCTGGTGCAGGGTGCAAAGGGGGCGGCCTCCTGATTCTGGACTTTCTTTGTAAACAGGGTTGTCCCCAACCTGCTCTTTCATGATGTAGATGGCCTTCTCCCAATATGGTCTGAGCTTACCAGCCCCCCCTCATTCACTGAGGTTAAGGACAAGGACTTAGGAGTCCTTGTCCTTAAGGCGTTACCCTGCAGCCTGGGGACAGGCTGCAGGGTAACGCCTTTGCACCGCCTATCATAGTATTCCTTCCCCTTGGAACTTGACTGGTGGCTGTTCACATTCGCTATTTGATATGCCTCAATCACACATAGCCCTTAGAAGTTTGAGGTACCTCTTGATTGGGCAATTGTAGGCATGGATAATGTGGGACAAATTGTCTTTCCTATTCTCCTTTTCTTTCTCTCCAAGGGTCAGAAGTATTTGCAATAGGGTGAGATTCAGCCTCTCGGCAGGATTACCCTGGGGGTGATATGGGGAGGTTCTAGAGTGTCCAACACCAGATAGCTGTCGGAGTCTTTTGAACAACTGGTTCTCAAACTCCTGGCCCTGGTCATGGTGGAGTTTAGCTGGATAGCCGAACCTGGGGGATGAAATCATTGAAGAGCTGGTCAGCCGCTGTCTTGCCAGCTTTGTTCCATGTGGGGTAGGACTGTGTGAACCTAGAAGTGATGTACCACCACCAAGATGTACTCACAGCCACCCTGACAGGCTTCTAGGTGTAGGAAGTTATTGCACAGTAGTTCAAGGGGCAAGTTTGATGTAACACTGCCCATAGGCACTCTTTCATGGCAGGTCGTTTTTTTCTGCTGAATACAATGTCACTTCCCGGTTATGTAGTCCTCTATCTCTCCCTTCATGAACGGCCAGTCGAATTGCCCATGTTGTTATGTAGACAAGTGAGAGCCATTTGCTTGTAGGTTGCAGGAAGGACCAGTTGTCTCCTACCTGTGGTTTTCCAGTAGAGTCGGCCATTTTCCATGTGCAACCTGTTTTACTCCCTTAAGAGCCTCCTTGTACGTGGGTCGCCTTTCCATCTGTCGTTGTCTGTAGGTTGTGTGTTGTTTTCTTTTAACTCTGTAACCTTTCCAATCACAGGGTCGTTCTTTGTTCCCTTAACAGTTCGCCGTGGCCAACTGCCTGCAGAGGCTCCATGTGAGGTTGGCTTTAGGAGGCTAAGTTGAGGGCCACCTTCCAGGCAACATTTCCCTGTTGGGCCCTTCGGCTCCCTTCCAATATGGCACATACTGCTTCTTCCGATGGCCTCTCAGCACTCTGTCATGAAGGCATCAATGTTGAAAGACAGCAGGATAAGGTGTTGGCATTGACTTGCCAGGCTGATATGTGATGTCAGAGTGGAAGTCAGCAAGCTCTCCCACCCAGCGGTGGCCCGAGGCGTTGAGCTTGGCAGAGCTTACAATATAAGTCAGTGGGCTATTGTCAGGACATTGAAATGAGGTGCATAAAATAAATAGACTTTGAAATTATCGCACACACCCCATTTTAGTGCCAGGAACTCAAGCTTCCCACTGTGAAAGTGATAGTTCTGTTCTGCTGGTGTTAAAGTGCATGACCCGTAGCCTCTTACTCTCATCTTCCCATCCTGGTTCTGATGAAGAACTGCAACAAGACCTTTTTGGGAAGCATCTGTATGGAGTGTAAAAGGGCGGGTGAAATCTGGGTACGCCAGCACCGGGGGTTTAGTAAGCATGTCTATCAGATGTTCAAGGACCAGCTGGTGTTCCTCTTTCCACTCTATAGGGGTTCGAGAGGACAACTGGGGACCTTTTGTCTTTACACATGGCGGTCTGGGTTGCTCTGCGTTGGGCTTCACCTGGAGCAGGTCGTAAAGGGGCTTGACTATGCACGAGAAGTCTTGCACATATGTGTGATAACTCAAGAACCCAAGCAACTGCATGACATCACCAACTGTCTGAGGCGTTTGATGTGTTAGGAACCACACTGCCTCCTGGGGTCCACTCTCACACCCTCTGCTGACACCAACTGATCAACATATCGGACCTCTTTGCGGAAAAGCTCACACTTCTCCAGTTTCAGCTTTACCCTGTAGCGCTGCAAGGCTTGGAGGACTTCGTGCAGCACAGCACATTGTCAAGGTAGGAGATGCAACATTCATCTCTTTGCGTGTCGAACATCTCCTCCATGCTCCTTTGAAACGCTGCTGGTGCATGCGATAACCCGAACGGCTTTCTGACCCATTTGTACAACCCCCATTGGGTTGTGAATGCCATCAGGTGCCATAATCCTTTGGCTATGAAGCCCTGATGGTAGGCCTTACCCTGATCCAGGAACGAAAACCAACTGTTTCCTCCAAGTCAGTCAGAAGGATCCGGGATCCGAGGAAGAGGATTTTCCTCTGGGGAGGGGGTGGATACCCTCGCAGTAAGGAACCTGGACGCAACACCACCTACGCTCATTAGTTCTCTTCTCTTTCCTCATGAACTAAGGCTTCCCCTCACATATATTGTGGGAAGAATCATTTGGGTTCTTGGGTTCGGACCAAACGCGACGGAAATATTTTCTTCGCGTTTGGTCTGAACACGGCATAAGTGTTTTGTGTTTATAAATAGCGAAAAATAAAGACTTAAAATAAAAATAATATTAATAAACAATATTACCAAAAATACAAAAGTGTTTACACATTTTGAGTGTACCATGCATACAATAATGCTATCAATAACTAGTATCTGCCCAGACATAATTTAAGCCTCACTTGTTATCACACTGCTGGGATTAGCGTGTGTCCCTTTATGGAGCCAGATCAAGGCTAAAAGGTTTGGTGATTTGAAAAAAAAAAAAATCCATTTTTGATCTTGAATTATAAAAAATCAAAAACATTTTCAAAATAAACATAAGTGTAGGGAAAGGTTAATTTCAATTTAAATATATTTTTAATTCTGATATTTTTTTGAATAAATTATTTGTTTTTAATTTTCACTTATACAGGTACATCTCAATAAATTAGAATATCGTGGAAAAGTTAATTTATTTCAGTAACTCAATTTAAAAAGTGAAACTTGTGGTTTAATTACACACAAAGTGAAATATTTCAAGCCTTTATTTGTTTTAATCTTGATGATTATGGCTTACAGCTAATGAAAACCCAATATTCAGTATCTCAGAAAATTAGAATATTCCATAAGACCAGTAAAAAAGGATTTTTAATACAGAAATGTTGACCTTCTGAAAAGTATGTTCTTGTATATGCACTCAGTACTTGGTTGGGGCTCCTTTTGCATGAATTACTGCATCAATGCGGCGTGGCATGGAGTTGATCAACCTGTGTCACTGCTGAGGTGTTTTGGAAGCCCAGGTTGCTTCGATAGTGGCCTTCAGCTCGTCTGCATTGTTGGGTCTTGTGTCTCTCATCTTCCTCTTGACAATACCCCATACATTTTCTATGGGGTTCAGGTCAGGCGAGTTTGCTGGCCAATCAAGCACAGTAATCCCATGGTCATTAAACCAGGTATTGGTACTTTTGGCAGTGTGGGCAGGTGCCAAGTCCTGCTGGAAAATGAAATCAGCATCTCCATAAAGCTTGTCAGCAGAAGGAAGCATGAAGTGCTCTAAAATTTCCTGGTAGATGGCTGCGTTGACTTTGGACTTGATAAAACACAGTGGACCAACACCAGAAGATGATATGGCTCCCCAAATCATCACTGACTGTGGAAACTTCACACTAGACTTCAAGCAACATGAATTATGTACCTCTCAACTCTTCCTCCAGACTCCAAATTGGCGACGCCAAAGACGCCAAACCGGCAACGCGCACGACTACCAGGAGAACATACGCGAGAGGCTCAAGGAGTTTCAAAGAGTGGACAGAGAGGATGCGGTGATGGATGAGTAGTGAATCTTGGCTCAGTTCCTAAGAAACTTTGTCTTACTCCCCTCACCCTTTATTCAAACTGAGAATAATGCTCTTCATAAACAAAACTTTTATATTATTATAGTTTATGTATGGACATGAAGAGCAGGATCCTAGTAAAGCCTAATATTATTTCTGATAACCTCCCTTTAGACTTGGGCAATAACAATATTCGATGCAAACTAAATGACATCTTAGCCACCTCATTTTCTCTCTTTAGTATGTGTCATCTACCAGACACCCTTCTTTTGTTATTTTTTCTTTTTCTTTTTGGAATAGCCGAGGGGCCCCAGCTTGTGGCAGCTCCCCCCTCCTCACAGAGAGGTTACAAAGGTCCCTCTAAATTGGAAGCCCTGTTCAGTATTTTGGATGTTGTTCATTACATGTTCTGTTAATGTTCTACTGTGTTTATGTTAGTTGAGGTCTGGGTTCACATTTTTACGGGTACAGGAATACATGTTTAGACTCGCTAATGATCATGCAGTATCACAATATATAATCGTTGAATGTTAATGGTATAAACAGTCCCATCAAAAGGAGCAAAATGATAGCCAAGTTAAAACGGGAAAAAATTAGTGTTGCTTTCTGGCTTTCCATCTGACTTGGAACATGAGAAACTGAAGAAAATGGGCTTTAGAAATTCCTTTTTCTCTTCCCATAGATCTGGGAACAAAAGAGGTGTTGCTATACTGATTTCAAATTCTGTATGCTTCGAACTTGTTTCAGAACATAAAGACAAAGAAGGTAGATTCATTTTAATAAGGGGCAAACTGGGACATAAAGAAGTTACTTTGTGTAATGTATACGCCCCACCAGGTAGTAATCTTATCTTCTTCAAGAAGATATTCAGTCTGATTGCAGCAGAAACATATGGCACACTTATTTGCGCAGGAGACTTCAATATACTTTTGAATCTCAGACTAGACTTAACTAATAGAATGAGGAAAACGAGTCTCATAGAAAAACGAATAAACAAGATGCTGCAGGAATTAGGACTGATAGATATCTGGCGGCACCTACACCAATCTGATAAAGAATTCACACTTTCAACTCTGCAAGATATAATAATCACTCAAGAATCGACTACTTTTTTATGTTTAACAAAGACTATCATAAAGCGAAAGACTGCACAATTGGACAGAGGGACATTTCTGATCATTCTGGATTAAACCTGAAAATACATTTAGATGGGAAACCAAAAATTTGCTTTGTCCATAACGAACACCATGTTCAAGCATAAGGGTGTCCATCAGTGCACGTGGCACCAGGACACCCTAGGCCGGAGGTCAATGATCGACTTTGTGGTCGTGTCATCTGACCTCCGGCCGTATGTCTTGGACACTCGGGTGAAGAGAGGGGCTGAGCTGTCAACTGATCACCACCTGGTGGTGAGTTGGATCCGCTGGCAGGGGAGGAAGCTGGACAGACTTGGCAGACCCAAACGTACTGTGAGGGTCTGCTGGGAACGTCTGGTGGAACCCTCTGTCGGGGAGGTCTTCAACTCCCACCTCCGGGAGAGCTTTGACAAGATCCCGAGGGAGGCTGGGGACATTGAGTCCGAATGGACCTTGTTCTCCGCTTCCATTGTTGACGCGGCTGTTTGAAGCTGTGGCCGTAAGGTCTCCGGTGCCTGTCGTGGCGGCAATCCCCGAACCCGGTGGTGGACACCGAAAGTAAGGGATGCTGTCAAGCTGAAGAAGGAGTCCTATTGAGCCTGGTTGGCTCGGGGGACTCCTGAGGCAGCTGACGGGTACCGGCAGGCCAAGCGTGCTGCAGCGCGGGCGGTCGCGGAAGCAAAGGCTTGGGTCTGGGAAAAGTTCGGGGAGGCCATGGCCTCGAGGAAATTCTGGCAAACCATCCGGCTCCTGAGGAAGGGGAAGCAGCCCTCCACCAACACTGTTTACGGTGGAGGTGGGGAAATGCTGACCTCGACTGGGGATATCGTCGGGCGGTGGAAGGAATACTTCGAGGATCTCCTCAATCCCACTGACACGCCTTCCACAGAGGAAGCAGAGGCTGGGGACTCGGAGGTTGATCCATTCATCACCCAAGCCGAAGTCACCGAGGTAGTTCGGAAGCTGCCCGGTGGCAAAGCACTGGGGGTGGATGAGATCCGCCCTGAGTACCTCAAGTCTCTGGATGTTGTGGGGCTGTCTTGGCTGACACGTCTCTGCAACATCGCGTGGCAGTCGGGGACAGTGCCTCTGGACTGGCAGACCGGGGTGGTGGTCCCTCTATTCAAAAAGGGGGACCGGAGGGTGTGTTCCAACTATCGGGGGATCACACTCCTCAGCCTCCCTGGTAAAGTCTATTCCAGGGTACTGGAGAGGAGAATTCGGCTGATAGTCGAACCTCGGATTCAGGAGGAACAATGCAGTTTTCGTCCTGGCCGTGGAACACTGGACCAGCTCTATACCCTCCGCAGGGTGCTCGAGGGTTCATGGGAGTTTGCCCAACCAGTCCACATGTGTTTTGTGGACTTGGAGAAGGCATTCGACTGTGTCCCTCGTGGCATTCTGTGGGAGGTGCTCCGGGAGTACAGGGTCGGGGGCCCTCTACTAAGGGCTGTACGGTCCCTGTATGACCGGAGCAGGAGCCTGGTTCGCATTGCCGGCAGTAAGTCAGACCTGTTCCCGGTGCATGTTGGACTCTGGCAGGGCTGCCCTTTGTCACCGGTTCTGTTCATTATTTTTATGGACAGAATTTCTAGGCGCAGTCATGGGCTGGAGGGGATCTGGTTTGGGAGCCACTGGATTTCATCCCTGCTTTTTGCAGATGATGTTGTCTTGTTGACTCCTTCGAGCCAGGACCTCCAGCATGTCCTGGGGCGGTTTGCAGCCGAGTGTGAAGCAGCTGGGATGAGAATCAGCACCTCCAAGTCTGAGGCCATGGTTCTCGACCGGAGAAAGGTGGCTTGCTCCCTCCGGGTTGGGGGAGAGTTCCTGCCTCAAGTGGAGGAGTTCAAGTATCTTGGGGTCTTGTTCACGAGTGAGGGAAGGATGGAGCGTGAGATTGACAGGCGGATCGGTGCGGCGGCCGCAGTAATGCGGTCGTTGTATCGGTCTGTCGTGGTGAAGAGAGAGCTGAGCCGAAAGGCGAAGCTCTCGATTTACCGGTCAGTCTACGTTACTACCCTCACCTATGGTCATGAACTTTGGGTCATGACCAAAAGAATAAGATCTCGGATACAAGCGGCCGAAATGAGTTTCCTCTGCAGGGTGGCGGGGCGCTCCCTTAGAGATAGGGTGAGGAGCTCTGTCACACGGGAGGAGGAGCTGGAGGAAGTGTCCGGGGAGAGGGAAGTCTGGGTGTCCCTGCGACCGGCCCCGCGACCCGGCCCCGGACCCGGCCCCGGATAAGCGGAAGAAAATGGATGGATGGATGGATGGATGGATGGACGTTGCTAGGCCTACAAAAACAATTAAAGAACTTGGAACAAGCCCACAGTATCAGTAAAGGCGTCGATATACTTGAACAAATGAGACCAGTTAAGTCGGAGATCGACAAGATTCTTAGTGAGGAAATTGAGCAAAAACTTAGATTCGTGAAGCAAAGCTATTATGAGGCGGGTCCTAAAGCATCTAAACTACTTGCATGGAGACTTAGGAAACAACAAGTAGAAAGTACAGTTCACACAATCAGGGATTCCTTAACAAATAAGGTAACTACTAAATTGGAGGGTATTCAGAAAGCATTTGAAACATACTACAAATCATTATACACACAGTCTGATGAGACAGACGAGTCAACAATTCAAAAATTTCTGACCTCATTAGATCTCCCCTCCATCGGCAAAGAACAAAATGAAAAAGTTGTGTCTGAAATCTCAACAGAAGAAATTGATAGTGCAATTTCAGGCCTCAGGACTAACAAATCGGCGGGCTGTGATGGATTACCATCAGAATGGTATAAATGCATGAAAGAGGCATTGCTCCCCTTGTTAAAATCCTCTTTTAATTATATACTTAAGGGAGGAGCCCTCCCACCATCATGGAGGGAAGCATTTATATCAGTCATACCAAAAGAGAGAAAAGATAAAACAGAATGTAAGAGCTATAGACCAATCAGTGTTTTAAATACAGATTATAAATTATATGCAGCCATACTGGCCAGGAGATTGGATACAGTGATGCCTTTCTTGATAGATGAGGACCAGACAGGCTTTGTAAGAAACAGGCAGACACATGACAACATAAGGAGAGTCCTCCATATTATTAACCACATCTCTGATACAAAATTGAGTGCGGTTCTTCTCAGCCTTGATGTTGAGAAGGCCTTTGATTCGGTTGGATGGGACTTCTTATTTCAAGTTATGAGAAGATTTGGCTTTTGTGAAATTTTCATACAGTGTATCAGAACACTTTACTCCTCCCCATCAGCGAGGATAAAAATTAATGGGAGTCTCTCAAACTCGATAATGTTACAACGAGGATGTAGACAAGGCTGCCCACTCAGCCCATTACTTTTCAACCTTTTTATTGAACCTCTGGCCCAGGCTATCAGGGAGGAGTCAGCTCTGGAGGGTATTTCCATAGAGGGAGTAGAAAACAAAATTTGCTTATATGCGGATGACGTGCTTATAACACTAAAAAATCCTGAATATGGAGTCTCACTGCTGATGAAGATCCTCGGGAACTATGGGAGATTCTCAGGTTACAAATTAAACAAGCAGAAAACTCAAGTTTTAGCCTTTAATTTTGCCCCTTCTCCAAAGCTGATGGAGGAACATCAGTTTCATTGGCATTAGCAGCACATTAAATATCTGGGAGTCCTTCTTACGAAGGACATGTCACAGTTGTTTGAAGTTAATTATAAACAGGTTAACAGGACAGTGTATGATGACTTGGATAGGTGGGGCTTGCTCCCCCTCGTCTTCGGTGGCAGAATAAGGACAATTAAAATGAACATTCTTCTTATGGCCCTACCATATCTTTAAGATTACTACCTGTCTGCTCAGCTGAGGCCTCTTGTGTGCTGGTGTAATCCGGCATGTGAGGCTAGATGGAAAGACATTGAGCTGTCTTTAATGGACATACCTATACAGTCAGTACTGGGTTGCACCAGCAGAGGTAACAAGGCTCTCCAGCTTCAAAATCAGTCTGTTGCTTTCTCTATGAGGGTATGGTTGGAGGTGGTGAAGAGATTTCAGCTACATGGAGAGATAAGATTATTGAGCTGGCCGGCATATGATCCACAGTTCCTCCCAGCATCACAGGACCACAGGTACAGACAATGGGCTAAGCGAGGTATTACTGCCTTCTGCCGAATATTAACAAATGGAAGACTTAATAGTTTTGAGGACTTATGCCAGGTGTATGAGCTGGGCAAAGAGGACTTCTACCGGTACCTACAGATTCGAAACTTTTTCTTAAAGAATATAAGGCCCTCTGATCCTACTGAGCCCTCAAGAATAACCCAGATACTTATTGATGCTTATAATTAAAAAAACATGAAAGGTATCATAGGCAAATTATACATGGGTTTTTCCTTAATGAATAAAATTCAAGTAACTATATAAGGGAGCGCTGGGAAAAGGAAACCAATATAGTAATCTCAGAGGATGTGTGGCTTCAAATATGGGAGACTCAATCTACCTCTACTAACTCTTTGTGTTGGAGGGATTTTAGTTGGAAAAATCTCACTCGTTTTTTTATTACCCCCAACCAAAAATCCAAATTTAGTGGGTCTCAGTGCTCCTGCTGGAGGGAGTGTGGATCAGTTTCAGCAGATCATGCTCACATTTTCTGGTCATGCCCTTATGTTGTGCCTTTCTGGAAAGAAGTAGGCCGATTGGTCTCAGAGATCCTGGATCTGAGATTTGACTTCTCTTTTACCTCAATGTACCTTGGACATATCCCTAAGGATCTCAATAAGAGTGACTCATACCTTTTGAAGATCTTTCTGACTGCCAGTAAAAAGGCGATTACAAAATGTTGGCTCCAGAGGAACCCTCCTACCATCACCCTTCTTATCAATATAATCAACTCTATACGCATTATGGAGAAAATGTGTAGTGGACTTTCACTATTCGATTACAAGAGGAGAAGGGAGACAAATATTGGAAAAAATGGGACTGTTACAACCATATAGATCTATAATATATACGTATATGTGTACTGTAATTTTTTTTTTTTTTTTTTTTTTAACTAGACCTTTCAATGACCTGTACTTGTACTTTCTCTTTTGGCTTACCCTTACTTTGTATATGTAAAAAATCCAGACCTTACCCTTTCTATGTTCACATAAAAGCAAGAAAAAATAAAAGTATTAATAAAAAAAACATTTCTTAACATCCTGACAGCATTCAAAATATTAAATGATTTGAAAACAAAATGAAATAAATCCTTGGTCTCTGGCAGTGACAGGGCTGTAAAAACTTCATCCAATCAATTTTACCGGCCCAACAATTTTGTATGGACAAGACTACTTGTCAATCGATCTGCCCTCACCTGACCACCCTGCCCACCTTGTGGTGACTCCCCCCATCACTCATTGCGCGTGACCGGGTCTATTAAACACACTGGAGCTATGGCGGACTGTTTACAACAAGAATGGCAGAGAAATCACAGCCACACTCATCACCAGCGGTACCTACAGCTGCAAATGCGCAAAGCATGCGCATCGCTGCCGTGAGGCGCGCATAGAGCACCAAGTCAGCCCGAGGCAGGAGAGAAAAAAAAGACGAGTAATCTGACACCGCACACGTTGCCGCAATGATTGACAGCACGCAGCATCTGACCAATCAGCAGTCAGATGCGCCGACAGGCAGTTGAATGCAGGTGGAGAGATGGCCTCCAAACAGCAATATGAATCGGGAGAAAGCAAAAGAAAGACAAAGTCAAAACAAGAGGAGGCTCGTGCTTCACTTGAAGATGTGTATGTTGTTGAAATAAAAAAGAAAAACTTTGTGGCATAAATACCCCAGCTGCTAGCCTGCTAATCATGAGACAGAAGAGAGGATAATTCTGGACTGGAGATTAAATTTTCCAGCGGCCCTGATTATCATTTATTGAATGTCTTGTTAACTGCATATACATTCACCTCTGTTGAAAAAGGAGTGGTTAATTGACCAGTTGGTGGTCGTATGTTGGCTCAGGTTTATAGCCCATCAATCTATGCTATCAATAGAAGTTTTGGGCTATTTTTATGGAGGTAAAATGTCGCCATCTCTTGGTGAATTTAATTCATAACAGTCATATAAGATTAGATAAGATAAGATAAATTAAGGTAATCCTTTATTTGACCCACAATGGAGAAATTTAAAGCGTTGCAGCAGCAAACAGCAGAGTAGGAATATGGAACCTAAGTACAAAATGTAAAAATAAGTATATAAAAATATTTAAATATAGAAGTATCATCAAATCAAATCATAATGAATATTATTATTAGTTGTAGTCGTATTTGAATTAATTACATTTTAATCTTTGTGAGGCTAGTGTTTACATTAATTTCATTGTGTAATTTACCATTAAGACCAAAACAAATCTTAATAATCTGCTTGTATGATGGATTTCTTGTCATAACAGGGTCAATGCTTAAGTTTGTTACTAAGGGTGGCATGGAGCCAGCGCCCAGTACGTCACAAGGGCCATCAAGCACCATGTCTACTGAAGCAGCCTGCATCTTTAAAAGGCTTGTTCCATTGTTGAAAGAGGCTGTTCATTTGATTTGTTCCTACTAATAAAGGTTGTAAACCTAAATGGCCTTTCATGATACAGTCATTTTGTAATGGGGGGGGGGGGCTCAAAATAAAATTCTGCTTAGGGCCTCAATTTGGACAGGGGCGGCCCTGCTTACACTGCTGAACAAAGAAAGAAAAGAAAGACTGAACTTGAGAAGGCTACCAAAAAATAAGTTAGTTAGTGCAAGAAGTAAAACGAGAGTCAACATCGGAGTGGCTTTTCAGCAATGGTGACAACTGAAGCCGTTGAAGACCTGAACACTGACTCCATGGTAGTTGTGTCTCTGTTGGACAATCAATCAATCAAACAACTTTATTTATCCCCGCAGGGCAATTCAGGGGTTAGGGTTACTAACCCTAACCCCTAACCCTGACCCACATAGAAACAACAACAAAAAAAAAACACAAGATAAAAAAATAAAAATAAAAATAAAAAAACAACACATACAGCATCCACTCTGTCAGTACCGCAGGTTGGCATGGGCAACCGGAGCTAGCAGCAAGTAACAATAAGAAATAAATAATAAATAAATATACACATTAAGGCTCTCAGGCTTACAATGCCTGGCCTGTGTTCATTTAGCTGTCAGCAGCATTTAGAAGCCTGATGGCCGAAGGAATAAATGAATTCGCGTATCTGTTTGTCTTCCTCGGGGGGGCAAGGTAATGCCCTGAGGGCATCAAACAGAATTCTATGACTAATGACCTGTCTGGCTTTCTGGATAACACGTTTTTTCCAGATGGAGCTTAAGTCTGTTAGCTGGACTCCAATGATCTTGGAACAGACTTTGATAATGCTGCTGAGACAGTTCTTCTCCTTCACAGATAGACCATAAAACCAACAAATAAAAGAAAACGTCAACAGACTTTCAATAAAAGAATGATAAAAGTTACATAAAATGCTCCTAAACATTAAAAGAATTTAGCTTCCGCAGTAGATGGATACGTTGTTGGCCCCGTTTAACAATAGACTGTGTTTTTGTCAAACTTGAGTCCGGAGTCAAACATTGTACCTAAATACTTGTATGTCTCCATAATTTCTACATTTCCTCCATGAACAGTGCATGCAGCAGGATCAGGACGGTTCCTCCTAAAATCAATGATTAACTCCTTGGTTTTTGTCACGTTTAAGTCCAGGTAGTTATCATCGCTCCATTCCACAAATGAAGAAAAAAATCAGCAAATAAAAGCCTTGCATGTGCACTGGGTTTTTCCCAGTGCACATTTCTTATATAACCTGTCTAGGATAAAAATCTTAGCATCATCCACACCTTTCCGAAACTGACACGCAAATTGTAGTGGATCAAGTTTGCCATTTATAAGGGAGACAATTTCATCAATTTCAATATCTTCTCAAGAATCTTCATCACAAGAGACGTTAGAGCAACTGGCCTGAATTCATTGAGTTCTCATTGAGGATTACTGGCTTTAGGGACAGGAATTATGGTGGATGTCTTCCTCATAGTCGGTATCTGGCCACTCTCAGCACACATCTGGAACAATAGTGTGAACACTTCACTAAGCTGGTCAGCACAATGTCGCAAAGTGTGACCACAGATGGAGTCAGGGCCAGCAGCCTTATGTATATTTACCCTCTTAAGGAGATTTGTGACATTTTCCTGCGATATCACAATATCATTCTGTGGGGACAGAGATTCCCGCAACATGGAAATATTATTCATAAAATCAGACCTTTCAAATCGAGAGAAATATGAATTAAAACAGTTTGCCAAGTTGTTATCATCCTCACCATTTACTCGGAGGAGCTGCCTGGTCTCACAAGATGACTGATTAATTGATGCCATAGATTTTATTCCTCTCCAGGCAGCTCTAAGATCTCCACTACAATACTGACTTTCAATTTTATTCCTATACTTTATTTTGGACTTCCTTATTTCCTCCTTAACTTCTTTAGAGACTGCTTTTTTCTCCAGGAGGTCACCTGAATAGAAAATTATTTTTTTCTTGTTGATCACACCTTTAAGTTCTTTAGTCACCCAGGGCTTATTATTTGGGTAAGTGATCACTTTTTTAGTGGGAATTATTGAGTCCACACAGAATGTGATGTATGATGAGATAGTGTCTGAGAGCTCATTTACTTCATCACACACATCATAAAAGCAGTTCCAGTCTGTACATTCAAAGCATGCCTGGAGGGAGGAGATGTTGTCCTCTGACCAGACTTTCACTGTTCTCTCCTCCTGCTCCAGACGTCTGAAGGTTGGCTTGTATACAGACATGAGATACACACTGCTGTGGTAAGAAGCCCCAAAGGGAGGTAAAGGCTGGGATTTGTAAGCCCCACTAACTGATCCATAGCAAAGATCCAGTATGGTGTTCCTCTGTGTGGTGGGACAAGTAACATACTGATCATATGTCCTCAAAGTCTTTTTAAATTACAATGATTAAAATCTCCTAAGACAAACTTTGGTGTGTCAGGGCAAATAGAGTCCAGTTTGTGTGTGACGTCACTGATCAGCTGGGAAACAGCTGATGCGTTGGCTCGCCGGTGAATGTACACTAATGTAAAAAAGAGTTGTTGAAATTCGCGAGGCAGGTAAAAGGGGCAGAGAGAAATAGACAGTAATTCCACATCAGTGGTGCATATCCTCTCTCTGATCACCACGGTGTTACAGTACCTCTGGTTCACGTAGAAGCAGACTCCTCTACCTCGACTTTTGCCGGTGATCTCCGGTGAGCGGTCCGTGCGAATTGGGCTGCCAAACCCAGTTAAAATCAGGTCTGAGTCTTGATCCGTATCACCGAGCCATGTCTCTGCGAAGGCAAGAAGGCAGGTGTCTTTGACTTCCCGTTTAAACTTGGCGTACGCCTCCAGCTCATCTATTTTGTTTCTAATAGATTGAACATTTGACAACAAGACAGAAGGAAGTGGCGGTAGTTTGCGACGATTGTCAAGCCGAAGAGTTTTGAGTCTCCGTTGTACACCGCCTCTTCTTCCTCGTTTCCGATGGCTTGACTTCTTAGACTGCCTTCGGAGCTCCATCGGTATGTTTGCTGGGACCATGCCGGCTGTAGAAGTCTGTAAGGACAGGAGAAGCTCCCGGCTGAGAGCAGCTCTCCCGCTGCCATGTCCTTTGGCGTGGCTGGCGCAATCCAGCAGCAGCGTTGATATGCAAAAAAGTGCAAAAAGCTTCACCGAAGTCCCCATGATCCGCGACACTGGAGTACTGACAAATCTTCCACACACACATATTAAAACAATAACTAAACACACGCTTAAAAACAGTTTAAAAGACAATAAAACAACAGAGCGACTGAGAGATTGCTGGGTCGCACACTGCGGAGCGCCCCCCCTCCCTTGTTGTAATGAGGTACAGGTAATGAGCTGGTTTGTTTTGTTGGGGAAATGCATTATTACTCTGCATTATGTAATCAACGTAGCTAACATTAGCTCCTTATGTTGCTGTCTTATGTATTCACCCAACACTAATGTTAGCAGGTTGTAGCTGACATTAGCTAGCTAAAATAGCAGACTACTACTATATAAGACAAATTTACATGTAACGTTACCGTTTACACACAGGCCAACATTTACATGTACTACGGATCTAATCCATATAGCAGTGTTCACACATGCACTGCTACCCCTGTATGTGAGGGGCGGACTAATTCTTGTGTGCTACACGTGTGAAAGGCCAAGTCCACTGTTCGGAGGTCATGGGAAGATTGCATATATCTGTGAATATAGTTTGCATTGTATTTGTGAGCAGATGTTGTTAGATGGTATTTATCGGACGTGCATTCATATAGACTTTGAACTAAACGTTTTACAAATGTGCTGATGTTGCCTTTTTCTGTGTCCTATAGTTATTAGAGGGACGCATCAACTTCCAGCCCTCAAAGCATCAGTTCACAGCAGAACCATGCCCTGATGTTTCCACTATTTCTGGAGAGTCTCTCTCTGACAGGTGAGTGTAACATGATGCTGATAGCAACATCAATCAGACCACTGTTATTCATGTAAAATATGTCTTTGATGGATACATTTCATATATACATTTGTCCTTCTTTCATATCATGTTGGTTTGCTTTTTGTGCACGAATGCGTTCCTTAGCAGGGATACAATACAGAAAGGAATGGCTTCATCTCATTAGCTGCACCGGGAAAATGCTTCAAGTACTGGTACAGTCACGTTAGCCTACTGCTTGAGACTATTACATATTAGTAAGACATTTTTAAAAGGAAAATAGACTTTGCATTTCAATTCATGATCTGACTGTCCGCTGACCACTGTAGAATGTGGGAAACACAGAATGCACCTGACACCCTATAAATCATCGTTTGCCACCCATCACATAAGCTTCCCATGACCCACCTAAGTCCAGACTTCATTTTTTTTTTTTACATAGCAGCAGTCCTGTGTTGTCTTTGACAGAATCAATAACATTTGTATGCCCCATAAACACATTTAGATGTAACTTAATGTCCTGTAAACACATTTAGTTCTCCATCCTTATCCAGTTTTCCTTTCTCTTAGGCCAAGTACTCCTTAAGTCCAGCAAGTAGAGCTTATTCACACTACTGTCAAAAAGCATAGAAAAAATAATGAAAATGTGAAACTATGTAAATTACTCTGAAAGTGACATTTTGCTAACCCCCCAAAAAGAGGCTATTTCTGGTTGTTTTCAGGAATATTTGTCACTGCATAAAATGCAACTCAAGTTCTGGTGTTATAATAAATTGAAAGTAATTTCAAAGTCCTTGAAAAGCTGTATTTACTGTCAGATAAGTAATTGTGGCTATTGTGTGCTATTCTTTCTACAGGACAATCACTGCCAAAACAGTAAAGGATTGAGACAGCACCGACATCAACAGCATAACCAGTCAAAAAACTTCTGGATGTCCTTCCTGTATATAGTTGTTTATGCTAATTGTACTGTATATTGTCAAAACGATAAAAGGTATACTATTTTTGTAGTGTTCTTTATTTGCATGTGTTCCAAGAAATGGAATAAACAAGAGTCTTGCCTAATTTAGTTGTTATTAGTGCATCACGTAAAGTGAAAGAACTATAATGGGATGGTTGTTTATGCTGGAAGTGTAAAGAAAAGGCATTTATCATTTTCAAGACTTTATTCAAACAAGTTACAGATAATGCAAAACAAGGAGTAAATACAGAACGACAAATAAACAGGTGTCAGGCGGAGTTCCAGCACTTGATGTGATTGCGTCAAACGTAGTCCTTGAATTCTGGCCTGTTAAGCAACAGATGAGCAACATGATTAGATATTTTTATGTAACAGATCTCGACTGTCCTCAGCATACTGTGAACATATACACTTTCAATGGTAAATACTTTAGACATTCCTGGACAAAACTGTACATTTCTACTTACTGTGTTTATTGTTACCAAAACACAAATTCAAATGGTGAACAACTACTTGGCAAAAAATGTGATTCTGATTAGGGCACTTGTGTGTCCAAGTTACATGCCTGGTCAATATACTGTACAAACACAAATAGTTGTAGGTAGTATTCATCAGGAAAAAAATGTAATGTTCTATGTTAGATGCCGACCTGCTCATGTGCAATCCTTTGAGCTTGAAGATCTTCTACTCGACATATGAACATCTGCTCCTTGACCTGTCACCCTTCCACGTCCACGGCCTCTGCCTCCAGTTCCTCTCTGACGCGATGATCACTGTTGCCAACTCCTCAATAAGAAAAGTCGCTATTGGCTGTCCTAAAAGTCGCTAGAAGTCACTAAATGACGTCATCACCTAATTTGCATAACTGGCCATGTGTATTTAATTGTAATGGACGCTGTAGGAGAGAGGAATAATGTCGTGGGAGAGACAAAAAGTGAGTAAAAAACACCCTTAATATGTTTAGAACTACAAATGAACTTACATTAGTGCAGTGATTTATTTTAGACAGGGCCGCCCCTGGCCAAATTGGGGCCCTAAGCAGAGAAGGAGAGTGAGGAGAATGAGGAGAGGAGAATGAATGAAAGGGCTGCCACATGCAACGGCACCCAACGAGCAGTGTTAGGGGTCAGTGCCTTGCTCAAGGGCACCTCTGCAATGCCCAGTATGTGAACTAGTATTCTCCATTACTAGTTCACATCATACTTTTTTTTTTGTCCAAATGGGGCCACCTTTGAGTCCCCAAGCCAAGTCCCTACAGACTGAGCTATTGCCGCTATTTGATGATACTTCTATATTTAAATATTTTTATATACTTATTTTTACATTTTGTACTTAGGTTCTATATTCCTACACTGCTGTTTGCTGCTGTTATGAATTAAATTCACCAAGAGATGGCGACATTTTACCTCCATAAAAATAGCCCAAAACTTCTATTGATAGCATAGATTGATAGGCTATAAACCTGAGCCAACATACGACCACCAACTGGTCAATTAACCACTCCTTTTTCAACAGAGGTGAATGTATATGCAGTTAACAAGACATTCAATAAATGATAATCAGGGCCACTGGAAAATTTAATCTCCAGTCCAGAATTATCCTCTCTTCTGTCTCATGATTAGCAGGCTAGCAGCTGGAGTGTTTATGCCACAAAGTTTTTCTTTTTTATTTCAACAACATACCCACCTTCAAGTGAAGCACGAGCCTCCTCTTGTTTTGACTTTGTCTTTCTTTTGCTTGCTCCCGATTCATATTGCTGTTTGGAGGCCATCTCTCCACCTGCATTGTTGTTTATTGTTGATTGTTTATTAAGGATCCCCATTAGCCGACGCACAAACGCCAGGCTAGTCTTCCTGGGGTCCTTTTTTATTGAACCTGGGGTTCAATATGAAACAACAATTCACAGATCCAGTTACAAAACATACACAGATCCAGTTACAATAAAAGAGAAAGAGAAAGGAACAGAAGAAAAGAGAAAAACAGTTCACAAAATGGTAACATTAAAGACTAGTAACTCTCAAGTCTGAAAAGTGACTTTACATGTTTCTTAAATGCTTTTTTACTTGGAATAGTCCTAATATTTAAAGGAAGAGTGTTCCATAACGAAATGGCTCTATATACAACAGTGCTTTTCATTGAATTAGTTCTTGGTCGTGGTAATGCAAGTAGACCTTGAGTTGAAGCTCTGGTACCGTAGTGATGAACATCAGCATTATAACCAATCTGATTAGAAAGGGCTGTAGGATACTTGCTGTGAATAATGTTTCGAATAAATAACAATAAACTGCTGGATAACCTATGAATAACCTTCGGCCATCTAAGACAAGAATGCATTCGGTCAACACTAGATCTATAAGAACAATCTAGAGTAAGTCTAGTTGCCCTATTTTGAGCTGTTTGTAATTTTATAAGCTCAGACTTGGGTGCAGAAGCCGAAATAACTGAACAATAATCAAGATGACACAACACCAATGTTTGTACTACCTGTCTCTGAATTGCAGGTGTTAAATAGGTAGCACATTTCCTAACAGCAGCAATACTTCTACCCATCTTGGTGACAATTTGATTGATATGTTCAGACCACGAAAGTGTGTTACTAAAGGTAATGCCCAAAAGTCTTACTTTATCATCTTGTTTGATTGATTGTCCTAAAATCTGTAAGTTAAGTGTAGGATTTTTAGCTAGACTATGTCGTGGACCAAATACATACTTTTAGTTTTTAAGATATTTAAAACCAGTCTATTACTTATAACCCACTCAGACACTGCATCCATGTCATATGAGAGGACAGAGTAAAGTTCTCCTATTGTAGATGCAGAATAATATAATGTGGTGTCATCAGCATACAATACCAAACTGGATTTTTGAGTCACAAGAGGAAGATTATTTGTAAAAATAGAAAATAAAAGTGGTCCCAGACAACTGCCTTGCGGCACCCCACAGCTTAAACTTTTGCTGTTAGATAGCATGCCATTTAAATATACATGTTGAGTTCTGTCAGATAAATAGCTCTCAAACCATGAGACCGCCATAGAACCAAAACCGTAACAACTCAATTTATCAATCAACAATTTATGGTCTATAAGATCAAAAGCTGAAGTAAAATCTAATAAAATTGCACCTGATAGCAAACTTTTATCAATTCCCATTAGCCAATCATCATTCATTTTAACTAGTGCTGTACATGTGGAATGTCCATCTCTATAGCCATGTTGAGCATTATCTATCAAGTTATTTGTCGTAAAGTAATCTCGAATCTGTTTAGATACAATCTTCTCAAGCGGTTTACTAAGAATTGATAAGATTGTAATTGGTCTGCTATTCTGACCATTCAGAGGGAATTTTATTATTGGCATTATTTTTCCTTCTTTCCAAGGCTTTGGACAAATCCCACTGGACAGACAGGCATTGAATAAATGACATACAGTTGTTGATATGTGGATAGCAGCTGTTCTTAATAATTTACCATCAAGGCAGTCTGTACCAGCACAGTTGTCCTCAGATATGGAGCATAACAAATTTCTCAACCTCATCAATTTCCACCAGTTTGAACTCAAACTTACAATTTTTATTTCTCATAATGTGGTTATCAATTAGTGCACATGATTTACAGTTGTACTCCATATCCATTTTACACCTTAATTTATTAACTTTTTCTACAAAGTAGTTATTAAATAATTGGCCATATCCAATGGTTTGGTTATAAACACTCCATCAGATTCAATGTAGGATGGATTCATCTTAGACTGTCTACCCATTATATTGTTTAACACATTCCACAACTTTTTACCATCATGTTGGACCCCCCTTATTCGTTGTTGATAGTACACCCTCTTTTTCTCTCTGTTCAGCTTAGTGACTCGATTTCGTAGAGTACAATATACTTTTTTGTCACTCACTGAGCTAGAGGCCATATAAACCTTTTTAGCTTGGTCCCTTTGTTTCATTAAAGTAATTAAATCCTTATCAATCCAGGGTGCACCATTAGACCTTACTGTGAATTTCCTTAATGGTGCATGTCTATTAGCTATATTCTCAAAATATTCCATGAAAATTTTCAAAGCAATGTCAGGGTCGGATTCATCACTAACATTAGACCACTGAACCTTTTTAATGTCATCCAAGAAGGCATCCTCACAAAAATGCTTATAAGACCTAGCACTAATTATTTTCATTCTGGCTTTAGGTACTTTGGATCTTCTAGACACCCCTATCAGATTATGGTCACTGCATCCAACTGGGAGGGACGCAGCTATTGAACATATATTAGGCACATTGGTATATATGTGATCAATACAGGAAGATGATAAAACGCCTTCCTTACTAACAACCATCCTTGTAGGCACAGACACTATTTGAGTTAAATTACAAGTACTGGACATTAGCAGTAGTCTCTTCTTCATGGAGCAGTTGTCTGCAAGCCAATTTACATTAAAATCACCAAGCAGGTACATTTCTCTGTTCACGTCGGTCACTTTATCAGTCATTGTACAAATATCGTTCAGATACTCCATGTTGGTATTCGGAGGCTTATAGCAGCAGCCAACAATTATTGGTTTGATATGCGGTAAATGCACTTGTATCCACAGAGCTTCAATATTTTCATTCATTAAATCAGATCGAAGCTTTACTGGTAGGTGATCTTGTATGTAAATTGCTATGCCTCCACCAAAACAATTTCTGTCCCTACGAAATACAGAAAAAACATTGATAGATATTAAAGAATCATCAAATGAACCATCAAGGTGTGTTTCAGTTACAGCCATAATATGAATAGAGTTGTTTTTTAAAAGTGTTTCAAGTTCATATGTTTTATTCCTCAAACTACAGATATTTAAATGTGCTAGAATTAAACCCTTAGGTAAGTTCATAGTGGGACAATCACTAGTCAATAGTTTGGTACAGTCCATAATAAGCAGAAGAAGAACTGAAGTTAAAAAAAACAAACAAACAAACAAAAACTAAAACAGGCAGAACAGAGAACTAGGCTCTAACGCATCCAACTGCCTGTCGGCGCATCTGACCACTGATTGGTCAGATGCTGCGTGCTGTCAATCATTGCGGCAACACGTGCGGTGTCAGATTACTCGTCTCTTTTTTTCTCTCCTGCCTCGGGCTGACTTGGTGCTCTACGCGTGCCTCACGGCAGCGATGCGCATCCTTTGCGCATTTCCATAGAATGCGTCCCCTTGCGCAAAATGGGGCCCCCCATGGATCGTGGGGCCCTACGCACAGCGCATGTTCTGCGTGTAGGGAGGGGCGGCACTGATTTTAGACAAAGAAAATTTTACATTTACATCCCGCCCTGGCTTACAGTCAGGGCCCGATTCGCGGTCTGGACGCGGAGAGGTGAACATCTCCTGCTCTGACTGCAGCTGGGAGGGACTGCTGCACAAGGACTGGGCCGCCTGTGAGTGCTTTGAGACAGGGGAGGGGCCCACGGCAGCACCTGCTCGTTGAGAAGAGCAAGAACGATACGTGCTTTCACGTCAGAGTCTCCAAAAGTCTCCAATAACACCAGAAAAAGTCGCTAGATTTGTCGCTAGTCGCTTTTTTGAAAAAGGGTCGCTAGAGGGGTCTGAAAACTCGCTAAATATAGCAACAAAGTCGCTAAGTTGGCAACACCGGGGATGATGTGCTTCGCTCTGGCGTGTCTTCAGTCGTCAGAGTCAACGATGCTCTCGTCGTGGAAGCTCTAATGTGCAAAACATCATATCATCATGAATCCAATACAATATTCATGTTTGTCTGTGAATCACTGAGGGAAAAAAATAAATAAAACGTGTAGCAGGCCCACCACTAATCTTGATGTTTTAGCTTTGCCAAATCTAATGTTACCATAACCCTCTGCTGCTAGCTAACCAGCAATGAGTTACAATATCAAAATACACTTTCAAAACAATAAAATAAATAAATAAAGTGTGTTTTCAGGCGGGATTTAAAGGTGTAGACAGTGTCAGAAGTGTGAATGTCTGGTGGCAGAGAGTTCCAAAGGCTGGGGGCAGATCGGCTGAAAGCTCTTGACCCCATGGTAGTTAGGTTGGCAGATGGGGCAAAGAGCTGCATGGTAGAAGAGGATCGGAGAGTGCAGGAAGGTGTGTGGATATGGATAAGTTCACAGAGATATGATGGTGCCAGGTTGTGAAGGATCTTGAAAATGAGGAGTAGAATCTTAACATCAATGCAGGATTTGACAGGGAGCCAATGGAGTTGCTGCAGGGCCAGAGTGATGTGTTCAATAGAGGGAGTTCTGGTGATGATACGAGCAGCTGCGTTCTGGACCAGTTGGAGTTTATGGAGGGATTTCCGAGGAAGACCATGGAGGAGAGAATTACAATAGTCCAGAAGGGATGTAATCAGGGTGTTTACAAGGATAGCAGTGCAGGTTGGTGTAAGTGAGGGACGGAGACAATTGATGTTGCGTAGATGGAAGTATGCAGACCGGGTAACATTATTGATGTGGGCTTCGAAGGTTAAGGTGCCATTCAGGATGACACCCAGGCTCTTTACCTGAGGTGATGATGGGACAGTGGAATTGTCGATGGACATGGAGAAGGTGTTGTGTTTTGCTAGGGTGGATCTGGTACCAATGAGGAGGACCTCAGTTTTGTCGCTGTTCAGTTTAAGGAAGTTGAGTGAGAACCATGATTTAATTTCCAGTAGGCATGTTACCCTTGGTTCAAAGATGAGCCAGAACTCCAGTATAAAGTTTTAAAGCAACACTTGTTTCTTTATTTATACAAAAGTTATATTCAAATCTATTTATTTATTGGCACATGTAAAAGGAGCAATAATGATTAAAACATCTCCTCTAATGATCAGGATACAGCCGGCCTGGCTCCCTCGGGCTTACTGCGAGTGAGAGAGGGGATAGACAAAACAGTGATTTATAACATTACACACACGCACCTGGCAGTTACTATAACACGGCACCTCTATAGAGCAACCAAACACTGCACACGCTCAAATGCAACTCCTGCCGGTATACACAGCAAACCCCTAAGCCCCTCGAGTTAAGGCAGACTGAGCACGCTTGGAGATGGAAGCCGACTTAACATGGTCAATAGGTGGGAGAGTGGTAAAACAAACAAAACAAAACAAAAACAAACAAACAAACAAAATAAATGATGGCCCAGCTGAACAGCTCCGCTCTGTGTAACTTAACACGAGGCCATCAAGGAGCACAATCCTGCTCCGCGGTAGCTGCTCAACTGAACACATCAACTAAACCACAAAGAAGAGGAAAAAGGAACAGCAGTCAGGCCATGCACAGCTGTTCCTCATGCACCTACAACACAAAACAAATACTGCTCACAAACAAACATTTAGCAAGCAAGCCATGCAACATACAAGCTATAAAACATCCATCATGCAATATTACAATACAGACAACACATGGAATAAAATTAATTATGTTACCATACGACTGTCACAGGGTGCACACACACTGATCTGACCAACCCTTGTTGGCTCGCTTCCCTCCTGTAACTGTTTCAGTGACAACAAAAATGCAATATGGTCAGCATCAACATATTCACACACACATATGCTGGGGAAACAGTGGACACTTTATTATGCCTAGCAATCAACATACCTCCTGTTCACCAGCTCATTCCTACCCAGGAGCCCAACCTGCTCCGTGTTTCAGTGTATGCGTTGGGCACTTGTTGTGCAGTTTTAACATACAGGAACGGCACCTAACAACTTGAAACACACAACCACACAAATGTACTAATGTCGTGTGCCTCTACATATATTCACAATTTGCCAATTCTCAGTATGGTCTGAAAACTCTAAAAACTTACGATCGGCAGTGCCCTCACACAATCCTCCTCACCAGCCTGCAGCAAATCAGCCGGTGAGGACTTCAGACAGACAGCTGCCTTTCTGCCTGATTAGGGCCTCCTTAAATCTGCCTGTCCGAATTTATAACCCCGCCTCCCTCCAGCGGCTACATTCTACCCCCCCAAGGAAAAAAATCGTCGTCCCGACGATTTACTACACTATAATAACCTATTTGTTAGAGATTTCGCAGCCACCATACTCACACCACGGACGGTGCTCTCTGTGCGCCGGTGGATTGGGGAAGATGGTAAGGATTTGAGTGCTGTCCTGCTGTGGCACGGGTGGTACGCCTATAGGAAGGCTCGGCCACCTCCCTGCGGGGGACAATGTCCAGACCTGATGAGTCCAAGGGCGGCCCGTTTATCCGGCTTACAGTAGCGGAGTCCTGGACACTGAAATCATAGTTATCCATCATGACACATAAGGATGCTCCACTCACTGACTCCAGGTCACCATCGTCCTCCTCTGAATCCTCCGAACTTGACACCCTGGCCACTGTCTCTGGCACTCCTCCTGCACCAGCAGCCCTCATCTCGGCCCGATGTACCTGTTTAACCGGGTAGTCCTGGTCTATGGGAACAACAGAATAAACATTCCCCAAGTCCCCTGGACACCTGACTACCCGGTAAAGGCATGAGTCCCAAGTATCCTGAATCTTATTTCGCCCTCTTACTTGATGGTTTTTCAGGTACACCAGCTCACCTTCTTGGAACCCTGCATCCCGGATTACTGCATGGTGCTTGAGATTTCTGCGCTCCAGTCGTTCCTGCAGGCGTTCTCTCACTCTGCCGTACGCCTCATTCAGGGTATCCTGATGTTCTCGGATCCACTCCTCCACTGAGCCTCCACTGGGTTCTTCACTGCTGGTGCCTAGTAGAAGATCGACAGGTAACTGTGGCTGACGGCCAAACATAAGGAAGTAAGGACTCACCCCTGTAGCCTGGTGGACAGTGGTGTTATAGGCGTAGGTCAACTTCGAGAGGTACTGGGGCCACCGCCTCTTCTGGTCCGGGGGAAGCGTGCGCAGCAGATCATGCAGCGTCCTATTGAACCGTTCACATTGACCATTGCCCTCCGGATGGTATGCAGTGGTGCGACTCTTCTTGATGCCGTATAACTTACATAACTGCTGAATGATGTGACTTTCGAAGTTCCTCCCTTGGTCTGAATGCAGGCGAGCCGGCACGCCCAGCAGATGGAACCAATTTCGCACCAGCACGTCAGCCACAGTGCTAGCACGCTGGTCTCTCGTCGGGATGGCCAGGGTGTACTTGGTGAAGACATCCGTTAAAACCAGGACATTCTCCCTCCCATCACTCGACAGCTCCAACAAGGTAAAATCCATGGCTAGTATCTCATTGGGGCTGGAGGCCTGGAGTGTGCCCATGTACGTTCTCACCTTCGGTCTTACTGCTTTAGCCACAATGCAACGCTGGCATTCCTTGCACCACTGCTCCACGTCCTTCAACATCCCCGGCCAGAAACAACGGCTCCGCACTAAGTCAGTGGTCCGATCGACCCCCTGGTGACCATGGGCATCATGTAGTTGGGTGAAAACTTCCTTCTGCAGGCTCTGCGGCAACAGCAACTGGTGGACTTCCTTGTTTCCGTCCGAGGAGTAGGTAAGGCGGTACAGGCATCCCTCTTTCTCCAACAGACGATGCCACTTCTGGACCAGCTCCCTGCTCTCCTTACCCAGACTCTCCTTCTCCACAGCCTCCGGAGGGCGGCCCTTCTGCCAGAATCTCAAGACAGGTCCAATCACGGGGTCTACAGCTTGCAATGAGGCGAGGTCAGGACGAGAATGGCTGGGGAGGGTCGTCACCTCGCTGCACATGGCCTGCACTGATGCTTGTGGTACTCCAATACCTGTCACGAGCTGCCTGGGAATTGCTGTGCCAGGTGAAGCTCTCTCCAACGGCAGCCGGGACAGTGCATCAGCATTAGAGTTGGAACGCCCGGGCCGGTATTTGAGCGTAAAATTGAAGGATGCCAACTCTGATGCCCAACGCTGCTCCATGGCTCCCAACTTCGCAGTCTGCAGATGACAAAGGGGATTATTATCTGTGTACACAATGAAAGTGTTTCCCAGGAGGTATTCTCTGAATTTGTCGCAGACTGCCCACTTGAGGGCTAAAAACTCTAGCTTCATGGAACTATAATTTTCCATATTCCATTCTGTTTTCTTCAGGCTGCGACTCGCATAAGCAACTGGTCTGATCTTACCATTGTGCTCTTGTGATAGGACCGCCCCCAGTCCTTGGTGGCTGGCGTCTACCTCCAGGATAAAAGGCTTGTCAAAATCTGCAAAAGCCAATACTGGGGCTGTACAGAGCCTCTCCCGTAGGGCCTGAAATGCTTTATCACAGTTCTCGTCCCATCGGGACAACAGTGGGATTTTCGGGGTCTTACCCTTGCGGGGGCTCAATAGGCTGACCAGATGGTTAAGTGGCGCTGCCAGCTTGGAATAGCCCTTCACATACCTCCGGTAGTAGCCCGTAAAGCCGAGAAACGATCTGAGTTCATTCAGGTAAGTGGGCCTCCTCCAATCTCGCACCGCTGCAATTTTCTCAGGGTCTGTGGCAACCCCCTCTTGTGACACCACGTGCCCCAGGTATCGCACCTGTTCCTGAAAGAAATGACATTTGGACAGGTTTACTATTAAATCCTGCTCTTGTAGGCGTTTGAAGACCAACTCGAGTCTCTCCAGGTGCTGCTGAATAGTGGAAGAAAACACGATGACATCATCCAAGTACAACAGGACGGACTGGTGGCGCTGATCCCCAAACAATCGCTCCATCAGCCGTTGAAAGGTCGCCGGCGCGTTGCATAATCCAAACGGCATCCTGTTAAATTCAAACAAGCCAAAGGGAGTACAGAATGCAGTTTTCTTCCTGTCATGTTCTGCAACTTCTACCTGATTATATCCGCTGGTGAGGTCCAAGGTAGAAAACCATCGGGCTCCTGTAAGGGCATCCAAAGACTCGTCAATCCTGGGCAGCGGGAATGCGTCTTTACGGGTTTTAGCGTTAAGTTGACGATAGTCTACGCAAAGCCTGATGTTTCCGTCCTTCTTCTGCACTATCACGATTGGTGATGAATAGGGGCTGCTACTCTCCCTGACAATTTTACTATCTACCAACTGCTGAATGTGGGCTTTCACAACCTCATACTGGGCCGGAGGTATCCTACGATATGGTTGGCGGACTGGGGCTGAATCCAGCACTGGAATTTCATGTTCAATCAACTTAGAACACCCCACATCCCCCTCCCCCTTAGAAAATATGGATTGATAAGTGTACAACAGTCGTTTAGCTTGGATTACATCACCTTCTGACAGATTTGAAAAACTTGGAACAGAGAACTCTGCCTTTTGGTCAGCCATGTCGTAAGCCTCCTGTGAGGAAACCTGAGCAACATACTCGTGTGATAACTCATCAAAAGATAATTCTACTTTAGGCCTAGGACTAATGGGAGCCGTGGTGACTACTTCTACAGACCCAATTAATCTGCGTGGTGTGACCCAGACATCCCTCGTCCCCACGTTTGTGACAGGTGCATACAGTAAACCCCGTTCTGCCTGAACTAAAGCTGGGGAAACCAATAACCCATCAGGAAGGGTACCTTCCTCTTGACCAAGGGGCTCCAGTAAAAACTCCACCCTACTTGCAGATGGAATCTGGGGGCAAGTGACAGGGACCATAGTTAATGTACCTGCAGCCACCTGCACTGGTGTGTTACCCTGAACTCTGACCTTATAGACCTCGGTAGAATTGACAATTGCTTCTCTTTTTTCACAGTATCTTAGGGCAAGTTTCCATGCTGGGTGAGCTGACTCAATCTGGGGTGTATGAAAAAGTCCCAACCCATGTTGTTCAAGCAATATGTAATAAAAATCTCTAACAATGTTCATACCCAAAACTCCAGGAAGACCCTTTTTTTGTTGCTGGCCACTAGAGGTGGGGGGATCTTTTACAACTAGAACACCACAATTTGAAATCGGTGTCCCATAGACATTTACAGTTAGCGTTACATAACCTACATATGGGATATCAAGCCCATTAGCAGCTTTAAGGCCAAGCCATTGACAATTGCCCACTTTGCATTTACCAGAAGCATTAAAGTGTTCATCAAAAAAACTTTCTGTGATAGTGGACACCATTGATCCTGTATCAAGCAGGCAGGGGACTTCGACATCCCCCATATTTACCATTACCACTGGGCAGGAACCAACCAATTTGTTAAATGTCATGGTCACTCTTCCTGTTTTATTTTTGAGCCCATTGCCCCCACCTCCAGCATGTGGCTCTTCACACTGGGGGGTTCTAGTTTTTTTGTTGCTCTGTCTCCTCTCTATCAGGGACCGCTCTAACTGGTCTCTCCTGGCCATTGTTTTTACAGTAACGAGCTATATGACCTGCCTGATTACAACGAATACAGATGGGCTGCCCATCTGGAGAACGCCTGAACCGAGAGCTCTGCCTAGGCCTCTGCACCCCCCTGTTGTAATCACTGTGTGCCCCTAAGGTTTTGGCCAACATATCCAATTGTTCCTGCTGTTTCATCACAATATCCTGCTGTTTCATTACAATATCTTTAAGTTCTGAAAGCTCAGATTGTCGAGCACTAGCACCTTCACTTGTTACAATGGCTTGTGTTTCATGAGAATGAGGTGTTTGTCGAGTGTACCTCTCCCTTTGTGGCTGTCCCTCCTCAACCCAGCGAATGGCCTCCTTCCGCAGGTCAAGGAGTGACAATGTGGGGGTCTGGCGCACAAGCTTTTTCAGCTCCCTGCGCAGCATGTGGTCACGTACGCCCTCACAAAACTGGTCTCGTAGCACCTGGTCAGAATTAGGCATAGCAGCAGAGTCAGTTTTCAGTATTTTGTCCCTGATAGACAACAATCCTAATGAGTATTCTTGTAGAGATTCACTTTCTTTTTGTCTGCGGTCAAAGAACTGATATTGTAATGAAACATAAGAATTGGAACATGAATACAATTCTGTAAGAACATTGATCAATACATTTGGATTTTCTCGGTTTGTTTGTGGCCTAAATTTGATTTCAGACCGAGCCTCCCCCTCTAAATGATCATACATGAAAAGTGCCTTTTCTACTTCAGACATATGACGGCCTCTAGTGCAGCACTCCACTTCCTCCAGCCAGTCTTCAATAGACAAGGACCCAGGTCCAGTCTTTCCAGAGAAATTGGGGCATTTTCGTTCACGGGGATGTACACAACTTCCCTCCGCTGGCCACCCTCGCTGCGAGCCCCATTACCTTGATCTACTGGTTCTCTGAGTCTCTGATTTTCCAATTTCAGGTTTTGTAGCTCCTCCCTGAGTCTTGCCAGTTCCTCGTCTTGGGACATGGCTGTTGCAGGTGGTCGCTCTCAGACACGAAGCTTTGTCCTCTTCAACTGCTGTTCCTTTCCCCTTCAAAAAACATAAAACAAAACACAAAACCACCTCCCACACTTTTTTCCACTATCAATGATTAATTATTGCTCACCAAAATATTTTGTGCCAACCCTGCCAACGCCAAAATGTTACCCTTGGTTCAAAGATGAGCCAGAACTCCAGTATAAAGTTTTAAAACAACACTTGTTTCTTTATTTATACAAAAGTTATATTCAAATCTATTTATTTATTGGCACATGTAAAAGGAGCAATAATGATTAAAACATCTCCTCTAATGATCAGGATACAGCCGGCCTGGCTCCCTCGGGCTTACTGCGAGTGAGAGAGGGGATAGACAAAACAGTGATTTATAACATTACACACACGCACCTGGCAGTTACTATAACACGGCACCTCTATAGAGCAACCAAACACTGCACACGCTCAAATGCAACTCCTGCCGGTATACACAGCAAACCCCTAAGCTCCTCGAGTTAAGGCAGACTGAGCACGCTTGGAGATGGAAGCCGACTTAACATGGTCAATAGGTGGGAGAGTGGTAAAACAAACAAAACAAAACAAAAACAAACAAACAAACAAAATAAATGATGGCCCAGCTGAACAGCTCCGCTCTGTGTAACTTAACACGAGGCCATCAAGGAGCACAATCCTGCTCCGCGGTAGCTGCTCAACTGAACACATCAACTAAACCACAAAGAAGAGGAAAAAGGAACAGCAGTCAGGCCATGCACAGCTGTTCCTCATGCACCTACAACACAAAACAAATACTGCTCACAAACAAACATTTAGCAAGCAAGCCATGCAACATACAAGCTATAAAACATCCATCATGCAATATTACAATACAGACAACTCATGGAATAAAATTAATTATGTTACCATACGACTGTCACAGGGTGCACACACACTGATCTGACCGACCCTTGTTGGCTCGCTTCCCTCCTGTAACTGTTTCAGTGACAACAAAAATGCAATATGGTCAGCATCAACATATTCACACACACATATGCTGGGGAAACAGTGGACACTTTATTAT
Source organism: Pagrus major (assembly GCF_040436345.1). NCBI lineage: Eukaryota > Metazoa > Chordata > Actinopteri > Spariformes > Sparidae > Pagrus > Pagrus major. The sequence continues at coordinate 11,510,342 of NC_133232.1, forward strand.
GCCTAGCAATCAACATACCTCCTGTTCACCAGCTCATTCCTACCCAGGAGCCCAACCTGCTCCGTGTTTCAGTGTATGCGTTGGGCACTTGTTGTGCAGTTTTAACATACAGGAACGGCACCTAACAACTTGAAACACACAACCACACAAATGTACTAATGTCGTGTGCCTCTACATATATTCACAATTTGCCAATTCTCAGTATGGTCTGAAAACTCTAAAAACTTACGATCGGCAGTGCCCTCACACAATCCTCCTCACCAGCCTGCAGCAAATCAGCCGGTGAGGACTTCAGACAGACAGCTGCCTTTCTGCCTGATTAGGGCCTCCTTAAATCTGCCTGTCCAAATTTATAACCCCGCCTCCCTCCAGCGGCTACAGGCAGTTGGATAGAGCTGTGGGTGGCAGAGTGAAGTAGGCTTAGTGGAAATATAGAGCTAGGTATCGTCAGCATAGCAGTGGATTTGAATGTGAAATTTCCTGAGAATGTGTCCAAGGGGCAGAGGGTAAATAGTAAACAGGAGGGGGCCAAGGACAGAGCCCTGGGGAACACTGGAACGCTGGAGACTGGGGAGGAGCCGGATCTTAGGTTCTTGAGTTGAACAAATTGTGTGCGACCAGTGAGATAAGATTTCAGCCAAGCCAGAGGGATGTCAGTGATTCCAATGGAGGCTAGCCTGTCCAGGTGTCATGAGAGATGGTGTCAAAGGCTGCGCTGAGGTTGAGGAGAATCAGGATGGAGAGTAAACCAGAGTCAGATGCCATCAAAAGGTCATTTGTGATTTTCACCAGGGTTGTCTCAGTGCTATGAAGGGGACGAAAGCCGGACTGAAATTGTTCAAAGAGGTTGTAGTGAGACAAATGGGTGTTAAGCTGAGCTGCAACAGTTCTTTCGAGTATTTTGGAGAGAAATGGCAAATTTGAGATGGGACGAAAGTTGTTCAAATCATTCGGGTCTGCACCAGGTTTCTTGATAGTTGGAGTAATTGCAGCAGTCTTTAGTTATGATGGAACAACACCAGAAGTCAGTGAGGAATGAATGATGTCGGTTATTAGAGAGGACAAGGCAGGCAGGCAGCTTTTAACAGGTAGGTAGGTAGGGGGTCTAACTGGCAGGTGGATGATTTGGATTTAAGGATGAGTCTGGTTATTTCGGAGCCAGTTGGCAGTTTGAAGCTGGCAAGCGGAGAGCTGTTGGAAAATGTGGGCAGAGAGTGCAGAGAGGATGTAGAGTTATTTGAAGCAGTCAATGTCTGGTGGATGTTTTCAATTTTGGCATTGAAGTAGGTCATGAAGTTATCACACTGTGTAACTGTGAGTAAGTGAGGTGGTAGAGCATCAGATGGTTTCAGGATATTGTTGATGGTTGAGAAAAGGGCTCTAGTGTTCCCATCAGCTGTCCCAATTAAGGTTGAGTAGTATGTGGTTTTGGGTGAAGAAAGAGCATCCTTGTATTGGAGTATGTGATTATTATACATTTCTTTGTGCACTGCTAGGCTGATTTTGACATAAAGGCGTTTCAGATGACGGCCTTTAGTTCCTAGCTGGTGTAGTGCTGGTGTAAACCAAGGAGCAGAGTGGGCAAAGGAAACAGACCTTGTTTTCAGAGGTGCAAGAGTATTTAGTAGTCGATGAAGTTCAATATTGTAGTGGGATACCAGTTCATCTGTGGTAGATAAGTTGTCTCTGCTAGGAAAGTCATCAATTCCATTAGAGAGGGCCGACAAGTCAATATTTTTGATGTTTCGAAATGTGATAGAGCGAGGCATGTTAGTCTTGGATAATCTTAGATTGACATTGAAGTATATTAACTTGGTGTCTGAGATAGGCAAATCTGAGGCATAACAGTTTTGAGGGGTTACACCAGAACAGCAGATTAGGTCAAGAAATGTGTCCTTCGGAGTGTGTCGGAAAGTCAGTATATTGCTGTAGTCCAAAGCTGTCAAGGCATGAAGTAAAGTCCTTTGTAAAAACATTGTTGATGCTATCCAAGTGGATATTAAAATCACCCAGCAAACTTTTAAATTTGGGGACACAGAACATAAGGTTGTTAAGAAGGTAGAGAATTCCTGTAGGAAGGCATTATTCGGCTTAGGTGGTCGATAATAGTGGCCAGAATAGTAGGAGTTGGGCCCTTGATTTGCAGAGCAATGGACTCAAATGAGGGGTACACAGGCATTATAATGGAGGACACTTTCCATTTTTGATTATATAATATCGCCAGGCCACCCCCTCTGCCAGAGGTACGGGGTTGTGATGAGTAGACAAATCCAGAAGGAATAGTTTGATTAAGGTGTGAAAAGTCATTAGGCTGCTGCCATGTCTCAGTCAAGCAAAAGAAATCAAACTTACGGTCATTCATTAGATCATAGAGCAGAGGTCCCTTGTTGGTCAGAGAGCAGATGTTAAATAACCCAAAGGTTAGATTGCTGGTGTGAGGTTTGGTGTTAGCTGAGCTGGTTGGATTAACAAGCACACTGTGATCGACAGTTTGACTAAACCTGTGCGTCTGTATTGATTTTCGATGTGAAATAACAACAGGAATTGGAATCCAGCTAATCACAGCAGTGGAAGTAGCTTTGTGACAGCCAGTAGGAGACAGTGGACCATGGTAGGGGCGTTGAGCCATGGAGAGTGTCAGTACCTGGGTTGGTCGCCAGGGGGAGCTTGTGAGAGACACAGTACTGTGTGCTGCAAGAGTAGGTGGAGAGGAAGAAGGCTCCAGGTGGGGGGCTTGGCAGGTCAGTAGTCAATCACGCGGAGCAGCAGTCTAAACAGCATGCTGGATGTTAGCTGCTAATACTGTGCTACCTAGACTGTTCGGGTGAAGTCCGTCGGTCCGGAAGAGGGAGGGATGGTTCCAGAACAGGTTGAAGTTGTCAATGAAACCAATGTTGTGCACCGTGGCTCCACCGTGGCTCCAGGAAAGCAGTGTGTGGCTGCGTTGAAAAAGCGAATCTTCCTAGTGATTGAGTCTCCTATGATGAGTGTGGTAGGAGTGAAGAGGGGACGAGGAGATGATGGCTGTGGGCTTTCAGTACTGGGAGGTACACCACACTCTGTGGCTGTGTAGTAGCTATATGCCTCGGAGAGGTATAGCCGGCTTGGTGTGAGGAAGAGCACCGGAGCACTGCATTCCAGCTTCCCTCAGGATCTGGCGCCGCAAGGAGGAGGTTTTGGACCTGGATGAGAGCCGCTGGTTCGGGCCCAGGTGAGGAAGGTCATCTGGGTCAGCAGGCGTCACCATCGGGCGAAGAGGAGCAGTAGGCGTCGTCATCGGGCGAAGAGGAGCGGCAGGCGGACCATCTGGGTCAGCAGGAGTCGTCATCGGGTGAAGAGAAGTCGCAGGCGTCGCCATCGGGCAAAGAGTAGCTGCAGGCGTCGTCATTGGGCGATAAGGAGCCGCAGGGGGGTCATCTGGATGAGCCGGGTTGTCAGCCGACAGAGCTGCATAGCGGTTTGAGAGGTTCAGGCAAGGCGGAGAAGCAGACCCATCTGGGTCCCTCTTTCGACCGTGGACCAAAACCCCGGTCCAATGCAGCTGCTTGAGTGTTGAGCAGGAGGAGAGTTGTAGGCCAGCATTGTGCAAAAGCAGTGAAGAATATAATCAATTCAATAGTTATAAAGTGTGTGTATGTAGCCTACCGAGGTGGACAGTGTCTTACAATACCAAACAAAACAGTGTAAACTACAGTGCATATTTGTTGAATCTAGTTATCACACAAGTTGAGAACAGCTTTGGACAGAGGGCACATTACATTAGTGCACAGTCAGTTCCAAATTACACAACTCAATTTTAATGTACAAATGATGTACAGTACATCATTTACCCACATGATACAAATGAAAAATAATGTGTACTAATTTACAGACCATAGGAGAAAGACTATTTGAAAAAAATTTAACACCCTGCTTGACTATTAACTACAGGTAAACTAAATGCCATTGCTAATGTTACCTTCTGAAAGCTGTGGATGTGTCCAGGAAAGACATTACATCCATGTATTTCCACTTCTTCTTTGCTTTCCCTGCCTGCCCACTCCTTGTCTCTTTTTCTTCTCTCTTCTTCCTCACATACGTGTCCCTCAGGTTTTTCCACAGTCTCTTTGCATCCTCAACTAAAATCATAAAAGGTACGACATTAAAATTATCATTGTGTGTTTCTTTACCTCCCGTCGAGAACCTACTCCTTGATTACCCCTCATGTATACACCGGTTTGTTTACGTTAGCAAAACCGGCATTGTTGTGCGAACTGCATAGCAAACTGCTACTACAACTCTGAATATTGGTTACACTTCCAGCAATACGTTACGTGGGACTGTGTGAATTGCAGACGTGTAGCAGTACTGAAACTCTCTGGATATGGCTGAATCCAGATTTCCACCCTCTGCATTTGCAGGCTGAGCCCTCTCGGGCTTCAGTCATACACACAGCGATGTGTTAATTGTCATTATGTGAAGTCCACTAGTGCGTGAGGCTGCAAGGCAAATATATGGCACTGATAGACAGCCCTTAAGACTACAATAATAAAATGCATTTTGATAACCTCTACAGTCTATACTTCTAAATATTTCTGTATTATGATGTGGTCAATTATTATTTCTAGCCTACATGATTCAAGTAACGTTAAAAATAAAGTAATTATTTTACACAATCATAATAAGTTCAACAATGTCATGTCTGTCTGGTGAAGTCTGCAGCCTAGACTGCCGACTCCCTGGCGGTCTGCAGAAAGTCAGCTTGAGGGCCCTTGTGGACTGAATGAAATGTGAGTTTGGGCAGCCTTTAAGGGTGCGTTCCGAATAGCATACTTTTTCTTTTTACTTTTAGTATATACTGCAGCTGCCCTTACAAAGTACATACTGTTGCATGCAGAATCGGACATACTAAGGTCGTTCCAGATGAACTGCACCTCGGCTGGATAGCAGATAAGACTAGGTGGCAGCAGCAGGGGGCAGAGCCAAAAAGCTGCGATCAAGTCGGACAGCAGCCTTCAGTCTGTGCAGGAAGTCCAGAAATACTCAGATCCTGTTAGATCTGAGTCTTATTGATTTAAATGTTATCAGACACATTTATCAGTATGTACACAGTCTTCAGTTGTTGTTAATTATGACACCACAGCCTATTGAAACTCTACACAGGTGATCTGTGATTTCTGTTCATGGATCAACTTCCATGTTACATAAATTCTCACGCAAATCAGCTTCATATTAGTTTGCTGCTGTTTATAAATCATCTGAGCAGACCTTTCCCTCTCTGACTTTTAATGTATTCCATTTATTAATGTAGTCTAACACAAAGGAAAAAAATACAAGACAATAGTTTTCATTATTGATCTGTCAGGGCTTGTCAGGGCTTGACATCTGAATCCTCACATCCCACCAACCAGTTTTCGTGTTGTTAAATATTTTACAGGCCGATTTAAATTTGTCGAATGCTAACAATTGTTTATTGTGTGCTGTTTATGATATGAATGTGGGCTATTTAGTCTCCACATCGGCCACACAGCATGTGTTCTGTTAACAAATAAGATCAAAATCTCTCTAATTCAGCAAAAGTAAAAAGTTACTATAAAACATCATATAGTTGAGTCAACATCTAAACCAATCAGCTGTTAGAGCAGGCAACAATCAGGTGTTTCCCATCATGCCATGGGTCTTGCAGTCGGTGGAGAGCAACTGCAGCGCCTGGCTAAAAAAACTGCAGCTGCCTCGATCCTGTGAGATTACCGTTGCCCACGTGTGCATGACGTCAGAGCAAGTCAGGATCAAGTCGAACACAAATCTAACCGGCATGCATTGTGCGGCGATCGCCGCTGATCGATTCTGCACAGAACTGGTTGATCTTGAACGAGCCTGCTACTTCATCATGACAGTGCGCTTTCAGCTTTGACCCTCTGCTCCTATATCCGTTGCAGCCTTAGAATGAAATTTTTAAAACAAAGAACATAGTACTTACACTTAAATGTACTTTCATCTGTTGTTGCAGTGTCTACCATTCTGTCAAATTAACTGTCATCTGTCAGTGAGCTGTCAGTGTTTGTGCTCTCTAGTCTTTGTTTATATTTGCGTGACACACCGTGACGTATGTGACGTATCTTCCACTGCGCAGAGGATTGTATGTCAGAATAGCCAGAAAAGTATGCTGGCTTGCATAATGCAAAATACGACCGGATGTAGTAGGACATCCTGGTATATTTTTGGAATACTGCGTTTCACATGCTTCGTATAAGGACATACTAAATCTTTTTACGGCATACTAAATAATACTATTTAGTATGCCGTAAAAAGATTTAGTAGGATGGCTATTGGTACGCAGGGTAAGACTTGCGGACTTCCTGCGAACGTGCCTGCAAAGTCTGCGAGTCTTGCAAGTGCAATTACCTGCCATTTAGGTGCAGCCCAAGGACATTTAATGATATCTGGAAACAGCCATGGAGATGGAGCCACATCCATTCCTATCAAAGCTGCTCAGTGGCGCATGAAACCATAATGGCTCGATACAAATACCCGAATCTTCAGTGTTGTGTTGCCCATAGAGCGTGCACACTAGAGACTTTCGCCGACCGAGCCAGCTAACTTGAATGGGATAAAATTATTTAATTGTGCTGCTCTTCTAGATTTTCCAAATTTTACTGGACCAAATGGTCCAAATCATGACAGTCAAACGAGTCATTTCGTGGGCGTTGTGACGCTCAAAAAATGTGGAAACAAACCAACACAGAGAGGCCACAGCTGGCCGCTCTAGTTCAAAGCCAGGAGAGGAGACGCACTGAGCCATCATGATGTCCTGTGCATCAGACCGCTCCATAAGAATAAGTTCACAGGGATATTTTCAGTGTTTGTCATCATTTTAATATCAAAGGACGATATCATTTTGAGCTGAGGATTCAGGACATTCAAGAATTTTATGGAAACTGTCAAGAAATTCAATAAATAACAGAGATGAAAACAATCACAGCTGAGTTACACGGTACTGACAATAGATCAAGCCATTCCTTAAGTCATAAATAAACATTCAATATTCATACAGTTCATTTTTTTTTAATGAAGAAATCAACTATTTGTCTATTACGTAGTTTAAAACAGCATTCGGAGTAGGGAGCTAGAACATAGATTTATGTACAGTTTCTGGTAGATATTCACATTCTATCAAAATAATCCATTGAAATTAAAGCCTTCAAATGGTGGTAGTAAAAATGAGAGCAGAGCGAACACTGTTTGTCAGCCTGCTGTGTTGCAGTCTATTCATACACTGGGACATTTCAGTCTCTCTGGGCTCAGAGTTCTAAGTGTCAGGTTTGTGTGTGTGTGTGTGTGTGTGTTTGTGTCTACAGGTGTGTGCTGTAGAATGCAGGTGCAGCATAGCTCTGTGTCCCCAGCATGAAGGGCGACAGGACGTGGCTGGCGGTGAGGAAAGGCAGCTGGACCAGGCTGCCAGCAGGGGGATGATGATGGCTGGCGTAGCCAGCGTGCATGGCCAGGTGCCCGCTGATCGGAGGGGACTGACTGAGAGGGCTGAGGCTCCCCAGGCCTCCTGCTCCTCCCGTACCTCCTGCTCCCCCCACTCCTCCTGCTCCTGCACCAGTGGGGGCGGAGGTATCGGCTCCAGGATTCTGTTTCTTCCACTTGGTCCGGCGGTTCTGGAACCAGATCTTAACCTGGGTCTCAGTGAGAGAGAGCGACAGAGCCAGGTTGAGCCGCTCACACACTGATAGGTAGCGCGTTGACTTGAACTTGTTTTCCAGTGCCACCAGCTGCTCGTAGGTAAAGGCAGTCCGGGCTCTGCGGGGCTTCCCCGACTTGGAGTCTGAGCCAGAGCGCTTCCTCTTAGGCTTACCCTGTGGGCCCTGGCCCCCATTGGTCTGACCGTTTGTGATCTGGCCTGCAGGGCCTCCTCCAGGGCTTGCGGTGTCTCTGCTGGGGTCGTGGCTGTGTTGACCCAGATCTGTGTCTCCATTACTGGGCAGAGCTGAGCTGCTCTCTTCACTGCTATAGGGCCCATCTGGAGCCTCTGAGTCTGGGGTCCCAGATCTGTGGTAGTCATCTTCATCTGGGCTTCTGTATACAAAGCCTTCCTCTGGAAATAGACACACAACAAAGACAGTGGTAAAATAACTTCCACTACATGATCAGAATGTAACTGCATGGAGCAAGCTGTGATGTAAATTCTCTGCAGTATTCACGTCTGTAGGCTGCAGTTCTTCTAATGACCACTATACTCTGGCCTCCAAAAAACTACTGATTAAACTACTTGAAAAGACCTGTCTCGAACAAACACACATTTAAGTGGAAATTGTTGGATGGCTTCACAAAGATATAATTTGATAGATTTATATTTTATATTAAATATTATTAAGATGTTATATTATCTGACTGTAAACCAAGGATTCTCTGTCTGTTTGTCCATTCATCCAATCTTCCTCAAACTTGGCAGGTTAGTTGCTGAGGACTCAAGGAATTACAGTGTTGAATTTGGTGAAATTGGGACAAGTGACACTTTCAACAGTAATACATTTTGAGTAAACAGCAAACACGTTCTGTGCAGCAGTGGGGGTGTGGCTTCAGCGTTCTGCTTCATGACTCTACAGACTGAAGCTGGGCTCACCTGTGATCCCTCTCATGTGACCTCATAGGGAAGCAGACATAACAAAATGGAGATTAGCGTGGTGCAACAATTTGCTTTAGTGACGTGTTGCAGTGAGAAAAAACAAAAGCAGAAGGTTAAACGAGTCTGGATGAGCAGGGAGACGCGCTCAATGTGGGTTTTCTATTCTTCACGAGAACTGGAGGTAAGATTTTAAGTTTCTGTCAACAGCAGTATGCTACCTAGCATTAACCTCAAGGGCTGGAATAATTAAGCAAATTAAATTCATGCTTTACTTAATAAATGCAGTGATTAGTAAGCCTATTTTTAAAATTAATTGTATGCAGTTCACTTTTAAAAATGTTACAGATGTTCATACTAAAGGTAAAATATACAACATCATTTGCCACTAATGTGAAGAAAGCAGAATTTGAACACACGCTGCTTACCAATCTGAAATCACACTGTAAAATTAGGAAGTGCTGAACAAATATGAATCAAGATTTTGTTATTGCATAGCCTCATTATAATGCATTTGTCTCTTCAAATGTTTTTGAATCAATATTTTAGTGTTTAGCTGTAAAAAAGAAGAAGAAAAAAAAGGTTTATGACAAGATGGCCACTTTGGCTGCTTTGTAACTTTCTTGGGTGTGTTGTTCAGGGGCCATTATTGAAATGTGGGCCCCAGGCAAATGTCTCTTCAAGGTGGAGGTTTTTAATTCTAATGTAATGCTGAATAGTTTAATGAATCATAATGCATTTAATGTTATATTATTGAACATTTGAAATTATATTAAACAGACAAATACATTTGAATGACAAGAGCTTTGACTCTGTTTATAAAATTATGTTTGTGAACTTTTCCAGTAAATCATACTTTATACGGACCCCCCGGGCCAAAGTTTGCTGTGGGGCACTTTTGCTGCATGTGCATCTTCATGTATATACAATCATAAAACATTAATAATTTTAATTTATTTTGCACTATAGTGGTGTAATTTGCCAATACAATTACAATAAATGAAATTGCCACACAGTGATCCGAGGACCTTTAGTGTGTTATAGGCTCCTTAAAGTGGCAATCTCAAAGATTTCCGGAAGCAGCAATTGCAGGTATATTTTTGGATCTCACTGCTTCCCAGAGATCCAGTGTCGCCTGTGTGACATCAGTCAGTTTTCAGCTGGCTGCTTTGCCACGCCTCCATAACAACACCACATGAAAGCGAAAAGGGAATGATGTCTTCTGAGACAGTAAATATAACACTTACTATTCACTGAATAAAAAATGGTTGCTATAAAAGTAACGTTATGTACATAGGGTTGGGCGATGTCTGCTGAATTGGCATATGACGATGTCTACGATGATACATCGTGATGGATGATGACATTGTTATTTAGGAATTTGAGGCAGCGTGTCCTCGAAGTGTTGTTGTAAGGCAGCAGTTGTGTATTAGCTCACCACTGTAGTCGCCTCTGTTTCCCACCGTTGCTCTGACATGAATCTCGAACTGTCTCACCCTGCAGAGGAAACTATCTCCCGTATCCTGGTGCCAGGTTTAAAAGTGTCCTCGTCTCCGCACCACATGTCTGTAACATAGCTTTGTTCAGCCTCACATGCATAAAACAACGTTGGCTGACTGGCCAAGAAAGCTAAGCTACGAAAACTGTGTCTTGGGTTCGCCTAACTGAGCTGGTTTAATAAGAAAATTATAAACGGGACATGGAGACGTAATGTTAGTGCCCTGAGCAGCAACATACATTTCCTCTCTCCACATATCACAAACAACAACAGCTCTTGCCCTACGGCAAGTCTTAGGGGACACGCCACTTAATTGTGCTCTCTGGTGGGGAGCCTTTTAAATCACCATGTTATGATGGCCAGGGATTAGTAGTCCATGGCTGTCAACCATTGGCAATGAATGATGGCTGACATTGTACATTGGCCCAACCCTAGTACATACTTATTCATTGTCTAACATTAGGCTAACTTAATTCGGTCATTATGATGCAAACGACCTACTCTCTCCTGCCAACCAACCACTGCTGGGTGAACGCGTCACTAACTGTACGCCGCTTGTGATATTTTCTGGGAAAGTCGCCACCGCCAGTGTCGCCAGTCGACATCCAGTGGCTCTGGTATTACAGCAAATGCAATGGCTTTCATCAGTGGGCCATAGGCTCAATCATCATTGTGTTACCTCATTCGGCGATAGATACTTGACTGACCTAGCAGATATTTATTTACATGAAAATCTTTGAGATTATTACTTTAAGGCTGGGCTCAGACTACAGGTATTGTAAAAATCCTGAAGGACTGTGAAATTGGGTTGCATCATGCACATAAGGAGACTCTTCACAGATGTTCTCTTTTCTAATCTCAAACCTGCACACACTACAAGACTTGAAAATAATGTTGCAGGATTCTTCTTATAGTCCAGCTGATATGCACCAAATTTGAGGTGAATCGTTTTCATAAAAGCATGAAACTTGGTGCAGTTGTACACTTTGGGACGCTGAACATTTTCAGAGATGGAGCCATCGCAAAAACATGCTGGCCACGGCAGCCATTTTACTTCCTGCAAGTCAAGGATTACGATGATATTGTATACAACATCATAAACTGTTCAGGTGAACAGTTAATGGTGAATTCATTGAAGGAATCAGTATCTGAAAAGTTAGGTGAGACTTTGTTATATCATGTCAGTTGCATGCATGTTGTGAAGAGTACATGTGCGCGCGTGCGTGCGTGTGTGGTCCTGGACACCAACTGTTGTGGGAACCAGTCACAGAAGCTGTTTTGAGTACTTTGCCAGGTGATAGGTCTGTCTGTCTGTGAACAAATTTTGTCAATGTGATAGCACCATAACTGTGCAAGTCAAGTCATGCAGTCATGAAACTTTACAGGTGTGTAGTTGAGATCAAAATGAAGGCCGAGTTTGAAGATGGGTGTGCTCTTACCCATGATTACTGAGAACTCATATAATAATGTATTAATGACAGCTGAGTACTCATGGGTCAACATGTCAATGGGCATCATGGCTGGTGTGTTTCCATTACAAGATGGTGTCTATTTTCCTTCTCACATTGGAACATAATTCACCATTAATTGTTAACTTAAACAATTTATGATGTAATATATTGTGAGTGTCATTGTAATTTGTAATGTCAGTGTAATTGTAAATGTTATTTTACAATTACACCTTTGTCCTGGTGTAATGTAGTTTACAATATATGGCAACTAACTGTAAAATAACACTAATAACTAAGAAATGTGGTTGACTGAAAACTAACTTCACAAGACATCAAAATATAAAAATAATAATGAAATAAAATATAATAATTAAAATTAACTTGGTAGTATGGTAATGTGAACAACAATACAAATCACTGAAGCCTTTACTGCCTTAATGTCTAATTTGATCATTTCAATGCAAATCATTAAAACTTTCAAGAGAGTTCCAGCGGAACTAATTATATAACTAGTCAAAGTGCTTATTGAAAATACCATTCTCTATGAGTTATTAAGAAGCAAACACTTGGAGATCCGTCAATTGGTGGCTGAATAATGTTATTAGGAGGAGGGATCTAAAATAACGGATACTCTAATCAGCACCAGGGCTGGATGAACAGTGGGTCCTCCCTCTCGTCTCCTTTTGCGTTAACCATCAGGCCAGCAGCTTGTCCTGTTGTGGTGTGTCTGTTGTATTCTGATCTATTCAAGAATATACACCACGCATCAGCCAAGACAATAAAGGTGTTCAAAACTAAATTTTGACAAAGAGCCATAAAAACAACAAAATATTTCAGTTTATATTTTGCTTTGGTATATATATGTATACGTATATTTAATTACTGACAATTTGAAATTCAATTAGGCCTAAAGAAAACTATAAGTCACACAGTGACTTTAGTGCCATTGATGGGCAGAGAGGTTGTCTGTTTAGTCCAGTTGGTAATCCAGCCTTGCTCAGTGCTCACATCTACAATATTATGAAGTTAAAACAAAAAACTAAACAAAACTTTTAAACATTTTTAAAAATCCAATAAAATATAACATGAACATATTATAGTAAGAGAACAAGTGCAACATGAAAAAATCTAGGAAATATGTGACTTTTAATAAGTCAGTTTCTATCTCCAAAAAAATACACCTGTTCTCCCCTGAAAAATCCACTGTGAGCATGTGTCATGTGTTTATGACTACAATGAAACAAAATGATAAATTAATTAAACTTCCTGATTCAGTTGGCCAGCTGACACAATAGAAATGAAAAAGCCCTCACTTCAATTGGAAACACTTAAGGCTGATTTTGAAACAGAAATGTTAGTCCAATCTTTGGCATATTAAAAAAATAAAATCTTACATACTATTTCAATTATACTTGTTTAGTCTGTGGTTTACATTAACACCTGAGTGGCTCACAGTCCCTCAGTAAGGAAAAGAAAAAACAACTGAGTTTAGTTTTGGGCCCAAACATGCTGTTGTTCATAAATTAATTGTTAGATATATGAATGTATGTGACAGCATTTTAAACAGAAATACTCGGCAAAACACACACAGAAATCATCCAAATGAAGTCAATTTTTAATATACTTACATTAAGTACATTAATCTCAGAACATACCATAAATGTATTTATAGCCTATTTAATGTTGTCAATATAGTAAGGGTCTGACTGTGAATTACAGTATATTTAAAAAATAAAATAATCCACATATATTTGATAAAATTGTGGGGGGTTTTTTGTAAAGGGTTTTGGCCAGAAAGTCTAACATGCAGTAATGTAATTATCAACATGATGTCGTGCAAATCAATTCAAACAGGAGAGACCTTTATTTTGAACAATGGGGTGGAGATGAATAAATGTAGCCTACTTTTAAATGTTACAGAAAGATTCAGTGGATTATTCGTCTGAATCTCAATAAATTCCGTTTTTCATTTAGGTACCAACCTGTGCACTGGAGAGAAAACATTTTTTTTCTAGAGGCTACTGAAGTGCTATGTAATTACCAGAGGACAGCAAATAGCAAATTAAATCTAGAGATTAAAGAATAAATAAAAGAAAGAAAAACAGATGAAGAATAAATGAAAAATATAAAAAGATTAATAAAAAAGCTAGAAAAAGAACAGAGAAAAAGGAGGAAAAGAAAGTTTGATCCCGGGTTGTGATTTAATAGTAGAGGACCAGTATAATATCAAATAGAGGAAACGGAGTTGATCGGAGCTAATGAGTTTGAATGGAGGCTCACTCACGGACAGTGTAGGCTGCTATTTGAAACAGATATTCACCAATTAATAATACCGATCACACACATTCACGCACGCACACACGCACGCACGTACACACACACACACACGTGGCCAATTACTTCGTTTTTTTTTTTTCTTTTTTAACTGACACTTCCGGTCAGACACTACAGATCCTCTCTATCATTTTATTTTTTATGATGCTAGAAAAATTTCGGTTATAAACGCCGCCACTCCAATTAGAATACCGCCTTCTTGACCCTTACACTTCACAAGATTCTCCTTATTTGGTCTTAACACAGCTTTCTGTGTGCCACATTAGTATCGCAGGTTTTGGATACTCGAAATTCCACTCAGAGACAAGGAAAAGTTGCCAAACTGATCATTCCAACGCAGAAAATCGGGATAAGATTAATACGAAAAGAACGCACACAAAACGGCTATCCTAAATATAGCCTATATTTTTATCAGAAGAAAAAAAATAGATGTTTAAACGCGAGCAAAAAATCCACATTATTTTCACCTAAATATGATATGGATGGTTAAAAAATGATTAAACAAAAATCATATTAAAAATAGCCTACGTGGGATTTTGTGAAAAGAATGAAATAAATTAATTAAAAAAGAGCATGAATAAACGCCTTGAGATCAGCCGATTAAACTGTCTGGGATTACTGAAAGGAAAACAAACCAAACTAAAATGAAAACAAAGGAACAGCCTAAAATGAACTGGAACATAAAGGTGATTAGAGGCTAATTCCATGTAAACTCAGACTCACTGCTTTGGTATTCCTCAGCAGCGTAGCTGCCTTTACTGGCCTCAAGGCTAGGCTCACGCTCCCCCGTCCCTCCTCTCCGGTTCTCCGCTCCGTACGCGCTTAGCTCGCGCTCACCGCGTTGGCTCGCGTGCTGCTGCTGGAGTCGCCGACTGCTCGTGAACTTGTTGGGGTCCAGGATGTCCAGTACGGAGAAAGAGGTGGTCCGGTGCCCGGTAGGGCCCTGGGAAATAATCAAAATTATTAATTATTTTTACATTTTTTATCAGAATTAGAAGGCGTGTGTTGATGCAGTTTAAAAAATGTTAAAAATACAAATAAACACAATTTTTTTTTAGTTTAACGAAAGCATGGATTTATAATTTCCATGATGTCCCCAATAGCCTACTTATATAAATTACATCAGTATCACCCTGTGACCTATGCGTACACCTTGTTTACTATATTATACAGATTTGTAAGATGATTTTTTATCCTGAAGATTTATGTCAAGCCAAAACGGTGACCAACTGTATTGAGCAGATAAAAGGTGGTGCGGTGGCTCAGTGCGGCTTTCTCCTGCACTACATCCTGATTAGGATCATTCATTTTTAATGAGGCCAGTCTGGAGCATGTCGACATGAATAATCCGACATTAATAATATTGTTTCTCCTTGAATAATCCGATGGAGCATTCAGGTAGCAGGCAGAGGCCTATTAACATCTGATGATAAGAATAATCACACAGTACCATGATCAGATCTGTGACTAAGATGAATAGTCCTTTATTTAAGATACAGAAAAGTTCACAATAAACTTGGATTACAATCTACAATAATGAAATGTAATCTTTTTCCATATATAAATATTAGGGATTTCTAGAAGACTAAAAGTTTTACTTTTTAGTAGAGTTTTTTTTAAAACTAGGCTTAATACTTTTCGTTTAGCTAACAATTAATTTAATTCAAGGCAGACACAAAATTATATTGTTGACATGCTGTAATTCATATCAAATCACATTAATCTGACTGTGTGAAAGTCACGCTTTCATTCGATTTTTATAGATTCATGCGCAAGTTTGCAGAAAGAAGTCTATTTCCCTCTGAGCTTTAATGGAAACGCATTTGATGGTATCAGGTTTATTTTTATTGTTTCCCATAACATTATCGCAGCAAATTGGCTGCTAATTTTACTGCTGTATCTTAATTAAATCCTCATTTGTCTGCTCAAATCGGACAGCCACAACATAAAAACACGAGCCCACAAGCCGTTTTACATAGTAAAACGAAACTACCATCAACATAGTCATAAAAGCAAAAAACAAACAAACAAACAAACAAACAAACAAACATAAAAACATCCTAAACGCAGCTCTACCCGCTCTATTTAAATGCCTTTTCTTTTTCTTAGTCACAGTTAATTTTTGGTTGTTAATTTGCGCACTCTGGTGACGCTGCAGTCCCACTTTCCTGCTACTTTTCATGCCAACTCTGTCCGCCTAAATATACCTTTATTTTTCATGCATATCTAACGTATTTACTTGTTCTATTCCTGGTGTATCATGTCCCGAGATTCAACGTGATTTTTATTTACACCCTTTCTTCTTCTTCTTCTTCTTCTTCAATAGGCTAAGTCTACATTGGGACTATTTGCTGCAACAACTAGACTACACACTTTCTCCACAGAAACTCCATAAAGTTTGGGCCCATCTACCTGCTGTGGCGGGGCTAACACCGGGTTCGTCGGCGGGGGTTCCGAGCGGTTCTCCATGGCTTGACCATCTCTGCCTCCGGTCACCGCGTTGGAGAAGAGCCGCTTCTCTCCGGCAGCACCTCCGTCCAGCATGTCTCCGCTGTCCGGGCCCACCACAGTCTGGACCCCTTCCCCGCCGGGAGCCGGTTCCGCTCTGTCCCGACTCATCACGGGAAGGACTGCGTCCGCCATAGGCCCTGCTACGGCTCTGTCCCGGCTTATCACGGTCTGGACCCCGTCCGCTCCGGGTCCTGGTACCGCTCTGTCCCGGTTCATCACGTTACTCTCCCTTTCCCATATATGAAGAATCCGAATTAAAATGCAGGAACGGCGAAAAAAGAAAAAGAAAAAAAAAGATTCAGTCCCAGCAATTTTACAGGGACTGCATGATATTCATGTTAAAATAATAAGTTCACACCGCAGGCCGGGTCATGAGTCCCATCAACATCCAGTCTAAGATTATGTTTTCAGCCCGTTAAACTTTTCCATAGGTGGGAGTCTGGACTGATGAGGGGCTTGAACTGGACTACCGGACGCAGTCCCGTCAAGGTTTGAACTTCTTCTCTCTGTCTTTTCTCTCAGGCTCTTTTCCCTTCATCCTCCGCATCCGCCGCGGCAACACAACGTCTCCGGTGATCTAATGTCTATCTGTCTTGCACGGCACCGTTATTTCGCGTTGGCACACACACACATTAACAGCGCTTGGCGTCCCGACCTCCAGCCTCGCGCGCTCTGTTTGGTCACCGGTGTGTGCGCGCTCTCGAAGCCTGACAGGAGTTGAAGGCGGGACGGACGCTGATCTATCTCTCCAGTAGTTAAAACTAGCTCGCGCCCTCTCTCACGCTATGTCCCTCTCTCCCCATTAGTTAAGTGAAACCCCCTCTCTCCTCCGTATTTTCTCTCTCTCCCTCTCTCACTCCTGCAGCTCGTGCAGCCCACCTTTTTTCGGTTTTTAGCCGGCCCCTCGAGGACCCACTATTATATACTCACATATGCCCGTGTGTGTGTGTGTGTGTGTGTGTGTGTGTGTGTGTGCGTGTGTGTCTGTCTCCCTCCTTATTTATGCATTCCATTTCAACTCAAGGGGTTGTAATTGGCTACAAATTAATCCTACTTCCACTAATAGACCATTATCACAGCCCGTGCGCGCAGAGCAGAGCGGTGCAGAAACAGGCAGAGAGCGGGAACCAGCTCATAAACATTAAGATGTTTCTTTGTTTAAATGTATGCAGGAGAGAAATATTAACTGCTCCGTATGATAGCAGGTGAAACATTAGCCTAAATGTAGCAGATGTGGGTGTACAGGTAGGTGGACAACAGTAACCACAGTCAGTTATGAGTTACGATAGCTGGAATTAACTTGGTTTTAATTCATTTGAATTGGTGTTAACTAGTGTGTAGCAGAGTTACAGTAGCTGTGTGTTGCAAGGTTAACTGGCGTGCGCTATAACTGGTGTCGATTCGTGGCCTTGCGCTAGCTTTACTTGCATCCATGGAGCCCTTATCGTTAATGCAGATTCCAGGGCAGGGCCTCTCCTCAAAACTCAATTACGACCTGAATAAAGCCGGTAATGTCCCCACTGCAGTGAAATATTGATTCCTAATCATTGGCAGTCATTACCATGCCAGAAAATAATAGACCACAGAATTGGATTTTGATTTAACACACGACGTGTTTATTCAAATGCTAGGGACTTAATATTCCGTTGACTCTCATTTTCAGCCACGGAGGAGAGGGGAATAGTGATGGAGGCTCTGACGCCACACTTTTTTTTTTATTGTTGTGGAAGAAATTTAAAAAAAAAAGAGGTGATGGGACATCTTTCCTGTGCCCTAATACACAAGGTCAGCTCCATGTAATTGCCTTGCTCAATGATCCTTAGGAGGAAGTAATGAAAAGTTGAGCGAAATAATGGCTGAAACAATGAGACATGATTAGCCAATCAGAGAGTTAAACCCATTACGGGAGCCTTTTGATCTACTTCCTGTTTCCGCCTGGAGGCTTTATTGCTTTATTTTTAAAACAGTCAATATATTAACTATATTAAATATCACAGCAGCTTATTCACCTTGGGAAATATTTTAACCATGGTGGGAGAGAACTAAAGCACCTGCAACGCAATGCTACAGGAACAATGAACAGAGAAGAGGTGGCAGGGAAAGTCAGCCCGATGAGTATAGAAAATGCTAACTACTATTATATGTTTTTTTTATCTGCAGATAAAGTTCAAGCAGCCGGGCAGCCTCTTCTGGATTTCGCTTTGAGTAACTACATACCAGGTTTACTATGTCAAATAAAAGATGTAACAACTTATGACTTAAAATATGTACTGGTGTTAATTTACATATCGATTCCACGCTACACCTGTGACAGCACAATGAAATAAAGTTCACCTGAAATCCTAATATTTACTGAATAATTTAGTGTAATCAAATCCATAGATTTTGAACTAATATCTTTATCAAAGTAAAAGCTACAATAATCGCAATGTATTAAGACATTTCAGCAACATGTAATAATAATGATATAATTATAATAATACCAAAATGTCATAATATAATTTTTTGTGACTGTGTGCGTGCATTTGTCCGTGTGTGTGTGGAAAGGAGGTTACTGACTAATTAATAACAAACTTAATGCGCAAAATGTTTTCACTTAGCAGCTTTTTCTGTTTCATTTTACAATTGTTAGGAGGACACTAGCTCCTTGCGTTTTACATATGACACACAAATACACACACACACACACACACACACACACACACACACACACACACACACACACACACACACACTGTGGGAGCACTCCCAAGCCTCTCCCTCTCATCAGCTGGCATGCATGTGTGTATGTGTGTGTGCGTGTGTGTGAGATAGATAGAGAGAGTGAGAGAGAGAGAGAGATAGATAGATAGATAGATAGATAGATAGATAGATAGATAGATAGAGAGAGAGAGTGCCTGTGTGTGTCTTGCATCTATAATTATTCTAATGAAGGTTAACGAGCGCTGCTCAGCCCCCTCTTTATTAAATTAATCTCAGCCAGTAATGAATCATAATTACTATAATTAGCAGTTTGAGCTGCCAGATCTCACATTGGTGGCTGGTCAGAGTGAGGTGATGATATCGAGGCTTTCATCAGACCTACAACCTTCATCTCAGCCCTCTGTTGTCTCCACTCTCCCTGTCACTGCTTGGTTTGGACATATATAGCATGTCCACACTGTACATTTATACAAATGGTACCTCTCTGTTAAGTGTCCTCCTCTGATATGATGCACTTACATTATTGTTATCATATACGATATCAACAATTCATTGGCTGACCTGATTCTGAGACACAGACCACACAAGTTTGCATTATATGTTATTATATGTTATTCCTGGGATTAGTATAATTATTTTCCTGCATAATACTTTCTATTATAGGTATTCCATGGTGCATTCCTGTACTGAAAAACCTATGCCACATTTACTGGATATATTTTAGTGTGTGCATAATGCTACACATCATCCCTTTGTTTTTGTGAAAATTGCACATATTTAATGCATATTTAATGATATAGAAATCAGATAAAGACAAATCCATTGTCGATAGCATTGCATTTATATCACCTGGGCTGGACACATGCAGGGCCTTCATGCTACCAGGGAGGCCAGATGAAGGGAAAGAATGTCTACAGCTGACATTAATAATATTTTACGTATTTCTAAAAATATTTAAAGGAATATGAAAATAAAAAAAAACATTTTTAATCTTTTGTTAAACATACACATCATGAGCGTCAATTGTTGGAAAAGTATTCCAGTGGTTTCACCTCATCAAAAATCAGGAAAAGGCATCTGTAAATGTAAGTTTTCCATTTAAATATCTCAATCTGAATGATCAAAGACATATCTTAAAATGAAATTTGAAATTAATATAAGTGAAATGTATAACATAGAGCTATATTTTTCCTTTGACCAACCAATCTAAATAGATAAGCGAAATTATATACCTAACTAACTTAATGAGCATAATGTTAATCATGTGGCATGTCATTTTGTGTCTTTACAAAATATCAAAATGTTATGTATGCGGGGTCTGAAAAAATCAGTCTGTCTAGTGTAATCTATCCATTTAATCCAGCCCTGTATATCTCAGCTATTATATAGGCGCAGTACGAACATTTAGTGTTGAGTTTCAGTGCCTCACGATCTGAATGTTGTTTCTGAGGCCTGTCAACGTTCGACAGGCTTGACAAGAAACAATGACACAACACAGAATGCTTAGAAAAATATTGAGTACTGACACAAAATGTCTGCTATCAACCGAACTGACATCTGTTCAAAACCAATGACTTTCAGAGACCCATACCAATGTAACCCCATTTATTATAATTAAACATAAGGCTCAGTCTATTTTCCTTTCTCTGACTCCATTCTTTTTTATCTGTCTCTCTGCTTCCTCCACTTCTGTTTTTCTATTTTGTGTCTTTTCAAGGTTCTATATTTTAGATTAGCCCTCCTCCTTTTCCCCATTACAGGAGTAATAGCCCCCCATCCTCCACTCACACACAGTTGACCCACACACATACACACAAACACACACACGCAACCCCCAACCATACACACACATACTCACAGTAGACACTCAGATAGCATCTGACCTGAAGAATTAATTAAATATGATAGCTGATTAAAAATAGCATAACTAATAGTGTAATATCTCAAGCTGTCGTCTTTAATAGTCAACATTGTGTGTGTGTGTCTTATCTGCTGCAGACAGACACTCTCACTATTGATTCCTGTTCATTTCAGTTGTCAGGCAGACCACTCAGCTCATCTGGAATCATTAAACTCTACTGTCTGCCTGTCTCCGTCTCTCTCTATGTCTCTCTGACAGTCTCTGTCTCTGTGTCTCTGTCTCTTTTTATCCATCCATATTTTACTCATTTTAATTCTAACATTTTTTTTAAGACTGAAATAGTGTAGAAGCATTGCAACCAGGCAATATAACAATCACTAACAGATGACTATTAGTCATTTAATAATAAGGATATCTGCTTTCTCTGTGCCATAGAGCTCCATTGTTGTCCAAAAACTATTAAAAACAAATCAATGAGTCATACTGTTGCACTGGGTGACATGTTTCGTCATTACCATGAACACACACACACTGCAGTTTGTTTTTATTTTGTCCTCCCTACACCATCCTGCTGCCTTAAATACTTACTAGAGCACCAAATGTGGATTTATCTGCCCCTGAAAGTAGTCATAAACAAAAACTAGACTGGCAGCCTGTTTTACGAAATTAGTCTTTTAAAAACAAGGAAATTAATTTTATGACCAGTTGGTTGAGGCTGGCGTTATATTTTTCTCATTGTCACTTTTACAATGAAAAATGCTTTTTAAACATTGCATTGCACCTATTGAACAATATATGACAAAAAATTACACAAAAATAGGTTCTTTGTATTTTTATATCAAAATCCAGTCAAGTCTTCCTCCTCTAGGACATAATGTCACATGTCACTTGAACCAACCAGTTTCAACCAATAATATCATGCCACCAACCCATCAATCAATCTTCAACTTTAAGCGGTGAGCAAGTGGCACAGAGCTAAGATTTCATTTCAGAAAGAGGCAACTTGAGTGGAGTGTTTCTGGGTGTGAGCCTAGCTGATCACTGTAGAAAATTTTGGGGTTTTCCCTCTAATGTCCACCGGCTGCGCTGCTTGAACCCTCTGTGATGTACACTCTGTGAGATTCCTGATGAACAGATGGCTTTACTTGTCGCTAAAGTATCTGCTAATAGCACCTAACTGTACTGGGCTCCAAGTGAACACGGCTGGTGTCAGGACTGAACACAAACTCTGAGACCAACTGCAGCCAGTTTGCAGACAGGGAATCCAGTACCGGGGTAGTTTACAGAGTTAAACTGCTGTTAGACCGCTTGCTCGTTTAGTCATACAGCTAACTTTAGCTAAATAACGTTAGGCCTTGGGTTGTCAAGAGCCAAACCTGGCGAGAAAACCACCTTGATACTGTATTCCCTGTTGTCAAATTAGCAGCTGTCAGTCTCGGATGCTGTGTCAGGTCCTGCTCAGGCCGTGTTTGGTCAGCCCTCTCAACTCTTAATGGGCCATGTTCACTGGGAGCACCGGTGACCCGGTAAGACACAGTGTAGCTGAAAGGTGGGGGGGCGTAACTCACACTCAGCACTAATGTTATTAGCTACTATAAACACCAACCAATATGCTCAACAAGTCCCTCCCTACCTGATGGTTTTTACAGGAACACGTAAATATGCGGAAGCAAATAACATACCGCCATCTCTTACATTGAATGAAGAAAGATAATTCTTGGATATGTCCCTTGTCTGGATCTGCACCAAAAGTTAATCCACATTTTGTTGAAATCTGTTAAGTAGTTTTTGTGTAATCCTGCTGACAAACCAACCAACATGTACGGAAACAGTGGAAAAGATAACCTCTTGGCAGTGGTACTTTCATTTCATTGACTCCTGATTTGTCTCTCTCTTCTTCTCTGATAGTTGAAAACAATTTGTAAACCTGCAGGAATCAACTCTGAGAGATACGATTT
Organism: Pagrus major; assembly: GCF_040436345.1. NCBI lineage: Eukaryota > Metazoa > Chordata > Actinopteri > Spariformes > Sparidae > Pagrus > Pagrus major. Next base: position 11,533,266 of record NC_133232.1, read on the forward strand.
AGTGTTGTTTTGTTTGTTATTTTTTGTTTCACAATAAAAGTCCCCTCCCCCTCTTTTATTGCTTTAGTGACCAATGTAGTCAGTTAGAGGCCTTCTGGGCAGGCCTGTGTGTTTGTTTTATTCCCTGTGAAGGCCCTTACTTCTCTGACTGGGGTATTTAATCAAAGGCTTTACAGGTCACAGTAGATGGAGAATTACACACTGGATGTTGATGGGCCAAGTGACTTGAGCAGGGATGAGCTTTAAATCAATATGAATAACAAATAAAATTCAGTGTGAATTAGTAATGTAAAGAAATATACTCATTCTGTTCTGTGTTTTTTATATTACTCTGTTGATTCATTCAAATGAATTGGGAGAGGAGAGGAGAGGAGAGGGGGAGTGGGATGGATTGACGGATTTCTGATGATTTCACCCCTGCATCGCCACCTAACTGGAGGTCATTTTGATGATCTTTGTGGTAACCCTTAGGTTAGGCTGAGGTTGTGGCCAGATTCATTTTTATTTGTGGAAGTCACAGCTCAGTGACCAGTATCTTTGCTGCTGAGCAGTAGACACAATAGACACAGTCCATTGCTGAAACGAACACACTGCAATAATTGAGACAGCAGAATACTTTCATTATATCAGTCAAGCAACAAATATGTAAAATATGGATCATCATCCATACTATAATTATAGGAAATGTCTTTCACATAATTATAGAATGGATGATGATCCAATTGATATGAATACCACTGTTATGAATGGCAGGTTGTAGTGTTGGACCCAAATGCGGACACCAGAGCAGGGAGCGGTTTGAAGGAGTTTATTGAAAAAACAGGAGGTGCAGACAGGTGAATGGAGGCACTCCAGCTCAGGCTAGATTCCGCTAGGGTTGCAGTGGAAACCACTCACGGTGGTGCTGGTGGATAGCGCAGGGGAAGAGGCTCAGAGGTTCTGGTACAGTGGCTCAGCAACAGAGGTGCTGGAGGCTGGGTTACTGGTGGAGTGGAGCTGTTCAGAGGGTGTCTCTTCACTGGAAAAGGAGTGGAGAAGGCAAAGTTAGATCGTAGGCAAAACTGACAAAGTCATCTGGCAGCGGGCAGGGTAAAGACCACAGTATTTCATCAGGCCCTGATTACCAATGCGCTGCAGGTGTGTGTGCCCAGCCTCTCCAGCACCTCTGAAAAAAGGTCACAACCAAGTCCGAATGTGACAAAATCTTCAACCTCCTTCCCAGTCTTCTGCTGCTCTTCTCTGGGTCACTCATCCTCTGAAGCAGCTCTTCGCTGCCAGAGTGTCTCTGGGCTAGGCAGAGCGGACAGGCCAGGGCGTCTGCTGGGTGGGCTGCCACTGGGCTGCCCTGCCACTGGCCCGCTAACTAGCCACGTGACACTGCTGCTGTAACAGCCAAAGTGGTTTGTGTGTTTACAGCTCACAATCTGCTGCATCTGCTCCACTCCATTGTTTTACAAACCAACTATCAGAAAAACCCAGGCTCAGTTAGTCTCTAGAGGAAATAGCCTGCTAGATAGGTAATTCTTGTGTCCTTTGTGTTGAGATTAAACAGTACATTCACTGTAGCCCACTGACCTCCCTCCCTCTGGTTGTCCAGGGGACTACTATGGCCATGAAAATCTTTTAGATTAATTCAGTTTTTTCGTCAGGAAGAAGGCACCTATCGGTTTGTTGGGAATTGATGGTAGGGCAGGTGTGGTTATTAGAAATTAATAATTATTGATAATAATTATTAAAATTAAATAAATAAAAATTAATAAAATTAATTTTCAAATCGTTAAAACGGGGCACCACCCTGGAATCAGGGACCAATAACCAGACCAAAATTAGTCTCAAAAGAAGGGCTCACTTTAAATGTAAATATTTGTAAAATATTTACAATTAAAGGAACAGTGAAGGAAATGAATCCGAGCACTGACCATCAAAACCAATAAATACCACAAGACATATGCACAAAATAATCACAGAAAACTTTTATGTACAATATAATAGACTGTTATTGTTAGCAAATTGATTAAATCAATAATACTTTCAATAAACAAAAATCAATCACTCAACTAAAGCAGCTAAACTATGAAACTAAACTAAGACAAACTCAAGCACAAATAACAACAAGCTTGGATGTGTGTGAAACAAGATGGCGGAGAGCCAAAATGGCAGTCACGATCTCTTGTAGGGTGACGTCACGGGGTGGCCCGTTGAAAGGACTACAAAAATGGCCGAACAGGAATTGGGGAACTCACGTTCGTTCGACTACAAAAATGGCCGAAACGTGACTTGTCACGCGTGGATACGAATTCAAAAATGATAATGATTTTGCTAAGTCATGTGTCTAGAATTCCAAAAATGGTGGACGTGAATACGTCACCTAAAGGTAGTCAATTGAACAAACGCGCAAGATTTGAACAACGGCAATGGTTACACCACCGTTGGCTTTGTGTGCACTTTGATTGCACACGAGATTGTTTATTGTTTATTATTGTTTATTGTTTATTGTTTATTAAGGATCCCCATTAGCCGACGCACAAACGCCAGGCTAGTCTTCCTGGGGTCCTTTTCAAAAAGTTCAATATGAAACAACAATTCACAGATCCAGTTACAATAAAAGAGAACGGAACAGAAGAAAAGAGAAAAACAGTTCCCAAAATGGTAACATTAAAGACTAGTAACTCTCAAGTCTGAAAAGTGACTTTACATGTTTCTTAAATGCTTTTTTACTTGGAATAGTCCTAATATTTAAAGGAAGAGTGTTCCATAACGAAATGGCCCTATATACAGAGATGAATTTGGAGGGAAAGTGACCTACTGTTCCACAAAGGTAGTCGTGCTACCACGAGGCGTCTGTCTCTGAAGTCATAAAAGGGATATATCACGAGACACAAGTATCTTATGTTATATCGAGGTTATTAACCATAAGTCTCCAACCAGTCGCTCATAAGATTGCGTGTGCGCGCATAACCCCTAATGTATGTGTATGTGTGGGTTAGTTAGAAAGAGAGAGAGAGAGAAAGACAAAGACAAAGGGCTAACGCCCTTAGCGGCGGTTAGGCTAACACTTCTGCTCCACAGAGTGGAGAGGCTCAAATCAGCTTGTGATGAGTGAAAAGGAGAAACAAACAGCATGTTTTACAACGTAAAACTAAGAGCAATTAAAAGGGACACAGCGGTCCACAAACTCACAAACAAACAATGTAGCTCACAAGCATACAATACACGCTAACTTATAGTATCTGCCCAGACACTAATTAAGCCTCACTTGTATCATGTCTTCCTTAATCCAGTTTGCCTCCTCGGCGTGGATTAAAGGCGGTTGCAGCATCCTGCGTTGGCTGTTTAAACAGCATAGTTGACGTGGGCAATAAGAAAACGGGCAAAAGTGTGCGTTTTCTGAGGAAAAATCCTCCTTCTGCAGGCGGTGAAAGAGGCTGGTTGCACAGTGTCTTTTCTGGATCCGGAGTGTGTTTGGTAAACACGGGACAGTTTTGACTCGTCCAGTGAGATGCAAGACTGCGGCCTAGGCGGATAAAACCAAACGTCTGGGTGATCCCTTTGAGTACAGTTGCGCAGATGAAAGCTGATGCTTCCTGCAGGCGCCACCTACTGGACATTAGGGTCAGTGCACTTTCCTTTGTTTACCAGGCTTTGTTAGTACAAGGAGGCCGCATTTAAGTGCAGGCCGTTCTGATGTCAGAACCATGTGGACGGTCCCAAAATCCCCCCTTTGGTCCAAAGAGTGAGGTGCTGTCCGCAGTCTTTGGAGCAACTAAGGGCCGAACAGTCCATGTAGGTGGTAAGCTGTGGGGTTAAACAGTCCATATATCTTCTGAACAGGGAAGGTGTTCAAACAATCCATGTGTGTTCCTAAAAACACGTGGGCAGGTTGAATAATCCACATGTCCTTGAGGAAAAGGAAGGGTTGTCCATACAGTTCAACAGTTCATGGTCAAAGGCTTTGTGTCTGGGCACTAAACATTCACACTGAGGCATGTCTGGGCAGATGATTTCTAACTACTTCTAGTTACAAACATCATACAGTCATTATCAACCATTAACCTTTGTCCATTCCTTTGCTGCTTTCAAAACCACCGAAACAAAAACATCAAAATGGAAAGAACCACAGAGAGAGAAGGAAAGGAGGGTGGTTAGAGGAAAGGTTAGTAGGCTTCTCCTCATCCCGAGAGGATTAGAGCTAGCCACTGATATGGTTATGGACTGTGTGCAGAATGTGCGCAAGGTTGTAATGTGAAATGCACATGTGCTGACTTAAAAGAAACAAAAACAAAAGCCGAACCAACACCTAACAGACTTGCAAGTCTGTGTACCTTCTACCTGTCTATGATAGATGGGTTAATTCCGAAGATTCAGAATTTGTTATTGCGTTGCCAGGACCCGATGTCAGATGTATCTGAAGATTGTAAAATAGTGGTAGTAGCAGATCTAAGGGTTGCTCCATTGGGGCAAAGGGGAGCTAGTATTCCCTAAGGGGTCCTACAGAAGATCTCTAAGCTACTTGCACTCAAGTTAGATCTTCTAACTGCTGACTGGATCTCTAAAGCATGCAAAAAGAGTCTGGCTCTGGAGTTGGTTTGAGTTTCTAATGCTTCAATCACCAAACTCTAGCGCTGTCCACAGGCTCTCTGGCTGGGCCCACGTGTATTTCCCATACTACCTGTGCATATTTTCAAATTTCCTGCATGTTGAGGTTTCTTGGTTTGCAGTACACGCTGACGCCATAGCGTACGGTTTCGTGGAGGTTGTGTAGGAACAATGACTTGAAAGCGGGTTCCTCCTCCAGCCCTGGTGCATTATATCCCTGGAAATATGCGGATCTCGGGCGCCTATAGTATTCTTTGGGCGATTCATGCTTCTTTTGCATGATGGCTAAGGCAGAAAGGGTGGCAGAGGCAGGATCGGTGTACAAGAAATACTCATCGCACAGAGCATGACAAAGGGCAGAATAGTGGTCTCGGGTTCCTGGTGGGAGTGTCTCCATGAAGACATGGACACTCCTGGTTGTTGTCTTTCAGACATAGATATTAGGATCGGTGCACTTTCCTTTGTTTACCAGGCTTTGTTAGTGCAAGGAGGCCGCATTTAGGCGTTAGGCTACACGCAGGCCATTCTGATGTCAGAACCATGTGGACGGTCCCAACAGGTCCCAAAAGCTGTTGAGACTTTTGTCATACGAAAATGACCAAACCAATCAAGGGGTAGAGTAGTGTGGATTTTGCAAGAAATGCAGTGGGATCCATTATAATACTCCAGGGACCCCTACAACATGCAACTCTAGGGTGCCCATGCTAGCATTAGTGCTTGCAAGCTCAAGTGGCTCTGATTACCTTGTGATTTGTCACATTAGAGTCACCGTAATTACAGGTTTTTGACTTGTTCACGTCAACATCAAAGTCAAACTTATCACTTAGAAAATTATATTTTCCTAAAAGCTTTGATGTATCCAACTTGGCACTTAACAAAGTGGTAGTAGCTAAAAAACAAACAAACACTCGTATTTCATCGTTCAGTGTAACTAAACTTAAATTTAATGGATAAAATGGTATTTTGTTAACACGTATTATTTTTTTAAACTCTCACATTTGATATACAGTATATCTTGAAGGTAACGATAGCCAAGTTATCTTCAGAAAAGTAGCCGATAGGTGCCTTCAGCTTTTTCTGTCCGTCACCTAGCATGTAATGGTAATCCCTCAAGTGCCCTCCCTCAAATTGGACTATGGCCAACCTGTAACAAGCACCTGTCTCCCCCTCAAATTGATACTCAACTCATGTCTGTGCAGGAAACCTGAGAGAAAGACGTTTTTAAAAGTCTGTGTGTTTAGCTCTAAGTACTTTTGTAGCTTATAACTGGATTTCTTTAGTTTCTCTCATCCTATTTGTACTTTAAAACATCTGCTGTGTTTTACTGTTTCATCACGTATGCTTTCAGCTGTTTCGGGAGTCATGTTTAGTTACTGCTGGTGAAAACACATTTCCTGTAATGCTGCTTCATCATAAAAGCTCTTAAATGACTAAATAACGGGGGGCTTTTATTGTGAAGAAGTTCTAGGAAATGAGACGTGTATGTAACTGAATTAGCGGAGCCATTTTGTAGGCGGTGATACTTTGATAGTAATGCGGAGATCGAGACAAGCGCATCATTGATACGCCTTCAAGCAGGTAGTCCAGTTGTGGTGGACTGTGGCAGCCACACCGAGTCAAACCGATTAGAGCCAGGCCGACAGATATAATGGAAAAATGGCAATTATGTCTGAATTAACACAACAAGAATGCTTGTAAGTACCACGTATAAATGTAAAGGCCCATTATCACAGCTCATGTTAATACCAAGGGCAAAAAGGCTACTGGCGTGATTCTGGTGCTAATGGTTAGAATACATCCTGTGCAGATTATAGTATATATTCACAGCTAACTCCACTCTATTCCCCTGCTCAATTGGGTCATTGATCATAGAAATACTAATGCATACTTCCCTTCAATTTCATTCAGAAGCTGACATATCTTTCCCAATTTCTGGTGTAATGTAAAAGCCACTATGTGTAGAATTTAAAATATGGCACCCCCCAGTGGTCATATCAAACACTACACTGACTTTCCTTCAATGTATTAAAATAGTAAACTTAACCCACTATGGTACGATGTTGCCTCTGGGCAACATACCCACTTTTTGCCTTTTACACTCACAACAAATATCCCCAGTTATGATACAATACTTAAAAAAAGAGGCAGGACCATAAGGAAGCAAAAGCAGTGTTTGAATTTGTCACATGAGTCTCTGGAGGCTATGATGAATGCCTGTTTTGCAGACTTTCTCGCAAGGATCAGCTCAGCCATTTCTCTCCACAAAAATGGTCAGAAAACGTCTTTTCCTGCCTTTTTTAGTCAGGAAAAAAAAATTGTAGCAGGTAGAAAGAGGCAGTCTGGTAAAATGTCCCTCACGAGTAGCCGCACTTTACTTCCGGGTCTTAATTGACCAGCTGGGTTAGCATACATAAGCCGTGGCATGTTAACGTTCTCCCTCTCTGCTCCTTGGTGCGTGACTGAGTCAGCGTATGTGTGTCTGCAGTCCTGGTCCAGCTTGGTGCCGGTTTCTCCCCGCTTCTCCGCAACTGTCAGCGGGTGTGTGTCTGCGGTCCTGGTCCAGCTTGGTGTCGGCTTCTCCCCGCTTCTCCGCGACTGTGGCAGCGTGCGTGTGTCTGCGGTCCAGGTCCAGCTTGGTGTTGGTGTGTCGGTGACAAAACTTTATGGAGGTAAAAGGCGGACTTTGTTTTATATTGTGTATTTTATTTTTTACAGTGGTTTAAATTGTTTGTTCTGTTTCGTTGCAGACTGCCACTGCTGTTTTGTTTTGCTTAGGTTTTGCTTTTGTTTTGCATTTGTTTTGCATTTGTTTTACTTAGGTTTTGTTTAGCCTGTTTTATTTTGGTTGTTTAGTAGTTTTCCTGTGTAGGTTGTTTTGTTTTTCTCTTGCTTAAAATTAACTCCTTTTGGTTTTTCCCACTGAGAACTAATAGAGCTGCATTGTTGCATTTTAATGAGAGTAACGTGTTTTCTCTCTCTCTCTTCTGTGTATGAGTGCTGTAGGGGCAGCGGCAAGCATGGCCGGCCTGACGGTGGAGGGTTTGGTGGCAGAGTCTCTCACCTGTACTTCACACCCCCCCTGATTTCGTGTGCTTGGTAATTTTTTGCACTTTCCTCACTATTTATAGTTGATTCCCTTCTTTTGGTTTGGTTTTGCTGTGTGTGTGCGTAGGGCACTGGAGTGGGGTGAGTACTCTGTCCCAGTGTGAATTGTCCCTTTACTGTCTGCGGCCTCGGCCGCCCATCCTCAGCACTCTTCTACAGTTATTTTAACAATAGCCCTAATAAATTGTTCCTTGTTTTATATGATTAATTGATGTTGTCTGCGCTCTACTAAAGTCTGTTATCTTGGTGGGAAAAAATCCTTGTCTCAGTCCATCATTGAGTTAACTATATCAGAAAAAGAATCTGTGGCATCTGTACTGGTTGACTGGAGCATTTAAAGGACCAGTTAGAGCTTAAGTTGTTAGGTGAGATCGCGGGCCTTGCCACGATCTGGTCACAAAATGATTCGCAATAATGAGTGAGTAAAGCTTAGTTTAATTATTTAGTTATATATAATAGTTTCATGTACTTTATTTGCTAATTAAGTGATGAAAACTTGTCTTGAGGCAACATCATACCATTATGGTAAATTGCAAATGTTGCCTTGAGGCAACACCTTGCCATTATGGATTCACCATGACATTTTGGTATTGTCTATTTAGCTATTTAGCTATAGCTATATGTTCAAAAGCATACCAGTCATCATAATTAACTTTTTATCTCGACAATTTAACCAAGATAAATTTTATGTTAGTTGTAGTAAAGTAACGTTCAGGCTATTACTGTAGACTGTACGCTATAGTCTACTATTACAGTGAACTTTGTGTCTTCTTTGCAGAGCACATGCTTATATTTTCCACACATTTTCCCTCCATTTACAGAATGAACGTAACATCGTTCTATGCCTCTACCTATGCTTCACTGCTGAGAAGAACTGCTTCATGAATTTCCATAAGCAGTGAGCCAAAGATGGCAGCAACACAACAAATGATGGCAAAACAGGTCAGGAAAGACACAGGAGACTGACAGACACTGATGAAACTGAAAACAAGCATTCAAATGAAGCACCAATGATCAAACACTGGAATTTGACATATCTTTCTTATTTTGCACAAGGTTATGATAGTTTGTTTTGTTAAATAGTTCATGTAAAGTTAGATGAAATATGCTTAGATTCTTCAATGTATTGATTCTAATGGGTTGTTCCCAGTAGGTGATTTGTTAGTATTTAACAGGGGGGATGGCCCAATGGGAGCACCACCCTGCCCTGACACACCTATGTACACCTCCCAAAGGACATTGTTGACGCCTTAACCATAACTGTGACACTTCTAATTCTACAATTCCATTTGATCCAGTTCCCTACTCCCTCCCTACTACAATTGTCTTTTTTTTTATAACTGTATTAAAGTAATGAGTAAATACACCTTTGAATTGTATGCAGTGGACTTCAACGGGGGATAAAACAGCTGGTGTCAGGAAATGTAACAGCTACCTCACTAATGGTTCAACTATAAACCAGCACAAAAATGACAATTACCAACATAACATAAGCCACCATGTTCTGAACAGACACACTAAAAACACTTACAAAAAGTAACATTTTAGTTTTACAACATAAATAGCAAACTTACTATTGATATTAAACTGTAAGAAAAAACTCATCTCTGAAAATACTTGAACATTACTAAAAATAAATATGAAATATTTACACCCCTGATATAACCAGCAAATGGAGTGGAGTCTATGAATAAAGAACAAGTCTGTGTTCTCTGTGAAAACCATTTGAGAGAACCCAGCGGGAACGTTTCAGAAGCCGAGCCTTTTGCCTGCCCGATTTTGTTGACTTGCTCAGATTTTGTTGATCTGGTCATTTTTCATTTTCATACAATCGGGAGTCTGCACAGGGTGTTTTATTTTGAAAATTGACCGGATGCTCTATGCCGTTCCTGTGTCTCTGACTTCCTGCCGGCGTGATCTGCTCTTTGCAGCTTGTTGTGGCTTCCGTCAAAATAGACCAGGCAGGGGCGCTGTTTAGCTCAGTTGGTAGAGCGGGCGTCCCATGTGCAGAGGCCTTGCCCTCACTGCAGCAGCCCTGGGTTCGAGTCCCAGCCTGGGGCTCTTTGCTGCATGTCACTCCCCCCCTCTCTCTCACCCTGATTCCTGTCTGTCTTCAGCTGCTCTATCAATAAAGCCATGAAAAGGCCAAAAAAAAAAAATAAAAAAATAAATAGACCAGGCAGCTGGAACGCAAAGCAGCCGTGCGTGGCTTGACTGCACCGGAGCTGATCGCGGCCGCTTGTGATTTGTAACACACTATCTGTTACTAGGGGATGGAGAGTGATGCTTTTTGGTAATTTTGCTAACAAGGGGGACGGCATTCCCCCTCATCCCCCCTCAAATCGCCTACTGGTTGTTCCACAATGGTACAAACATTCAGACATGTAATCTCATGAAGAGTTATGAGGGCCCGAGCACTGACCAGTGCGAGGCCCTATTGGATCTGTAAGGATTATTAGGGCCCGAGCACTGACCAGTGCGAGGACCTATTGGATCTGTAAGGATTATTATTATACTTCCACCCACGAAATTGCACATTTGGCGGCCTAAACATACCCCAAAACTCACCAAACTTGGAGCATATGTCACATCTGAAAAAATTTGATAATTCAACATCATTGGGTGTGGGTGTGACCAGGGTACTCTCTAGTGCCCCCTGGAATGAATCCCCGCCTCCAACATGCACATACATTAACGAAATTCGGTACGCATATGTATTATGACCAGACACACAAAAAACTCCCTTGGACCCAGACCCTCAGTCCAACAGGAAGTCTGCCATTTTGATTCAAAGCGGCCATTTTGACCCATTTCCGGCCTCATACTTTAACAAACTTGTCCTACAGATTTAACACCACAGACTTCACATATGAATCGGCAACTACAGGGAAAGAGTACCTCGCCCGGTATGGGGGCACCAGGGCCCTCCCCTGGAGCAAGACCCGGGGGTGGAGCTCGCCGGCGAGCGTCTGGTGGCCGGGCCTTGGCCCATGGGGCCTGGCCGGGCTCAGCCCGAAAGGACAACGTGGGGCCGTGTCCCTGTGGACTCACCATCCACAGGGGAGAGCGATGGGGTCGGGTGCAATGTACATCGGGCAGTAGGCGAAGGGGGGGACCTGGGCGTCCTGACCCCCGGCTTCGCAGACTAGCTCTCGGTACATGGAATGTCACCTCTCTGGCGGGGAAGGAACCGGAGCTGGTGCGGGAGGTAGAGCGGTACCAACTAGATACAGTTGGGCTCACCTCCACGCACAGCGCCGGTTCTGGAACCAAACTCCTTGAGAGGGCTGGACTCTCTCCTTTTCCAGAGTTGCCCAGGGTGAGAGGCGCCAGGCGGGCGTAGGGATACTCACAAGCCCCTGGCTGAGCGCCGTTCTCCCCGAGGGACGAGAGGGTCGCCTCCATGCGACTGCAGGTTGCTGGGGGCAAGGCTCTGACTGTTGTCTGTGCGTATGCACTGAACAGCAGCTCAGAATACCCGGCCTTCTTGGGGTCCTTGGGTGGTGTCCTGGAAGGGGCTCCACCTGGGGACTCCATAGTACTCTGGGGGACTTTAACGCTCACGTGGGTGACGATGGGGAAACTTGGAGGGGGGTGATTGGGAAGATCTGAATCTTCTGTGCTAGTCATGGATTGGCCATAACAAACACCATGTTCGAGCATAGGGTGGCTCATAAGTGTACCTGGTACCGGGCCACCTTAGGCCAAAGGTCGATGATAGGCTTTGTGGTTGTATCATCGGACCTGCGGCCGTATGTCTTGGACACTCGGGTGAAGAGAGGAGCGGAGCTGTCAACTGATCACCACCTGGTGGTGAGTTGGATCAGGTGGCGGGGAAGGCTGCCGGACAGACCTGGGAAACCCAAACGGGTAGTGAGGGTGAACTGGGAACGTCTGACGGAGGCCCCGGTCCGTCAGGTCTTCAACTCCCACCTCCGGAAGAACTTTTCGCTCATCCTGGGGGAGACTGGGGACATGGAATCCGAATGGACCATGTTCAGAGCCTCCATTGTAGAGGCGGCCGCTAAGAGCTGTGGTCAGACGGTCATTGGTGTCAGTCGGGGCGGCAACCCAAGGACCCGCTGGTGGACACCAGCGGTGAAGGAAGCCGTCAAGCTGAAGAAAGAGGCCTTTCGGCTTGGCTAGCCCAGGGGTCTCCTGAAACAGCAGACTGGTACCGGGAGGCCAGGAGGGCTGCAGCTTCGGCGGTCACTAAAGCAAAAACCCGGGTGTGGGAGGAGTTCGGTGAGGCTATGGAGAAGGACTTTCGGTTGGCCTCAAGGAAGTTCTGGCGAACCATCCGGCGGCTCAGAAAAGGGAAGCGGGCCTCAGCACAGGCTGTTTTCAGTCGGGGAGGGAACCTGCTGAACCGGACTGGGGATATCGTCAGGCGGTGGAAGGAACACTTTGAGGACTGAAGACTCATCCATATCCCTGGCAGAGGTCACTGAGGTAGTCAAGAAGCTCCCCAGTGGCAAGGCGCCAGGGGTGGATGAGATCCGCCCTGAGATGCTGAAGGCTCTGGACATTGTTGGGCTGTCATGGCTGACACGTCTTTGCAGTGTCGCGTGGAGGTCGGGGACGGTACCTCTGGAGTGGTAGACCGGGGTGGTGATTCCCATTTTTAAAAAGGGGGACCGTAGAGTGTGTGCCAATTATCGGGGTATCACACTGCTCAGCCTCCCCGGGAAAGTTTATTCCAGGGTGCTGGAAAGGAGGGTCCCTCCGATCGTCGAACCTCTGATTCAGGAGGAACAATGCGGATTCCGTCCTGGCCGTGGAACAGTCGATCAGCTCTTTACCCTTGCAGGCTTGCTGGGGGGGTGGGGGGTGGAGAGGGGTCATGGGAGTTTGCCCATCCAGTCTTCATGTGTTTTGTAGACTTGGAGAAGGCCTTCGACCGGGTCCCCTGGGGAGTTCTGTGGGGGGTACTGAGGGAGTATAGGGTACCGGGGCCGTTGGTACGAGCTATCCAGTCCTTGTACGACCAAAGTGAGAGTTGTGTCTGTATACTCGGCACAAAGTCGAATACGTTTCCAGTGGGTGTTGGACTCCACCAGGGCTGCCCCTTGTCTCCGATCCTATTTGTGATATTCATGGACAGGATCTCAAGGCGCAGCCATGGTGAGGAGAGTGTCCGGTATGGGAACCTCAGAATTGCGTCTTTGCTTTTTGCGGATGACGTGGTTCTGTTGGCTTCCTCAGCCCGTGACCTCCAGCAGGCATTGGGGCGGTTCGCAGACGAGTGTGACGCGGTCAGGATGAGGGTCAGCACCTATAAATCTGAGGCCATGGCTCTCTGCCGGAAAACGGTGGATTGCCCCCTCCGGTTGGGGAGTGAGCTCCTGACCCAAGCGAAGGAGTTTAAGTATCTCGGGGTCTTGTTCACGAGTGATGGGAGAATGGAGCATGAGGTGGACAGACGGCTTGGTGCAGCATCTGCAGTATTGCGGGCATTGTACCGGGCTGTCGTGGTGAAGAGGGAGCTGAGCTGCAAGGCGAAGCTCTCGATTTACCGGTCCATCTATGTTCCAACCCTCACCTACGGTCACGAGCTGTGGGTAGTGACCAAAAGAACGAGATCGCGGAACCAAGTGGCTGAAATGAGTTTCCTCCGTAGGGTGGCTGGGCTCAGCCTTAGGGATAGGGTAAGGAGCTCAGACATCCGGAGGGAGCTCGGAGTAGAGCCGCTGCTCCTTCGCGTCGAGAGGAGCCAGTTGAGGTGGTTCAGGCATCTGATTAGGATGCCTCCTGGGCGCCTCCCCATGGAGGTTTTCCGGGCACGTCCAACTGGGAGGAGACCCCGGGGCAGACCCAGAACTCGCTGGAGAGACTACATATGTCATCTGGCTTGGGAACGCCTCGGGATCCTCCCGGAGGAGCTGGAGAGTGTTGCTGGGGAGAAGGAGGTCTGGAGCTCCCTACTGAGCCTGCTGCCACCGCGACCCGACCCCGGACAAAGCGGAAGTTGATGAGATGAGATGAGATGAGACTTCACATTCACTCAGTCTCATCCTCAGACCTAGAACATTAAACGTTATCAAAAGCTTTCGCCTCCATTACACCTGGTGGGCGTGGCAGTGTGGTCAATTTCGATCCCTCACCATAAGCAGGAAGTCCTTACAACTTCAACATACAAATTCCCATCTACACCAACTTGATCACACATGTAGAGAGGTTTGCTCTGACTATGTCTATGCATCAATACTGTCTCATATCCATAGTGTCCCCTAACACCGGGTCATGTGAACAACAACTTTCTCCGATCTTCATGAAATTTGCAGGACTCATAGGTCTCATCGATTTAGACAGGAATTCATTTCCTGGAATTTCTCGCCCCAACAGGAAGTCGGCCATCTTGGATTGCGTGCGGCCATTTTCATTTTTCCAACATACAATTTCACAACTACACCAAATTCGTCACACATGTAGAGGGTTTCGCCCTGAATATGACTATGCATCAATAATGCATCATATCCATAGCACCACCCACTGGACACAGTAAGTCACTGAAAATGTCACTGTTGTGTTTTGGGTCACATGCATCCCATTTAGGTAGGAACCTTTCGACAGGCAACGAGTGAGCACACATCTGGCTGCGCACCCTCCGACGGCACCACGGCCCGATGTACATGGGTCGAGGGCCCGTTCATCACTGCTTGCAGTTTTAATTTTTGAATGTTTTTACATTCCAAATGGTATGCATTGTGACCTGTTGAGGCTATTGAGTATTTTTCCATGTGTTTTTAAATAATATATAATAATAAAATAATGAATATCTTTTTGAAAATTTCTTTAGATGATGTTTATTTGGTCTATTTTAAGACAAAAACCCCCCAGTTGTTTCCAAACTAGCATCGTAATGCGTGTTTGCAACATTGTTTTTAATATTTCAGTATAAGGCCTTTGTGTGGTTCTGGTTGACCTAACAAACAATACTTAAACTGCTGACCAGGCACTGGCTGACACACACACACAGACACACACACACACACACACACACACACACACACACACACACACACACACACACACACACAGCAACCAGCAGATCAATATTTATGAGCTATCATGCTCCTGACAAAGCAGGAAATTATGGCAGCCAATCAGTACAGTCTAAAGCTTAGAAATGCTATTTTATTGTATGCTAATTGATTAATCAATTAATCGTTCATCAGCCTCTCCTGTGTTTCTTCCAGGGTTCTGCTTCCAGAATACAATACTGGCTTAATTCTGTCTTCATAAAGTAAAACACTGGTGGCATGGTAGTACAAAAGTTGCTCTGTCTGCAGTAGCATGTTAGGGGTTCAGCTAAACTCACTGTGCGGAATGATATAATTTCTCAGTTGTTTAAGAATTGAATTATATCAACTTGATGCAAAGACAGAGAGATCTGTATCCACTTTTGAATTCATCAGAGACAGATAGAAAGTCACAGCCAGAGGAGCTGTGGCTTGTTGATACCTGACAAACATATTCTGTAGCACACTGTAGATAATCACATATGTAGAATCCCTTCTAACATGGATTCAAGGCTGGTTTACCAACTGCGAATCTGTCCCTGGGTCCGAAAATGTTCAGGCTCCTGAATACTTCATATTTAATTTGTGACAGTTGCTTTGTGGCAATTTGATTACGTTTACATTTACATATGGATATGTACCACCAAAGCAGAGTATCAGGAGAAATGATCGATCCAATTGCCAGAATAAATGTTGGCAAAGTAAGTTATTGCAAAACCACAGATAAGTTCAAACATTATATTTCTTGATGGTGCAACTTTAAGTTTCTTTAGGTTCAATTTTCAGGTTTTCACTCATAACAGTGCTGTGGTTATGCTCTGGTTATATTAAGGCACAAAAACCACTTGGTTAGGGTTAGGAAAACATCATGCTAATCAAACTATGACATCCTACCTACCACTGTTAGCATCAGTTTTGCATGTGAAGGGCTGCATGGTCAAGTTAGCAATAATACCTAATAAGCAATGTCCAGTTGGACTTTCAAAATAAAGCTTACTGCTAGTTTACTTACTAATGTCACATTATTTAAAAACAATTCACTCTTGACTCTTCATCAGAAACAGGACATGAACTCTGGGATTGGCGGGAAAGTTTAGTGTATGTGTTGAGTGTCTTTGCTTGCACAGCCTGGACCATATCACACCTACATGTGATATCAGTGAGCATATGTGTAAGCACCATTCATCAGCCATGTTGTAGTCCCCCTTGATCAGCCATTTTGTTTGTAGTCTTTCTTTGTCCATGCCATGCGGCATGGCACTTTGTGTGTGTGTGTGTGTGTCTGGAAGAACCAAGCAAAATGGTGGCAAGGGTTCACACACACACAATCTACACACGAGACGATCTACTGTAAATAAAGATCTTAGTATTTATCATAATAAATAATTACCCCTGATAGTCATTAATTATTATTGATAGCCAAATTTAACCCAAATGCCCTATGCCCTGCATAAAAGCTCAACACTCAATACCATGCTGATTTGATACGTTGTTATTCACATGATTACCAGTAACCTGTATATTCATCCATGTCTTGCCATCCCTGTTTTATTTCAACTATTGGCCATTTCTCAATGGATAGAATTGAATAAAATTTTGATGCATTTCATTGTAGTCACCAGTTTAACAGTATCTTCCAGGGAAGCTGCCAACAAAGATGCTAAGAATATTTTGCCTAGATAAAAAAATTACATGAATTTGCATTTGTTCTCCTTCTCCTTCAAACACTTGCAAACAGTGGAACGTTTAGTAATACATTGGGACAAGTAGTAGCAAAGTTTTTATTATATGTCTGCATCTTCACCATGCATCAGAGAAAACTGTCAACTCCACTCTAACCAGAGCAATGAAATGCAAAACATGGCCATCAAAATGATTGGAAAGTGGATTTTAGTAAAAATGTTAATACTGTGCAGCAGTGCAAGAGACTGTCCCAAGATGAGACATTGTGAGGTGATGAGAGCCACTGAAATCACTTTAAGGTCTTTGTGGGCCTTCAGGGCTAAAATGGTTAAACATAAGACCGTATTCTCAGAGTGGCTCTTTCACACAGTACCAATGATATCTCCGCTGCCCAGTCATTCAGTGTGAATGTGTGCGTATGTGTGTGAGGTTGTGTGTCAGTGATTGGTTTCTGTTTTATGGACTGGCTAGCAGAGTGCTAGTAATCCGTAGAAATAAATCTGCTTTATTCGACCTTAGTGTTAACTCCAATAAAACACACTTTACTGCTCGGAGGAGACACACACCTATACACACACACACACACACACACACACACACACACACACACACACACACACACACACACATATGTGCACACACACCCACATCCACCTACACACACACGCACACACACACACACACACACACACACACACACACACACACACACACACTCACTCAAACCATGGCCAGCTATCAGGTCATAGCCGGCCTCTTGACAACATTTATAAGGACACAGACGGAAGCCTTCTCTCCAGCCAGAGTCCACTCACATTCCTTCAACTAATGAAACTGTGAGCTGTTGTCCTTTGGCCACACGTTGTAGACAGGCACGAGGAAGATAAGCATACACACCTTACACAACTTTTGAGAGTCTACCACCTTTACAAAATGATTAATTTCTCTGTGTTTTCTATTTAGTGTTGCAAACAGTTTTATGCATTCTGTGATTCTTCAGTTCTTATGTAAATTTGCCAAAGATATATTCCCTTCAGTCTTGTTTGATTGAGCAACACCTGCAGTTACTGGTCATTGCAGCACATGTGTTGTAATCAGGGGCGGGCTGGCCATAGGGAGGTTCGGGAGTATTCCCGAATGGCCGGTCTGTTCCAGGCTGAACCGGCCGGTGGTCGGAACATTTTTTTACCCCATAAAACGGCCGCAGGTGGCACAGAGTGGAACGTCAGACTGGGTCAATCTAATATTTTGCATATTAAGGGGGGATACGAGCGGCCCCTCCCAACTTGAGCTGATCCTTGTTTCTATTGAAATGTGATTGGCTCAGCCGCTCAGTCAGTCATTAAACCGTTATTTTCCTGTTTAAAAAAAAGAAAAAAAGAAAGAGGAGCAAAAAAATTAAGGGCAAAAAAGAAAAAAAGGTTAATACAGGATGCAGCCAAATGCGCCAAATTAACAGAGCTTTTCCGTGGTGGAGGGGCCAAGGTCAGCGCGGCTAGTGTCAGCCAGGCCAGTGACGACACGGGACCCAGCAGCTTCGGGCAGACAATTAATGCCGGTATGTCGGGGTGCGTCGGGTCGGGTTGTAATTTTCAGGCCCATTGAGAACTCTAGTTTGTGTTTTTGGATGTGTTCAGGGCACACAGAACTAGGCTTTCCGCCGATCTGATCGGCTATATCGGATTGGCCGATATTTTGCATTACATTTTATGCAATTTATGAAATCGGCCGTAATGTTTTGTTTTTTTTCTTTATTGACAATAGATCGGCCGTAATGCCTTAATTCACCGATCCGATCAATGACGTCATTGTCTTGTTGAAACTTTTTGCAGATGCTCCCGTTGCATAGATTGCAGATGGCTTGTGTTTTATCTGTCTCATTTACTCCGAAGAAGTTCCACGACACAGACATGTTTGTTTGCTAGTGATGATGTTGCTAGCTAATGATTCAAGATTCAAAAAATGTTATTGTCCGTCACATAGTGACAGGGCTCAAAACATAAACGCCACAAAGACATAAAAAACATATTTAAACCAATGAGACGTGTTTGTTTTGCTTTAAACAAACAAACAAAGCAAAACAAAAATGGACAATAAAGTTTTTTGATCGGATCGTGATCGGTTATCGGTTTATTTAAACTCACTAATCGGTGCTCGGCCCCAGAAATCCTGATTGTGTAAAGCCTACACAGAACATTAAAGGTAGCCTATCAGCAATGTTACACTATACGTGCATAAATCATTAATCTGCTTTATCAATTACAAATAAAATCCATACTGGCTGACCAGAAAAACGCACAAATTTCCTTATTGCAAAAGAAAACATATTAGTTAGGAATTCTATGGTCCAGTCACCTTCATTCTCCACCACATGCAACCTTTAAATCATACAGCTCTTTTACACTTATCATTAAACACACACACACAGTTGTTTTGATTGTTGAAAAAACATAGTGTGTGAGTATGAGTATGCATAGTATGTGTGAGCATATGTACTTCAATACACTCTACTGACTGACTAATCTGTGTGTGTTGTGTTTAATATCATTAGATTGTTTTTATACTGCAAATAAAGTATTTGTGTTAAAATTACGGTTCCACTTGCGCCTGTCATGCGATCGGATAAAAGGCCTCTCCAAACCAAGCTCCCGGGCTGAATTTCAACCCCAGCCCGCCCCTGGTTGTAATAATAACAGGTCCCCAAGTTCCGTGCTAAATGACGTGTGTATTGGCCAAGTTAAGTTGGAGGAAGTCTGAGGATTGTGGATTTAAAAAGAAAAAAATTGTTTGCAACTATTAAATCAAGAATCGGTTGTGCTTCTGCCTGAATGGAACTGATAGCCATCACAACTGTTACAGACTGACCAAGAAAATAAGTAACTCCCCAATTTGCCCGCACACACACACACACACACACACACACACACACACACACAATGATAGTTTGTTTTTGTGTTTCTGCAAGCCCCTGACATATAATGTTAATTCAGCTGCAGTTAACCGAATGATACATACATCATCATCATACATGTTTCAACAAATTGTGCATGTTTTCCAGGTGCAGCCCTGTGAGGAGTCACCATGCCACCAAGCTCCAGCACCACCTCCTTCACAAGGATATGTGCCAAATAAACTTTCCTGTGCCAATTTCTGGTGTGACCAGTGTTTTTCTTAGATATATGCACTGAGACACTTAAGGTCAATGCCCTGCTGCAGTTACCGAAAAGACAAGCGGAAAGGAACCTTAAAAATTACAATTAGAATATTGGTGGTAGGATAATTTATAACTTATAAAATAATTATGTATTACACAATATGTACATGCTATAAAATACGGTTGAAGCTGTGATGTTTACACTTCAGGACAAAAAAGAAAAAGTCCCAATTTTGCTGGCTTTTCCTTCCTTTATTTTCATTGGGAGGACATCATGAAAACATATAGGTCAGGGGTGGGCAACATTTCTTCTCCAAAGGGCCGTTCTGACTTACTAAATGTATGCGAAGGGCCACATATTGGGTAATTAAATCGAAACATTAAACACATAGTGCTGAATTATGTTTAACTAATTCTCAGTACCAAATGCAGAACTAAATGAAGAAAAGATCAGCCTAATATTAACTATTCATGAACAAACATGACTACACTACATTCACTTATTTTCAGTTTTACAGATGTAACTGCAACTAACCTATGAAAATGAATTATAACTCTAAGGTATTTATGAATGACAACATGAAAAGCAATGCTTACTAGGCCTGGGTGATAAAACAATAGAAATATGTATCGGCGTCATCAATAGTAATAAGAAAATAGTTTGATAAAATGTTCGATATTTTCACAGGTATACGGTTTACTGCACATAGAGAATACGCCCTGGCTTATAAACAGCTTATAATATCCCTTGATAATGGAGCGTGCTACAAGTGACACACGAACAGCCAATCATTTTAGGTGTGTAGTTCGGTTGCACCATCGCCATGTTACTGACAGCGACAGAAGAGGGTGTCAGAGGTGTTACTGTGGACTGGGCCATAGTTTGCCCATGTGTGATATTGGTGCACACACACACACACACACACACACACACACACACACACACACACACACGCACACATACACACATGCACAGTTGTCAAGTATAACGTCACAGCTCCTGGAAGAGAAATGTGGCATGTGTGCAGCAGTAGAAAAAAGCAAATAAAGCAAATAATGTTATCAGTAATTTAACAGCAGGCTGATATGGCCTATTGATCTGTGCACTGGAATTTTTTATCTCCTCAACACAATGAACCCCCCCCCACACACACAGCACACACACATACAAAAAAACAAGCCATGAACAGCAATGTGACAAGACCAAGGTTGTTCAAGTTATGTAGCTGCAAATGAGCAGCTAGAAGTAGGGGAGCCTTGAGGAACCTTTTGGGGTTCTTCAACATTGCCTCTGTGGAGGAACCTTTCAGTTCAAAACGATTCCTCAAGAAACCCCTGTGGAGAAGTTCATAATAATAATAATAATAATAATAATAATAATAATAATAATAATAATAATGACATTTCACAAATGTTTTACATTTTATTTAACCTCAATATATTCATTTATGATACATACAATACAATGAAGCAAGTTTATACTTATTATGACTAAATGAGGATTAGCTAGTATCTAGTAGTCTATCTAACAAAAACTGATAGCTGGTTGCTATTAATAACATGACAGATTAAGTTCTACATGTTCCAGCTTTACAAGGATGTTAGAGAGAGAGAATAAACAAGAAACATTTCTTATTAAGTGGAAAAAAGGTTAAACTCTCCTTTAACTCTCCTTTAGTAGCTAATATAGCTAAAGCTAGCATTAGCTACTATGTGTCTGTTAGCATTGCTAATGTTAGCTAACAGTATAGAAATAGTAAAGCTACATATTTTACACTGTTTACACTGACCACGAGCGTCAGCACAGTCCGGATCTCTTCACTCGATCTGGGGAGAATGTGATGGTGCGACAGTGCTGATTTGGCTTTGCTTATATCTCTTACAATTGAAAGGTGTCTATGGAATAAAGATGGCTCAAGAAAAATGAAAGTACACATAACATGGCTGGTTTGAATGTTTATCATAACGTGGATTTATGAAAAACATTTTATATTAAGTGGAATAAAATGTGTGAGAGGCTTCATTTTACAGTCTGGCTTTGTTTCACAGCCTCACCGTCTGGGTCACCAGTTGCACCTGCTTTCAAAATGTTCGCACACATGGGTCAGAGTTTGCTCACAGGTGTGCACATTCTCCCATCAAGTTTGTTTTTATAGATCATAACTTTGTGTGGGAAGTGGCATACGCCTCTTTCAGGCACCATTTTGTACATACACACAATGTTTATAAATGAAACCCCAGATGGTCAATTTTTTGACCGCGGGGAAGTCTCAGTTGTCCTTAAAGAAAGCAATCCCAAACTGTCTTTATTAGACCACCTTAGCCTAATCAGCAGTGTTGTATAAAGTAGCCTACCCAAAGTCATACTTGTAAATCAAAAGTAAAAAATATAAATAAATAAATATTTGGTGAAAGTCAACCATATGAATAGAACTTGAGTAAAAGTCTAATCTGATATTAAATGTACTTAAGTACCAAAAGTAGTTCTAGCGATAAATGTACTCAAGTAGTCCTATCAAAGATGTAAAGTAAATCATATTTACATGTATGTGGGCCTATATGCTATAACTAGGGGTTGATTGATTAATGGCCTGGTCGATTATCAGATCTGATAGCATTTTCGGCATGTTTTGTTGATAAAATAAACTGATTTAAATATGCTACTTTGGCTCTGATGCAGCATACAATCTGCAAGAACAACTAGTAACTAAAGTCATCAAATAAATGTTTAGGAAAAGTAAAATATTTGCCTTCAAATCTAAAGGAGTGGAAGTATGAAACAGGAAATGGGAATACTGAAGTAAGTAGTAGTAGCTCAGAATTGTACTTAAGTACAGTACTTGAGTAGTTGTACTTAGTAACATTCATTCACTGGCAATGAGAATTGCAAATCGTTCATATCCAATAGTTTAGACCTCTTGAAAACAATGGATAAACTTCATGATCTTTTCACTTTACATGAAGGGTGTAGATCTCATGTAAAATTTTAGTCATTGCTGTGTGATAATTGGAAAACCATATCTTCTACAATGACTGTGCAGAAACCTCAGTCACCCTCAATTATTACTGATTCAGCTCCATCTATTGGTTTTGGGGGGATCTATAGAGATCAGTGGTGATCCTATTTCGCTCCACATTGCATCCTTCTCTGTGGCTGTCTTGTCTATTATATCCCTATGATTTGTGCTTTTATTATTCACTATTTAAATCCTGGGAAAATGCAATTTTCTCTCAAACTTTGCAGCAGGTATTCAGTTTTATTTAAGATACACAGATCCTTAAGTATGTAGCCTGTTGGGGAACCCCTCCATTCACCTCTTCAACTGCTTAAAGAGCAACCAAGAAATAATAAGCACCTTCCCTTCTCATTATTGGGGCGGCTGTAGCTCAGGAGGTAGAGCGGGTCGTCTAGTAATCGGAAGGTCACTGGTTCGAATCCCGGCTCCCCTCAGCTACATGTCAAAGTGTCCTTGAGCAAGATACTGAACCCCAAATTGCTCCTGATGAGCAGTTGGCGCCTTGCATGGCAGCCTCCGCCATCAGTGTATGAATGTGTGTGTGAATGGGTGAATGTGCCAAGTATTGTAAAGCGCTTTGAGCTGTCAGTAGACTGGAAAAGCGCTATAGAAATGCAAGACCACCACCACCATTATCTTGAGTCCAAAAACTGGTGTCTCACCTTCGGCAGGAGTGTTTGGGTTTTATGCAGTTTTATTACAGGAAGCTGTGTTCTTCACTGTTTTTATTGGTTCCTATGGTGCCAAGAATACACAACAAGCCAGACTCTTTCAATCCTATGCATGATCTTAACATTGCTAATATCACTTAAGATTCTCACATGTACTGCATCCATGTTAAACATTCAAAATATGAAGGGAGGCTAAAGGTCAACTGTTATTTTACAACTAAAACCATTTTCTGTCATATCTTCCATGACCTGGTACATGCCAAGACATCCATGTGCAAAGCAAGATGAAGCCTTCATGACAGACAAAGGAAAAGCCACATCAAGGTCTTGGTTCACGTCTGCCTCTGACTCCCCTGCAAACAATGTGGACCCCCACCTCAGCTGTATGCCTTTCACTCCTTCCACATTGGTCCTGCCCTTTCGGTCCTGGCATCCACTCTGAAAGCTATGGGTCACTGGTCGTCTGCAGCCTAGAATATTAGATTTACATCTATTACACAGAATGAATGAGATAATCTAAGCTCAAAAGCTATGAGCTCTGATACTTAGAGAGATGGACATAAATCCTAATTTTGTGACTGTTAAAACACTGCATTTGAGTGGTTGGCGTATGCACTGTACTGATTTATTTAGGTATGACTTCACTTGATGCATGCATGCATCTTTCAGATAATGCTTCTAAGGTCTGCAGAAGCCTTGCTGCTTATACTGATTATTCACATTATCGTAGAATGGCCTCTCACAGGATGCATGCTTGCATCTATATTGAGGTAATGCTTGAGATCTGCAGCAGGCATGCTGCAACACACGGATAATTCACATAATCGTAGAATGGCCACTTCCAGGCTGCATACTTGCATCTAAATTAAGGTAATGCTTTCTAAGCTCTGCAACAGGCATGCTGCTAGGCATTGGTAACTCACATGATCATAGATGGGACATGATGCATGCTTGCGTCCCTTAGATAATGCTTTCTGGGGGTCTGCAGCAGGCTTGCTGCTACACATTGATACTTCACATTATTGTAGAATGGCCTCTCACACGATGCATCCCTGCATCTTTATTGCGATAATGTCTCTGAGGGTTCCAGCAGGCTTGCTGCTACACATTGATATTTTGTATAATTGTATACTGCCCTCTCACAGGATGCATACTTGCATCTATATTAAGGCAGTCCTTCCAGAAAAATGTAGAGTTTTTTTGTGATTGTTGCGGGCAAAAATCCTTGATTATGCGGCACGTTTTCTTAAAAATGTGATGGAATATGCGGGATATTTATGCAATTTTATGGGATGAAATTGCAGGAATTTGGAAAAATTGTGGGAACTTGCAAAAATTGCGGGAACTTGCAAAAACTGCGGTTTGATAAATAAGAAAAAAAAAGTGATTCCCCCAACACTCTGTTACTAGGCTCACTAGGCTACTACCTTAATGTAAAGAGTCATTTCTAATGACTTCCTATGATAAGCAAGCATACTACATCACAGAAAGTGCTGGGAATAATTAAGTTCTCAGCTTTCCGATGATGTCACTTCATAACGTTCCCAAGGCAACAGGAGGAAAATGGCTGCTCTTGTGTGAAGTAAACGCAACATTTTTCAACTTTCTGCGAAGCTATATGTGACTTTTTTGCAACGAAAATGCGGGGATTATGAAATCATGCAAGCCCCGCATATTTCGTGCATATTTCGCGCATTTTGCGCGGAAATCTGCCATTTATGCGGCCAAAGTGCGGCATCTTTGAAAAAATGCGGCCCCCGCATAAATGTGCGGACTTTGGCTGATTATGCGTTGAATTATGCGATCGCATAACCGCATTAACCTAAGCAATGTGGTGCTAGTGGAACATCTAGTCATTACATCGACATGCTCTCATATTCACCATGGTCAAGTACTACATATTATTGTAGAATGGCCTCTCACATGATGCATGCTTGCATCTTTATTAAGGTAATGCGTCTGAGGTTTGCAGCAGGCTTGCTGCTACACATTGATATTTTGCATAATTGTAGAATGGCCTCTTACATGATACATGCTTGCATCTTACTCAGATAATCTTGCTGAGATCTGCAGCAGGCTTGCTGCTACACATTGATACTTCATATAATTGTAGAATGACCTCTCCCATGATGCATCGGCCAATGCTTAGCCTGGGCGTTATCCTTGTTTGGCATTGGGCTACATTGTTGTGGGGGTTTTCTGCATTGTGCTAGCTGATTTGGCTTAGCATGCTGCTTGGTCAATTCAGGGAGCATCTTAAGAGCTGTCAACGGCAAGCATAACTGTATTCCATTTGTTGCAATAAATGGTTGAACCTATGACGAGTGTTCCTGACTGAACTCATCATTTATCACACCAATTTAAACCACTAAACTAACTAAACACTAAGTATGTAGCAAAATTGTACCAGACACGTTCATCTGGCCCACATATCATTTGGAATGATGGCACTTGGGTGGTCCACCCCTATTTGCAGATCTGAGACACAAGTAGGTCATACCATGGCCACATGTCAGCCAAGAGTGA
Source organism: Pagrus major (assembly GCF_040436345.1). Classification (NCBI taxonomy): domain Eukaryota; kingdom Metazoa; phylum Chordata; class Actinopteri; order Spariformes; family Sparidae; genus Pagrus; species Pagrus major. The sequence continues at coordinate 11,559,040 of NC_133232.1, forward strand.
ACTGAATGAACCAGAATCTAGTCCACTAGAATAAAAAATGACTGTGGCCAAATGAACGGATCTGGTGTGGGCCAGATCTGGGCCAGGCCATTTTGCTATCTTGGTTAGTAGAGAGGCTAGTGATGTTAGAGGGGTAGTGTCAAACATAGAAGCATAGGGCCACTGACCAGGCTGCTATAATTGGGAGTTTGCATTATGAGTGAGAAAAGGTTGCATTGTACACAACACACCATAACACGCAAATGAGACTAATCAAAAATTGATAACTGACCTAACAGTATAGTGTTTAGAAGATAAATTATCAAAGTCCAGTTCAGGGTTTGCTGTGATGGTGTGAGCTGAAGTCTGCCAGCAAACTGGTGAACTCACTGACAGAGAGTGGGTCCGTGTCTGTGAGCTGACCCCAAGCAATAAGAAATACAGGCATTTATATATAGCAGGTAATGCTGAATAAAAGGAACTATACAAAAAGGGAGACAAAGGAACAAAGGCAGGAAGGGGTACCTACTTGATCAGACTAAGGAAATCAACAGAAACAATAGACAGGATGGGGCATTTGCATTCAGACATACTGGGGTGCATTTACATTCAGACATGCAAGGGTGACAGGATCAAGGTGTCAGATTAGGAGGGGGCAGGAAAGGAAGGCAACACATAGTTGGCATGAACCAGACGGTTAGTCGATGGTCATTTCAAGACGTTTCTTCATCAAGTGAAGGCACAAAAGAACAAAGCCTTTTTCTTATCAATCTTTGGCCATATATGTATACAAGTGCTACTCTTAAATAAGAAAATGGCATTGCTTTTAACTCATTTGCAAACATTTGCAAATTATTTTTATTCAATTTGGTGATAAATTGAATAAAAATAATGGGTATTGGTAGAATCCAACGGTACAAAACTGCTGTCCCTCGAGGTAACGCTAAACTAGCTATTATTGGTTGCCTTATATCCTCAAACCAGAGGCTGCCTGCTTGTTACCCCATAGTGTGTCATGTTTTTTCACATAATGAAAAGTAATCTAACCAGTAATGTATGTAATTTCTTCTGTTAAGTCCTTAGTAAGTCATGTGATTACTTTTTCAATGAGTACTGTAATAAGTAATGAGTGATTAATTACATTTTTCAACTAATTTAAATTACACATGCATGAATATTTAGTGCCAGAACACAAGTGAACACTTTATCCATCAATCAAGTGTTAGACAAGTTTATTGGTGATTTGAGAGGCTACAGCAATGACACATGTCGCACAGTCAGTTAGACAATCAGTAAAGGACATTCACTATCCTAGGCTGGGATGCCTCCACAGTGGGGCAAACACCAAAAAGCTCAGTCTATGCGCGCAGACACACACACACACACACACACACTCCTCGCTCCATTCTGTATTCTATCTGCTCTATTTGTCCATTCTATCCATCATAGAATTAAACAACAAGCACTGTAGTTAAAATGCCCAATAAATCCATGTTCATCAAGCACTGTGCAGCAATTACATCTCTTTTATTGCAGCCCTGTTACCAGCGGCAGCCTCAAACCTTTTGTTAATTAAGATCATCCCATTAAGAGACTAATTAACAATTAGCATAAACATAATTAGTGAATGCTGACATTTGGCGTGCTTCATTGTTAAAATAATTTCTAAAATATGCCCTCAGAGAGGGTTTTGTCATACGGGGATAATGGCAGCACTTTGTCACACATACACACACACACACACACACACACACACAGGTCTTTTCTGTCAATGATTCTTGCCCTTTTAAACGCTTTCCTTGTTCCTTTCTATCCTTCCTCTTTTCCTTCATCCCTTCTTCTCAGTCTTGGCATTCATCAGCTGATGAGGGCAGGCAAGTGACGAAGTCCACTGCAATGTGGGACCAGGGATGGCTAGGGACTGGCAAAGGTTTGCAACAAACCAGCAGGAGGTTGGTGAGATACCATTCTGCGAGCGCAGATGGTACAGGCGGACTAAGTCTGCCTTGGTGAGTCGTGCCTCACAGACAAGGGTCACAATCTCTGATGTAGATGCTGCAACCACACACAAAAGTGGGATAATGGTCTCGGGCTCAGATTCAGGTCTTTTGGGGGCACCCAGGCGGGACAGGGTATCAAGTTTAGTGTTACGGGAGTCAAGCCGGTAGGGTGAAGTGGAATCTTGGCAGGAGTTAAAGGGATAGTTCGGATTTTTTGACATGAAGTTGTATGACATCCTCACCATCAGTGTCGTGCATCAGTAGTGACTTTTCCCCCACTGCGTCCTGTGAGCCGAGGTCTGTCCCACTGTTGTTGCTGAAGAAAGTAGTTACGGCTAGTTTGCGGGGTCACGAAGATAAAGCGTTTTGCTTCAAAAAACAATATCCGTTCAAAAGAGTAAAACATTTGCGTCACAAAATCGTTTACGACAAAAAAGTCAGACCTCACGATCACCTGGCACTATTTCCCCTCCCTTCGTATCACTGCGCGCTTCCGCCTGTTGACACACCGCACTGCTCCGTCAGCTGTTTCACGGTGTTTACATGCTCGGATGTGCGAGAGAGCTAATGTGAGTACTAGCAAGATTATTAGACAAGAAAATGGTGCGGATTTGCGATTATCCGGGTTGCAACAACAAAGATCACACCAAGTCGCCGTATATATTTCACTGCTTTCCTGTCACGGACATTGCTATTAGGCAACTTTGGCTTCTTGCCATAGGCTTGAACATTGAAGCGAGACTGCGAAGGGTGAAAAAGCTTCGTGTGTGTAGTGCACACTTCAGCAAGGACGATTATGTTCCTACACGCCCAGGAAAGAGGAAGAAACATGTTTTGAAGAGTGCTGCTGTGCCACGACCCCAGGTAAGAACAACTATCTACAAGCTAAAGATGGTGCCTTTTTATGTGATGACTGTTATTATTATTGTCAGCAACTTGGACCGCTTCTCTGTCTCTCTCCTCTCTCTCTGCCCGTTCTAACTCCATTTGACGAAGCTCGGTGTGTGTATTCGGGTTCATAAAGATATCCCTTTGGCTCTGTGGTAAAAGGAACGTCTTCATCACTCGTTTCGTAGTCAGACATATTTACGTGTACCATCCGAGCATGTAAACACCGTGAAACAGCTGACGGAGCGGTGCGGTGTGTCAACAGGCGGAAGCGCGCAGTGATACGAAGGGAGGGGAAATAGTGCCAGGTGATCGTGAGGTCTGACTTTTTTGTCGTAAACGATTTTGTGATGCAAATGTTTTACTCTTTTGAACGGATATTGTTTTTTGAAGCAAAACGCTTTATCTTCGTGACCCCGCAAACTAGCCGTAACTACTTTCTTCAGCAACAACAGCGGGACAGACCTCGGCTCACAGGACGCAGTGGGGGAAAAGTCACTGCTGATGCACGACACTGATGGTGAGGATGTCATACAACTTCATGTCAAAAAATCCGAACTATCCCTTTAAGCCGTTTAGCTGATTGAAGATCAGAGAGGTTTTTATGGTCTGTCCATACCACAAAGGGCTGCTCAACCCCCTCCAGCTAGTGCCTCCACTCCTCCAGTGCCAGAACCACAGCCGACAACTCGATGTTTCCTACATCATAGTTGCGTTCAGTGGGGGAAAGGCACCATTAGAAAAAGGTGCATGGACGGAGATTGAAATCTTTTGAGGACTGCTGGGAAACAACAGTTCCCACCCCAGAGTCCGAGACATCCACTTCCTCAATGAACTGCAACAGGGGATATGGATGAGTCAGCACCGGGGCTGTGGTGAAGAGCTGCTTTAAGGTGGCAATAACAGTGTCAGCCTCAGTCCAAGAAGGAGGCAGTGGAGGCAAGTTGTGGAAGAGGAGTTGCCACTTTGCTGTAGTCCCAGATGGAGCATTTGTAGAAGATGACAAACCCAAGAAATCACTGCAACCGCTTACATGTGGTAAGTTTGGGCCACTCCGCCACTACCTGGATTTTAGCTGGATCCGTGCTCACTTGCCCCTGCTCAAAGATAAAGCCAAGGAAGCTCACAGAGGAAACATGGAATTCACACCTTTCGGACTTGACAAACAACATGTTCTCCAGTATATGGTGTAGCACTAACCTGATGTGCTGAATGTGTTCCTACATGAAAAAATGAGGATGTCATTCAAAGTCACAAAAAATGATACTTTTAAGCAAGTCACAAAGGACATAATTTACCATGATTACCATGATTTTACAGAGATGACCTAGCTGCCGGATCAGGTAGCTGTGCCAACGAGCATACCCACACACACAGACAGACAAGGGTGGAGAGACACAGGGGAAGGAGGGGGAACACAGAGAGACACAGGAAAAAACAGAGACATGTCTGAGCCGTGACAGGTATTTTACAACAAAATACAATGTTATTTAGTATGAAAAACCATGTCCCAGACTTATACAGTAATAATGCCTCTATTAGTTATTTAGCTTTAAATATGCATGGGTGGCGCACTGGTTAGGCAAAAGCAATACACTAGTCCATTACTGCAGAGTGTGTTCTACAGTAATGGACTAGTGGTTGTTCTTCCAGGATGTTTTTTCGTACTCCTGTACCAACTGAGTAAAGGAATCCATCTATGTCAACTGGAATGGCTGTCAGAGAGGAGGTGGCCTACAACATTGCTTATCACCCACCTACAATACAGTACTGCGTTCCCTCCCCAGACAGCTTAACAACCATTCACACCTGGGCTCACCTAGCCCTAGCAACCCACATGAAGGCCATTGGATCAACGACCCACAAGTGGCCCTAACAACTCTGAAACTCAGAGCTCACACGTGTCCTTAACAACTCTGTAAGGACACACCCACACAGAGTTTAAAAGCCTGCAAACTCCCCTCCAGAATTCTCTTGAATGAGAGGTGAAACAAGTCCAGCTGCCTACGATACAGCACTGCTTAACCATAATGTAACCAGGATCCGCATCAAACTGTACTCATAGATACCAACCACCAAATAAGCCTGATCTTCTTCATCAAGATCCATGCATTATCCCTGAGAAATTAATGAAAAAAACAACCTATCTAACAATGTTAAAGGAAATTAAGAAAGATCCCTGGATCTGGATCCACCAAAAGTTAATGGGGTGTATTGCGGGCCGAGACCTATCCTCCATCCAAGTTTCATGGAAGCCAGTTCAGTAGTTTCTGTGTAATCTGGCTGACAAACCAACCAACCAACACACAAACCATCAAATGGGCACGGGTGGAAACATGGCCATGTTGGTGGAAATAACAAACCCAAATACAGCAAAACAGGTCCTTGTTTCCCCACTTCACAGTTCACACATTTTTCTGTGTATGATGTACAATATAATCTGTGCTGATAGTGAAGCCACAGATCCACTATAGACATATTGAGATGGCCCTTTGACCAGCGACAGTAGCTCAAGACCTACCTTATCCAATCAGACAGGGTCTGTCCTCATCAGAAAAATGACCATATAGGAAAGATGAAAACAGTTTTTTACAACCCATATTTACATATAATTTACGTATTTCGCTTAAACAGCAGCAGCCAACACTGGCTAAACACACACACACACACACACACACACTGACCAGTCTCCTATCAACTCCTCTCCTCTCCAATGGGCAGCAGTCTTTAGAAAATTAACTTTGAGAAGTCTGGAAAGGACATACAATTCATCACATACAACTCTGTCAACCACAACACTACTAGAGAGAGAGGGGATGAAGGGGATGAGTGTGTGTGATTGTGTGTGTATGCTGCTGCCATTCCACTTACTGTAGGTTTGGTTGAGTTGATGTGTGTGTATCACAGTGTGTTGCTGTCTACAGAGGCTTTTGATAAATGTGTCTATTTGGTAGTGTGTTTGAGGCAGACTGGCTGTGTGTGATGGAAGGAAAGAAAGCAGCTGCTAATATGTGGGATGGGACTAAACACTGCTACACTGCTATCACCTACACCCATCCCACTATTAACACAGCAGCTATACATACTCCATGCAAGAGGCCACGACACACCGCTGTTGTGCTAAATAGGCAATATTATTATTTCTGCGGTTCTCTTTAGTTCTTGACTGTTTACTTATAAACCTCAATGTTCATAGTGATAACTGTGTTTTTAGATTAATAACGCTGATGGATGTCATCCATCATTAGCTTCAAATTACACATTGTTCTCACCATATCAAGTTATACCATCAAAACTATATATAATCAGGGTTGAAATGCATTTGAAATTGCATGTACAGCTAATGTGCTGGACACTTCTATCTACTTATTATTATAATTATGGTGTGAACTTGTTTGCATAGCCTGGAGACATAGGAACATGGTTTTTAAATGTAAAATCATAAATTTGAGGTGCTTCAAAGAAAAAGGAACCATGAAAATCCCTGCTGCAGTGTTTCTGGCATGGCTGAGTACATTTAAGTACAATTCTTAGTGTTTGTGGGTGGGAAGCTGGTGAGGGATCAAATTATTGTTTCTGCACTAGCTGACTAATCTTACTGGTCTGTTGGAGCTCTGGTCTTTAGACCTGCTCTAATTGAAAAGTGTCTTGAGATAATGTTTATTGTGAATTGGCTCTATAGAAAACTGACATGACTTTGCTCCTGCAAAGGGAGATGACTCTGGGGAGGTATAGCATGAACCTCTATGTATCATGGCCTCCTGGAGAAGCTCCTTGCTGCCAGGTGAAAAGAAGCACCTATGACCAGAGGGACACATAGACAGGTATGCAGCATTCCCGCTGATCAACAGAGGGAATTGCAAGTGCCTAGTACCATCTTCACTGAATTGGTCCTTCCACATTGGGAGAAAAAGTGGGTATTAGTAGTAGAAGATCATGCTGCTTTACTTCATATTTGTTCAAGGTGTGGATATCTGGAAGCTATATAATAAAACTCCGATAAGCAGTCATGGAAAGCTGAACAGAGAGCAACATGTATCTACTGTAATGACAGCCAGTCTTGAAACTTTTTAAATATGTAACAACATCTGCTGCATTGAATCATGCATAAGGTCTTTGTGTCAGACTGTTCTGACAGAAAGACCTTATGTGATTCTAATGCTACCATCTACCTTCACTAAATTCAATTGATTTTAGGTTGAGGTGATGGAAATTATTTCCTATAAATGCATACCAGAGAAATGGGACTGTAAATCACAGCTGAAAACACGAGTACAAAAAGATTATGTTATGTGTAAAATTTGGAGAGTATAAAGAGTCATTATAGTTGGGTGAGCATGAAGGATATGCTACAGGCTGTGAGTTAAAAAAAAAAAAATCTCATTGTAAACTAGAGTATTTACATTTTCTGAAGAAAATGCATGGGATTGCTGGTGATCTGCTGCTGTCTCTTGTGTTAAAGAGAAGTGAGTGGTAAATTCATCACAGAATTCAGTGCTCATGGTGTCCAGCACAGGGTGAGTTTTATAGCTAGTGGAACAGTGCAACAACTAGATCTTCCTCAATCAGAAGAAATACATGGTAAGCCAGGAATTTAATTCAAAAGTGTCCTTTATTTACAAACTACTAGGATGGAACAGCAGCCACTAGAATAGTTGGATTACACATGGAGCGTGCAGGTATGATGGGTTGTGAATATCAATGTAAAAATAAATGTCCAAATATCCATAAAAACACATATCACAAGAGAGGTACTTAAATCATCGTAGACAGAAAGGCTTACTTCTACAAGCTTAAATCAACAGTGCAGTGTGAATATTAGCTGCAGTACCAAAATATTCCACTTGAACACAAGCAATAAAGGCTACCCATTCATTTCACAAGTACAGCCTCTTAGCCATTCACACTTAGTTTTAACCTCAATACACACTCAAAACGACAAACATGGGCATAGACAACAGGATTACTGACAAATGAAGGGAGTACTACATGCTAGTGCGCACTGCAAGGGCTATTAGTATTAGCTTGAGCTTGCAACCAGTTTTGTAGTCATATACGAATGAGTCAATATAAACATCATACACATACAGTACAGTCTGAGATGACTTAGATTCATACAGATGCACACAAAGCTTTATAAAAAGGAGACAGAAACTTAGCCAGCTAGAGCAGCAGACATGTGGCTTTCTCTTTCTCTCTCTCTCTCTCCCGCATGTTGGGAAATGTAGTTCTTAAAAGGAGAACAGGGAGGTTTTTTTTTCACAGATTACACAGAGATTTGTTACCGAAGTAAGCCAAATTTGATTTATATTGTAACGCCACCTAGACCTGAATGACATCACCTTTCACAGCAGCGTTGGCGATAGATGTCTGATGGTACCACCTGAATTTGGTGCTGATAGAATCATGCAAAAAACAGCTATAGTGGCATTTTTTGATGGCCAGAAGATGGCACTGTAAGTATCGCACTTTAATGTGTCGCGTACATGCTCATGGAGAACTTTTGTTTAATCCTCTTAAAGGCAACAGTATAAAATATGCGTCAATAGAGGCAAGAAATACTTGGGAAAATGTTTCCAAGTCCAAATGGGCATGGCTTATATAAATTGATTTAGCTTCATCCAGGGAACCCATTGTACAATACAGTTTTTTTTTTTATTACTCCAAACAGTTGATGAGTTAGCCAAAACTTACAAGCCTTAATAAATGACCACCTGGTGGGGCTATTGAGGACATCCCTTAAAAGGTTGAGCATATTTCCATTAGGTACCTGTGTGCCAAGTATGATGACTTTAGCACATATAGTTTATGAGATATTTATGAATTTATGGGATTATGGACGTGTCCAGCCTGTACCCTAGTATACCTCACAAAAATGGGCTTGATGCTATGCACTATTTCTTGAATCACAGAGTGGAATCACATCCCTCAACTGAGTTTTTGTCATCTTTAACTAATGAGGTGTTGACAAAAAAAAAAAAAAAAAAAAATTGTTTCTAGATCAATACAATCTTCAACTTCGAGGCTCTGCTATGGGATCACCATTAGCTCTAAATTATGCTAATCTGTTTATGGGGAAATTTGAGTTGGACTTTATTTATAACAACGATCCCTATTCTAAGTTTATTAAAAGCTCTTGGAGGTTCATAGACGAGTTATCATTTGGAGTGGACATACGAAAGATTTAAAGGAGTTCCATACTTTCATTAATTCAAGAATGGAGTCTATAAAATTCACATTGTGTTATGATCTTGAGCATTTTTCATTTTTGGATTTTTAGTGAAAAAAGACAGTAATTGTCTTCTGACTGAAGTGTATAAAAATGAGGCTGACAGTAATACTTTCCTTCAGTTTAGTAGTTATCATCCACCGGCTTTAAAGAGAAGTCTTCCATATAATCAGCTACTAAGATTAAGACGCATTTGCAATTCGGATTAATTTTTTGAGCACCATGCTTATGATCTATGTAAAAACTTTAAGATTTAACGTTTCTGAATAGAGTACACCAAGTTCAACAATCTGATTTACTCCAATCTAGGTCAAGAGACACATCTTCTCAGGGTCCTACATTTGTATCCACCTACAGTTGAAGTAGTGAGTCGACATTGGCACATCTTGAAAAGTGATCCTTACATTGCTATCTCATTTCAAGCTCTGCCTAGATATTTTTATAAACTCTTTTTATAAACTATCTCCAAACTTGAAGGATTATTTAGTGAAGTCAGATTTGCCTAAGAGGCCTACTCATCATTTTTTGTCTCAGATCCCTAGTGGTAATTTCCCTTGTCATAACTGTGTACAATGTTATTCTATGGTCAAGGGGAAGCATTTAATGCTTTGTTGTTTCTGTGATACAGTTAGGTGCTATTCTGTTGTGAGATTTTGTTTTGTTTTGTTTGTATGAGACCCTGTGTAGTCCTTTGCTCTCTTTAAAAAGGATACAGCTCCTCCTATTGAGGTATATCTGTTGTGCAGTTTTGGATAACCTATAATAAGCACACCTGTGTAGTTTTACTGTGATTGTGACAGAATACATGCTGAAGAACAGTGTCAAACCAGAAACGTCCGTGTGGCAAGAATAAACAGCTTGATGGGAGTGCTGTCCTTTATTTTTCTTTTGTTTATTCACCAAGAGGGATTCACCACCCCATACTGAAGCTATATACTGTACAAGTTGAGTGCGTTGTTTCTTATTTGTATGAATTTATGCGACTCCCATAGACGGCCATTAAAAAAAAACACTAAGAAAGAAGACCGTTCTCTCCTGCCTCTAGGCAGCCATCTTTGTTCCTTTACCTAAAAAGTTGAGTGTTGGGTCTTATCTACTACTGCCCTGTGACTCTCACCCCCATCCTGATGAAGTGCTTTGAGAAACAGGTCAAAGACAACATCCCTGCCAGCCTAGACCCTCATCAGTATGTTTTAAGAACCAGCAGATCCACAGAGCATGCCATATCTACTGCTCTTCACTCAGTCTTCACGCACCTGTAGAGTAAGCTCCGCTACATCAGAATTCTGTTTGTTGACTTCAGCTCAGCATTCAATACATTCTCACCCATGATGTTACATTTGGGTTGCTGGCAGACTCAGAAGCAGAGACACGAAGAGTAGTTGTTGCGTAAAAGGTTTATTTTCACATAAGAGCACGAAGACGAAGACGAGGGCAGGCAGGTGAGCAGGTTGAGCTGGGAGCCAAAGTGGAGTGATCTCACTTGGTTTCCAGACAGGAGCAGGAATCACATGTGAGCAGGTGAAGGCAGTTAAGCTGATTGCTGAGCAGAGAGACGGGAGAAATATCTTCATGTGAGCCAAGCAAAAAAACTGAGTCACAAAACATGGAAAAATCCACAAGAGATCAAAAAGCACAAGATACTATACTTGAAGTGAGCTGGAGAATCACCGGATGAGACAGAACAATCTGGCACTGAATAGAGGCGAAGACCAGGGTTATGTAAAGGCAGTTGATGAGTTGATACACAGGTGAGTCTCTCTGCTGCAGCAGTGACACCACGGCCACAAGCACACACACTAGGAAGCATCAGGTGAGAGAAAAGCAGGGGGGAAACAGGTAGTGAGAAAAACAACAGGAGAAACAAAACCAAAACAAGCTGCCACGGTACACACTGTGACACATGAAGCTGATTGGAAAACTAAACTTAAACATTATAAACAATGATGAGAGTTCACACTAGTAGGAAAACAGCAGCACTGCAGAGTGGTGCACAGAGAACAATCTACTGCTCAACATCAGCACAACCAAGCATGTGAATGTTGATTTTAGAAGAAAGTAGGCAAAAACACACATCCCTGTCTACATCAGCGGAGCTAATGTGGAGCAGGTGAACAGTTTTAGGTTCTTTGGAAAGGAGATGGGGACTCGAGTCTGCAACTTGGACTCAAGTCGCACTTAAGTCACCACACTTTGACTTTGACTTGTACTCAAAAGACTTAAGACTCGACTTGGACTTGCAATCAGAGACTCGTGATAAGACATGCTATTTTCTGCTACAACAAAGACCAGTCCTTGACACACACATTTCAACAGTCAAAGCTACAAACTTGGTATTGGTGAATAAACTAACTAGGTAACTGTCAAGAACAATCATCTCTTTCGATTCTGTATTCTCTCGAGATGGTGATGACAGATGGATGATGCTTTAATGTCCAGGATATGCGCTATGTTGAAACCATAAAAATAAACCACTATTTAGTAATTTAAATTTTGTAGATAACTGTATCAGGATGATGTGACAGGCCTGTTATTATTTGAATCAGATTTTCACTTTAACGCCACACTAAACTTCTTTATCAGCCAACATGAATATGTTTAACCTACAGCCTCAGACTTGTGTTTTTTCGCCTTTCATCGTAATCTGTGATATGAAAACATTGAGATTTCCACACAGTAAATGTGAGAGAAAGTAAATGTGTACTACTGCTCACAATTAAGTTATAAAATCTGAGCGCAGCACAGAGCATCTCTCCTGTCAGGCTCCTGACAGTGCTGTCAGAGCAGGGCTTGCACTACACATTTTGGGGCCCTAGGCCAGATTAGGATTTGGTGCCCCTAAATTACAGCTGCTCCCATCACCTAACCACCATCTCATGGTATCAGTTGGATTTTTTTTAAGCTAAAATGACTGACTCGTCAACTTTCATTGGGCAGCCGTAGATGTGCCAGTGTTTTCTCTTCAGATTTGAGATTTCATTTGTTTTTTACGATTCACAAACTTACTTAGCTCAACATAATAAACTATCTAATTGATTAGATTGACTGCTTGCCACACTTGTTCACTGGGTTCACTGCTGGCTTTTCCATGTCTGTAAAAATGGTCAGGTAATTTAATAGACACAGATGTAGAGTAAAGCGTCATGTTTGATCTTCTCAGGTTGTTCCTCTGTTGAGGTTGAAATATTTATTGTGTGCTATGATCTGTTGTTGCCTATGAACTGATTGCCCTAACATGGCTACCAAAGGTACCTTCAGTCTCTACAGAGTGTAGTACTTAATGTCAGCAACACTGTAGAGAGATGTAGCTCAGTATTGTTGCCCATTGTGTATATACAAAACATTTTTGTGTTTATCTTAGAGCACATCTCAAATAACGTTTTCATTTATAAGTGTCTGTTTGTATCTGTGTTTCCCGGGATTCATTTCTTACCAACGTGCCTTTCTCAATGAAAGCAGTTAAATTTGAAGATAGTATATATTGTCTGTTGGTCGTGTTGCTTCATTGCAGTCAAACCTTCAGTGTCAGTCTGAGGAGACTATTGATTTTAATTAGCGTCTGCCCACAGGGAGCTGGCTGATGATTGGAGAAGAGTAGGATGTCCTGAAAACTATGATAAAAATCACACACACACACACACACACACACACACACACACACACACACACACACACACACACAGAGCTAATTATAACGTTTAATCAGTGGTGGAATGGCTGTAGGTCGTGTCCAAGGTGCTTAGAGGTGGATGGAAACACGAAGAGAGTGAAAGAGAGAGAGAAGGGACTCTAATCTTCAGGTGAAAACCTCTTCAGTCCGGTTTGGTAGTCTTTTATAAACTAATTTAGACCCCTATTTAAATTTTATTGAAGCAAATGTGATACTAAATCCTTAAATAATGGGCAGAGTGATGAAAACTGGTCAGCATGAACAATTAAAGCAATATTATGTTGAAATTTGTATGTTGTGCGATTCGGCAACCCCCACCATTTCTGAGTGCAACACAACTGCTGTAAATACAAATCCCAGGTTTCTGTAACAATTTGTCAGATGTAATGTCACATTACATGCTAACTACAAACAAAACACAGCAGACCATATCAATGGTTTGACTTGGAAACTTATGTCTTGAAGTCACATGCATGTTCGGACATTATTTGCCATGTAGCACTCAAAGTTTATATGAGTGCTTCACACAACTAAGACGTTTGTACGAGTGCTTCACACAACTAGGAATAGTAACAGCGTAACGTAACCTGAACCAGAGACAACACTTGGCTTTAACATGATACCAGCTAATGTTGTGTCACAAAAGTCCAGACAATGGGCCAGAAGAGTATGGATTCTGCTCCAATACTTTACCAAAAACTTGCTTCTTCAAAATATAGTAGAGTCAGGAAAAGTGCTCAAAGAAGCAGGAGATAGGCATAATCAGTTGCAAAAGAGATTGTGTTCTCACAGATAGCAACACCAACAAACTCGAAGTATATCAGTATATCATGGCGCTCAGTGCTACTGCTTTTATACTGTTGGAGATTCTGAGGAGTCTTCATCTCTTTTCTTTTAAAACATCTCTTTGAGGCTTGTTTCTAGTGGTGTTATTCTAATGCTGGTTTGCAAGGGACTTTCCTCATCCAGAAATGCCTGGGCATGTCTGCGAGTCTGATTCCATTATTTCCAGGTCTTTCTACAGGGTCTTTTCTTAAAAAATGTTTAAAAACCCTTTCACAAACAAGATTCTCACACAAAGACACATGATTGACAACTCCTCAGGTCAATAATCTGCTATCCACTTACATCTGAAGGAGAAAAAGCATTCCTTTGAGGACAACAATGTAAACATCTAAAGTATTGCGTCTGTAACAAGGAATTCCTTCTTGCACAGCTGCCTGTCAGCCCATGGCGATTTAAAACACGCTTGACTGTGGACACTGACACCTGTCTTCCAGCAACTTCTAATTCATTGCGGACCTTTGGTTGACTCTTGACCATCCTGACCAATTTTCTCTCAGCTGCAGGTTTTTCTTCCTGATCGTGGCAGTGACACAACTGTACTGTACACTTTATACTTACAAACAATTGTTGATTTTAAGACCTGTAACTGCTTTGAAATGGCTTTAAGTGACATTAATGACTTGTTCAAATCAATAATGCGCTTTCTCAGATCAATGCTGTCCTCCTTAGGCTTTCCCATTGTAGGGTTTGTGGCTGAGTCTAATGGGTGTATCAAACAAGCTCTATTAAAATGGGCCCAGAAAAGTCACCAGCTGTTATCAGTCATAATCACTCAGAAGAAGTTAAGAAGAATCGAATTTGATTCACACAACTTTCTGTAATCACCAAAATTGATCATTCAAGTTGCTGCATGTATATTTTTGACCCAGCAGATCTGGTCACATTTTTAGAAGACCTATAATAAAAGCATTATTGAACCAAAAAAATTAGCGTCGTAGAAATCATTGGAACTCAAAACTGCCATGATATACATGTTCTTTACAAGTGGATGTTAATTTTTGACCATGACTGTGTGTTAATTTCTGTATTGTTCTCTCTTTGCATTCTCCCCTATTTATTCCCCCAAACGTATTTATTTCTGTATTTCCTTTTTCTTTTCACAGTCTTTATGCAGTTCTGGTTCATTATGCAGATGAGGAATGTCATTCAAAGTGATTCATGGGTTCAACTTTTTGCCTATTGGTTGATTGACATCAGAGTGCACAGGTCAATTTCATTTTGGCAGTTTTGGTCCTCCATTAACAGTACACTATATCTCTTCATATAACTGCTGCTATATATATATATATATATATATATATATATATATATATATATATATATATATATATATATATATATATATATATATATATATTCGCAAAAACTGGTGACAAACCACACTAGCAAGCAGGTTTGCATAGTGTAAGGTAATGTTAATATAACATTGGCAGGGCTTTGGATGTGAATAAAAAGTTACTGGAATTTGTTTCTTGTCATTCATACTTTTGTGTTTATAGGCTTTTGTGTTTTTATCAGCAGGATCAATGTAGGCAGTCAGCTGTCAAAATCTTTGTTTAATACTCATTACAAGGAGATTACTGAGTTACAGATAGTAAATGTTTTAGCTGCTTGTGTCAGACTAAACCCTGACAGCGAACAGTATTTTAGTGTATAAGTGAGTAAATACAGCCTCTATCATCACTTCTTTGTATGGACTAAACAAATGATACATACTGTGTTAATTAGAGCTACCAGTCAGTCAAAAAAGAAACTCAGAGCAGCAGAGAGGTGACAAGACTTTTGTTGTACTGATGTTACTAGTAATGCTGAAATGTACTCTATACCTAATCCATCAAGACAATAGCAGTGTCAATGGCAAATTAAAATAATCAGACAGTAGTACGTACACATTTTTTCTTACTAAATATGATAACGTATACTTCCAAAATGTGAAATTTTGTCTCTAAAGGTGGACTCACACTTGGCCCAGTTGCTCTGTACCGTGCTGAAACATGATTGTCCCTCCTCTCTAGTCCCCCGCTGGCCTGCACTCACATTGCTCTGGCTGCAACCAGGCCTGAGTACGGTTACCTCTTGTACATCCATCATCACGTTGTAGTGCGGTCATGGCAGAATGGAGAACAACACAGAGAAAATGACTTACTTTACTGACTTTTTTGTGGCTTATTTTGTGTTGTTTTGGTCGTAGACAGCACTTTCACATTCTTGGATTTCTTGATTATGCAAGGTGGCGTAATACAAATGATTTGACATCATGTCCATGTTGCACGCCTGTGCTTGTGCTCGTGCATGAGCAACCGTACTGTGTCGAAGCACACCTCTTCCAACCATGTCAGGTCCAAGAAAGTGAGCGCTCCCACAAGTCAAACAAACTGGACTTTGGGGGTCAAACGTGCTTGGTCACAGTACGGATTGCCTAGTGTGAGTGCGCCCTAACATAAGCCTCTTTCAAATCTGGTCTTCTGTCCCTTCTTCCTTCCTTCATTTTTTCATTTGGATTTTTGTTTCTTTCCAAACTGTTTCCTGTTTCATGGTGTTCAAAAAATCCAGCTGCATCCATCTCCTCCTCTTACCATCTCTCCATCCAGGGTAAAACTGTGGGTTTTTGTTTTAACGCTATATTTGTGCCGTTAACAGGCAGGAAGTGTGACCGGTCATAGTGTGTGTGTGTAATATCCTCGTCCAATCAGAGCACGGGATGGCCCGGATTGCTGTCGCAACACAATTACTGTCAAATGTCAATTTCATGGACGCAATATTGAGGAGATTAACACTCACTGGCACTTTCTCACACACACACACACACACACACACACACACACACACACACACACACAATGTGACATACACAAAAACACAGACAGGCAAAATAACAGACAGACAAACACCAATAAACACACACACACACACACACACACACTGCAGAGATGGAGTGAATGTTAATGTATGGCCTGAGGAAGGGTGAAAGTGAAGGTGACTGAATGCTATCCAGGCTAATGAAAAGCTAGCCAACCTTAACCCTATCACTGAAAATCACCTGCACAACACAAAATAGCCACTAAACACACCTCATCATACACACCTCCACATACTGTAATTCATATCTCATATGACCTGCCCTGGTAAACAGCTCTAAGCTTGTTCTGCAGCATCTCCACATTTAGCTTCCTGTTGATTCACTCAATGACAATTAATAACAGACTTTAAGACCAACACAGAAACCAAGGATATACTCTTAAAGCCAACATCTTGTTATTGCTTTTAACTAATGTGGTTTGTAGCAACCTATTGCAAGACAAGAATGTCGTTATTGGTCAAATTTGCAAAACCCCAGATTACATTCTATAACCAGTACTGGTGCATCATTTAAACAAATTAAAATAGAAATACTTTGCTTGGAACAGTACTATTTGTCTGATATCGTTTTTTCACAAAAAAGTATAATTACCACATTAAAATGTAAAACCAGATATATATCTAGACTGCTTTTCTACCATTGACCTTCACCAGCTAACTTCAATTATTTCTTCATCTAAACCATCAGCGTGTCTGTTAGACCCAATCCCAACTAAATTACTTAAAGAAGCTCTACCTTTACTTAAGGTGCGTTCACACCGGACCTTTTATTTTTGTCACTGGCGACAAGTTTACATATTAAGTCAATGCAAACGAGCGACTGAGCGATTAAATGCTCAGGCGAAAAATCGCTGGAGCTCCGAGCGACAGCGACCGAGTGACGGAGCAAAAAATCGCTCAATCGCTCTGTCGCTCGAGATGAGAAATCCCAAGTCTCTGGCCGTCAGTCACTTGTCGCTCAGTGCTGATTGGCTGCCGTAATCTATGTGTAACTATGACAACTACTGAAATCATGGAAACGTAATACAACTCCACCAGTCCGGAGAGCAAAGCCGGCTTTACGTTGACTTCTGGATAAAGACTATTTTCTGGATACAGAGACATGACAGTGGACGTGGACAGGCTTATTGTCCTTGTGCCGTCCCACAGAATCCTGTGGGACCACACAATCAATGATTACAAAAAAATGCACACACAGCCACTCACCGGAGACAAATGGCCAGGCGCTCCTCAGCTGGGATGGAGCGTATACCGATGAAAACGGTTGGCGTCCAGACGCAGCTCCTGGAATAGCCGGTGGTATTCACCGAGATCAGTGCGCATCTTGAGTATGTTGTGGACCCAAAACCGACAACGCTTGGTTGTACGGCGCTTGTGGGACTTCCACAACAGGTAAACGGCGGCAATAGGTACAATGTCAGCCATGCTGGACCAATACAAACGGGAAGAAATAAGCGCCTCCGAGCGACGTGAAATTCACTGGAATCGCTTGAATGATGTCATCAGAGCGATCTGTTGAATTGTGCCGACGAGCGACTGCAGCTGAGCGACAGAGCGATTTTTTTGGAGTGACACGAGCGACAGCGACAAAAATAAAAGGTCCGGTGTGAACGCACCTTTAGCACTTCTATACTCGACATGATCAATCTGTCCCTATTAACAGGATATGTACCACAGTCCTTTATTATTATTATTCAGATGTTTTTATTTGGTTTTTATCCATAATATACAATGCAATACAATAAACTTGTTGTTGCACAACAACAACTATATCCCCACCCACCCCCCGCCCCTGAGAGCCTGGGCTTGAGTTAAGACTCAGCTCTCCATGAGTGACGCCAAAGACTGCCAGCTTTGGTTCTGGATCTATAACCTTGTCACATGTGTGCGAAATTGTTTCAAAGACTTTAACCCAAAACTGTCCTAGACCTGGCACGCCCAAAATGAGTGTGCAAGGGTTGCTGGGCCTTGGTTGCATCGTTGACAGGTTGGATCAAAGTCAGGGTAGAATTGGACAAGTCTACTCCTGGTCAGATGCATCCTGTGAAGTATTTTAAATTGGATCAGACTATGTCTGACACATATGGAGGTTGTGTGTATCTTTGCAATGGATGATTTCCAAATTTCATCAGGGATCTTCTCACCAAGGTCCTCCTCCCATTTCAATTTAAGATGGTCTAAGGAGGGTGAAGCAATAATAAGCATAATAAGAGTCATAAATCTGAGATATCGAGTTGTCATCAGGGGCTTTATGAATGCAGTCCTCCAGCCAATTGGCAGGAGTTTTTGAAGGAAAAGTGGTGAACATTTTTTTAATAAAGTCCCTTATTTGGAGATATCTGAAAAAGTGACATTGTGGAAGGCCAAATTCTCCAACCAACTGGGTAAAAGACATAAAAATCTCATCATTGTACAAGTCTGCTACTTTGGTCAGGCCACTCCTGGACCACTGCTGGAATGTGACGTCTAACATTGAGGGTAGAAATAGTGGATTATTAGTTAATGGCATAGAGGAAAATGCTTGTTCTAGGCCGAAGTGCGTCCTACATTGTGCCCAGATTTTCAAGGAGCCTTTGATAACCTGATTTCCTGCAACCTTCAGATTTATAGGTAGAGGAGCACAAGCTAAACATATTAAATTTGCATGGCCTCTGAAGCTCCTTTTCATTTCTACCCACTCTGGGCCATCCTGAACCTCAGGCCTGCAACATTTTAAATATGTTTGCTGCCCAGTAATAGAGGATAAAATTTGGAAGGCCAAAACCTCCTCCCTCCTTGCCACGTTGAAGAAAAATCCGCTTTACTCTGGGGGTACTTTTATCTCACAGGAAAGCATCTATATGTTTATCTAACTCCTTAAAAAAAGCCTTAGACAAAATATAGGAATTGGGGTTAGGGTTAGGGTCTGAAATAAGAATGTAAACCTAGGCAGAATGGACATTTACTCTCGTTTGGACGTTTATTCTCCCTGCCAAGGATATAGGGAGGGAACCCCAGCGCTGCAGGTCTGATTTAGCTTTGTCTAAGGCAGGTTTTAAGTTATGTTTGAAGAGATCTCCGTATTTCCTTGTAACCGTTACTCCAAGATAGGTGAAGTTCTCACAGCTCACTCTAAATGGGTATGATTCTAATGACATTAGTTTCACTTGTTCATTGACAGGAAAGAGTATGCTCTTAGCGAAGTTTATCTTGTACCCAGATACTTCCCCAAATTTTGATATAGTATCCATTACAGTTGGGATGGACACATCAGGGTGGGACAAATATAGAACCAGATCGTCTGCATAGAGGGCCAGTTTGTGTACCCGCTCTCCTCTTGTAATACCTTATACATGTTCAGCATTTCTTATCATGACTGCAAGAGGCTCAATGGTGATATCAAACAGGAGTGGGGAGAGTGGGCACCCCTGCCTAGTTCCCCTATTCAAGCGGAATTACTGTGACAGCATGCGATTGGTGCAGACAGCTGTGTGGGGGGATGCGTACAGTGCTCTTATTCATGAACAGAAGGAGGCGCCAAATCCAAATTTTTCCAATACTTTAAATAAATATTTATATTCTATCCTGTCAAATGCTTTATAGGCATCTAAAGAGACCAAGACTTCAGCCATAGTTGTTGCTTTTGGGGAGTAAATGATGTTGTACATGCGCCGCAGGTTGCCAAACAGTTGTCTTCCAGCGATAAATCCAGACTGATCTGGGTGTACTATCTTTTGGATGACTGTATTGAGTCTGGCTGCTAATACTTTTGTTAAAATCTTGTAGTCAACCCCCAGCAAACTTACTGGCCTATAATTTTCGCATTTCTTTGGGTCTTTGCCTTTCTTTAGAATGACTGAAATTGTTGCCTCTGTCATGGTGGGGGACAAAAATTTTGGCTGTAATGCCTCATAAAACACTGCACATAGTAGTGGGGAGAGCTTGGTTGAGAATGTCTTTTTCTAAAATTCAATGAGGAACCCATCAGGGCCTGGAGCTTTACCACTTTTTATTTTACTGATTGCCCTTTGTATCTAAGATCTCCCTATCTTCAGTGTTCAGGGTAGGCAATTCAATATTACTAATAAACTGCTCTATTCCTACCCGGTTAACAGCCTCTGATGTGTATAGGTGCTGATAAAATTTCTTAAACTGATCATTTATCTCCTTTTGTATAATAGTTGTTTTGCCCTCTGTAGTTTCCACCTCTTAGATGTAAGCTTCTGTACCACAGTCCTTTAAGGTGGCTGTAATTAAACTGCTTCTTAAAAAGCCAACGCTTGATCCAAAGGTTTTAGCCAACTATAGACCCGTATCTAACCTTCCCTTTTTCTCTAAGATTCTTGAGAAAACAGATGCCAATCAGCTATGTGACTTTCTACATAACAATAATTATGAAGAGAATTTCCTCTCAGGTTATAGAGTGCATCATAGCACCGAAACAGCATTGATTAAAGTTGCAAATGATCTCTTAATTGCATCTGATGAGGATCTTGTCTTTGTGCTACTTGTTAGATCTTAGTGCAGCTTTTACACTATTGACGATCACATCCTATTACAAAGACTGGAACATTTAATTGGTATTAAAGGAACTGCATTGAGCTGGTTCAACTCCCATTTATCAGACTGATCTCAGTTTGTACAAGTTAACAATGAATCCTCATTGCATACCAATGTTAGTTACAGGGTTCCACAAGGTTCTGTGCTCAGACCAATATTATTCACTTTATATATGCTTCCTTTAGGGAATATCATTAGAAAACACTCCATTCATTTTCATTGTTATGCAGATGATACACAATTATACTAGGTGACACTAATTAGTTAGCTAAACTTCAGGCATGTATTAAGGACATAAAAACCTGCCAGTCGATGCAAATGGCCACCCACCATTGAACCCAATTCTGCTCCAAGGTTTATGCCTGTTAAAAGGGAGTTTTTTTTCACGCCACTGTTGGCAAGTGCTTGCTCATGGGGGGAATGTTGGGTCTCTGTAAATAAATTAATTAAGGAGTATGGTCTAGACCTGCTCAATTTGGAAAGTGTCATGAGATGACTTTTATGGTGAATTGGCACTTTACAAATAAAGATTGATTGATAGTAGTAGAAGTGATAAAAGTAGTAGTAGTGGTAGTAGTAGTAACTAGCTTAGTGTGCGTGACATCACAGCTAGAGTAATACACACCCATTATAAAAGCTGAAAAGGAGCTAAAACAGCATAAAACTAAAACTGTGATATTTCAAAAACTGTCCACTAAAGTTCAAAGTCTTGTGACGTGTTTAAAGTTTAAATGACATCTATAGCTCAAAGTTTTTTGAAGCAGCAGTACTTAAAAGTGGGGTGGGTTTGAAGAGGATTCGAAGATTTCTCCATATAAAAAGATTTTAAAATTTAAAGAGCAAGGATTGGACAAACCCCATCTTAGCGAATATAAGGAGGATATTTTGTATTGAGAATTTGGGTCTTTTCTCATGGGCTTTTGTCTGTGAGATCTCATGTTTTAATTGTCGACAATTAAACATTACTGCACTCAGCTTTTGAGGACTCCTGGAAATTATTTCCTTTTTTATTGGGGACTTTTTGAAACTCTGAAAAACCTTTTCAAACAAACAAAGAAGAAGAAGTCGAGACACGACAGTCACTCAAACAGAAGTTCTTCCTGGGTATTGAGTAGCTGCAGAGTTTGTTTATGGACAGTAACCTGTACTGTACATTCACTGCCACCGGACAACTTCACTGCTAAACTTTCCCCTCTAGCTCTGTTGCTAACACCTGTCTGCCCCGAACACAATCACCGTAGCTATCGCTCCTTCTATTGCTTGAACACCCCACACTACGCACTACTTCTTAAAGGAGCCATGTTGCTTTCATAACCTCTATTGGAGGATGACATATGACTCCCAGATTCTACTTTAGTCATTTGTCATTATTCCATATTAGCAACAGCTCAAACTTTATGACTTGGAGCAAGAAAGTTATTTGTCAAGAAATATTTGGCAAACAGTGTGGCTCATCAACATTGTCAGGAAAGGACTCCGGAAAAATATGAAATATAAAAATACTAAGTGCTATATCACAGGCAACTAGACTTTCAGTTTCTTGAAGGCGTTTCACTTCTCATCTGAGAAGCTTCTTCAGTTCTAATTAACTGGAAGGGAGTTGCAGGTGTGTGGGTGCGTCCTTACAGAGTCGTTAAGGTCACGTGAGCTCTGAGTTTCAGAGTTGTTAGGGCCACTTGTGAGTCGTTGATGCAACCGGCCCTCATGTGGGATGTTAGGCCATCAGGTGAGCCCAGATGTGAATGGTTGTTAAGCTGTCTGGGGTACAGTACAAACTCAGTACAGCGTTGTAGGTGGGTGATAAGTAGGGTCGTAGGCCACCTCCCCTGTTTAAAGATGGTCATTACAGCTAAACAAGATGGATTCTTATACTCCTCTTTAAAACCATCTGTTTTCTGTGGCCAAGATGTGTACATTGTCCTCAAACGAATGATTTTTCTCCTTTAAATGCAAGTGGAGAGGAGAGTCTTGAGCTGAGGAGTTGGCCCTCCTGTGTTCTGCCATTCGTTTTTGGAGGGGTTGTTTTGTTTCCCCAATGTAGAAATCTGTGCAATCCTGGCTCCTTAGGGTGGGCAAGTTTCTGCCTCAGTGTTTTGCTGGGTTTGAAGTGAACTGGGATATGGTGTTTATTGAAGATCCTTTTCAGTTTCTCAGATATTCCCATGACATAAGAAATTACAACACTGTTATGATTTTCTGTCTCTTCCTCTCTGTCTGCTATGGATCTTTTAGAGGTTTTGATAAAGGTCCAGTTTGGGTAGCCACAGGTTTTAAGTGCTCCCCTGATGTGTTTCTGTTCCTTCTCCTTCCCCTCTGTCTTTGTGGGCACAGTCTCAGCCCGATGGTTTAGAGTTCTGAAAACCCCCAGCTTGTGCTCCAGTGGGTGGTGAGAGTCGAACAGCAAGTATTGATTCAGTCCAAGAAGGACAGACTATCTCCTCTGACATCTTCCCACGTGAACTTGATGTTATTGTCTACAGCTAGGGTTGAAGGGATCCAGGCATGCATGAGTTTTAACACATCTCTTTATTGTTTCTTCTCTCTTCAGGTACAGGTGCACAAACACACAAATACTACTCTGAAACTTAGAGTTTACTTAACAACTCTGTAAGGACACACCCACACAGGGTTTAAAGCCTGCAGCTCCCATCCAGTTAGTTAGAACAGAAGAAGCTTCTCGGATGAGAGGTGAAACGTCTTCAAGAAAGTGAAACAAGTCCAGTTGCTTATGTCATATCACTTAGAATTACCATGACCTGCATGACTGAAAACATTCATCAACATACACTGGAGGGGGACTGGAGGGGCTCAAGTTAGTAATTTAGGATAGACTTAAGATTGGCCTATTCTGTTTTAATACAAACCCACTCTAGTATATATATTATGCACCAGTTTTGCTGAGTCTCTTTTACAAAAATTCAACTGAGAGTTTCCTTCCAGTTGGGTTACACTGGATAATCCAAAACATAATAGAACACAATATAGTGGCTGGTTGGCTCAGAGCAGGCCCACTGATCATTCTTTTGCTACAACTGCAGTCATCACTCTGACACACACACAACCTCACACACAATCACTCTTTCGCATGGTCTATCAGGTCTGCCTCTGAGCTTCAAAGCTTTGTTCTGAGTGATTGACTGGCCACTGACTGCCTCACAGTGTGCTAATGTGTGTGTGTGTGTGTGTGTGTGTGTGTGTGTGTGTGTGTGTGTGTGTGTGTGTGTGTGTGTGTGTGTGCGTGTGTGTGTGTGTGTACGTGTGTAGTCTAGAGTTGTCAGTCCAGCTGACAAACACACATTAAGAGTACCTGACTGATCCCACAATCCATTATGGGACTTTTTTTTTTTTTACTGAATAAAGAACCAGAACAATCAGAACATTGTGGTGTTAAATAGGTGTCAGCTGAAGTGTGGATGCTCAGGTCTCCTGCTGGAGGCCATTCAACAGTCAACACACTGTACCTGCAGACTGCAAACACACGGGCTACATACCATAGAATTTTAATGTAGACTTGAAAAGATGAAATGCTGTTGGTCAATTTACCACACACACACACACACACACTCACACACACACACACACACACACACACACACACACACACACAGAGTAGAAAAGTTTTAATATGAGAGGAATGAGAGGAACACAAACTACTTTATTACAAAAAACATTCATGAAGTTTGCTTCGAAACTGAATTTATTATGGGTCTTCTGAAAATGTGACCAAATCTGCTGGCTCAAGAATATACATTACAGTAACTGAGTGGTTCTGATTGATAATAGCTGGTGAGTTTTCTGGGTCCATTTTAATAGGGCTTGTTTGATACACCCAGTAGACTCGTCACAAACACTACAATGGGAACGTCTAAAGAGCTCAGCATTGATTTGAAAGAGCATATTGTTGACTTGAACAAGTCAGGAAAGTCACTTGGAGCCATTTCAAATCAGTTACATGTCCCAAGATCAACTGTACAAACAATTGTTTTTAAGTATAAAGTGCATGGCACAGTTAGTTTGCATTTTCTTCCTGATTGTGGCAGTGACACCCACAATCAGGAAGAAAATGCAAACTATCACCTGCTGCTGAGAGAAAAATGGTCAGGATGGTCAAGAGTCAACCAAAAAACACCAAAAAGCAAGTCTGCAATAAATTAGAAGCTGCTGGAAGTGACCACAGTCAAGTGTGTTTTGCATCAACATGGGCTGAGAGGCTGCTGTGCAAGAAAGAAGCCCTTGCTCCAACTAAAGTTTGTAGCTGATCACATTGACAAAGAAAAAGCCTTCTGGAGGAAAATTCTGTGGTCAGATGTAACAAAAATTGAGTTGTTTGGCCACAATGAGCAGCAATATGTTTGGAAGCAAGAAGGTGAGGCCTTTCACCCCAGGAACACCATACGTACTATCAAGCATGGTGGTGGTAGTATTATGCTGTGGGGCTGTTTTGCTTCCAGTGGATCTGGTGCTCTAAAGAAAATAAATGGAATAATGAA
This sequence comes from Pagrus major, assembly GCF_040436345.1. NCBI lineage: Eukaryota > Metazoa > Chordata > Actinopteri > Spariformes > Sparidae > Pagrus > Pagrus major. The sequence goes on from NC_133232.1 coordinate 11,584,540, forward strand.
GAAGGAGGATTATTTCCAATTTTTTCAGAAAAACCTAAAATCATCAGCCATAAGATTGGGTCTTGAGTGTAGCTGGGTGTTCCAACAGGACAATGATCCCAAACACAAATCAAAAGTGGTAAAGGAATGGCTAAATCAGGCTAGAATTGAGGTTTTGGAGTGGTCAACAAATTTAGTTTAACCAATTCTGTCAAGAGGAGTGGTTAAAGATTCAACCAGAGGCCTGCCAGAAGCTTGTGGATGGCTATCAAAAGCACCTAATTGAGGTGAATATGGTCAAGGGACAATTAACCAAATATTAGAATTACTGTATGTATATTTTTGACCCAGCAGATTAGGCCATATTTTCAGAAGACCTACGATAGATTAATTATTGAACCAAACTTCATTAATGTTTTTTGTGACAAAGTTGTATGTGTTCCACTCATTCCATCACAGAAAAATGAGCTGTAGAAATCATCTGAACTGAAAACTGCCATGATATACATGTTCTTTACAAGCGGATATAAACTTTTGACGATGACTGCACCTAGTATTGTTGAGTATATGTTATCATCAAAATAAAAAAAGTCTGATGCTTAATTAATCATTGTCTCTCATTGGGTTATTGCCTTTAAAGCGAGACTATGCAACTTATTCTACTGATTGCCACTGTAGATTTTTTAATCTTTTTTCCAGTTCAAAGCTTCAGTATGTGACAAGTTGGAAATAATCAACTATCTTACCGACAGGAGCTTAAATGATAAATGGCAAAATGTAATATAACAATAACAAAAGTCTGACTCAGTAATGTCAGTGAGATGGCAAAATCTGTCTAAGCTAACATTAGCCACCATGAGCATTCCAATCACCAGAATAAATGTTGGCAGATACGTTTCTGCAGAAACACAGATAACATGGTGGTGTCACACTTACAGTTGTTGAAATGCAGACTCAAACAGCAGCCTTAGGCTGCCTTAACACCTGTAAATTCACCACTATCCCCTCCACCTCTCCACATGAAAGTCAGGTAATAAACATGTTATCTGAACGTGATCTGACACATTTTGTAGACGTGTCAATGGTACATAACCATGTAACATGTACAAATTTCAACATATCTGTGGTTGTTTGCAGAAACCAGTTGTTGGAAATTACATGAACTATTCATGTTGCATCTTTTTCATATGTCATCAGTTTTTATTGTGTATCAATATCAAATTATAACAAAAGACATTTTATTTCCCTTTCTTCATTTGAAGGTCCCCATTACAACAAAAATTATAATAACAAAGGTATCACATGAAACACCATCACATGTGTTAGTTACAACTCCACCTCCATATAAAAAAATCAATTCCAAATGCTTTTTTGTGATGGGTTGCACATCCCTGATTGGTCAGTTACCTTTTTATTGTTGCAAATAAAATCAGCACAAAATCATAAAATGAAGCAATAAATAAAATAAAAAGCAGATGTGAGAAAAAGCTCCATATCTGTCCACAGCTTCATGTCAGTGGCCAGAGGAGGCTGCAGGCTGCAGCTATATCTGCTCCATATCTTGTCTGCTGGCCACAGTCTTAAATCTACAACATTCTGTTGAGCACAGCTTTGCTAACCTCAGACAGCCACCTCTGTGGCACTGCTATCACTCACTGTGTGTATGTGTGTGTGTGTGTGTGTGTGTGTGTGTGTGTGTGTGTGTGACCAGACCATACTCCAGATAACCTGATGTTATTGATGCTCAAGACCACAGAGCCACTGCTATCTACATGTGCTGCATAACACAGCCACACACACACACACACACACACGGTGAGGGCATATTAGCAGCCTGCTCAGGTCTGTCAGATTTTGTCAGATGGCCTCCTCTCCTCTCTCCTCCTCTCCTCTGTTTTTCCTTTCAGTGTCTTCTTTCCTCCTCACTCCTCTCCTTTTTTTATTTTCATTTCTCTTAACCCCTTCTCTCTTCCTTCACTCTGCCCTCCTCTTATCTCCGGGTTGTCGCCCGGATTTCTTTCCTTCTCCTCTTTCTTCCATTCATGCATCCCTTTGTCATTTCTCCTCCTCCTTTCTACCATTCCTTCATCTCTCTCTGCATGGTCCTCATAATCCTTTTCCTCATCGCTCTTTCCTCCTCTTCTCCTTCCCTCTGGCTCTCCTCCCCTCCTCTGTCTCTCCTGCCCATTTATCTAAATCTGTGCTCTCCTTAACCACTTCTTATCAGAAGTGGCGGTCGCTCTCCATCCTAAACGCACCACTCCAGATTTTAATTTTCTTTAGATTAATGTCCTCCTCTCTTAATGCCGTCAGCCTTCAGCTATCTGGCTCCCTGATGTCTATCAGCTTGCACACACACACACACACTGTTACAACCAGCAGGCTTGGAAAATGGAACAATTTTCTCAAATTTCCTGTAAATTACAAAGTCTAAGAATGCTCTGCTAAAGTGGAAATAAAACCAACAGAAAAAACAGCTGTGAAATCTTTCATTACAGCAGGGCTGACTGAACACAACAAAGTAACTCAGAGCACAGCCAATCAAACAAAACAGACCAGATCAAATATGACCGGAGATAGATTTAACATTAGGCTCAAGCAGGCTGAGACCTAGGGCCCCTAACTACCAGCAGCCCTGCATAAACATATCAATATATCTCAGGTATGTTGATATCTGAGATTGATCTGTAATTTTACACCCACATCTGCAAACAGGGGCTTTGATTTTGTCATTGTACGGTCCTTTGTTTTTGACACTGTGGATGGTTGTTGATGAGGCTAATGGGGCTGAGAAAAGAAAAGACAGGAGGAAGAATAAAGCAAAGGGAGGGGTATTACATGCAACAAAAATCACCAGCAGCAATTGAACTGACAAACCCAATCACCAGAATAAATGTTGGCAAATAACATTTCTGCAAAACCACAGGCAAGTTAAAACTTTCCGTCTCTTGATGTTGCAGCTTTACATTTCTTTAGGATTCATTTTCAAATTTTCTCCTGTCACAATAATGTGCTTATGCTCTGGTCGGGTTTAGGCACAAGACCCACTCAAGTTAGATAAACATCATGTTTTGATTTAACATACAGTTTTGGTCTTGAGGTCTCATTAAAAAACACGGTTTTGTTGCCACAGACAGGGATGCAGATAGCCTGACTTCCTGTCAAAAATATGAGATTTTTGTCACCACAAACACAGCTGGAAATTGTTCAGAGGTCTCTTTAAAAATATGCAGTGGTGTCACACTTATAAATGTTGAAATGCAGACTTGCACTCACTGGCTTGACACCCTTATCACCTCTAACTCCACCACCATCCCCTTCATCTTTCCACACGGAAGTCAGGTAATAAATGTGTAACGTGAATGTGATATGACCCATTTTGTAGACATGTCAATATGGTGTGTAGCCAATGACACTACAAATATGAATGATTCCGTGGTTTGCACAAACGTTAACTGCTAACATTTGATTCTGGTGACTGTGGAGCCTTTAGCAGCTAAAGTGATAGATAAGAAGTTGGTAGGGACCAAAAACAGACCTTAAACTGAGTAATTATTGGACTTTCATTCATCAGGACAGATACAAGACTCTAAATGAATGCTAAGGTTTATTTGCTGGACATATAAATAGGCAACTCTCTCCTAACACATTAGCCATATTAACCTTATAAGGAATAATATGTCAGTATTGTGTACAGCAGCTTGTTTTGCTGCCCGCCAACAACATATTGTAGCGTTTGCGGCCCAACAATGCGGGCTAGCTAGCAGAATGACGAGGACACTGTGACTGAAGTTTTAACCGGAGGACCGGATTTTACTCCCCTTTTGTACAGGCTAACAACGGGGCTGGAGGAGTGCCCAAAACAACAAAAGCTGATAGCCGAAAAACTGGCTAGTTATCTAACTATGGAGTGTAGCAGCTTCTCTTCGCAGGCTTTCCCCCCGAACTGCCTGCCTTTTTCCTCTCCTTTTCCTCTTCCTCTCTCACCCCTCCCAAATCCCAAACTGGCCTATCAAGCTGAACTAGGGGCAACTCCTTCCCCCCATGAACTCCCCCTCATTCCATCCCATTACTCCTGCAGGGTCGCTACACCGCCCCCCCCCTCTAATTCCTCGTCCCCGAGGAAGAGCAAAGTCTTGAAAGCGACCCGGAAGGCGCCGTTCCCTCTGTGACCTCCTTAAGTCACGATCCAACAGCAGCGTTCCACTTGTTGTAGCTGTGTTCTTTGGCACCACAGCTCCAAAAGGTGTCACCACCTCTCCTTGAGGCACACCCTGTTGCTGCCTCAGTGGGGTTCTCCTGTGGCGAGGCGACCTGGTCTGTGCCCTGGAAGATGTCACATGGAAGTCTGGGTGCTGATTTACCCGGTATGGCGCCATCCTATCCCGGTGCAGTACAACTGTGCGACTTCTGGGAGCCAGTTTGACTCTGTACACGACTTCACCAACTCTCTCAACCACATAACAGGGCCCAACCCAGGTGCTGTCCAGCTTTGGGCAGCGGCCTTTTACCCTCTCAGGTCCATACACCCAGGCGAGATCCGCCTCCTGCCCTTTGACATGCGTGTCATAACATCGCTTCTGACGGACCCCCGTCTGCTGTGCCTGGTGTGTGGCGAACCTGTGGGCCATTTCCAAGCGGTCCTGTAACTGTCTGGCATACTCCGGGCCAGCCATGGCATCTGGTGCATCGGGCGGTCATCTGTAGACCAACTCCGGTAGCGTTCTAAGCTCCCTGCCCAACATCAACAATGCAGGAGTACAGCCAGTGGACTCTTGGACCGCACCGTGGCATGCCATGAGGATAAGGGGCAACTGCAGGTCCCAGTCACCCTGATGTGGGGCAGTGGTGAGAGCTAATTGGGTGCTTAAGGTCCGCATGAATCGATCCACGAGCCCGTCATTTTGCGGGTGGAGTGGAGTGGTTCTTGTCTTTCGGATACCAAGCTGGCTACACATAGCAGCGAATACTTGTGATTCAAAGTTCCGCCCTTGGTCTGAGTGGAGCTCTGAGGGTGTTCCAAAGCAACTGAACATTCCCTGCACCAAGGCTTCTGCCACGGTTGTTGCTTCTTGGTCAGGAAGGGGGTATGCCTCTGCCTTTGTAAAGTAGTCGATGGCAACCAGTACATACCGGCTCCCTCTGCTGGTACGGGGAAGTGGGCCCAACACATCGACTGCCACCCAGTCCATTGGTGCCCCAACACGGTTATGCTGTAAAGGTGCATGGGACTGACCTTGGGGCCCTTTATGGGCGGTACAGGAATCGCAGCGGTGGCAGTAGTCCTCAACATCTCTCCTGCTCTGGCCCCAATAGAATGCCTGCCTCAGCCTCTTTAAGGTCTTAGTGACCCCAAAGTGACCTACTCTGGGGGACCCATGATGTGCCTCCAGCACTTCGCCCAGGAGGTCCTGTGGCACGACCACCTGCCAGCGTGGTTCTCCAGTGGCCGGCTCATGCCAGCACCTTTTTAGGACTCCTTCCTGCAGCTCCAACCCAGGCCATTGAGACCACAGACCCCTGACTGTGGCCGACTGTGCCACCACATCTTCCCAGGGAGGCCAGCCTTCTGCTTCCAGCCACCCCATGGCCATTTTAAGGTCAGAGTCTTCAGATTGCACCCCTGACATCATTGGGTAATATGGCTCGACAGATCACCTCTCCTGTCTGTAGGTTAGCTGCCTCCTGTTCTGCAGCCCTGTTGCAGTGTTGACAGCCTGGGGCACATGGTCGATGGGAGAGGCTGTCTGCATTTGTGTGACTCTCACCGGCTCTGTGCTGTATGGTGAACTGAAAGGCTTGGAGCTGTTCAATCCATCTAGCAACTTGTCCTTACGGCTATTTGAAGGACATTAACCATTTCAAAGCAGCATGATCAGTGTGGATTGTGAATGGGAGGCCGCAGAGAATGTGCTTGAAATGGTTCACTGCATCGATCACTGCCAAAAGTTCCCTGCGAGTGATACAATAGTTCTTCTCCGACTTATCCAGGGTACGACTGTGGTAAGCAACAACCTGTTCTCCGTCGGGGGTCAGCTGCGATAGCACTGCGCAAAGGCCTGAGTTGCTAGCATCAGTGTCCAGGATAAACGGCAACTCCGTGTTTGGTGCAACTAGCACCGGGTCCCTACATAAGGCCTGTTTCAGCTCGTGGAAGGCAACGTTCTGTTGTGGTCCCCACAACAGTGCTTGTAATAGGATGCCAGTCCTGGGAAGGATCTCAGCTGGTGGATGTTGGTGGGAGTAGGCCAGTCCCTAACAGCTGCTACCTTGTCTGCTTCCGTCATGATGCCAGCTCCACTGATCCTGTGCCCCAAGAAGGAGACTTCCTGCCGCAGAAAGCTGCACTTCCCCGGGTGAGGCTTCAGGCCTGCGCACCTTATCCGCTCCAGTACCTCTGCCAGGCTCTCAAAGTCAAAACATGGCCCATGTACAAGGAGATCATCCAGGTAGATGAGGCAGCGCTCTGGGGGCATATCCACAAGGACCTTTTCCATCAACCTTTCGAATGTAGCAGGGGCATTGCATAGCCCAAATGGCATGGTGGTGAACTGCCACAAGCCACGTCCGGTGGTGAAGGCAGTCTTGGCTTTGTCTTCTGGGGCCATGGCCACCTGCCAGTACCCACTCTGGAGGTCTAATGAGGAGAACCATGCTGAACCAGCCACGTAATCCAGAGACTCGTCTATCCGCGGCAGTGGGTAGGAGTCCTTCACAGTTTTGTCATTCAATGGCCGGTAGTCGACGCAGAATCTCAGGCTCCTGTCTTTCTTTGGAGCCATTACGACTGGTGACACCCATGGACTTTCTGACAGCTCAATAATGCCACCATCCCTCATCTCCTGTATCATCTGGTCAGTAACAGCTTGGCGGGCTTTGGGCAATCGTCTCAGCTGCTGGCAGATTGGCTGTGCATCCCCTGTATTGATGGAGTGCTGAACCAAATGTGTTGGTCCCACGTCGTTGGGGCCAGTGGCATAACTGTCGATACTCATAGAGGAGGTTCCATAGCCTATCTTGCTGTTCAGAGTTAAGGCCTTCACGAGTCTTCTCCCAAATGTCTCGGACAGTTGTAGTGGCTGCTGACTCTTCCACGGAGATGGGGACCACACATGCAGTCTGTATGACTGCAGGGGGTTGTGATTGGGTGTGTGGATCTAGTCCTGGGGTTATGGGGTCATTGTCAGACAGCGGAAGAGGGCTTTCTGTAAAAGGGGCTTCCCATTGTGGAGGACCAGGAGAACATGGTAGGTCCCTCTCTGCATCACTGTTCCCACCTCCCCTGTCAGTCATTTCTGAAGTGTGAGGATCATGAAGGAAGGGGATGGACGTCCCGTCCCTGAACGTTACGGTGCGTGCCCTGAAGTCTAGTGTCACCCCTGCTCCACACAGAAAGTCCATTCCAAGTAAACAGCTCTCTTTTACTTCAACAATCCAGATGGATTGGCAGGCTGAGTAAGTCCCTATTTCAATCTGAACCTCCCACCTCCCCAGCATTGGAGCTTTCCCTCCAGTAACTGTGGTGAGTGGAACATCGGTGGCTTGGAATTGGGTTCCAGTGGGCAGGAGGTCTGGGTGAAGGAGTGACACAGTCGAACCTGTATCCAGCAGGGCTTGGGTCCATTGGCCATTAACCAACACAGGTACTCTACAGCAGTCAGTGTTAAGTGCGTCAGGGGTGGGAAGAGCATGGTTGACAGGGAGGTGGAGTGCTTTTACAACAGGTTGTGGGTCATTGTCTGTGGGGAGGGAAAGGTGGCTCGGGTCGCTCCCCTCTACACCTAGCCTTGAGCGTTTCCCGGCTCTGGCGCCTGCAGGGCGGAATCAGGCACTGTACAAAGGCGCCACGTATGACCTCTCTGGTGACATCTCCAGCAGGCTGGGTTCTGTCTGTCCTCCAGTGACATTGTTCTGTGTTCTGAGCCCGTGGAGGACAACGTAGGTCCAGGAGACTGAAAGGCATGGTTCCTAGGCTGTATAGAGCCCTGTCTGGGTTGGTAGTCCAAGCCTTCTGTGAGGATGTCTTCTACTGGCAATGCTTTCTCTAGTGCTGCCTCCAAGTTCTGTGGGTCAGCTAGCCGGACTTGCTGGCGTAAGGGGAGGGGCAGTAGGCCGCGAATGAAGGCTTCCTTAGTTAATACCAAGCGTGTTGTATTGTCAAAATCAGGAAATCCCCTTTGTGCAAGGTAGCGTAGCTCCACCGCAAACACCCCTAACTTCTCCCCGGGTTTCCTCACTCTCTCGTTGAACCTCTGCCACATCACAACTGCAGGGGTGGTGCTTCCAAACCGCCTCTCTAGGACCCTAAATATAGCTTGTGGATTTTCTAAGTCGGCTGTGGTCACATCCAACAGTACCCTTCTTGCCTCCCCGTCCAACGCTGAGACTAATTGAACAGCCCTTTCAGCTGGGGGCCAGCCATTGGCTGCTGCTAGGAGCTCAAACTGGGCACAGTAGGTTTCCCAAGAGGTGAGGCCATCATAATGCCCCACTTTTATGTGGCTGCCCCTGGGAACAGTGTCTGGGGTTGGTTTTTGAAGAGCAACCAAGGCAGCACTCAGTGCGGTAGTCAGAGCAGGCACCAGGTCCTCTTGGTTGTTAGCAACAGCAGCCATGGAACTAACAGGGGCTATGATGGGGGACCTACACCTGTCAAGCCTAACATTAATATCAGCATGGCTCTCTGTTTCTTGTGGTTTATTAACACAGCCTCGTGGTTCTTCTCCCATCGTGGACATTATGCTGCCTCTAGAGCTCTTCAGAAAATTTCCAAAAGCACGCTCCATTGCAATGCTCATTCTCTGCATAAATTCATCTTCTATTTTAGCTGTAATGTCTTTTTGCAACTCCGGGAAAGAGCTTGGTTGGCCAACAACTTTACTTTGAGGATTTGTCAGGGCGGTGCCTTTTTCCTCTCCTTTTCCTCTTCCTCTCTCACCCCTCCCAAATCCCAAACTGGCCTATCAAGCTGAACTAGGGGCAACTCCTTCCCCCCATGAACTCCCCCTCATTCCATCCCATTACTCCTGCAGGGTCACTACAATATAATGCAGCTTTAAAGACGTTCAGTTGTAGCAGTAGTGCTAGGGGATTCCCCTGCTTTATTCAACTGGTTACACAACAATTACATTCAATTATGCACCATTAATTCAATTTGATTATGATAAAGTATTTAAATGTATTAAGTTCATAACAAATTTGATGTGTAGTTTTCAATTATTCTCTTTAGAGAAAGAAAGGTGAGAATCTTTTACTCAGACACAGCAAAGTGAGTTTGTATAGATCTCTTCTTAATAAAAAGAAAATAAATAAATGAATACAGCTTAACAACAACAACAACTATAATAATAATAATAATAATAATAATAATAATAATAATAATAACAACTTTATTTATAGAGCACCTTTACAAACAGCATTTACAAAGTGCTTTGACAAGACAGAACAAAAGCAAGACACAAGATAACATAAAAGGATAAAACAGTCAAGCCAGACTAGGAGAAATTAAAACAAGAAGGCAAAAAAAAAGCACAAATACATACATACACACATTCAATACACACACATTTCACACACATATACTGTATATATATGTATATATGTATGTATATATATATATATATATATATATATATATATATATATATATATATATATATATATAGATATATATATATTTAGGGTGTGTATCTCTCCCTTATAGGACGATCCATTCAGGGACGATACTTTTTATTGTGGAACAGTTCGATCCGGTTTCGGTACGATACAATCCAATCCGATACAATTCTTTGATTCATGTAGACATCAATTTTCTATTATAAATTGAAACAAGCCAATTCTATAAAAGTGGAATTGCATATCTTTAAATAGGTATTTCATAAGACCAGGGAAGACCAAGGAATCCTATGTATTTTTCTTACTATTATGTATATCTTTATCTTAATCTGCTTATACCTCAGTGTATAAAAAAACACACCTGTTGTCCATCCTGGATCTGAGGAACAACTATCCTGTTGTCTGGATCTCCATGAGCAGGGTCTCTCTGAGCTGGATCTGTCTGCATTGGACCTCTCTGAGCTGAATGACTCTGACTGTCTGTATCCTCTGCTTCTTAGTAATAATCAGTGTATAAAATCACACCTATGATTAACAATCAGGCAGATGTTTACTACTGGTATCAAACTCAAACATTGGATTAACTTGACAGTGTACAGTGTGGTTCAATTCAGTACATAATTTCAGTAGACAATGACAGTTAACGGTGTGCAGTACTCTCAGCAGTCACAGAATACAGCTAATGATAGCAATACGTTTTTGTCCAACTTTCCATCCTTCTTATGAAATCCAAATCTCTTCCAAACTTTTGATTTTAGATTTGACGGTGCATTGTAAATCTTACTCGCCTTGTCGGACATGTTGGTTTTGTTTTTACCTGGCAGGCAGGGGGCAGGCAACGCTACCCTAACGTTACTGTGACGCATCTCGCAAGAGTCTCGTGCTGACCTTTGAAATTTTACGAGAGTTTGAAGACGCTGTTCCTTCTTGTAATAAGTCCTTGTGGCCTGAGGGTGATAGTGAGTCACTGTAGCCTCTCTAGCCTCTCAGGCCATCCCTTCTTGTAATAATACCTCCTGAAAAGAAAAAGGAAGCTAAACAAGAGTACATTTTGCCGCTGCTTTCCAATGCTGGAGACAGCTGTGGGAGTAAAGAGCTGAACTCACAAAGTTTCTGTAGACTGGTAAGTAACATCTAACATTGTCTGTGTAGGAGCCAGATTGGTCATTTTCTTTGTTTATGAGTGTTGTACACATTTGTGCCAGTAGGTGGCAGTATCTGTTTAGGCAGTGCTTTGTTTCTATATAGGTAGGTGGGTTAATCAGCGCAGGTGTGCACGCTGGGGAATCTATACGGTTTTTGACCGTGCCACGGCGTGTAACGCCGCAGGTCAGAATATTGGGTGTGTTATTGTGATAGTGAGTATTATATTTTGAGTCGGCTGTGTGTAGCCTAATAAATCTGCAACAAAAAGAGAAGTAATGCTTGGACATTTGCTGTGTTACACCGGAATGCGCCTACACCTACACTGGCACGTGTACAAGCCCTTTAAACCACCAGCATGCGCGGATAGTGACAAAGGGCCACTATATTAGTCAAAAACCCGGTTCCCATTGGACTCGTGGGGAAAGCAACAGTCGGCGTTGTGGTTCCGGTGGGCCTTCGCTGCTTCTGGAAAGCCTGGAGGAGGCGATCGTGGGAGGATGAGGGAAGGAGCTGCTGTTGCTGCTGGGTCTTGGCTTGAGGTGGAGTTTTGCTACGGACGGCTGCAGCGATTCGGGCGGAGTTCGGCAACGGCTGGAGGAATGGCCACAGCGATTTGGCGGAGACCGGAGCCAGGCGAGGCAGCGGAGCATCGGATCAGCTGATCACCGCATGGCACCCAGCTCACGGATGCCGAGGTATGAGTAGCGCTACACATTAATGGCCATTTGACCTGTGTGCACACAATTAGGAGAAAACATCCAATGCATTGGTAGCTGAAACGAATATGTGATTGACTTTGCATGAACTTTGTTTGTTGTTGCGAACTGTGACTGCGAACTGCGACTGAAAAACCAGGAAGTGCGGAAACGGCGTCTGCCGTAACCATGGAAACCGGAAGTGGACGAAAGGTTAAATTGACTGAAAAAGCGCTTGCTGATAAACTTTCAAGGTTGCAAACAGAGCGAAAGGCTAAGCTGAACAAAGCCGCCAATATACGAAACTCAATGAAAGATCTAATCACAAAGGGTGATAAAACAATGGTTTGTGATGCTTTGAATGAATTAAGGGTAGTGTGTGATGATGCAAAATCTATGCATAAACAGCTGTTGGGTTTAATGCCAGGTGATGAACAAGAAAAACATGAAATATGGTTTAAAGCAAAATTTCTGTCTTTAAATGAGTGTATTCATGATGCAGAAATGTGGGTTTCAAACTTTGAAGGTAATATACAAGAAAATGTTGGTGTTACAAACAATGAAGGTAATGCAAACAAAAATGAGGTTGGTATTAATCAAAATGGTAATGTCACAAACAATGAAAACAATGCACATGCAACTGGGCTGCTGGTGGATGACATTAGCCCAAATGACAGCATTTCTAATGTGGGAAGCAAACGCTCAAGTAAAGGAAGTAGAGCCAGTGGAGGATCAAGCACCGCTTCAGCGCGCATAAAAGCTGAAGCAGATAAAGCTGCTCTTATTGCCCGTGCTACAGCTCTGAAGGAAAGGCACGCATTGGAGGAGCAGGAGCAACAATTGAGGAAGAAACGAGAACAGCTTGACTTAGAAGCGGAAATAGCTGCAACAAATGCTAAGTTGGCAGTATTGCAATCCTCTGATGTGAGAAGTGCTGGTTCAGGATCCAAAAATGCAATGGGCTCTTACCTGGAAAAGAAAAAAAGGAAAAATGAGTCTGTGATTGTCTTAAATCCTTTGGCAAATGAATATCAGCCTGGATTGTGGAAATCAATGCAACAACAGTGTTCAATAAATCCAAATAAACCACTGGATGTGCGACCAAAGGAACGTGGCCCAAGTTTTAAAACGGCTTCTGAACATCACTACAATATGCATGACCACCAGGAAAGCATGGGAAATTCACACCAAATTAAAGGTCAAATGACAACTTTTCAATTAAACAAGGAAATCAGTCAACCCCAAATCACTCATCAATTCACTCAACCTCACATAAATCAAATTGCATCTGAGGACATACTTACCATCATGCACAGACAAAACGAAATAACTGCTGCTTTGGTGCAACAGCAAATCATAAGATCTCTGCCACCAAGAGACATTCCTATATTTGAAAGGAACCCTCTGCAGTACAGAGCATTCATAAAAGCATTCGAGCAAGGAGTGGAGGATAAAGCAGGAGCAGCAGATTGTCTTTTCTATCTGGAGCAATTCACCAGAGGACAGCCACAACAACTGGTACGTAGCTGCCAGCACTTCGCTCCTGATCGTGGCTATGCAGTGGCTAAGGACCTGCTGCAAGAGCATTTTGGAAATCAATATAAAATTGCTAATGCCTATATGGAAAAAGTTCTAGCCTGGCAGTCCATAAAGGGTGAAGATGTTAAAGCACTCCAAGCGTATTCTTTGTTTTTGCGTGGCTGTTGTAATGTAATGGGGGAATTGGAGTATATGCAAGAGTTGGACATGCCTGCAAATATGAGAGCCATTCTTGCAAAGCTGCCATACAAGTTGAGGGAGCAATGGAGATCCATCGCTCATGGGATCATGGAAAGAACACAATAGAGAGCTCACTTTATTGACTTGGTTGCATTTGTGGAGCGTCATGTTAAAAATCTTTCTGATCCTCTGTTCGGCGACATCCAAGATCCGGTATCTGGTGCGGCCGGCACAAAGACTCTCACCCGGTTTAAATCTTATCCTGGAAACAGAGTGAAAGGAAACATTGTTGCCACCACTGTAACATCCATGACCTCGCCAGAGAAGGGGGAGGAGCCACCAGCAGAGCTTGGAAGGTCAGTCAAAGCTGGATGTCTTTGCTGTTCACACAGTCACACATTGGAGGAGTGTAAACAGTTTAATGGGAAAAGGCACAAGGAGAAAATTCAATTTCTGAGGGAAAAGGGAGTTTGCTTTGCATGCTTATGTGATGGTCACATGAGTCGTGAATGCGAGAGGCGCTTGACATGCAAAGTCTGTGGTCAAACTCATCCCACTGTGCTGCACATCAAAAGGCAACCACCAGCTCCAGAGCACAGGAAACAACCAGCTTCACAACAGTTAAAGGGCCCACTCAGTAAACAACCAGCTTCTTTCCAAACATGTGGTCATACAGGGGCCGGTAAGGATGGATGTGCTCTTCCAATTCTTCCTGTAAGTGTGAAGTCTGCAAAAGGAAATGACATTATACAAACTTATGCATTTCTGGACCCTGGTAGCTCAGCCACGTTCTGCTCCGAAGATCTCATGCAGAGGCTGAATATTACAGGCAGAAGAACCAGCTTTTTGTTGAGCACAATGGGCCAGGAGACTGTTGTTCCATCTTATTCCGTCACTGATTTGGAGGTGGCTGGATTGGATGGCAATGACTTTTATAGTCTCCCAGAGGTCCTGAGCCAAAGGAAAATGCCAGTCACCACTAATAACATAGTAACAACTGAGGAACTGGATAAATGGTCTTACCTGTCAGACGTTCATATCCCACACATAAAGACAAACATTGATTTGTTGATAGGAACCAACGCTCCCAAACTACTGGAACCTTGGGAGGTCATCAACAGCCACGGAAATGGCCCGTACGCTGTTAGAACTGTGTTGGGATGGATCGTTAATGGTCCACTGAGTGGAAGCAGTGGTGCCTTGGAGACAGAGTTTCCCTCTGCCACAGTGAACAGGATCTCTGTGAGGAAGTTGGAGGAATTGCTCACCAGTCAGTACATGCATGACTTCAATGAAAAGACTTATGATAAGGAGGAAATGTCAAGAGAAGACATGAGGTTTTTGGAAATTGTTAGTCATTCTGCAAAGCTTCAGGATGGACATTACAGTCTAAAAATGCCTTTCAGGAAAGAGCATCCCACACTCCCAAACAATCTGTCTATGGCCAAGCAAAGGTTACTAGGACTCAAGAGGAGATTTCAGAGAGATGATCAGTTCCATCAGGAATATGCAAACTTCTTCACTGATGTAATCTCCAATGGCTATGCAGAGAAGGTACCTCAGCACCAGTTGGATGGTTCTGAAGGAAAGGTCTGGTATATCCCGCACCACGGAGTCTACCATCCAAGGAAGAACTCTCTGCGTGTGGTGTTTGACTGTGCAGCAACATTTAAAGGAACATCACTAAACAGTCAGCTGCTGCAGGGGCCCAACCTTACCAGTAGCCTTCTGGGAGTGCTCACCAGGTTCAGACAGGAGTCTGTAGCAGTTATGGGAGACATACAGAAGATGTTTTACCAGGTCAAAGTAGCAGAGACAGACAAAGACTTCCTTCGTTTTTTGTGGTGGCCTGAGGGTGACATGAATCAAGAGGTGACAGAGTATAGGATGACTGTTTATCTGTTTGGAGCTGTTTCATCCCCGAGCTGCGCTTGCTACGCACTCAGGAAAACAGCTGAGGATGGACAGGCCTGCTTCCCTGCTGATGTCACCAGCACAGTGAAGCAAAGCTTTTATGTGGACGATTGTTTAAAGAGCACATCATCTGAAGAGGAAACTGTGCAACTGATTAAAGATCTTACAGCTCTTTGTCTACGAGGAGGCTTTCACCTGACAAAGTGGGTCAGTAATAGCCGTGTGGTGCTGCAGACTGTCGCAGAGAAGCATAGAGCCAAGGACTTAAAGGAACTGGATCTAGACAGAGACAGTCTTCCCTTGGAAAGAGCCCTTGGTTTGCAGTGGTGCATCGAGAGTGACGCCTTCCAGTTTAAGATGTTGGTGAAAGAAAAACCTAACACTCGACGTGGCATGCTTTCTCTGCTCAGTTCAGTGTATGATCCTTTGGGGTTCATTGCACCAATCACTCTACCAGGCAAAGTGTTGCTGCAGGAGCTATGCAGGAGAAACTTTTTGGGATTTTGGACCACTTGTGCATGCTCGTGTGCATCACTTTTCCGACGCAAGTGAATGTGGATATGGTGTCGTCAGTTATGTGAGGATGGAGAACTGTCAGCATGATGTTCACGTCGCCTTCCTGCTTGGAAAAGCAAGAGTGACACCACTAAAGCAGGTCACTATCCCACGTTTGGAGCTCACAGCGGCGGTTCTTGGTGTTCGAATGGACAGGATGTTGAGGGCAGAGCTGCAGTTAAAGTTGGAAGATTCAGTCTTCTGGACAGACAGTACCTCTGTCCTGAAATATATAAAAAATGAGGATAAACGATTTCATACCTTTGTGGGAAACAGAGTTTCAACCATCAGGGATGCCACCAATGTGTCACAATAGAGATATGTCAGTTCTAAGATGAATCCAGCTGATGATGCATCCAGACGTATGAAGGTGGACGCACTGCTGACTGGCAGCAGTTGGGTGGAGGGACCCAGCTTCCTACGGAAGTCAGAGGAGCATTGGCCAGAATGCATCGTGGAGACGGCTGTTTCATTGGATGACCCAGAAGTAAAAAGAGACTTCGTTGTGAGTGCAGTGATTGTGAAAGACTCACCCAGTGCTACTGACCAACTGCTCACTTATTTTTCAAGCTGGCAGAGGCTGAAGGTCTCGGTCGCATGGTTCCTCAAGGTGAAGAGAGCTCTGTTGAAGTTGCGCCAAGTGAGAAAGGAGCTGACGTCTGACCCAAACAATCAATCCACACATATGCAGTTGGAGATGAAGAGGGTCAGAAAGACACTTGGGGGGCAGAGTGCTTCTTCAGACGACCTATTGGAGGCAGAGGTTTCCATCATTAAGTATGCTCAACAGCAGCGGTTTAAGGAGGAAATTGACACACTCTTGTCTGGAAAGTCATCAGTCAGAAAGAGAAGTTCGGTGTACAAACTGGATCCACACCTGGAAGATGGCCTGCTGAGAGTTGGAGGGCGGCAGAGTAAAGCAGCGCTGCCAGAGGAGAGTAAGCATCCACTTATCCTTTCTAAAGATCAACATGTTGCAACTCTCATCTTAAGACACATCCACCATCAGCTGGGCCACAGTGGAAGAAACCACACATTGTCCACGCTGAGGAAAAAATATTGGATCACAGGGGCTAATTCAGCAATAAGGAAAGTGATATCTGACTGTTGCACTTGCAGACGCTTCACTGTACAACCAGGTGAACAAAAGATGGCCGACTTGCCACTGGAGAGGACTCTGCCTGATCTCCCTCCATTTACAAGCGTGGGAGTCGACTACTTTGGACCAATTGAGGTGAAAAGGGGGAGAAGCATGTGTAAACGCTATGGAGTGATTTTAGCCTGTTTGTCGAGCAGAGCAGTTCACCTGGAGATGGCGACCTCATTAGACACTGATGCATGCATTAATGCTTTGAGATGATTTATGAGCAGAAGAGGCCAAGTTACTCACATGTTGTCTGACAATGGTACTAATTTCGTTGGATCTGAGAGAGAATTGCGTGGGGCTCTTGCAAAGTTGAATCACAGCAAGATACAGGGAGCACTGCTTCAACATGGAATCAAGTGGAGTTTCAATACACCTGCAGCATCCCATCATGGTGGTGTTTGAGAGCGTGTTATTCGGATGATCAGAAAAGTGCTCAATTCTGTTCTGCGTCTACAAATACTGGATGATGATGGACTGCATACAGTTCTTTGTGAAGTTGAGGCCATACTAAATGATCGGCCCATCACTAAGTTATCAGAGGATCCAAACAACCTTGAACCTCTTACACCCAATCACATTCTCCTCCTAAAAGGCAAACCTGCTGTACCACCTGGACTGTTTGTGAAGCAAGATCTGTATGTCAAGCGACGGTGGAGACAGGTCCAATACCTCTCAGATTTGTTCTGGAAGCGGTGGGTGCAAGAGTATCTTCTGTTGCTTCAGGAGAGGCAGAAATGGAATCAGGGGAAAAGAAGTCTTGTTGCTGGGGACATTGTCTTGGTGGTGGACTCAACAGCTCCTCGAGGCTCTTGGCTGCTCGGTAAAGTGCTGGAAACCTTTCCTGACAAGAATGGGTTTGTGCGATCTGTCTAGTCAATCTAGTATTATGGAAAGGCCTGTAACTAAACTTTGCCTGCTGATGGCAGCCTGTGATGATTAATTTGTGTTTATGCACTAATATGATGTGTTATGTGTACATCTATCACTCAAGAAGAACATTTGGCTCCTTTTGTTTGTTTTGTTTGTTTGTTTGAATTGTTATGCTTGCACACCATTAACAATTAGGGGCCGGTGTGTAGGAGCCAGATTGGTCATTTTCTTTGTTTATGAGTGTTGTACACATTTGTGCCAGTAGGTGGCAGTATCTGTTTAGGCAGTGCTTTGTTTCTATATAGGTAGGTAGGTTAATCATCGCAGGTGCGCATGCTGGGGAATCTATACGGTTTTTGACCGTGCCATGGCGTGTAACGCCGCAGGTCAGAATATTGGGTGTGTTACTGTGATAGTGAGTATTATATTTTGAGTCGGCTGTGTGTAGCCTAATAAATCTGCAACAAAAAGAGAAGTAATGCTTGGACATTTGCTGTGTTACACTGGAATGCGCCTACACCTACACTGGCACGCGTACAAGCCCTTTAAACCACCAGCATGCGCGGATAGTGACAAAGGGCCACTATAGTCTGTTTACTGAAACATATCTGTAGTGTAACTAATGACAACACAAACTGTAACAGCGTGATGTGACTGTTTTCTTGTTACTGTGGCATCACTAAAGCTGAGCTAAGTAAGCTATGATGTAAAGGCACATGAAGATCATAAGATGGTCTTTATTTGACCGACTGTTGGACGAGAATTCAGGTCCAGCCAACCTCAGTGATGTATTACCCCCCATATCCTTAATTCTCATCTGCAGCTGGTCTCATCAACAAGCCCCCCTTTTATTTGACAATCTCAAACACACACAGACACACAGACACACACAAACACACACACACACACACACTCCGGGGGATAGGTTCGAGACAGCAGGGCCCATGGTGACCAGAGAGTCGAGGATCCATTCTTCATCTCGAATTTGGTACAGGATGGATATCCTCCCTCCCAACGCCATGATTTTCTGGGTCAGGCGAAGGCAGGTGTCGCATGCGGATGGTGAGGTGAGTGGAGCCATTAATTATGATGAAGTCAGATGAAACTAAGGAAACACTGAAAACAGCTATGGCAGCACAGATGTTTGTGTTATGGCTCACATATAAATCGATTCAGACTGCTTCTGGCAGAATGGCAGAAGTACAGGCAGCCGGGTGAGACTTACAGCCAGCTGCTGTAAGTCTGCTGCTGTAAGACTTACTGAGTAGATTGGAGATCCGGAGATACTGAGTAGATTGGAGATCCAGCAGGTCTAGTGTCAGTGTCTGGGATTTATGCAGGGGATTTAAATGAATAAAAAGTGGAATAAGAATTGTAAGTGGAGAGACTGGGCGAATGGCTTACACTTCAACGTAGTGCAAAAAACTTTACAATTGAATGGGGGCTCAAACCGGATAAAAAGTCAAGATTAATGACAGTGCTTCTGACAGTAGCAAAATTGACTTAGACACGCCCTAAACGCACTAGTGCCTTGGTTTTAGACCATTAGACTGTCTTAATAGCGTAAGACTCCCTAAGACTCCTATCATACACTAGTTATACTTAATGACAGATATTGCACCTGTATATACACCAACACCCTGTGTGAGGAATATTTTGCACATTGCTCTTTCAACTCCTACCTCATGCTGCTACTTCTCTATTACATTGTTTGCACACTGTTCCCTTTTGCTGCAGTACCAAATTGAATTTCTCCTAGGGGTATCAATGAAGGCACATCTTGTCTTACCTTTTCTTATTATACACAGGTACTTAAATTGTTGTAAATATTAACTTTTTTCCTGTTATTAATTTATTTGCTAAAGCATTGTCTCAAAGTATAAAATGAGTGACATTTAACTTGAGTAGTGTGAAGACATTATTGTAAGGCCTACACAGGCAATTTAGGAATGAAACTTTAAAAATAGGAAATTAGTCACTTGATTCTTGATTAACAAGTTATATTTGATGGCAATTATCAATAAATGTTGGCTAACTATAAAAAAATGACTTTTAGGAAAATTGTTCCAAAGTTGGACTGATCGGCTGAAGTGACAGAAATTGGTGAAAATTTACATAGTTAAAAAAAAAAAGTACTTCAATTTTCTGACCTGCAAAAGATAGACAGAAATTAGTTGGAAATTGTTACTGAAATTTTCAGCTTGGTCTATTGAAATTATTTTTTTGAATGCTTTAATAAAACAGAGCATTCAGTACTATAATTACTATCAGCTATGAGGGTCATGAAAACAGTTTCACCCTGATTGTATGACTGAGTATTTACATAATGTTCAACTGCAAAACATATGTAGCACATAGACGTTTGCTTCAACAATTTTGTATGTATCAAGCATTAAAGAAGGAAGTTATCAGGTCTCTGTGATGTTAATGTTCATCATTACCTCCTGTACAAGAAGTTAAATGTTAAAGGACACGGCTGTTGAGATATTATATATTTTTCTTATTGTCAACATATTCCATGAAAATACCCAAACCATGCATTAAAAAGACACACCAGTGAGCCACTGTGCTGGGTGTCATGTTCCTTTTGACCATGAATATGTGGTCCAGTGTCCAGCTGTTATAGGAAATTACTGACCACAGACATGGTAAGGAAGGCAAACATTTAAAATTATTCAGAGAGAGAGAGAGAGAGAGAGGTGACCATAGGAAAAATAAATAAAAAATGTAAGCCTTTACATTTTTGCTGCTAGTGTAATGGAACATTAGTTAGATATCATCTGCTTTCTTGTTTCCCCATATTTCTTACTGCCTTCCATGCATACTTTAACAGAACAACACTATGTTTCCACACAGGATATGTTGTACTAATCTTTTATTGACATAATATATTTGCTCTTATTTGAAAGAGAAATAACTAACATCATATAATATAAACATAATAAACACAATAAAATATTTCTTTATGTAGCGGACCCAGCTCAGCACTATTACATTCCACAACAAGGTCATCTTAAGTAAACTCAAATAAACCGATTCCTCCTCACTTAACAGCCATAAAACTATCATTAATGATGAGTTCCAGACTGCAGAGTTTGCCCACTTCCAAGGAAGGACAGCTCTTAACACCTCAAACTAATTTACAATTGTGGCCTGCTGGGATTACCTGGAGCCAAAAGGACATATGACACCCACAAGATGGAGATATGGTCTGTTCTACAGTTTGGGAATAATTAGACATCATCTTGAATTGGTATTGACTGTTTGTTTAGTGTCTGTAAACACCAACATCAAACAGATTGTCAGTAACACCCCAGTGTGAATTTCTGTCTGCAACAGCCCTGACACAAACACATGGGACATTGAAAAACCCCCTTCTCTTTTCTGGAGAAGCCAGACAGATAACCACCAGGACCATGAAGTTATCCAGCAAAGCCAATAGCACTGGAGTAATATTTTGCCATCAACCCAATGGAGAGAGAGAGACCCAAACAGGCAGCCCGTCTGTCCCATGCCTACGATCACTGAGCTGCTTCCAGTGAAAAGTCTGCTGGCAGACTTCCAACGCCGAACCACCATAGTGAAGGGACTGGCAGAGCCTTTCAACCGAACAACACGTTGTCTCCAGGACAAACATCGCCCAGAGTTTGCATTGAAGGGGTTCTGTCCACTGCATGCAGTGCTTTGGTTCTGACCAAGCTCTCAACTCCGGACCGGCCATTGCAGCCAAAGTAGGCTGAACCATCTTCTCAAACTGCTCGTGTTGATGTCAAAATAGTATAATAAAAATAATAATTTTTTTGACAGTAATTCAACCTCGAAATTTTGCATCTTCCTTCAGTGTTAGTTACTAGAATCCATATTGAACAGATTGTTTCCGCCATCATTACCCATTTCCTCATTCAATTCACTATCATCATTTTGATTGAAAAATTCACATCTGATAATCATTTAATTTAAGTCATTGTGTTAGTGTTTACTCAGTTAATACATATTTTCATGGAGACCCTGTCGTGGTTCTGTGTATTCCTTTAAAGTGGAGAATGGAGATCAATTTAATTGAGAAAATCACACTTTTAGATATTTGACTGATAATTTGAGAAATTATTGATTTGATTAAAATTTTTCTCTTTGGAGGTGGTGCCCCTAAAACGAGTGCACAATCATTGAGAGTCCACTACATGTATTAAAAGAAATGTGTTAAATTAAGACATTTAAAGTTTAAAATCAAATTTTAATAATTGCATGTGAAGTGCTCTTGAGTGGGACTATTATTTTGTTATGATGTAACTACATAATTACATGTAGGAATAATTATTTTTTAAGAGATCTACTAGGAGCGAATGTAGCAGCAATACATTCCAATTAAGCCGGCTGACGAAAGGCTGCAATAAAATTTGCTGGCAATCACTATTAGCAGAGTCTATTACTACACATTAGTAAGCCAAGGACACACACAGACACACACATACTCATACACACACACACACACACTTATATTGTATGCCAAGCACTCTTCTCTCTTCTACTCTTAACACATATACACTCACTCACTCACACACACACACACACACACACACAATGTTGCAGGCCTCTATAATTATTTTAATAGGATTTTCTTTCTATTCAGCCTGAGCTTGTTGCTTTAATAACACCATTACAACCTGAATATAACCTCAATATATTACTGCCTGATATCGCTTTGCAACCCACCGCTGTGCTCTGTGTGTGTGCGTGTGTGTGCATGTTGGGGTTAATAAGCTGCTGTGTGTTTTAGAAGAGGCACTTGGCCCCGCTCTCTCTCTCTTTGTCTCCGTGCATTGTGCAGCCGGGGGGAGAGAGCGCTGACAACGGCAGAATATCCTCTGGAGAATAAAATACTGGTCATTGTTTTCTATTAGCTAACTCTCCTCTCTGTGCTCTCTAACCTCATCTCCTCATTTTACATTGAAATTAAATTGGCTAGGGAAATGTGAATAAATGTATGTCTGTCACAGAGAAATACACTCCTTTTATCTTGACTACATATTAAAGTGACTCCCACCAGCGCGCTCTTTTCTCTAGAATAATGTTTAATTCCCTTAAACATGAGAATTAATTGGCGCAGATCTGCATCTCAATGGGAGTAGCTACATGCTGTGGCCTATCACTGCAGCCTCTCTGCTCCCTGTCACAAACAGCGCCGTCACATCACAAACCTGTAACTGCTACAAATGTGAAGAAAAGCCAGTTGGTCGTACTGCTGTTGAACTGAATCAGCACATAAGAGGTGGCAGCTAGCTTCACTTCGGAAGTGGAGAAGTAGCAGTGAAGCTGTGAGGTTTCCATAGGACAGCTGTATAATAGACGGAGCTATTATGGAAGCAGCCTGTGCTCTGTGGAAATAGCATTATTTTAATATCAGACACTGTCCATATCAGTTCTGAGGCTACCATGTGCTTGGCGTGTGTGTGTATGCTGTTGTGTAAAGAGAAGGACAGTACTCTCCATTACTTAGTATACCACTTACATGATATATTTGATACTATTTGATAGTTTAATTTTTCTTTTTTGAAAGGTGACAGTGCACATTAATTAACATTCAAACATATGTAAATGCACCAGAGTTAGCTGAATGGCTAGTTTTCATTGGCAGTCCCTTTGACCTGATGTTAATGGGCATCCTAGAATAAATAAAAATAATACAACATGTACAATAGTTAAAAAAAACATACTACACTGTAATATATAATATAGTTAAATAACACGATCAGGCAAAATCTAATACCAGATGATACAGGTGGATTAAAATAGCATCAGTGTTCACATTTTTGTTGAGTCAACAAGCCAGTACATGGCATTACACTTTAATGAATGATATGAAGGGGACTCTCTAAATGAATGGGGTACTGAATTCCACTGATGTGATGCTCTGAAGGAAAAGACAGCCTCGCTGAATGCAGTTTTTCTGAGTGCAGTTCCCCCTTGCTGCACCACTGGTTTGAAGATTTGAAGTTGATGAAACCAGACAGAAGAAATAAACATACATATTATGTTTGTTTTTTTTAAAAATTCCACTGCAAACAGCATTGATTAAGCCAAAATGGGACCTTCAAAATAGCATCTTCAATTTTACCATGACCAAAAATAACTGTATCAACTACATACATTAAGATGTCACATTTTCCACACACAAAGGGGGAAATTATTAATGTACAGTACATGCTAAACAGGATTGGGCCCAGTATAGAGCCCTGTGAGACCCCATATGAGGTTAGCCTATTCAAATATTTTTCATGTCTCTTGTTTGTCGTTTCCTCGCTCCTTGCTTGAACTGGAAGTCGTTCCTGTCCGCCATCTTGCAGGCCATCCTAATTCTCTTATTTGTGCTCCGAGGAGCGAGAATCGAGGATCGAGGAGCAACCTCTGAGGATCGATGAGCTAGGACACACAGGAGCTGCCATCACAGAAGTCTTTTACCAGCTGACACACCCCCTTAGTTATTTGATCAGACTGATCTGATACATCACAACATGACTGGAGTTCCATACCAGAGTGAAGACATAACAGATTAAACTCAAGTGTGTCATCATCAGGTTTTATATTTTGTTTGTTTTCTGATTCACTAGCGAGTTAAAATCTGTCAGCCTGAAAGAACCACTGTCAGCCTGAAAGAACCACAAACAACTTTTTATTTAATTTATTAGAAAACAAATAATTTATTATTTTTTTCATTGTCTGTTTGAAACAGGCTGATCATTCCTGAGTGTCAGGTTTCATATGTTACACCATTTCAGTTTCCCTAAAACGTTTAGCCTAAAGATAGCTTCCAGTGTCCAGAAGACACCATAATCACATTCTGGGTTATTAAATGATGATTTCACTATCAGGATGTCACTGAAAACAGAGGCAAATAATTAATTGATATATAAACGCATTCTGCCAGTTGAAATGTATCCTGTGCTTCTTAGCAGGACACAGTATAAATACACAGAACACAGTATGAATACAGACTGCAGCTTGTTGTTCATGAGCAGCTGTTTGTTAAACAGGTAACAGACAGAAAATCAAGGTACAGTTTGAACTTTAAGGTTGTGGGTTCAAAGAAGAAAAATCCAGAAGAAGTTTAATGTGTATACAGAAGCTTCGTTTGCACAAAAATTAATAATCAGGATATCAGCAGGAGCATGACCAATGAGTGATAAGACTGCGAGTGAAACTGGAACTGAACTTGCACAAACCACAAAACCAGACAGCAAAGCAGATACAGATCCACCTCCTAGAGTGTCTCCAGAGATCAGCCTTTGAAAAAATAAAGTAACCATCCAGCAAAACGGTTTGCCGTCCGCTTCAAAGATATTTAAACAGATATAAAGGACAGGATTTGTTATAATGTAGGACACAGACAGCAGCTGAAATAATGCCGAGTACTAACTGCAAAAGAAATCATATCTTTATTTTAAGCCACCCATGAATCGAGTTCATCACAATTTAATTTCCAAGTGTAGACCTAAACTATATTCACTATAACTTTAATCATGTCAATGTCTGAACTGATTACACTTTAAACCGCAGACACACGTTTGATATTTTCACGGTGATGATGCGCGGATCACAGGTAGACCTATATCCAAATCTGTGGATTGGGTGGTCTAGGTCATAAAACTAAACATTGTGATTAATATCAGATGTCATTAATGAGGAAAACATCACATTACCTGCACTATAAGAAACAATACAAGTGCGTCTCTCCGTTAGAGCTGTGCGCAATTACACATCAGTTTAACTCTGATTATTATGACTACTATTGATTATTTAAAGCTATCGACAAGTTTTAGTTCTGTGTTATAATTTAAAGAATAATAGATAACGGCATTTTGGCATCAATTCATCTGACATCTCTACAGCTGTTAAAGCCGACTGACAGCTGATCTAGTTGTGATCAGCTGCAGCCGTTATCAGAAACGGAAGTTGCTTCATGTGACGCTACAGAGGAAAGGAGGTCTCATTTGTCTTGACTTGACTAAGACGCAAGGAAAGGAGGGAAGGAAAGGGAATCGTGGAAACAATTAAAAATACCCAATATCTTGGGCTGTGGGGAATAACTAGACTAGAAGTAAGTACAAGTAAGTAAATATCTTTCAGTTGGTTTTTCTCGAAGATTGTAGTCTCTTACCCCTAAATTCCACCAGATCCGTGCTCTGCCACGGCAGCGGAGCTGATAGGTTTCACTTTAGTCTATGTGTGTACTTCCACTGGCTCCGCTGCGTTGCGTATCTACCCCGTTGCACTTCCGGCAGACGGGAACCTTACGTAGCAGATACGCAAGGCTTCCATTTCTGCCAGATGCCGGAGCACAGTCGAATTCAAAACCGTGGTGAACCCAATTGCCAGAGTTCATGTTGGCAATGTAAGTTTCTGCCACTTGCAGATATGTTGCAACTTTACAGTTCTTTATGTTCAATTTTAGATTTTATGTTGTGACAATGCTATGCTTATGCTCTGGTTAGATTAAGACACAAAAACCACTTAGTTAGGGGTAGGAAAAGATGGGGCTGGAAAGTGTCCTGACTTCAATATCCAGTGGTTTCAGTCATATGTGGCGAGGTTGGAAAAATCTATAGTTAAATTGAAAATGAATTCTTAAATAAGATGTATTAGTAAAAGACCGACAACGCCACCTAGGTTAAAAGAGCCTAGGACTCTCATTTTAAAAGGCAACACAGGTTCTTATTTAAAATCAGGGTTGAGCAGAGTTAAAAACCACAAATCCA
Organism: Pagrus major; assembly: GCF_040436345.1. NCBI lineage: Eukaryota > Metazoa > Chordata > Actinopteri > Spariformes > Sparidae > Pagrus > Pagrus major. Next base: position 11,610,933 of record NC_133232.1, read on the forward strand.
AATAAAAGTTAAATACAAGATTTATTGTAATAAAAGTGATAAAATAAAAACCCCAGCCCAAAGTCTCTTCCGGCAGTCCAATCGTTCTTTTGTACTGGTCTCAATCTAAAACCGAAGGTGACAGACCCCAGGCCTTGAAGGTGACGACGGGCAAGCAGTCATTCGTTGGTTGGAGACACATAAGAGAGAGAAAATCCTGGGATAAGTAGGCAAACTAAAATTGTTCAACAATTAAAAAGGGAAATCCCTAAGACCCAAAATGCTAGTTAAATCCTGATTAAAATGGTTTAAAATAGGCAGAAAGGGTACTTAGCTGCAAGAGGGGTGCATCGTGATTACACCCCTCTGCTTCGCCACGTTACTTCCTCTCAACTGCGGCCGATGACCTCCCTTCGCCTGCTGTCCACCCTCCGGTCCCACGGTCCACCACTGGATGTTGTAAGGCCAAACGGACACAGGCTGCTGCGCTTCAGGCGTGTGGTTGTTCTCCTGCACGCTGCTTTCCTGCTGCTTAAAAGGAATATATCACCTGCGCTCGCCACCACCTGTGGCTCGTTGCGCTGATTGCTGCCAGGGACGAGTCCGTGTGCAGTTCAGTGTCAGTTCGGAAATGAAAACTCTGCATGCAGTTCAACATAAACCCTAACTGAAATAATCAAAATACTGCAAACAAGGTAACATGCAACATTTCATAAACATAACGAACACAGTAAATTAACAAATTAACACAACATGCAAATAAGCAAGGTAACACAACGTGCAATATTTCATAATCGTAACTAAAACACAGTAAAATAATAACAAAACATGCAACATCCTACGAACTGACCCCGTCACACATACAAATGTTGAAATTCCACCAACTCCCCATCCCCCTCCACCTTGTGACATTGAATAAAGCTAATATACATGTAATGTGAACATGATATGACATGTATTGTAGAAATGTTGTTGTGATACATATGACAGGTGCAATTTGAAGTATCCATGGTTTGCAGAAAAATTTTATTCCGGCAACTGGGCTGTGGATCCTCTACAAGATAGCAAAAGCCAGATGTGACTCAAGACAGCTAATGTAGCCAACTATCATCTATGTAAGTTTTTGACTGAAAATAACAGAGAATTACCCTAAATCACAATTTTAGCTTTCACAATGTTGGCATTTTATAAATTGTGCAAAAACAAACCCTCAAATTAATCATCTGATTGGTCAAGGAAGTTGAATATTGCCTATTCTTAACTTCTTTAATACATTTTTCAGATATTGGATCTGTTACATTGCTGTCTTCATCTGTTTGTTGTGATTTTAGGTTTTAAAACATAGATCTCCATAATGTAAATGTTCTGCTATGCCCATGAGAGGACTGTTGACAGACAGAGCCACAATGCTTACACCACACTTGGCACCAGGTGCACAGAGCTGGAGAACAGCTAGTTGAAAAGTAAAAGTATTAACAATATTTTCTGTTCCCTCACAGGCTTTATCATTTATAACAGACTTGAATGTCTGAAAATACTGTGAAATAGTGGCATTGTGATGTCTGATGAAACAATTAGTACCAAATGTTGTCACTCATGTTTTAATGTAAAAAAAACAAAAAACAAAAACAACAAACAATCACATATTATTCCAAATTAAATGAACACATTGTTTTGGGATTCATGCATTTCTTTTATAATGTGTAAAAATGGGGGTTTTCTCCAGAGTATAGCTCATAAAGAGATATAAGTTAATCACAAAATGAACCACTACATCCAGGAATATTGCATTACATTTCCATCCAAATCTCCTTTACATAGTATTACAATGTAATTCTAGCTGCCAGTTCTGCAGCTGTAATTTAATAGCCTGGCTGTCATTCTGAACCAGAATTTATTCTTAAATGGCTTCCTGCTTAAATAAAGGTTAGATCAAAGGAGACAAATTAGAGGAAAAAGTTAAATTAATGGAGAAAATAATAAAGTTATTCATTGGTGAGTTGTCAGTGTTGATCATCTCCTTTAACTGCACTTTCATTGTCTTGATTCATTATCATTGCAATAATCCCACTATCACAGCCTCGTCAAAAGACATTATCTACCTGGAATGACATTATCACTGTCTACTTCAATGACATTAGTATGTCAGCTTGACTGAGAGGCGTGCAGCCAATCCAACGCATGGCTGCATCGTGAGGAGCCTCAGACAGCCAATCAGCTGTCAGAGCCACAGATGTCTCCTCCTCTTAGGCTGATGAGCAGTCAGAACCTGAACACAGATGACCTCAACACAGGCCAGTAAGACCTGTTCATATATTCATATGCAATGCTTCCTTATGTTAGTTTGTCTTACAACAAGACTCACATGTTCACATTGAAACAGTTCTTACTGTCATTCCCTCTGGTCATACTGGTCATTAGAATATCCCTTCCTGACAGGCTTTGGATGAGATGGAGGACAAAATCAACAGTCCTTGTTCCATGGAAAAATATTTTCCAATGTTTGTCTGAAGTCAATACAAGGCCTAACAGTCTAAGTTAATCAAATTGAATGGGTATCTTCCAAACTGAATGCCTTTTTACCACAAAATTCATTGTTTTTCCCAGACAGTGTCTCTCTGCTGAGCTGTAATGGCAGAGTTTATGGTAGATTTTTCTTTTTTGACAGCCAGTCTGGCCATTATTTAATAGCATTCTGGACACATAGAACCACTACAGGGCATATGTTTTAAATAGCCATTCTATGTCTATGTTTAAATGGCAATATACACACAAACACTATGATCCACTATGACTTGGTCTACCTGCCCTTTCTCATTTGTCTATTCTGTCCATTTTTTCCTGCCGCGTTGGTGAGCTTGGTGTGCCAGTGGAGAAGGGCCACGTGTGCTAGTTGCCCAGGCAAAGTGTGATATTGACAAGAGGTGTGACTCTACAACAAGAAAACAATAGCTGGACATCCAATCTTTGTGTGATTGGCTGCCCAGTTAAACTTCTTCTGCCACTCAGGCTACAAACATCTTTGATTTTTTGGCTGTCACATCTTCCATTTCTTGAGGAGCAGGAGCTTGACGCTCTTCTGTTGTCCTGCTGGCCTCGACTGCAGCACTTGGTGCAGCACTGCTTGTTTTCTTTATAAAACTGGCCCAGGGATTTCTGCTTCGACATTTCGGATATTTTTTCAGGAAGAAATTGCTGGCAGTGCACTGTGGAGCTACGGCATTGCTTGTTTCCTTGGCCAACAGACTGCCTGCTTGCCCTCTGCACTTTTGGCCACACCGAGTCAAACTGTGCCACGCTGATTTGCTTTTCCACTACCAGTTTTACTGCGCTGTGTCAAACCGAACTGCACCTGAGAAGGACCCTTTCCTGAGTGGGGCAAAAGCACACCCACCCCATTCTAAGTGGCCTCCCTTCTCCCTTACATGCAACCCTGTGTTGCGATACTCAACTCATGTCTGTCCAGGAGATCAGAGAGAAAGACATGTTTAAAAGTCTGTCAGTTAAAGACTCACCTTTAGGCAGGTAGCCCTGTGGTAATGGAAATGCAAATCCCTGCTGCGCTAGGCTGATGTAATGAGTCCAGCTGAGCCAGCATGCTTAAGGAAAGTCCCACTAGGTTGTTCAAAATATTTTTTGAACCAACATCATCTGTTGCCCCAATATATTTATGTGAACACCAATATAGCACCAGGTATAGTTGGTGAGCAGGTACCAAACCTGGTAATCTAACTCAACAAGACTCATTTGCAAATTTCAGAGGTGTTGTTGACATATTTTTTTTATTTTGGACAAAGCCAAGCTACGTGTTTTCGCCTGCTTACAGTCTTTATACTACGCTAGACTAATCATGTCCTGTCTCCAGCTCTGTACTTCTTATGTAATGAACGGTATTATTCTTATTTCACTACAGGAAACAAATGAGCGTCCAAAATATTGCACTATTAATACTAAAACTTCTGCTTCTTTCAGAAATGTCTCAGCTTCTGGGAGCTTCTCCTTACTTTTCCTAAAGCCAGTGTCTTTTCAGTGTAATATGAATACATTCAGGAAAAGGCAGATAATGATTCACTCTCACTCATAAAATTCCCTTGCCTTTTTAGTGTTAAATCCTCAAGACAAAACGCACTGTAACAATAAACTGAAGCTGTATGTTTTTACTGCTGGTTCTCTTACAGCATGATATGGATTTCACATCAAAAGATACACATACAGTAGGTACACACTATGAGATGAAATGAAAAGTCTTAAAAGTGTACCTTACACATGTTTTGTGGAGGGGAGATGGATACACAGTCAGATAGATTTTCTTATTTGTTTTCTGGTTTAATTGTAATGAAAATTGTTAAAATCACAAGAATCGAATGATTAAAAGGTAAAAGTGTGTCTTGCTCTGTGAAAATGTCCTATTAGTTGCCTGCTGACTTTCATCTCAGCACACTGATGTCTAACTAATGTCAAAGTCAGCAGGTGGTGAAATCTGAAAAAGATTAACAAATTGTTGTGATCATAATTCATTTTTAGCGTATAATATAATCTCAGGGAGTTTACTGCTGGTGGGTCGCACATATCTAAACCATTTAAAGAATTGATTTGTGGATTTTACATGTCTGCTGAACATTTTATTTTGTTGGGCAGACAGATAATGACACAGATTTGGCTAGAATGTGGTCAAATTGAATGATAATAACAATTGTTTACGGGGTGCTACTTTGTAGATTTTTTTTGTTGCAACTCATTGTAAGAGCTTAGATGCAATGCAGTTCCTCTCAAAAGAAATACAATATATACCAGTGCCCATTAAGAGTAACAAAAAACATTGTTTGGATTGTGGAGATTTTGGGTTACTGCTCACTGGCCCTAGGTAGCCTGAGTGGAGCTGAGGATGGCCATGAAAGTGCGAATAAAGCATTAGAATAAACAAAATAGTCATAAGCTCCTTCTGGCTGAATCCCATTGAGGCTGTCCACATTTAGAATCAACATCTCTCCTGAGTGATCAGTTCACAAGTTGTGAACACCCCAAAGAGGACGCATTTGAGATCCGATCACTCAGATCATATTCAGAGGTCGTCTGGGCAGCATATGACCACACTCTTTAAGCAGTGTGTACACTTGTGTCCTGGGCCACATCTAAGGACCACCTACTCAGCTAACGTCCTCTGTGAAACAAGAAGAATTAAAACTGCAAGCAGTGCTGAACGGGCCCTCGCAGTTCCACGCGCATTGGGGCATGCTGCTGTGGGTGCATGCTGCTGTCAGGGCATGCTACTGTCGTGGCTTGTTCATGCAACAACTTCCATTGAGGAATCAAAACTGAAGGCAGTCAAGCTGTTCTTTCATCATTTAACAATAAAAGTGCCACCTATTGGCCGATTTGCACCAAATTTTGCACAAACCTTAGTCGGGCCATGGAACACAAGTAGCAAAAGTTTTGTGTTAATCAGACTGTATTTCGTCAAGATACGCAAGACTGTCTGTTTAACCACAATGTGCAGGAAATTGTAATTCCAAATTTTGGGCGTTTTTTGGACTATCAAAATTCTTTTAATAACTTTTTGTCAGGAGTGTCCACAGATGCTGTGTGCAAAGTTTCGTGCAAATCGTTGAAATTGCCTGGGAGGCGTTCGAAAAAGTACGTTTTTAATTTTTGCCGATTTTGCGAATGGAAATTTGCTGCAAAAGTGGGCGTGGCCTACATCACACAATTTAGCTGAATTAAGGGAACACGTAGATATAAGGTTTAAAACTGTGCGCCATATTATGTAGGAGTTATTAGCCAAAAACGGTTTTGTGTTGATAATAGCGCCACCGGCTGGTCATTTTTGGTGTGTGAGTTAAAGTCTATACCACCCCTATCAATTTCATAGTCATAAGTGTTATGGTGTGGGCACAGTCCCAAATATTAAATTAGACTGCCTCCAGACCGCCATCTAGTGGCGGATTGGTACAACCTTCAACAGATATCCTCAGGAGGGCATTGACAATAATTCTACCAAGTTTCATGTTAATCTGAGTAAGAGATGTGGAGATATAAATTACTTCAATTTAAAGAGCGCCACCTGGTGGTCATTGTCCACAATTTTGCACAGAGCCTTAGGGGCTCATAGGGAAGTAGTATCCTGAGTTTCATGTCATTCAGACACACCAATGTGGAGATATGCAACAATTCCTGTTTGGAACGAAATCTGCAGGAAGTTGTTATTTAATAAGTTGAGTATTCTTTGGAATATCAAAATTCTTTTAATAACTTTTGTCGGGAGTGTCCACAGATGCTATGTGCAAAGTTTGGTGCAAATCGGTCAAATTGCCTGGGAGGAGTTCGAAAAAGTAAGTTTGTGACATTTTGCGAATTCGCAAAAAAAACGGTAGGCGGAAATGGGCGTGGCCTATATCAGGAGATTCAGCACAATTCACTGAACGCATGGATATAAGGTTTTTGAATGTGCGACAAAGTATATGGGAGTTATTAGCCAAAACGCACTTTCCTTGATTACAGCGCCACCTAGTGGTGGAAATTCACAAGGACAACAGATTATAACATTTTTCACCAGGTGTGACGTATATTCCAAGTTTGGTGAGTTTTGGGGTATGTTCAGGCAGTGAAAAATGCGATCAGAGCGCGTGCTGTCGCGGCATGCTGTTTTCGGGGCTTGTTCATGCAGCAGCTTCCATTGAGGAATCAAAAGTGAAGGCAGTGAAGCTGTTCTTTCGTCATTTAGCAATAAAAGCATCCCTTATTGGCCGATTTGCACCAAATTTTTCACAAACCGTCATTGGGCCATGGAACACAACTGAAAAAACTTTAGTGTTAATGGGAATGTATTTCATCAAGATATGGAAGACTGTCTGTTTTACCACAATGTGCAGGAAATTGTTGTTTCATATTTTGGGGGTTCTTTGGACTATCACTTTTAATAACTTTTTGTCAGAATGTCCATAGATGTTGTGTGCAAAGTCTCGTGCAAATTGGTGAAAGTGCCTGGGAGGAGTTCGAAAAAGTAGGTTTGTGACATTTCTTGAATTTGCAAAAAAAAAAAAAACGGTAGGCGGAAATGGGCGTGGCCTATATCAGGAGATTCAGCACAGTTCACTGAACGCGTGGATATAAGATTTTTGAATGTGTGACAAAGTATGTGGGAGTTATAAGCCAAAACGCACTTTCCTTGATTATAGCGCCACCTAGTGGTGGAAATTCACAACAACAACAGATTATAAAATTTTTCGCCAGATGTGACATATATTCCAAGTTTGGTGAGTTTTGGGGTATGTTCAGGCAGTGAAAAATGCGATCATTTTGGCCTAAAAATAATAATTATCATTAAAGCTGCAAGCAGCGATGAACGGGCCCTCGCAGTCCACGCACGTCGCGGCATGCTGCTGTCGCGGCATGCTGCTGTCGGGGCTTGTTCATGCAACAACTTCCGTTGAGGAATCAAAAGTGAAGGCAGTGAAGCTGTTCTCTCATCATTTAGCAATAAAAGGGCCACCTTTTGGGGGATTTGCACCAAATTTTGTAGAAACGCTCATCGGGCCATGGAAAACAACTGGCAAAAGTTTTATGTTAATCGGACTGTATTTTGTCAAGATAGGCAAGACTGTGTGTTTGACCACAATGTGCAGGAAATTGTTATTTTATATTTTAGGCGTTCTTTGGACTATCACAATTCTTTTAATAACTTTTTGTCAGGAGCATCCACAGATGCTGTGTGCAAAGTTTCGTGCAAATCGGAGAAATTGCCTGGGAGGAGTTCGAAAAAGTAGGTTTGCAGCATTTTGTGAATGGAAATTTAATGCAAAAGTGGGCGTGGCCTACATCACACAATTCAGCTGAATGCAAGGAACACATAGCTATAAGGTTTAACAATGTGCGCCATATTATGTGGGAGTTATTAGCCAAAAAGGGTTTTGTGTTGATAATAGCGCCACCTGTAGGTCATATTTTGTGTGTGAGTTACAGGGGCCAGTCTATACCACCCATACCATATCAATTTCATATCCATAAGTGTTATGGTGTGGGCACAGTGCCAAATATGAAATGAAACTGCCACCAGAGCGCCACCTAGTGTTGGATTGGTAACACCTTTGTCAGGTATCCTCAGGAGGGTATTGGCAATGAGTGTACCAAGTTTCGTGTTAATCTGACCAACCGATGTGGAGATATAAAATACTTCAATTTAAAGAGCGCCACCTAGTGGTCATCCACCAAAATTTTGCACAGGGCCTTAGGGGCTCATGGGGAAGTAGTATCCTGAGTTTTATGTCAATCGGACAAACCAATGTGGAGATATGCAACACTTCCTGTTTGGAACGAAATCTACAGGAAGTTGTTATTTAATAAGTTGAGTATTCTTTGGAATATCAAAATTCTTTTAATAACTTTTTGTCAGGAGGGTCCACAGATGTTGTGTGCAAAGTTTGGTGCAAATTGGTGAAATTGCCTGGGTGGAGTTCGAAAAAGTAGGTTTGCGACATTTCGTGAATTTGCGAAATGGCGAAAATGGGCGTGGCCTATATCACAACATTCAGCACAATTCACTGAATGTGTGGATATAAGGTTTTTGAATGTGCGACAAAGTATGTGGGAGTTATAAGTTATAACTTTCCTTGATTATAGCGCCACCTAGTGGTTGAAATTCACAACAACAACAGATTATAAAAGTTTTCGCCAGGTGTGACGTATATTCCAAGTTTGGTGAGTTTTGGGGTATGTTTTACAAAAACAATAGGGTCCTTGCAGGTTCCCTGCTCTGGCCCTAATAATAATCATTTGAAAAACAATAGGGTCCTTGCAGGTTCCCTGCTCGGGCCCTAATAATAATAATCACTACAAAAACAATAGGGACCTCGCAGGTTTCCTGCTCAGGCCCTAAAAAGAACAACAAGCAAAATGGACAACATGTTTACACAATCAAACGTTTGGGCTCTCCTAACCTGCCAATGTTAGCAGCAGAAGTTTGTGAACACACTGTTTCATCCATCCAACCACTGAACTTTTAACCGCAATATGACCCGACTCCCTTACAAATTGCATGATTTTAAGAGTTGTTGAGCGAGGAGAAACTTCAAACATTGTGAAACTTTGCTAAAACAAATTCAAAATAATTTATGCCTTCTTGTAAATTCAGAATTAAATGCAATACATTTAGTTTTTTCTTTCCTTGCAAAAACTGTTAGTTTGTTTAGGCATCTCTTTACCAGGCTGTCTGCTTCTGTGTCTGTCGTGTCTTACTTCCCAACATTTAACAGTTTAGCATTTACACAAAATTTATGAGAGATGACAACATTTTATTGATGGTCAACATGTCAAGTACAGTAAACAGTAACTAATATAGGCTACTTCTTTGACGCCTGTGGAGAAAGTCCCCAGACTCCCTTTAAAAATAGCTCAATTTTGTGAGTTTAAGAGAAACTATAAACTTTGTGAAACTCTGTCTGCAATAAATTCTTAACTGTTTGGTCCTTCTTGTTAATTCCACACTTTATACATGAAGAAAAATGTTAGGGCCACATATAAGCCTTGGTCCAGCCCTGTGATGTTTGTAATGTTTGCTTATGATTTTATCACTTTTGTTACATTTGGAATCAAGTTACGTTTTTTCACCATTGAAAGCCTTTTTCCATTAATCTTAAGATCATCATAATTTTTATAAAAAAAGGCCAGCAATGACTGATGTCCCCTTCCAAGCCTCTAAACTACAGAGTAACAGGAATCCCCCCTACATGAATTCTGTGGCTGTTTGCAGAATGTACAGTATGTAATGAGCCTCAGAGCCTGTGTGGTGAAGCCTGACAAAGCCAATGCTGTAACGTTTAAACAAGGCAAAGCTTCAGGTCAGGGCCAGAGTGGGTTTGCAGGGGCACCAATTCACTCAAGTGTGCAAATCAATAGAGAAAGAGAGAGAATTTATACTAATGGAACAAATGAAAGGGACTTTCCAGCATGGCCATGGCTGCATCAGGATAGTGACTATCTGGAGGAGAGCATGATACTGGTGCTTTAAGTAATAGACTTAGCCCTGATATGCTATTCCAGTTAATAGGCTAATCCAGTCCACTGCCTGCTCTTGCCAGGTAATAGCCCTATCCCTGCCACAGACTTTTCACAGAGATAATAAACGAGCATGGTGATGGGCTGTACATTCCTCCTCAGCCTGATAAGACACCGGCAGGGAAATGAAATTCTGCTTTTGCTGAAACATGATGATTTATGGATTGGGAGCACAGCACTGGTGGCCTGCACTGTGTCCACAAGCGCTCATATCTGTGTGTGTTGGTGTGAGTGTACGTGTTCCTGTGTGGAAAGCCTAACGTGTGCTCTACATGTGTATGTGCTAACAAAATGCAGCTTGTCCATTGTGTAAGTGTGTATGTGTGATTGTAATGTAAAGCAGTGTGAGCAGTTAGTTAATTTAATCCTGTTTACACTACCTGAGTGTGACTTTAATTCTCCTCTTCCACTGAATCACAATAATAAATCCACTTTATCGTTTATTCCATTGAATCACTTCAATAAACACACGCATTCAGTGGAAGGTCAGATGACTAATCTCTTTACAGCACACTGGTACGACTCAGACCTTTATTACTGCTACTACTCCTACTACTACTACTACTAAGTGCTGTATCGTAGGCAACTGGACTTGTTTCAGTTTCTTGAAGACGTTTCACCTCTCATCCAAGAGGCTTCTTCAGTTTTAACTAAGTGGAGGGGAGTTGCAGGCTTTTAAACTCTGTGTGGGAGTGTCCTTACAGAGTTGTGAGCTCTGAGTTTCAGAGTCATTAGGGCCACTTGTAGGTCGTTGACCCAACCAGCCTTCATGTGGGTTGCTAGGGCTAGGTGAGCCCAGGTGTGAATGGTTGTTAATCTGTCTGGGGAGGGAACGCAGTACTGCATTGTAGGTGGGAACAATGTCGTAGGCCACCTACCCTGTTCAAAGACTGCCGTTCCAGTTTGACATATGCTGCAGAACAGAGCTGTATTGTATTCTGTTCTGTATTACGTGGGCCCGTATTGCTTTGCTTTAGGTAGGTCCACCTATACCTTGCGCTGTGATATTATCATGTTGTGTGTAGTACCTAAATGGGTGTTCTTGTTTAGGAATTCACTCATAGTGGCAGAATAAGCACCATAGGCTCTCGTCCGCTCCCCTCCCTGGGCTCACAAGAGCTGCCGGATCAGGACTGCATTGGTGTTTAGCAGCCTTACTGGGGAGTTGTGACGGCTACTCTGGCTCACGCTTCAACTACACTGCTGCTTTGCTTACCGTTGGCTTTGACTACAGCTGGCTTATGATTGTTGGCCTTTTCTTGCACAAACATAATTGCCATTGGTCGCAGTAAGAAAAGCAGCAGAAGATTTAGACCCCAGCATTACTATTTTCAACACATTTTCAGCTCTTCATATATGGTGTATGTGTATGTGTGTGTGAATGAGTGTGTGTAAAATGCTGTAGGAGTGAGGGCACCGCCACTCAATTGACCTCAGGGTCAAACCACTTGACCTCTGACCTCCCTGAGGCTCACCCTCACTCACATGCACCCACCCAGACAGCGAGAGAGCAAGAACAAGGTGACTACTGTGGATGTTGTTCCTTCAATCCTTCATTCATCAAATGATGCGTTCTTTTACCCATGTAAAAGAATTGTAACAAATACTAAACTGACTCAAAGAACAACAGCGTGTGTTTGGGAAATGACACCTTTTCAACTGAGTGACTGTGATGCAGACGTGCTGTCAGACCGGTCTGTATTGTGCAGTTTTTGTCATAAGTAATAGAAGCATTGTTCATATAAACTGGTGCATGGATACCAGATAGAAATACAAGCAGCATTAGAGCCTTGTGTAGGCACCCTACATATAAACAAAGAGAGGTCAGATTAAATCTGATGTTTCTGGCTCACAACATGCTTGTTTTCAGGGGTTAGGAGGCACTGGCATACAAGTACACTCAATGACATTAAGATAGCCTTGCTAAAATGTAACGTGAAATTTGCCTTTTCATATGTGAATATCACAGTTTCACATGTAAACCAAAATTTTTACATGTAAAAAGAAAATGTCACACGTGAACTGGACATTTTCACATGTGAAATTTACATTTTCAAACATGAATTACCTACGTTCATATGTGATGGGCTTTATCTCACATGTGGATTAGAAACATACATAATATGGTAAATAAACTCCTGTGAAACTTGCTACCTTACATGTGATTTTCACATTTTCACATGATTTACTATTTTCCTATATGAATCACATACATTCATATGTATGTGCTGTACATATTCTTTACAAGTGTATGTAAACTTTTGATTGCGACTGTATAAACAGAGTTTTATTTATGCTCTCATGAACTTTTGATGTTCTTAATGTTTTCATGTTTGTGTCCTGATCCTGCAAAAATTCTGTTTTCATCACAAGTTTTAGTTTTTATGGTTGGAAATTACATTTAACTTGAAATAAAGAATGAATATTATAACATGTGTGTCGGAGTCACGACATTGCTGAGCTGTGTCCAGTGGCTTTGAGTGATGTAATTGCAGTTATACTACCTCAATTTTACCCCATCTAGTGCTGAGAAGTGGTAACACCTACTGTACACTATGTCCATTAGGGTACAGTATGTACTGTAAATAATGTTGTTGCACTATATAGGAGGAATAAGTTGTTGATTTTTTCTTCTTTCCATGCTCCCTTAAAACAACTGTTTTTGCTTAATACCATATAACAGCCACATAACAAGTCCATACTTGGATTTTGGCCAGCAGCCTTTGTTGCATGTCATACCCATCTCTCTGACCTTGTTGTCTGATCTATACTATTAGCTTCCCGACAAAGGCTAAAATGCCAAATAAGACATCTTGTACAGTTATTTTAAGAAATATATTTTTCAGCACTTACCCTTTATTTGGTAGTAATAGGAAAGCTACAGAGGAGAAATGCAGGTAGAGAGAGAGGGAGATATGCAACAAGGGTCCCTTGCGATAGTGGAAACGGGGACATTGTTGTTGTATGCATCTTAACTGCCAGATGACCGTTGTGGTTAATTTTTAACATATCCATATTCGCTTCAAAAGCATGCAGTCTTGCTGTAAGTGTGTGCCAGTGGAGAATGTCTATCTTGGCCTTTGGCTTCTTCTTTAAAGGTCACATTCTACAGATAGCTGGACCAGCACCTTACCTGCTTTTATGGAAGCAGTGAGCAGGCTTTGCAGTGATACCTAGATCAATGTGTGAAACAACAAATGACCTCTGTCATTTGGTGTTTAAGTCTAAGCCAATAATTGTAATCCTACTCAAAGCACATCTATGCAGAAGAAGTTTTAAATAAATAAATAAATAGATTTGTTTTTCTTTGTTTTCACATTTATTCACAGAAGCAGATTCCAATAGATTTGTCAGGTCATCATTGTTTTGCAAAAATAAAAAAAATAATTAAAAAAAAAGTCTACAGGTCAACATTATAGGATCTACAGGCCCAACTTGGTAATCAGACATTCAAGGTAAACCTCCAACTCTCATCTTTAAAAAATGTGTTTTGTCTTGCTATTGTCTATTTCATATAAATTATGGACACATTTCTGAGTGATTATCATTTTTATTTTTCAAGTAAATTTCCACTTTCAAACATTTTCATTTTATGTATAGACAACTTACAGGAGTTGTCAGTTTCCAGCCAGTGATTTACAAGATCATTTTCCTCAGAAGAGCTTCATTGCTTCATGTCATACACCGATCAGCCACAACATTAAAACCACTGACAGGTGACGTGAATAACATTGATCATCTCATCACAATGCGATGTTCTGCTGGGAAACCTTGGGTGCTGGCATTCATGTGAATGCCACTTGACACGCACCACGCATCCAAACACTGTTGTGGACCAAGTACACCCCCTCATCACAACAACACTACCCGATGGCAGTGGCCCCCCAGCAGGACAATGTGCCCTGACACACTGCAAACACTGCTCAGGAACAGCTCGAGGAACACAATAAAGGGCCCAAGGTGTTGACCGAGCCTCCAAATTCCCCAGTTCCCAATCTGGTCGAGCATCTGTAAGACGTGCTGGAGCATGTCTGATCCATGGAGGCTCCACCCCCCAAAACACAGGACCCAGAGGATCCACTATAAAACACCCTGGTGCCAGACACCACAGGACACCCTCAGGGGTCTTAAGTCCATGTATTGACAGGTCAGAGCTGTTTTAGCTACACAAGAGGAACCGTCACAATATTAGGCAGGTGGTCATGTATGAAACTGGCAACATGTTCTCACTACCAATTCATCAAATATAGCAGCTTTGTCAGTGGCCTTAAAATTCAAACTATGACGTTTTTGCAATTGAATGGCTCCGCGGTCAAGTTAGCAATAATGCAATGTCCAGTTAGACATTTGATATAAAGGTTGCTGACAAACAGTTCACATATTATGACATATTATGACTTTTGGACTGTTATTAACACTGTCAAACGGTCATGGTTTGGTTTGGCATAAAAACTACATGGTTAGGTTTTGGAGAAATATTTTGGGGTGAAATAACTAACTTAAGTCACATCACGGGATGGAGGGGACGTAAATATGTTGCTCACGTGACGTAAGCTTCATCATTTACATGTCAACACACTTACATAACTTAAAAAACAAATCACTCTTGCTTCTTGGTCATAACAGAAACCTGGAAGGAAAAGTCCAGTGTATGACTCATCCAACCATCCCAACTGCGTGCCGGGCTGGACTATTCTTGCTTTTTATACTACTACATCTCAGGGGCCCTTCAAGAAGTGACTCTAGAAGGGTAACTACAAACTCAGAAGCGTAGTCCTATAATGCTGGGTTATTTCATCAACCCAACGGCTGGGTTATGAAATGTGTAACCCATTTTGGGTTATTATATGGGTTTTGGGTTATTATTTGGGTTATTTTTGTGCAACCCATGCATTGGGTTAAATACAGTTGGGTTATATACAGTCTATGGTTAAAATCCATCAACCCAACAAACATCAGTTGACCCAGCACCTGGGATGTTTATGCTTTGAATGTCAACACGTCACATGTCACACGTCATCACGTCGACTTCTCCCGTCATCCACCACGAAGCACCGAGCGGCAACCCGACCGATCAGCCTCGTCGCGGCGAGCCAAGTCCTAATTAAGGTTTGTGCACACTACATATCTAATTCACATTGTCCGTCTTGCGTTATCTATTAAAGTAGTATCTTTATATTGTTGTTATTATGGAAGCACACAAGGATGCAGTTCATCTGTTTGGTTTTAGCCATTTACCAAATGAATTAATGAAACGTCCATAATGCCTGCGGGCTTTTGGTCCTGTTTATTGAGTTAGCCAGCTAGCTCGCTGGTTCGCTAGCCTGGCAGCCGGCAGCTAGCAGGCTAATTATCCTGCTGGTTTGCTCTCCAGCCCGGTACTTCGCCAGCTAGACGGTTCGCTGGGTGCGCGCGAGCTAACTAACAGGCTAGTTCACTGGTAGTTGCTTTGCTAGGTGGTTATTAAAAACCTGCTTTTCAAGATACTCAAGGAACCAGTGCCCATGTAACTGTCAAACTACTTGAAAAGAGTGAGAAACGGGCACAACAAAGAGGGAGCTCCATTACACAAATAGAATAATTTAAAAATCAGCACAAACTTGGAATGAATGCATTTCTATTATGCTACCAAAATGTGGAACACCTACCCCGCAAACAGCCAACAAAAATGCCATAAAAGAGCACCTGTCTGCAATTGCCCTCAGGGCTTTTTGTGTTATCCTTTTAACATTCTTGTACAATTGTACTGCTGTACTTTCTGCAACTGCTAATAAAGTATTCAATCAAACAGGGCCAAGATGATCAGGGGAAACAAGTGGGACATCCAGGAGACCTGCCAAGAGTTCCCGCATCTACTCACTCCAGGCATGGTAAGTTAGGAAGGAGTATATGTTGAGGATTCATTGTTAATAACAATCTTTTATCTGCATGTTAGCTGCCACATTTAATTTGTTTTCCTCAATTTGTTTTAGATTGCACAAGACTTTGAAGTCTTACATGGAGAGGCTGCACCAAAACTCTTCGAAACCTGGCTGCCGTTTTATGCTGAAAAGATTCTGTACCTGGCGAGACGGGAAGGGAAACTGACCTCTTCGCTTGATGGATTAACACCCGGTAATACAATATTATATTGTACAGCAGACTATGCAAATGTCAATTTCAGCAGGTGTTTTATTTTGCTACTAAATGACCAAATCCCAGATATGCCATTCTACGTATTGAATCCTATAAAATTGTCTTCCTACAGATTGTTTGGGGGAACTGGCCCTGAGCCAGCTACCAACACTCCTTCCACCAACCGTGTACAAAGTTGGCCGAAAGGTATTCCCGAACACCATCGAGGAGTCCAAATTGGCGTTAATCGACCATAAGCCTGTAAGTCCCTCTGCATATCTAATGGGAAATGTTATTCATTTTAACCACTTGAACCCAGCATCCATATTCTTGTCGGGGTGTTAGCCAAAATGGCAGATCAGCAGGCTCACAACGCTTTGCAATGTGACACGTTGTGAGCTGGTAGATTGGCTATTTTTGGCAAAGACATTTTGTGTAGATGGAAAACAGTGATCCAAGTACAGAGCCAACCCAGGTCCAGTTTAATTGGTCAAGAATGTGCCTGACTACTTTATTTATTTATTATTTTATTTAATTTAGAAATGTATTTCTGAACATGCACTGTATCAGCCACTGCAATCACCATTATCTTGCTTACTCTTTGCTTTTCGACAAGATTTTACTTGTGTTTCTCAAACTGAACTCCTCCTTGAACCGACACCTTACCGTGGTGGAGGGGTTTGAGTACCTGAATGATCCTAGGAGCTATGTTGTCCGGGGCTTAATGCCCCTGGTAGGGTCTCCCAAGGCAGACAGGTCCTAGGTGACAGGTCAGACTAAGAGCGGTTCCAAAGCCCCCTATGACTGAAATTACATCAAGGAAGTGTACGTCGCCCGGAATGGCGTCACCGGGGCCCCACCCTGGAGCCAGGCCCGGGGTTGGGGCTCGCAGGCGAGCGCCTGGTGGCCGGGTCTTTGCCCACAGGACCCGGCCGGGCACAGCCCGAAGGAGCGACGTGGGCCCGCCCTCCAGTAGGCCCACCACCCGCAGGAGGGTTCAGAAGGGGCCGGTGCGGTGCGATTTGTGTGGCTGTCCTGGGCGGGTGCCCCGGCGACCCAATCCCCGGATGGTGACTCTAGCCATGGGGACATGGAATGTCACCTCGCTGAGGGGGAAAGAGCCTGAACTGGTGCGGGAGGTTGAGCGCTACCGGCTAGAGATAGTCTGGGCTCTGGAACCCAACTCCTTGAGAGAGGCTGGACTCTCTTCTACTCTGGAGTTGCCCGCGGTGAGAGGCGGCGAGCTGGTGTGGGCTTGCTCATAGCTCCCCAGCTCAGCCGCCATGTGTTGGAGTTTTCCCCGGTGAACGAGAGGGTCGTTTCCCTGCGCCTCCGGGTCGGGGATAGGTCTCTCACTGTTGTTTCGGCCTATGGGCCAAACGGCAGTGCAGAGTACCCGGCCTTCTTGGAGTCCCTGGGAGGGGTACTGGAGAGTGCTCCAACTGGGGACTCCATTGTTCTACTGGGGGACTTCAACGCTCACGTAGGCAGCGACAGTGTTGCCTGGAGGGGTGTGATTGGGAGGAACGGCCTCCCTGATCTGAACCCGAGTGGTGTTCTGTTGTTGGACTTCTGTGCCAGTCACAGTTTGTCCATAACGAACACCATGTTCAAGCATAAGGGTGTTCATCAGTGCACATGGCACCAGGACGCCCTAGGCCGGAGGTCGTTGATCGACTTGTGGTCGTGTCATCTGACCTCCGGCCGTATGTCTTGACACTCGGGTAAAGAGAGGGGCTGAGCTGTCAACTGATCACCACCTGGTGGTGAGTTGGTTTCGCTGGCAGGGGAGGAAGCTGGACAGACTTGGCAGACCCAAACGTACTGTGAGGTCTGCTGGGAATGTCTGGTGGAACCCTCTGTCGGGGAGGTCTACAACTCCCACCTCCGGGAGAGCTTTGACCAGATCCCGAGGGAGGCTGGGGACATTGAGTCCGAATGGGCCTTGTTCTCCGCCTCCATTGTTGACGCGGCTGTTCGGAGCTGTGGCCGTAAGGTCTCCGGTGCCTGTCGTGGCGGCAATCCCCGAACTCGGTGGTGGACACCGACAGTAAGGGATGCTGTCAAGCTGAAGAAGGAGTCCTATCGAGCCTGGCTGGCTCGGGGGACTCCTGAGGCAGCTGATGGGTACCGGCAGGCCAAGCGTGCTGCAGCACGGGCGGTCGCGGAAGCAAAGACTCGGGTCAGGGAAAAGTTCGGGGAGGCCATGGAGAAGGACTACCGGTCGGCCTCGAGGAAATTCTGGCAAACCATCCGGCGCCTTAAGAAGGGGAAGCAGCACCCCGCCAACACTGTTTACGGTGGAGGCGGGGAGCTGTTGACCTCGACTGGGGATATCGTCGGGCGGTGGAAGGAGTACTTCGAGGATCTCCTCAATCCCACTGACACGTCTTCCATAGAGGAAGCAGAGGCTGGGGACTCGGAGGTTGATCCATTCATCACCCAAGCCGAAGTCACCGAGGTAGTCCGGAAGCTGCCCGGTGGCAAAGCACCGGGGGTGGATGAGATCCGCCCTGAGTACCTCAAGTCTTTGGATGTTGTGGGGCTGTCTTGGCTGACACGTCTCTGCAACATCGCCTGGCAGTCGGGGACAGTGCCTCTGGACTGGCAGACCGGGGTGGTGGTCCCTCTATTCAAAAAGGGGGACCGGAGGGTGTTGTCAAGCCTTTTTGGCTTCTTTTTTTAAGATGCGTTCAAATTTGTTTATAGCAATGGTTTCCAAACTTTTAAGGCTTAAGAATCAGTCCGACAGTTGATTGTTTGGACTGCACTCCTGCTTTCTCTTCCTGTGCTCACTGACTTTCAGTTTCACCTCCTCATTACTCTTCATGTTGAACTGATGAACCTCCAGGTGTGCTGCTGAACCACTAAACTCATGACAGTCATCACACACTCCCCAATTCAACTCCCTCCTTCTCTCCTCCTTCTCTTCGTTTCCCCTCCTCTTCCTCTCCATGACTCGCTTTACTCTTCCTCTAGCCCCTCAGCTTCTTTTTCTCCTTCCACCCCACCCCCAGCTCCTTTTCGCTGTCGCTGTTGGCAGCCTAGCCTATTTAAATGCTCCATTGGAGAAGGATTAAGGTTTATGCAAGGTCAGTGTGGGATGTGATAATTATAATCACAGCTTTTTGCCTGGCCAATGACGGCCATTTGTTATTCTCAGCTCACTGGCTTCAGAAGCCCCTGGGGGGGAGCTGGTAGGAGGTGTTGACAAGAGGCTGGCTGATTTACTGGGCCGCCTCCTCCCCCCGTCTCTCCCAACACAGAGCTGCATGTTTCTCTCCTCTGTCTCCTTCTCCTCTTTTTTGTATCCTTCTCTTCTCTCCTCTCCCAGTTCTTTCTCTTTGTACAGTATTTCCATTTCTCTGTCTATCTACACCTCTATTTTCAACCCACCTTTACTTATTTCCATCCTCCTCTTCATTCTCTTTATTCAATGCCATTTCTGCTCTATATGGAAGCTGTTGTACCTCTGAAGGAAGACAATGAGATAGGAGATGTATGAATGAAGTGAAGCCAAAATGAAGTCTTCAACACGGATGTCTTGATTGTTATTGACACAGTTTATGGAGGAAATTAAAGAACATTAAAACCATAGTGTCGGATTGCTTCAGTTTGCATCACAAAATTACACTCCTTCCTCTTTTCAGTCAAATCTGAGCACACATATTATTAAGGTCAGTGTGACTTAAACTTCCTTGGGATTTTAGTTATCTCTGATGTCATTAAGAGATAACCTGCTAAGAAACCATCAGAATCAGAATACAGTGCTGACAATTCACGTTTCTGCAAACCACCATGTTCACATTTTTTTTACAGTACGATACCAACATTTCTGGTAGCCTTTTACAATTTACAATCTACCAGTGGATTTCAAAATAATATGTGATCACTCCCAAATTGGGATGATGTTCTCATTTTCTTTTCTCACTATAAGGTTTATGCACAGTATAAAGGCTAATGCCCTTTAGCTTCATTATTTTTAACCAGTGAACCATATATTTTGTCCCATATATATATATATATATACATATATATATATATATATATATATATATGTATATATATATACATATATATATATATATATATATATATATATATATATATATATATATATATATATATATATATTTTGGCTCTTTGGTACTGATTGCTTCCCCCTGGACAGCTTCATGTTCATCCATGCCATCTATGTCACCTAGCAATGTCTGCACAGAAAACTAATGTGACTTTCACATTCATACTGGGTGCACAAAGTAACCAAGTCAAATGTTGGAATTAAAGAGCGAGATTAAATAAAGAACATGAAATGTAGATGTTTTGTTTA
This sequence comes from Pagrus major, assembly GCF_040436345.1. NCBI lineage: Eukaryota > Metazoa > Chordata > Actinopteri > Spariformes > Sparidae > Pagrus > Pagrus major. The sequence goes on from NC_133232.1 coordinate 11,631,406, forward strand.
TTTTTCAGCTGAACCTTTGTAAATGTCTCATCTCATCTCATCTCATCTCATCTCATTATCTACCGCTTTTTCCATGAGGGTCGCAGGGATGTTACCGCTTTATCCCCTTTCAGGGGGTTGCAGGGGTTACTGGAGCCAATCCCAGTTTCTCTATGGGCTTTGTAAATGTAGGGAATCTAATAGAATGGTATAAAATGCCAACATTTTACAGCATTGACCTGCACTGTAGCTTTGTCTGCTGGGAGCTGCCCCTTTCAACCAGAGTCTACAGTGCTGCCCATTGGGAGCAGCCCACAACTACTCCAGCTTAAACCTTTGCACACTGGGATTTCGCCAGTACAAGCCCAGTCTATATATCTGCCCACTGGGAGCTAAACAACACAACCTTATTTGCCTCAGTCTTACTGTGTTACTAGGGGCTGCTGCTATGTTTTCACCTCACCTTTCTTGTGATCTCTGGGATCTAACCTGTGATTTTGTAACTCTAGGCCTTTTCCAGCCTGCCATGTGTACTCTTGATGTTCAGTACATGATGCAGAGCTAACTAAGCCTCCATCCATCATCCCTCCAGTCAGCCAGCACTGCCAGCCATGTTTGACTGCTCCGGACTGCTGCTGGGGAATAGATTGGTAGATTTGTCTAGCTCTCTCTCTCTCTCTCTCTCTCTCTCTCTCTCTCACTCCCACACACACACACACACACACACACACAGGGGACTAGTCATGGCCAGGGATCAGAGTGTTTTCTAGTTGACTGGTGTTAGAACCTGAACTAAGCATAGAAGAAGCAAGAGCCAAAGGCCAGGGTCAGACAAGGATTTGGGTGAATGATTTTTTTAAAACCCTAGTACTGCAGCTAAGCTGTCAGTCATTCACAGGGAGAACATGGACGTTTATATGGAGACCAAGAGAGGTGGAGCTGAAGAAACACCTGTTTGTACTGGTGATGCACTGTGTGAATCATACTTAACAGGTCCGCAGTAACAACACAGGTCAGCTGGGTAGGCCAAAGAGAAGTAAGTAAATCAAATATATATGTTGCTTTTTGATTGCTCATTGAGCATGATCAAACACTTATTTTTTGTCTGGCTTTTTATTGGCTACAAAACAACCAACAGTTTGTGTGTGAGTTTGAGTGTGGTCAGATGCATTTTACGAATTAATTTTACAATCCTGCCTGTGACAAACAACTGCCAGTCAGATCTCTGTTATCTGGAGAAGATGCACAGATGGAGTGATATATATATATATATATATATATATATATATATATATATATATATATATATATACATATATATATATATATATATATATATATATATATATATATATATATATATATATATATATTATACTGAGAAACATATCAGTTATAAAAGTCCCTTTTGAGCAGTGTTGCATAGTACCCAAAAGTCATGCTTGAGTAAAAGTAAAGATATTATGTTACAATATTACTTTGGTAAAAGTAAAAGTCAACCATACAAATAGTACTTGACTAAAAGTCTTTAAGTATCTGATATTAAATGTACAAGTAAAAAGTAAATTATACATATATTTACATGTATGTATATCAGAGACAAGTCTTTTGTCAGTCCAAGTCAAGTCTCTTTTGGTTGTAATGAGCATTCTATCTATCTGCTGCATGCCATCCGGTCTGCTTAGAACACTGCATAGAAATCTAAGGAATTCAAAGCATGTACTGTATTATCATCACTCCTTTATCTATTAGCAAAGAGTATTAACAGCAGATTAGTTGTTTGGTATATGATCATATTAAACAGACTATTGTAATGCAATAGTATGCAAAAAAAAAAACACAATGAAAGCTTACCTTTAAAATTAATATCTGTATTTTGCTTTGCAATATAAATACATAGCTACAGTAGCTACATGCAAAACACTATTGTTGCCAAGTTATCTGAAATATACTGCAAGTCCATAAAATGGTGATATTAAAACATGAACAATTGTGTTCAAAAAGAGATATCTACCATTTGCGAAAATTGGCACCTTTCTTTGTGTGACAAAAATGATTCCTTGCATGAATATATAAAACTCATATATCATTGGAGGCCTTTTCTTACTGAACAGAACATTTTTGTGGATTCAATTGTTTGTGTTGTTTCACAATAAACAGCAACTGACTTTTATTCCAGGTTATTCCTTTTATACCCTCTCCACCTCACACTGGTCAGACAGCGGAGCACCTTCTCCAAAAGGCTGCTTCAGCTTCGCTGTCGTAACAACAGATACAGGAAATCTTTCCTGCCACAAGCCATCACCTCATACAATAACTCTCTCGCCTCTGCCTGACAGAGAGATCTGTGATCTCTCTACTGTTTTTACTCCGTTTATAACATGTTAAGATCTGCACATTTTAGGGTTTTTTTAAAAGTCTATTTATCTATTTATATTACCTGTGGTTCTATTATTGCACACCCATATGTACATTTTGGTTCTGTTATTGCACATTCATAGGAATTGTTTATTTCTTGTATAGTTGTATAGATTATTATTGTTTATAGTCTAGTTTGCACTGTGTATATACATTGTATATATCTTGCTTTCTATTTATGTTATGTACAGAGTGTTTTTCTTTTTCTTTCCCACTGCTGCTGTGACAAAATAATTTCCCAGTCTGGGATCAATAAAGTAATTCTATTCTATTATTCTATTCAGATTCCCGAAAGAAATGTTTGTGTTTTGGAATCAAACCCATCAAAACCATGCTTTTCACCATCGGTTCTAGGTTTACATGTAAGTAGCACACTGTACTAAACATGTGTAGCAGCACTGGTTCAAGTCACTTACAATTAAACCAAATTGAAATGTAAAAAGACACTGCAGTTTACTTTCTTGTGATAGAGCATCAATTATCAGAAATTTACTTATTGGCTGGATAGCACAACCTTCTCATGCTGAACATTTTTCAGTGTTTAAATTAGTGAAAAATTCTGAACTTAAAGTGACCTGACCCCTTGCATGCTGTTGATGCTGAGCTAAACATGTTTGCTAACTGTCCATAGGCGCTTAGGTTAACTTTCACATTACCAAGGAAAAAGGAATGTCGAAAAGCTGAGCGCAGGTGGCGAAAAACAAATCTCCAGGTTCATTTTGACGTTTATAAAGAGAGACTTTACATTCTTAATTTAGAACTGAAAAGTCAAGGCAGTCCTTCTTCTCAGACATTATCACCAAAAACAATAATAATGAACATGCCCTGTTTGCTACTGTCGACAGGCTAACAAACCCTCCTGTGCCAGTAGCCTCTGAACATCTATCTACCAGGGTCTGTAATGAATTTTGAAAAATCATTGATTTGTTTTTCAACAGCTGAACAATTACCTAATAATAAACGGCTGTTTTGATGTCTTCCAATCAGGATTTCAATCACATCACAGCACTGAGACTGCTCTTGTCAAGGTCGTCAATGACATTCATTTAAACGCAGACAGTGGCAAAATTTCAGTCTTAGTATTACTGGACCTCAGTGCTGCGTTTGACACGGTCGACCACAACATACTATTGGACTGGCTGGAAAACTGGGTGGGACTCTCTGGTACAGCACTAAATTGGTTTAAATCCTATCTAAATGATAGAGACTACTTTGTGTCTACAGGTAATAACACATCTGAGCAGATGAAAATGACAAGTGGAGTACCCCAGGACTCCACTCTGGGGCCTCTACTATTCAACATTTACATGCTTCCTCTAGCTCAGATAATGGAAAAACAACAAAATATGTTACCATAGTTATGCAGATGACACACAAATTTACATAACCATATCACCAGGGGACTACAATCCCATACAAATGCTGAGTAAATGCGTTGAACAAATCAATGATTGGATGTCTCAGAGTTTTCTTCAGTTAAAAAAAACAAGACTGAAATAACTGCTTTTGGAGCCAAGAAGAACGACTAACAGTTTCTGCTCAGCTTCTATCTATAATGTTGAAAACTACAAACCAAGCCAGAAACCTTGGTGTAATCATGGACTCAAACCTAAATTTCAGCAGCCACACTAAGAAAATTACAAAGTCAGCCTACTATCACCTCAAGAATATATCCAGGATAAAAGGACTTATGTCTCGGTAGGATTTAGAAAAACTTGTCCATATATTTATATTCTGCAGACTTGACTACTGTAACGGTGTCTGTACAGCACTCTAAAAAATCCATCAGACAGCTGCAGCTGATTCAGAACGCTGCTGCTCCAGTTCCAACAAGAACCCAAAAAGTATATCACATCACTCCAGTTCTTACATCTTTACACTGGTTTCCTGTCTGTCAAAGAATAGATTTCAAAATCCTGCTGTTGGTTTATAAAGCACTGAATGGTTTCGGGCCAAATTACATTTATGATCTGCTGCTACGTTACGAACCATCCAGACCTTTGAGGTCGTTAGGTACATGTCTGCTTTCAGTCCCTAGAGTCAAAACTAAACATGGAGAAGCAGCATTCAGTTATCATGCACCACATATCTGGAACAAACTCCCAGAAAACTGCAGGTCTGCTCCAACTCTCACCTCTTTTAAATCAAGGCTGAAGACCTTTCTGTTTGCCACTGCTTTTCACTAAAGCAATTTCAAGGCTTTGAACTGCACTGTGACTTTTATTTTCTAGTCTTGTCTTTTTTAATTCTATTCTTTTTAAGCTTACTTTCCTATTTCGTAACTTGTTTTAATGTTTTGTTTCTTGATGTCTTCCTACGTGTTTTTAATGTATTTTAAATGTATTTTAAATGCAATTTTTAATTTCTTTTAATGTAATTTGTATGTCCCTGTAAAGCACTTTGAGTTGCCTTGTGTCTGAATTGTGCCATACAAATAAACTTGCCTTGCCTTGCCCTACCAAGTGACCCACTCTATCCGGGTGTGTTTTCAGGTACATGATAAAGTTTGATGTGGTCGATCCAGCATCCTTTATATTAATTCCGCAAACATTGCATTTGGCAAATTTATTGTTTGCACCTTGTGTGTAGTTCCTATAGGCAAAGCATATGATAAACGGGAGAGCAGCAGCAGTTGTTGTGCTCGTCGCCATAGTGCTGTTGTCATCTGGGGCAGCGCACACCAGATGCATAAAGTTAAGCATGAGGGGATGATGTTCAGCTCATCAGACATTTTCTTAATGTTGATGAGCCAAAAAATAAAAAATAAAGATTGTTCATGAGTCGCAAATCTCGAATCTGAGTCAAGTCTCAAGTCTTTTGAGGGCGAGTCTCAAGTCAAGTCTCAAGTCACTGAGTCACTAAAATGCAACTCAAGATCAAGTCGCAAACTCAATGTCACATTCTGTCACTTTCTGTGGCAGATACTTGTGTTTTGTTGTTTGTTGTTTTTCTGTTTTGCTCGCAGAGGTACATTGAGAAGCTAGGCGGAGCCGGCCATTCAGTGTCCTAGAGCAGCTCATCTCATTAGTAATTCACTTAGATAACCGGCTGAGGGAGAGACAGCGGGAGAGAGCTTCCACCAGCAGCAGACCAACTAGCTCCGCCCCCAGTCAGTCCCCTCACTCTCTGTCAATACCCCAGAGCTTCCCCCGTTCCACCTGGATTCCAAGAGCACCCCCTGCTGTTTTGGAGGAACCCATGCAGGTGGGGAGGACCTGGCTAACCCTTGAGGAACATCAACGCAGATTTAACAATAGACTATGCATCTACCTCGCCTCTTGCGCGGTTCTGCCAAAAGGACCGGCTCGCCAGTGAACAGGGGCACGTTGGTGAGCCAGACTACATCTATTCCAAGCCCTCTTGCCCAAATCAACCTTCCTGCCTCTCTCCAGTGGTCACGTGAGCCATTCATGTTTTTGTGGACTCTGGTGCTGATGACAGCTTCATAGACTCCTCCCTAGTTGAACGATCTCTGATCCCCATTGAAGCTCTCGACATCCCCAAAACTGTAAACGCCCTTGATGGGCGGTGCCTGGCCACAATCACTCATTGCACCCAGCCCGTCACTCTGATAATCTCAGGAAATCATTGTGAGTGTCTCCAACTGTATGTCTTCTCTTCACCCTCATCTCCAGTCGTACTGGGTCTCCCCTGGCTTCGAGTACACAACCCCCATATTGACTGGCGTTCATCCTCCATTTCCAGCTGGAGCACTTTCTGCCACTCACAGTCTCCACTCTGCCGCTACAACAGTCAAGTCATCTGCCTCAGTCATTCCCAAACCACCTGATTAGTCTCTTGTGCCACCAGTGTACCATGACCTAGCCACTGTGTTCTGCAAGGAATGAGCCTTGTCCCTACCACCTCACCACCCATATGACTGCGCTATTGATCTGCTCCCTGGTGCCCCTCTCCCTTCCAGTCGCCTGTACAATCTGTCACGCCCCGAGAAAGAGTCGATGGAGGAGTACATCAATAACTCTAAGGCTTCTGGTTTAATCAGGCTCTCCTCGTCCCCCCTCGGGGCGGGGTTTTTCCTTGTGGGAGAGAAGGATGGCTCCCTTCGCCCCTGCATTGACTATCGTGGACTTAATGACATCACCATCAAAAATAAGTACCCTCTACCCCTGATCGATCCTTCTTTCGAGCCTCTGTGTCATGCCAGGTTTTTCACTAAACTGGACCTCAGGAATGCTTACCACCTGGTCCACATCCGAGAGGGGGATGAGTGGAAGACGGCGTTCAACACCCCACTGGGACATTTCGAATACCAGGTGATGTCGTTCAGTCTGTCAAACGCCCCTGCTGTGTTCCAAGCCCTCATTAATGACATTTTACGCGATATGCTCAACCATTTTGTGTTTGTCTATTTGGACAATATCTTGATTTTTTTTTCCAAGACACTGGACGAGCACGTCAAGCAAGTGAGGCTGGTAATGCAGAGACTCCTGGACAATAAACTATATGTGAAGCCGGAGAAATGCGAGTTCCACTCGTCTGAGGTGAGCTTTTTAGGCTTCATTATAGCTCGGGGAAGGCTTCAGCCGGACCCTGCCAAGATCCAGGCCGTAGAGGAGTGGCCAACTCCTTCCACACGAGAACAGTTACGTTTCCTGGGATTCGCCAACTTTTACCGCAGATTCATCCATGACTAGAGCCGGGTCGCGGCTCCTCTCACCCAACTCACCTCCACAGCCACACTACTCACATGGTCTCCCAGTGCCGACACTGCCTTCAAAAGACTGAAGGTGCTGTTTACCCATGCCCCCATTCTTCAACATCCCGACTCGGATCGTCAGTTTGTGGTGGAGGTGGATGCCTCAGACTCTGGAGTGGGGGCTATTCTCTCTCAGCGCAATGCCTCTACACACAAGCTCCACCCCTGCGCCTTTTTCTCCCGTCGTAGAGAAACTACGATGTGGGAAATTGTGAGTTGCTGGCCATGGTTCTGGCTCTCCAGGAGTGGCCACACTGGCTGGAGGGAACCCTGGAGCCATTCCTCATTTGGACAGACCATAAAAATCTCGCTTACCTGTGCTCGTTGGTCTCCATTTCTAAGCTGATTTAATTACACCCTGTCCTACCGTCCCAGCTCCAGAAATGCTAAACCAGATGCCCTTTCTTGGGCAGGTGTTACACTGGAGCCACTCGTCCAGATTCACCTGCCAACCACGGAGCCCAGCGGACGCTACAATTTCTTCATCAGCACTTCTGGTGGCCCGGTCAAGCTAAGGACGTGGGGGAGTTTGTGGCAACCTGTGTAGTGTGTGCCCGGAGCAAGTCATCTCATCGCCCTCCCGCCGGCCTCCTCAGGCCTCTGCCTGTCTCCAGTCGTCCCTGGTCCCACATAGCGGTGGGTCCATCCGAGGGCTTCCTCCCTTGGATGGACACACTACCATCCTTACCATTGTTGATCGTTTCTCCAAGATGGTCCACTATATCCCCCTGGTCAAGCTCCCGTCCACTTCTGAAACTGCCGATCTACTTGTCCTCCACGTTTTCCGGCTCCATGGGCTTCCAGCTGATATAGTTTCTGATCGCGGTCCCCACTTCACTTCCCAAGTCTGGCAGGCTTTTTGTAAGGCGCTTGGCTCCACCTCCAGCCTAACATCAGGGTACCATCCGCAGTCAAATGGTCAGACAGAGAGAGCTAACCAAGACCTGGAGACCGCTATTCGCTGCATCACCACCCAAAACCCCACATCCTGGTCCTCCTTCCTCCCGTGGGTCGAGTACTCGCACAATTCACTGACCAGCTCAGCCACCAGAATGACCCCATTCATGGCCGCTTACAGATTTCAACTGCCCCTTCTCTCCGCCCAGGAGGGCGAGATCGCTGTTCCCTCGGTCCACGCTCATGTTGCCCGGTGCAAGGAGGTTTGGAGGTTGGCCCGTGAATCCATCACCCAGTCCTCTAGGCGGAGTCAGCGGCTGGTGGATCGTCACCGGGTTCCCGCTCCCCAGTACCAACCGGGCAAAAGGTGTGGCTCTCTTCAGGTGGAGTCCCACAAGCTGGTGCCGCACTTGAGGTGGATCGTATAATCAACCCCACTGACATTCGTCTCAAGCTGCCCGCATCCCTACCTGTGCACCCCACATTCCACGTCTCACAGCTCAAGCTTGTGTCCTCCTGTGATCTCAGCCCTCTGGCTGAACCCCTGCCACCCACCCGGTTCATCGACAATGGCCCTGCTTACACAGTCAATAAGATCCTGGATGTCCGTCGTCGGGGCCGGGCTTCCAGTTTCTGGTGGACTGGATGGGTTACGGTCCTGAGGAACGTTCCTGGGTCTCGCAGTCCCTAATCCTGGATCATACGCTCCTGACGGACTTCTACCATGAGTTTCCCCACAAGCCGGGCAGGGTTGGCTTTGATGTAGCATGTTATCTACAAAGTAACTAGTGTGTTACTAGTGTTAAAGTAACTAGTAATTCTGAACACAGCATAACACCCATTCACACTGAGTCACTTCATGGGTCTTGGGTGGATCAGATAACTACCTGATCTCTCACGAGAAAAGAGAAAAGAAAGCCTCAGCCACAGCCACGCCATGACAGCCCATGAGGACTCTGCCACCTGTATAAATTGCTTTATTATGCCAGCAAGGTCATACCAGGAAGGCAAGGTGCCTCTTTTTTAAAGCCTGTAGCCTGTAGCTCAGCAAGCTAAGTGTCCCAAGAAGGCAGAGCTAAAGGAGCTAAGCTCACCCTGACCCCACATCTCCATCCACCAGGATGAGCAGGACAGGGATGATTGCAGGACTGTACCTCCTGCCTGCAGATAAAGGAGAGGAGGCAGAAGAGGACTTAGGACATAGATGTTAAATCATTGTTCCCAGAGACAGACACTCTGGTCAGCCACAGGCAGATCCAAAGGAGGAAGGTGGTGAGCACACCAAACGATTGGGCCGCCTCACTAGGTTTCTGGTGGAAAGGGCTTCTACAGCCATTGGCATCAACCCCTCAACAGAGGCTGATTACACCCCCTCCCTCTTTGGGGAGGCTAGGCCAGTCCCCTTTTCTATGCTCCTCCTCCCTGACTTTGAGAGGGGAGTTTGGGGACACCTTGAGAATCCCTCCCAGGCCACCTGTCTCTCCCATGAGGGCAGATTGCTAGAGAGTGCTGCCACCAGAAACCGGTAGAACATCTGCTCTGGCCAGTTACCTCCGGTGGATAAGGCTATAGCAGCATTGATTTCACCAAAGCCCATACTGGGCGTGGCAGGCACCCCCAGGAGAAACTGCTAAACAAATACTGCCTTGTTGGCCAAGACGCACAGAGCCATAGCTGTCCAGGAGCAAATAGCCAATACAGGCGCTATCCTCCCGCTATGTCAGCGTAGGCTGATGAAAGACCAGGCAGAGGCAGCTGAGAAAGCTACGGCTGCACTGTGGTGAGTGAGACACCATTTCTGGTTGTCCCAATCCAGGCTGCAGCAGGAGGACCGAGTGTGTTTCATAAAGCTACCTGTTGAGCCATTAGCCATGTGTGGCCAGGAGGCTAATGTGTTACTGTAGCGAACTAAAAAGGCCCGTCATTGTGCGAACGAGATGTGCCTGGTACTTTTGGCCACCACTGAGGGTGGATGCAGATCAGCTACCCCTCAGGCTTAAAGCCCTCAGCAACCCCCTGAGGACCCGAGGTCCTATTTGGATGCCTCAAGGCAGAGCAGTCGGAGACAAGCAGGCTGCCATGGTGGTAGGGCTGAACACTTATGGCCTATTTTTCTCAAATATAATGCTTTCTACTATTAAAAGAGAATAGATAGAAAAACTTTATGGAACACATTTGAAACTAGCAAAACAACCAGATCATTGTCTTGTTTTGAAATTATGAGCACCCAAGAGTGCCATCTCATCAATCAATCAATCAATCAAACTTTATTTGTAGGGCGCTTTTCATACATGGTAATGTAGTGCAAAGTGCTTTACAGAAATTAAAAACAGCAGCAGCAACAATTAAAACAACTGCCCCCCCTCCACCCCCCACCCCACCACACACACGCACGCACGCACGCACGCACGCACGCACACACACACACATACAAACACACACCCAGCTACTTAAAACCCAACAGGAAAAATACAAAAGTGAGTAATAATAAATAACTAAATAGTGATAAATGAAACAGGGCACTAACAACAGGTATTGCGGAACTGAGGAAACGCTATCATCGATGTATTTCACTGAGGAGACACTAGGGGCAGTAAAATAAATAAAATAAAGATAAAATAATAAAACTCTAAAACTAACTAAGAATGATAAAATACTAAAGGAGGTTAAAAAGTCTATAACTGTTTATAAGCGAAAAAATAAAAAATAATCATAAATAAAGTAAAACAAGATAAAACAAGATTATTAAAATAAATAAATGAATAGAAAGTGAATAGACAAATCGAATAAAACCAGGTTTAAGCAGGATAAAAACCAATGAATAAATAAATAGAATTCAGCTAAAAGCCAGCCTAAAAAGGAAGGTCTTAAGGTTGCTCTTAAAAGTATCAACATTCTCCAGTGCCCTCAGGTCCTCTGGGAGGCTGTTCCACAGACGTGGACTGCGGTATTGAAAGGCGGCCTCGCCGTGAGTTTTTGTTCTCACTTTTGGAATGGTTAAAAGGCCGTGACCAGAGGACCTGAGGGTCCTGGAGGGTTCATACGATAAAAGCAAATCTGATAAATAAGTTGGGCCAAGGCCATTAAGAGCTTTAAAAACTAATAAAAGGATCTTAAAATCAATCCTGAAGCAGACAGGTAGCCAGTGCAGAGACTTTAAAATGGGTGTGATCTTAACTATATATTGTCTGCTCTGTGTGGTTGAGGTTGCTGCTGGAAAATGTGACGGTCATTTTGTGTGTGCGCATGTGAACGTGTGTACACCGCAACGGGGTTATCTTTCCAAGCTGTGGTTCATTCATAAATGCCCACTGGCATTTATCAAACATAATAAATATAGTGAGTTGTATTTCAGTGTCACGTTTTTCAGGCACAGAGTCACAGAACAGTGCTGGAAGTAAAATACTGGCCGGTAAATAAAACACAGACAGAGAGATATAGGCTAAGACCACTGCCTGGCGGGGTTAACAAGACAGACAAAGAGACTCGGGAGATATTGACTACAAGCTAGCACATCAACTCAACCTGAACAACTAAGCCTCTATTTTGTGTCTCTGCTCAGTAATTAACGGACTGTGTCTCTGCAACTACAAGGTCTATTTGAATAATTCAAGCTATCATAACAAAGAGAACACTTGAAATATTTGTTCAGATGTGTAAGAATAAGTATATATGTTACTGTTACTGAGTAAATCAAGTTGGCACACAGCATAAATGAAAATTTAAAAAAATTACAATTTATTATTTATTATATCCCTGAGGAGTGATGCAGCTGCAGCTCCAAATCTCTAGCAAACCATAGCAAAACATCTGAACATTACCTCTGCCAACTTTTTTTTTGCCAATAAAGTGAATCAGAACAAAATTAGAGAGGTTTTAGTACTCAGGCAGAATCTCCAAATGTGCCATTTTGACATTTTGGCACCATCTGTGCCATTTAAAATTTCTCAAGTACCAAACTATATATTTAATAATAATAATAATAATAATACATTTTATTTATACAGCACTTTTAAAAACTCTCAAAGACACTTTACAAGAATAAAATACATACAAGAATACATAAAATCAAGTGCATGGTGCATAAAATCAAGTGCATGGTGCGATAAAAGGAGAAATATGTAGAAAAAAAGAACAATGTATGAAGGATATGGATATGTGCAGGTTTTTTAGGGAGAACAGGTTGAGGACAACGAACGGCTACAAGTGCAAATGAAAAGCGGATTTGAAGAGGTGGGTTTTGAGTAATGACTTGAAGGTGGATGAGTCTGGGCAGTCGCGGATGTGTTTGGGGAGGGAATTCCAGAGGGAGGGGGCAGCAATGGAGAAGGCTCTGTCCCCCCAGGTACGGTGCTTGGTCCTGAGCAGGAGGGGATGGAGATAGTGGATGCATGGAAAGTTTTCTTGAAGATGGCAGCAACGCCACCACCCCGTCCGTCAGGGCGTGGTTTGTCAGTGTAGGTGTAGTCAGTGGGTGTGGTCTGATTTAGGGAGAGGTAATCTAGAGGTTTGTGCCAGGTTTCGGTTAGACAGAGGAAGTCCAGTTTATTGTCAGTGATAAGTTCATGTAGGATGGCACTTTTGTTGGTCAGTGAGCGGGTGTTGAGTAGGACCAGTTTGAGGTGTTTTTGGGTCTGGGTCGAGGAGGGGGTGGCAGGAGTGCAGTGTATGGGGAGCAAGTTGTTGTTGTTCATAGTCCTGGATGTACAGCATGGGCGGGGTGGTCTCTGTGTTATGATGGATTGTATGGGGAATGTTTCAGGTGGGAGGGATAATGACTGGTTGGGTCGTACGGGGGCGCTAGTGAGCTGGACAGTGGTCTGTGCTTCTGCTGGCGAGGGATGAGGAAGAGTGTCGGTGAAGGGGGTGTGTGGTGTAAATAGTCAGTCACGTGGAGCATAATGTACAGTGTGTTGTATGTTGGCTGCAAGCATGCGACTACCTGTGGTGTTTGGGTGAATGCCGTCGGGCTTGAAGAAGGAGGGGCGGTTCCAAAACAGATTAAAATTGCCTGCGAAGTTGAAACCTCGAGCGTAGCAGGCATGCTTGAGCCAGGAGTCCAGCTGGAGCAATCTGGAGAAGCGCGCGTCCCCGCGACCAAGTGTGGGAATGGGACCGGAGATGAATATGGACTTTCCACATGTGCCCAAGAAGTCCAGGAGGGAGGTAAAAATCCCTTTTGGTCAGCTCGGAGGCACCCCGGGCCAAGTCGTTGGTCCCTACGTGCACCACTATGCGCGTTATGGAGGATGGGAGTGACTGCAGCAGCCCAGGAAGTTTTTCCAGAATTTCCGGGGCTGTGGCGCCGGGGAAACAACAGGTGGTGGCATTGAAGAAACGGATATTCCTGGTGATGGAGTCACCGATGATCAGGGTGGTTGGTGGAAAAAGTGGGCGAGGATGAGGTCTGGCCGGGCGGGATGGTGACGAGCCACTGTCCGGGCCGGCGAGCCGCAGCGACCGACCCGGAGCCAGGGCAGGCGGAGCGGGGAGACAACACACCAGGAGCCGCCGAGGCACCAAGGACCGCGGTGGCAGCGGAGCAGGAGGCCGCAGGGACCCCATCAACCGCAGGTGTAGGACCAGCCACCCCGGACGCGGAGTCGTCCAAGCCAGTGGCCGAAGCGGCAGTCGTCGCAGACGGAGTGGGGCCTGCGGCCTTTCCTGTCATGGGGCCGCCAGAGCCAGGAGTCGCACGACCACCAGCAGCCGTGTGCGCAGAGCACGCGGCGGGGCCTCCTGGCACCGGGCGAAGACCTTGGTTGTCGGCCAGGGCCTCGAAGTGGTTGGAGAGGCTCAGGTGAGGAGAGGCAGTCGCATCCTGGACTCTCTTTCTGTCACGGATTACAACTTCGGCCCAGGATGACTGAAGGCTGGGTGTTGAGGAGGTGAAAGGCCGCGGACAGGTGGAGGTGTTCCATGGGGCAGTATCCTGGAGGGCTGCTTTGAGCGAGGCAATGTGCAGTGATTGTTTGTGTGCAAGGTCCAGACAGGAGGTCAGCATGGTCTGTTTGTCCTGCAGTTCCTGGGAGAGTCAACGGATGTCATCCTTTAGGTCAGAGATTTGTTTGTTTGCCATGGCTGTTGTTTTTTGCATGTGCACACATGTTCCCTGTGTGCACTGCATGTTAACAGTGTCTTTGAAACGCTAGCTTCAGTTTAAAGCCGAAATGTTTCACTTACATGTTACTCTAGGTGCTCAAAAGAAGTTGTTCCTCAAAGTCTTTCTTATGCTTTTTTCTTTCCATGACCAGAAGATATAGCTAGTTCCACCTCACTAAAGTTGTTGACACAGCTTTGACATGAGGGCGAGATGGTGTAATTTGCTGGCCTCGTACCAGAGTATGTGTGTGTGTATGTGTGTGTGTGTGTCCACCTACAGAAGGGGGTGGGGGCGTAGAATGTTTGGGAGTGAAAGACACTTTGCTGAAGCAAGTACGCAAAATGATGGAGATCTTCAGCGCTATATTTAGAGGTGAAAAACATTTTTGGATCAATATGAGACCTTGCCGCAGCAAGTAGCCGCCAGAGTCTCATTGGTCTCGTTAACTTACGGGAAACACTGAAAACTTCAACTACTACAAAAAAAAACAACAACAATAAAATACACCTTGACAAAAAGGCACTTTGGACATCAGGGGCAAAGGGGCAAGTGCCCAAGCACCCTTATCTCCGCCCTCTGCACGTGCCTGGTTTGTACATAATGGACATAGTTTGTTTGTAGCATGGGCCTAAGGTTGTGTGTGGGTAGAGCACCGCTGATGGGTCTGGGATTCTGAGACAGCCTCTGTTCTTCGCTGTGGTTCAATCTCTCCATTTTCAAGATCACTCAGAATCTCTTGTCGATCAACTAAAATCAGAGTGATCACGCACACCTGTGCCTTATTCACCTATGTGTGCCAGTACACCTGGTGTGTCATAAATAAATTACATCTGTCAGGTGGGGACATTTGCCGTACATATGGAATATGTAGCTGGGTGGAGAGATAGTCTCTTCACTCAGAGAACCACGGTTACAATGTAACCTACAGTTTCACAAGCATTATAAACTTTCTCCTGACGCAACAACTCTCAAAATCGAGCCATTTTTTGAGGGCGTCTTGGGACTTTCTCCAAGGGCAACAAAGAAGTAGCCTATATCAGTTGCTGTTTATATGTATTTGTAAAATTTGACATGTTTGCCATCAATAATATTCTTTCACAAATTTAGCTTTGGAGCTGAAAACCCCACTTTTGGTGGGTTTTTTTGACTGAAGATTTTCCCAAGAAAGATTTTTTTTTTTTTTTTAACTTTTGTATATGAAAGTGTTGATATTCATTGTATATATATATAAAACAAATTCAAAAATGTTATATTACTCCTTTCAATCTATTTGCAGGTTAAAGCTTAAAATTACTTGGTTTATTGCATAAAGCTGATGTCATCTTGTGCTGTATGTCTGAACAAAATATGAATTTCAGTTATACTGACATATTTCACAATTTGAAAATTATCTGAGTTAATTTCTGACAACAACTCAGCCAAACTTCAAGTCAAGTTAACACAGTACAAATAACTACTGATGAAATAAAACCACTGAATGTAACATTACAGCCAGTGAAAATTTGTTAAAAACTAGCTAATTTAAAAAAAATTATAAATGATGGAGTAATATAACATATTTGAATTGTTTATATATATATATATATATACACACACACACACACACACACACACATATATATATATATATATACATATATATATGCAATGATGATTTTTAGTAGAACCAATTAATTTCTAAATGTAACAGAGCTACATTAATACTACACAGAACCAAAATTTGGACAGATTCTTCGTTCTGGTAAAAAAGTTCCTGTTATTTAATATAGTTCCTGTTATTTAATATATTACTTTAAACATTCAGCAACAACTATTTAACATGTTGGCAAGTTTCCTTAGGGTCTCTTGGATATTCAGGACAAATTTCAACCCAATCCAGTGAAAAATGAGCGATTGGTGAGGTTTAGAATACATGTACAAAGAATTACTAAAATGCTGAAATTTTGCTCCAAGGGCCAAACTTCAAGAGTTAGAGTACAGCTATAGCATTTTGCAGAGTCTCATGAATTAAATGGACGTTTCAACATTAATGTTTTCAAGAAAATCCAAGACGTGAACTGGGAAGAGTTCTGGATTTTGGGTGAGCTGACATGGAATGACCCATATGCATTTTCATCCATGATTAGAACCCTTACAATGGATTCTTTACAGCAAATTAAGGCCTCTTTTGTTCAGTGGACAAGAGGCTCAAAATGACATGAGCTATCAACCTTACAGCACCATTTAAACTGATGGATTTTGGTCAATGGAACTTGCCTGTGAATCCAATATGGTGTAAAGGCAGCTCGAGGAGAGGAGAACTGCAAAGAAACAGGAACGGCTGCTTTTTACTGCTGCCTCTCTAATTGTCTCTGCCTATGTTCGACAGAGCCTTTTTGAAGGACAGGGTCTCTCATTAGGGATTCACACCCAGGGCTTGCTCCAATTGGGCTGCCTAAGGAATCTGAAGGCAATGCAATTGTGTAATTTGCACACAAAGTGGTCTGGATTGATCCAAAATAAACCTCTCAACTTTAAATGTGGGGGGGAGAGGGAGGGCGTATAATTGCATCATTTAGTGAATTGATTGGCTGAGAGTCGATGGAAGGGAATCAGGAAGCAGCAGATAAACGGTGACAGCAGCGCCTTTTAGAGCAGAGACCCATCGATGCAAAGACCACACACACACACACACACACACACACACAATGACTTTTAAGAAAAACACACACACAGGTTTAAGGCACTGAGGCAAATATGTACACACACCGACCACACAGATAAAGCAGGACACAAACATAGAGAGACAAACAGAAGAGATGGCACAAAGAGAACCCGGTCCACATTACACACCGAGCCCTGCAGGGCGGGACAATGGAAGACAGAATTAGAGGTAACAATAGATTTCATTAAGCCAAACTAGACTTAACGAGACAATCGATACGTCATAATTAAAGTGAGGAGGCTGAGAGCGACTTAGACTCTAAATGATGACTGCTCTTATTAAGATGGAGCAGATAGAGAAAGGCTGCCTGACAATGGAGCTCTATAAACACCTACCACAGCAGGCCTTTATGCTCACACTTGCCTTTCACCAAGACAGATAGATAGGAGAGAGGAGAGGAGATAATAAGAAGAGAGAAAGTTTAAAAAAATAAGAAAAAGATTAGAGTAGCAGAGAAGGAGGGCTATGTCTTTCACTTGGTTGCAGTAGGTGAATGAAAGAGCTGATGTGTGATGATGTGAAGGACGACACACACACACACTCGCACACACACCCACACACACTCTCTTAAGACTTCTTAGCCCTCTTCATTTTGCTACATTTAGTTTTAGACCACTTAATCTACCTGAAATAACAGAATAACAGAAAATATAATAATAGCAACTAGTAGCTGAGCATTAAAGCAAATATAGGTGCAAAATGTAAAAAAAAAAAAAAAGAAAAGCCTGTTGTCATAACGTTTATTATCTGTCTCACATTTTAATACAGTAACAATGTGCTTGGCTTGGCACACTAACACACAACCTGAATTTAATTTTGCATGTGAATCGTAAGAATGTCTGATGTTGTTTAGCTCACACACGGCTAGCTGCTTCTTTGGTTCATTGTTGTGACATGGCTGAAAACTCACTTGTAAACAAACTGAAATATGCTATGAAGTGGACATGTCACATTTGTCCCCATTGCATCATGCAGGTTGTGTAAAACTGTGGTGAAGTGAGTTGAGGTAGGCTTACCCTTGACTTTGTCCCTGCTCCCTGTCAGCCTCTGATGATGAGGATGACAGATTGAGAAGAGGAGGAAGAGGAGAGACAAAAGAGGGATAGAATGAGGGAGGAGGTATAACTAGGTCAAACACAGGTCAAACACCTCAACCCTCTGGCTAAGTGCTACGTCACTGTACACACGCCGGCAAGCTAACACCCTCACGGACCTATCTTTTCATCTGCGTTGATTCTATCTTTAATTAGCTCTTATCATTAATGGACTGCTTAATGTTGCTGGATATCAACTCTGCTCTGTTGACTGGGGGGGTTTCACAGGGTCACCATTTTAGTAAGTCATGTTTCTTTTATTTCTGTACAAATCTGATTGATTGAAGTCATTAGCCGTTATCAATAAGAATCACTCAGAAGAAGGTAAGAGGCCATGCTACAAAGCTAATTTGATTGACACAACTTTCAATAATCACCTAATTTGATCGTTCGAGTTGCTGTATGTACATTTTTGACCCACCAGATTTGGTCACATTTTCAGAAAACTTACAATAAATTCATAGTTGAACCAAACTTCATTAAAGTCAGGGAGTGGTTGGCAATACCAGAAACGTGTTTAACTTCACGGTTGCTGATTTGATTCAACATAATATCCCAGAAATTTCTTCATGGAGCTTTATTATTTTAATAAATATGTCTAAGTATTGTCTTTAAATCTGCTAGTGTAGTGGCCCTTCAAAACAGGCTATTAGGCAGAGATGATCTGGTAATGGTAGAGGCTTACAGATCTAGTCTTAAGCCTCCTGAACTGCTCACAGACTCATCAAGGTCACTCCAATAATATCAAACATTTAAAACCATTTAAAATCTGGATGATTATATCAGTACTTTCTGAGCCCAACCACAACAAACAATGAGAGAAGCATCCCAGAGCAGCTAGTAACGGTAAACATTCTAGCCCTTGAGGCTAATGTAAGCTAGCATACTACTGTTGACAGAAACCTAAAATTGCACCTCCAGTGAGAAGGATCACGTGTGAGCCCAGCTTCTGTCTGCATAGCCATGAAACCAGAGCACTGAAGCCATGCCCCTGCTGCTGCACAGAGCTATGTTCACTGTTCACTGTTTAATTCGACACTGCACTTCCTTGGGTCCTTGGGCAACAAACCAATCAAGTGTGAAGTAGATCGAATGAATGGTTCTCAAAGTACAAGGATAACAGACAGACAAATAGACCAACAGAAGTTTATTGCTTTATAGTTAAGTGTGTTTATTTGTGGGGCAACTTTTCCGAACTTATAAAAGCACTGTAAACTATATTAATAAGTAACAGAAATGTTTAATTTTAACTCCTCATTCTTTGAAATTGTACAGACTCTGCTGTCCTGCTGTCCATTTATCTTGATATTGTCCGGAATAGATAAAAGAACATAATGGGCTGCCCAGTGAAGCCGGTACACTTAAAGTATGACTTCCACTCTCAGTAGATCTATTAAAATCAGTCTCGCCCATTATTGACTGGTACATGAAGGCCAGCTCTCAGTGTGAGCTGTAGAGTTGAGCTGGAAGAAAAAAGCTTTCTATTGTCACACTGCAGCAGGTTAAGGTGCAGAATACATCAATGGATTAAGCTGCATAATGTGGCCTATTGAAACCCACTGAGCACATTAGAATATTAGTATAACTGTGTGTGTCTTTGTCTCTCTTCTTCTTTTCTTTCCTTTTTATGTCTTCAACATGTATGTATGAACAATATTTAATTCTTACTATCTCTTCACAGCAAAGCGGGATGGATTCATGATATATTTGGGATTTAACGAAAAAGTGAACAAGATGGAATAACTGTATTACTTAACACTTTCTCTCTGAGTCTGTACTACTATGGTTGAGTGGTGAGAGAATAAAATCAACTCTCTTCTATGAAACATTTTACAAGATGTTAAGCAAGAATGCAACAAATAAACTGTTGCTGTTTGATAACATTTCAAAAGATGTTAAGTAAGAAAGACTATAAAAAATACTTTATTCTGTGTCTCTGTAAATTATTCATTTGTTTTAATTATACTTGAGTACTCAACATTTTACAAGTATGAGTATCTTCTGAGTAAAATGTGGCAAAATGATGAAGGAGCTGGTAGGAAGACTCTAAACCCTGAAGTGGACTAGAGGCTAAACTAAACTTTCCCTCCAAGCAAAGGATTAAGGAAATAATTAAGGAAACATGAGTCTAATTAAGGAAACATGACTTAAAGTGCAGCTATTTGACCTATCTGCCTTCACAGAATTTTAATCCAGAACAGTGTTGATCCAGGTTTCTCAGACTACTGGATCACTTTGAAAACAGAGGAAGAGATTTTGCTGATATGGAAACACTAGACAATAGACTGTCTTTGTCTTCCTATCTCTCCATCTCTCTCTCCTTCTCTCCCTCTTTATCGCTTTCAGATGACTATCATTTCTGAATTATATTTTATGGCTCATTAAGCATCTATAGTGCTGGAGAGCAGAGACAAGAGCAGAGGGGAGGGAAAGGATTGATGGAAAGACGGGTGAAAAGCTGAGGCTCTGGGATGTGAAAACCTTGTCCTGAATACATACAATATTTACGCTAATGAAAAGATGTATTTAATTAGCACCAATTAAACACAACCAGCATGGACTGACACTTGCCTAATGTGAGGCATGTTGTAGTGATATCAAAAATGAATTCCAAGGACTTTCTCGACTTAAAAACCCTTGGTTTTCTTGGAACCTTTTCTAATTGACAAGCCAAAGAGATCTAGATCTAGACATCTCTTTGAGATGAAAATAAAACCCTTGATCCCTGATCCTTGATAAAGATGGCATCCAGAATATGTCCAGCTGGGACCCATGATCTTTCTTCTGGGCTGTACCCCTCCCAGTCGACCAGGTACTGAAGCCCTCTTCCGCGGCGGTGGGAGAGAAACAGGTGGCATACCATGTAGACCAGGCCTCCATTGATGATTCAAGCCGGTGGTGGGGGTGGGGCAGCAGGAACCAGTGGGCTCTCTCGAATTGGCTTAACTTTAGAGACATGGAATGTTGGATGGATCTGCATGGACCGGGGTAACTTGAGCCTCACTGCTGCGGGATTGTATTACAAATGGTCCTGGGCACCATTGTCCTGGACTCTACCCATAGGTAGAGTAGGTCCCAGGTTGCCAGGGTAGGTCCCGGGTTGACAACCTGCCTGTAGGTGGGGGCCTTGGTGCGGTGGCAGTTGGCTGCTTCAGAATATCGAATGGCAGGTCGAAGGAGAGTAGTTCTGGCTAGGGCCGAAGTCCGACGACAGCGCCAGATGTAGGTCTGGACAGACGGGCAGGAAACCTCCTTCTCCAGGGCAGGGAACAGTGGAGGTTGGTACCCATAGGAGCACTGGAAAGGGGACAGACTGGTGGCTGAGCTGGTTGGGGTGTTGTGGGCGTATTCTACCCACAGAAGTTTGTGGGATCAAGATGATGGATGCTTGTGCATCGTAGAGCCATCTCCATTTCCTGGTTCTTGCGCTCAGTCTGGCCATTGGACTGAGGGTGGAATCCTGATGATAGGCTGACTGTGGCCCCTATGAGTGTGCAGAACTCTCTCCAGAGCACAGATGTGAACAGAGGGGACAGACGTAGATGAACCCCTGGGTGTATTTCTCGAGGGTGGAACGCCAGAAATTTTTTTTTTTTAAAATGTAAGAACCTTCATTGGACCTTCCTGGTCCACTGGATTTCAGGGTGGCAGGTTAGTCTGGAACTGTGAGCCCATTGGTGAACGTTGGATCTCAGGGTAACAGGCGGTCTAGACGGCAGGAGCTAGGACCCAGCTGATCCTCCACCTCTACTTCACAAGTGAGTGAAGCGACTATGAGAGGAGCAGACAGGATAGGGTCAGGATCAATAGCGAAGCCCTTCCTCTCCACAAACTGGTGAGACAGGGCGTCAGGCTTGATGTTGCGGGAACCAGGCAGATAGGAGCAGGAGCAGTTAAACCTGGTGAAGAAAAGGGACCACTGGGCCTGTCGAGAGTTCAGTCTCTTGGCGGACTGAATATACTCAAGGTTCTTGTGGTCTGTTCAAACCAACAAAGGTCATTTAACCGCCAGTAACTCCTGGTTACCAATGTCATAGTTCCTTTCCATGGGGGAAAGTCGCCTAGAGAAGAAGGTGCAGGGATGGAGCTTCTGGTCGCTGGCAGCCTGCTGGGATAAGACAGGTCCCACCCCCACATCGGAGGCATCTACTTCCACAATGAACTGTCTCTCAGGGTCAGGTACTTGAAGGTTGGGGGCCGATGTGAAGCAGGTCTTGAGGTTCTGGAAAGCCTGACCTATACACATATATATATATATATATATATATATATATATATATATATATATATATATATATATATATATATATATACACACATGTGGCAACACGAGGGTGATTACTATGTCATATACCAAATACCAACAACGCCACCTTGGGTTAGGGCCCAAGGACCCGTACTAAAGGTCAATCATTACCTACAACAAAAGGACACTCAGGTTCGTTCACTCGGGGAGGGCAGGAGACGGAGTTCAATGATCACTTATACAAACTTTTATTGTTTAAAATTTCACAAGGTTTGGCACTGTAAACAAAAAAAAGGAGAAAGGAGCCCAACTGGAGAAAAAGGGGGGGGTACAGGCTGAGGCTTACCGGCTGGAGGAGGGGTTGTGACAGGGGAGATGACATCCAAAAAGAAAAAGGAGAACACCCCACTCATAGCAAAAAGGTGATGTGCAACAAAGAAAATCTTGAACGGGGATCACACAACACACAAGGGATCACCACCACCCAGGGGAACCACCACCACCAACACCGTCGGCCTTCAGCACTAGGGGAGGAGGAAAAACACAATTAGGAGGGCCCACAATTAAAGAAAAACAAACAATATTTATATAATTTGTGCCAACAAACTATAGATAATAAACTAAAAAAATATTGAATTAATCATAAATCAACCAACCAAGACAAGAAGTCAAGAGTCTCTGGCCAGAGATCAACTCAAGGATTAACCATAACTACTTAGGTTTAACAAATAATAATGAAGAAAAACTTAAATTGCAATCAACTCTCAAAATAAACAAATTACCCCAACAAAAACAACACCCAAAATACTAAATAAAAACCAAAAGAAATTCAACCATTAAACAGAAGATAAACAAGTAAACAATAACACCAAACCTCGGCGGATTGCCTTACACACACACACACACACACACACGCGGCCCGCAGGGTCAGTAGCAGGAAGCAAGCGGACCAAAGGTGGCCGACCGGGTCCAAACCAAGCCGTCGGCGCAGCGGCAGCAAAGCAGCAGCACAGTACAGTGGCCGAACAGCAACCCAAACCAAGCCGTCGGAGCAGCGGCAGCAAAGCAGCAGCAGCGGCAGCAATAACACAGTGGCAGAAAAGCGGCGAAGCAGCGGTAGTGACGTAGCAGTGGCCAAGGTGCCGTGATTGAGCAGCAGCGCTTACTTAGCTTAATTACTCCGGTATCAGTCCGAGTGTATTAGCGTCCCATCCAAAGAGGGAGAGGGGTGAAGAAAATCACACAGCGGGGGAAGACAACCACCATGCATGCAGCACACGACCAGCAGACTATTAGAGGGAGAGGAGCAGAAGGGGAGTTTAGCACCTGGCTACAGCAATAAACAGAAGTACGTCATAACTCACCAATGCTCCGGTCGGCAGCAGCAAACACACCAAATAATCGCCTCGACCGCAGTGGAAACGCCGGATCTATTAAAGAGTCACGGTTTGATTTACATGGAACACGGACTAATGTACACAAACAGCACGGCAACGTGCGCCTACCTGTGCTCAGATGCTAGCGGCGAGTACCACGACCCGGAAGTGGACGGGCCGAAGAGGCAGGAAGCGAGAGATCAGGAGGAGGAGCACGGCCTACTTTTATCCCCTCTGTCTGCGTAACGATTGGCTAATGAGCCAGAGGGGCGGTGGTGCAGCAAAACTAAGTTTGATATGGCAATGATGCCTCATATCACTACAATCCACCCCCCCCATTTTCATCGTCGACCCGACGATGCACTTGAAAGATTGACTCTAAGACCATGGTCTAAAGAAAGCAGACACAGCACTTGACTGAACGGCTGAAGGCCCCTCATGAGCCACCTCATTGGCAGGCCTGGGTAAGTGATGAAGGTTTGAATGTTGACCAGCTGTAGATCGGGTCGTCCGTCGCCTGACAGCTTCATCATTCCCTAGAGGAGGGACTGCCAAGGGAGCGGCCCTGACAGTAGGAGGCCGTGCCGTCGAGTGGGCAGGAAGTGCTGAGGGTAAAGGTACTGTACGTAGCACAGTGGTGTCGCTACTCCCAGAAGAGGGAGAGGCCGAAGGAGCTGAAAAAGCAGGGGTCAATGGGGCTGTTGAGGCAACGGGTGTTGCCGAGGCAAGAGCCGGTTGGACTTCTCCAGCACCATGACCAGTGGGGGGGGGGATGGTGTCCCTTACCACAGCCATCAAGTCCTCGTCATCAGACGAGCTCGCCAGCGCTGCTGGTCGGCCAAGTGAGATGGGGAGGGGAGCATGGTTGTCGCCTGAAGCAGCCATCCCAACTATGGCTTTAAGCAGTGTTCGATGTACCCGTTTGACCTTGGCAGGGTCGTCCTCTGGTGCAACTGTATACACTGCACCATTACCAGGGGGAGCTTTAATCACCCGATGCACCACAGGATTCCATCTGTCCTGGATCTTATGACGACCCTTCCAACCAAACTCCTTTAAAAACACCGACTGGCCCACCACCAGCGGTTCTGACCGGACAGACTGGTCATGATTTTCCTTCCGGCGTTGAGCTGCCTCCTTTAGCCTACCCCGGACGCCTTCAAACGCCACGTGTAACCGGGTCTGATGCTCCCGGACCCAGTCATTCACCGTCCCGTCCACAGGATCCTGCACTCTTCCCAACAAGAAATCAACAGGGAGCCTTGCTTCACGACCAAACATGAGGAAAAAGGGGGATTCCCCAGTGGATTGGTGTGGTGTAGTGTTATAAGCGTACAGTATCTGAGGTAGACAGGAGTGCCAGCAACGCTTTTTAGAGGGAGGCAAAGTGCGCAGCAAGTCATGAAGAGTGCGATTGAAACGCTCGCACTGACCGTTACCTGCCGGATGGTATGGTGTGGTGCGGGATTTCTCGATAGTGTAGAGACAGCACAGCTGCTGAATAAGTACACTTTCGAAGTTGCGACCCTGATCGGAATGAATGCGGGCTGGAACACCAAACTTCGAAAACCACTCCGTGACGAGCACTTGTGCCACAGTAGAGGCGCGCTGGTCACGAGTGGGGATGGCAAGTGTGTATTTGCTAAAAACATCCGTCAGCACCAGGACATTCTCCAGCCCGTTATGGGTGGGTTCAAGCAGGGTGAAATCCATTGCAAGGATTTCATTAGGCTCTGAAGCCAGCAGATGTCCCATAAAGCTATGAGCTGGTGGCCTGGAGTCCTTAGCCACTTGGCACCGCTCACACATTTGACACCAACGCTTCGCATCAGACGACATCCCCGGCCAATAGCACCGCTGCCGGAGCAGTTCCAAAGTTCTGCCCACCCCATGGTGGCCATGATTTTGGTGGACCTCCATGAGGACTTTGTCCCTCAGAGCAGCCGGCAAAAGCACCTGGAGAACTACTTCCCCCCTGTCGGAGCGAGAGACTTGCCGGTACACCACTCCGGTCCGCTCAATCAATCGCTCCCACTGCTTGAGAAGCACCAAGGCTGATGGAGATAACTGCTTACGTTCGTCATGATTCGGGTATCGTTTCTGCTGCCAAAACACAAGAACTTCCTGGGTCACAGGATCAGCTCGCTGAAGTTCGCCAATGTCTGCCGGCAGATGCTGAGGCAGGGCCTGAACAGCAGCCTGACAGGCTCTAAGCCCACTGACCTGGAGAACCTGTTGCAAGGGCTGAGGAAGTGATGTGCCAGAGACCATTGTCTCAAGATCTAGGGTTCTGGGAGGATGCAAGCGAGACAGAGCATCCGCATTCGTGTTACTCTTGCCAGAACGGTATCGGATCTCAAAATTAAACGACGCAAGTTGGGCTGCCCAACGCTGCTCCAGGGCTCCAAGCTTAGCCGATGTCAGGTGGCTGAGCGGGTTATTGTCTGTGAAGACAATGCATTTGTGGCCAAGCAAGTATTCCCGAAATTTATTCGCCATAGCCCATTTTAACGCCAGAAACTCGAGCTTCATGGAGCTATAATTGGCGGGGTTGCGTTCAGTCGGCCTTAAGCTTCGGCTGGCGAAGGCTATGGGCCGCTACTTGGACCCCACAAGTTCAGCTACAAGGCGATGTAGAGGGGCAGCCAACTTGGCAAAGCCCTCCACAAAGCGACGATAGTAACTTGCGAACCCGAGAAAGGACCGCAGCGCCAAGATGGTGGTGGGGGGCTGCCAGTTGGCTACCACCTCAACCTTGCTTGGATCGGTGGAAACACCTTCGGTCGAAATGATGTGACCCAAATAACGCACCTCTTGCTGAAAGAAAGAACACTTTGACAACTTCGCCTTCAGACCTTCGTGTTGTAACCGCTGCAGCACCACTTCCAGCCTCTCAAGGTGTTGTTGGAAGGTGGAGGAGAAGACCACAATGTCATCCAGGTACAAAAGCAATGACTGACATTGTTGATCTCCAAAAACCCGCTGCATGAGTCGCTGGAAAGTGCTGGGTGCATTACACAACCCGAAGGGCATGCGGTTCCATTCAAAGAGTCCGAAAGGAGTGCAAAACGCTGTCTTGGGTCGGTCGGCCTCTGCCACCGGGACTTGATTGTACCCGCTGGCTAAATCCATAGTGGAAAACCAGCGGGCTCCTGTGAGTGCATCCAGCGATTCCTCGATCCGAGGAAGAGGAAATGCGTCTTTTCGGGTCTTGTTGTTAAGCTGCCAGTAGTCTACGCACAAGCGCAGGCTACCATCCTTCTTCTTAACTAACACAATTGGTGAAGCAAACGGACTGCAGCTTTCCCTGATGACCTGCGCACTGAGCAGCTGGTTAATGTGCTCCTTGACCACTTCGTATTCCGATGGCGGAATACGCCTATAGCGCTGACGTATGGGAGTGTCATCCAGAAGCGGGATTTCATGCGCCATCAGGTTGGTGCACCCCAAGTCGCTGTTCGTCAGCTGACAAAACAGATAGGTCAACCGCATCTATTTGGTCTTGCAGCGTAGAAACTACAGCCTGGGATGCAACGGTGGCCAGGAAAGATGGAACCTCCTTAACACCAGAAGGTAAGCTCACCACACAGACCTCACGCAAAGCACCAACCTCGGTACGAGGGTAAAGCAACACATCAGCAGTTCCCACATTTACAACAGGTACGTACACAGTACCTCCCTCAACTCGAACCAGTGCTGGGGATGCGAGCAGTCCAGCAGGAAGGCCCCGATCCAAGGGCTCAAAGAGCACAACAGTCCCAGAGCACTGGGCCGAACAGGTGGTTGGAACAAACTGCATGGTGCCACCAAAGATACGGCAAGCTTTCTTGCCTCGCAGCTTGACCTTGCCAATGACATCTGAAGAGGAGGTCAGAGAGGCTTGATGGCATCTCTGCAATGCCTGCACCACAGACTTTGGTGCTTCAGTGACGGTGGGCAGATTAAACAGGGCAGAGCCATGTTGCCCAAACAAGGTGCTGTAGCATCTTTGTAAAATGTTCATCCCCAAGACACCCGGGGCAGGAAGAGAAGCATCAGCTGGGGGGTCCTTGACCACCAGTAGCCCACACCCTGGCAAAGTCCTTTACAATCGATTTGGGTTAATATCTGGGTAAGCCAATCAGAGGCCAAATAGGGTCCCAGGTATGGCAGGCAACAAGTGAGGAAATATATTAGAGAGGAATAAAATAAAAAGGGATTATCATTCTCACTGTGTGAAATAGGAGGCTTCGCGTGTAACCGTGTGAAGATACTCAATTGTGTGACTCTCACGGTCAATGCGTGAGACTTGGAAGCTCTGTATCTGTTATAGTGATGGCTTTTTGTCATTCAGACATACAGTACAATAGGTGTAAGGGGTGTCAATTGTGGATCTTTTCTCAAGTTGTTTTCAAACAGAGATTCTGCATTATCGCTGCAACTAAGGCTTGCCTCTATGCAACCTTTGATTGTTCATGCTGAACCAAGAAGCACCGGCACTAAGCTGCTCCACTGTGTCATTTCATACAGCATGCCAGCGTTGTGGAACCAAAAGAGGTGTGACGGTACACATCATAACCTTGAGATTTGTGTTTTTTTTAACGTTTCACCCCAGTTTCCACCTGTTAATCTGGTGTATCCGCTGACTATTTATATTCATATGGATGCTGTTTTAATGTGTTGTAATTGAAATCCCGACCTACCATGCATCGTGGACAGTGTTTTTTGCTCTAAATTACATCACATAATTGCCATGATTAAATAGCAGATCCTGTCTGGCTCTCACTCATGAGAAGGGATGCTATTTTCCGGGGGAATGTTCACTGAAGTCTCGGTCGGGAAGACTGACGTTCGCGGTGAGTTTTTTCCATCCAAGTTGTCAGAGACAGTAACTACAACAACACAACAGTGGAAGGCGATGAAGAAATGTGTGAGTTAATGTTTTTTGCTCTAAACTGCATCACATAATCACTGCCATTTAACTGCGGGAGCCACCTGCCTCTCGCTGCCAGGGACAGACACTGTTTTTCGGGAAGAAGTGTGAGGAAGAGTCAGTAGGACAGACAGGATGACAGCCACTTTTCCACGTATAAGTTCCATATTTTATTCCTCATATAAGATGTTGAAGACACTACCTGGTACGACATTACTGTTTGGTCTGGTAACGTTGCTTTGTGGGTCGAAGTATGGGACACTTCTCTTTTATTTAATGAGTGAAGGATCTGTTTAGCTGTCAGACTGTGAACAACATTAGACAGTCACACTCCTGTCCCACGCTGCTGGCATTTCCATTAACACAGACGTCGTCTCGTCTGTTACTACATCCGGTGACGGATCAGAAGCGGAACAAAACTGCCCCCCCATTCCGCCTCTGTATCTTTCACACAGACAGCAAGGCGGAATATCAGCGCAAGATTCCCACCTTGAAAATATAGTGTGAATGGGGATTCAGACATGACAAGAAAAGAGCCACAATACTACATGATATTTGGCACCTGGTACAGGAGAGGGAGCAGTGAGTTGTGTTTTAAAAATAATTTTAGATTCTCATTGGAACCGTAATCTTTCACCGCACAGCGCAAGAGGAAGAAATTATTTTTATAGATGGATCTAAATCTCCTCAAAATCTTGGCTCATTCAGTGTTTTGTGTTTTTATTAACCTCATTTTTATTTTCTTTGTGCATAAGCGATGATAATTAAGTGATTTTGCTCCAGTACGAGTGTAACAGGTGTAATCTTGCATTGTGTTAAATAAAGACACCACATTCCTGGTTGAGTTGCTTTACTTTGGTAATAGCCAAACAGTTCTGTCACTGACCTGTTTTGGAACATCAGAATCAGAATTCTTCATTTGTCCCACAAACTGGAAAATTTCTGTGTCACAGCAGCCAAAGGATAGTTCAATTTAACAATAAACAATAATAATAGTAAAAAATAAACAATATAATAAAAAGGTAAGAAATAGAAATAGACTCATATATACATAGTATATATATGTACATGTATCTTCAGCAACAAAGATATGCTAACATGGGTAAGTTAGACTGGAAAGAATCTAAGGTGCATCATTCCCTTAAAGGAAACTGCACACGGTGCCTATACTAAGTATTCACTCCATTGGATGTTTTCCCCTCTTATTACTTTTAAAAATGGAATCATGGTTTGGGTTTTCTGGCAAAAAATTTACTAAAAAAAAAAAAAAAAAAAAAACTCATGTCAAAGTAATGTCAATTCATTCAAACTATATAATTGATGCACAAGTATTGTACAAGTATTATTTCAACAGAGTTCCAGCCATTTAGTGCTAGTAGTCTCACAGTTAGGGAAATGGAGATCACAAGAGTGCAGTGAATGTGTCTCAAGTGATTGTATTAAAAAACACCTGTGTCTGGAAGGTCAAGTCACAGAAAAGTCAGGGGATGGATACAAAAACATTTTGAAGTCACTGAACACCCCCCCCAGGAGTTCAGTTAAATCCATCATTAAGAAATGGAAGGAATATGGGACCTATAAATATGCCTAGAACAGGCCGTTTCACAAACTGAGTGACCAAGCAAGGAGACTAGTGAAGGAGGCGACCAAGACACCTATGACTACTCTGAAGAAGTTAAAAGCTTCAGCAAATGAGATGGGAGAGATTCTGCATTCAACAACTGTTGCCCGGGTTCTTCATCAGTCAAAGCTTAATGGGAGAGTGGCAAAGAGAAATCTCAACTGGAGTTCACCCAAAGGTGTGTGGGAGACTCAAGGGTCAGCTGGAAGAAGGTTCTTCGGTCTGATGAGACCAAAATTAAGCTTTTTGGCCATCAGACTAGACGCTATGCTTGGCGGACACCAAACACTGCACATCAACACGAACACACCTTCCCTACCGTGAAGCATGGTGGTGGCAGCGTCATGTAGTGGGGGATGCTTCTCAGGACAACCTGATTCAGTCTGCAAGAGAACTACCACCTCGGAGAAGTTTTATTTTTCAGCAAGACAATGACATACATAATGACAAAGCATACAGCAAAAGCTACACATAAATAGTTTAAAGATAACAAGGTGAATGTTCTGGAGTAGCTGAGTCAAGCCCAGACCTCGATCTAATAGAGAGTTTGTGGCTGGACTTGAAAAGGGCTGTTCATGCCCGATGCCCGTGCAACCTGACAGAGCTTGAGCAGTTTAGCAATGACGAATGCAGTAAAATTGCAGTGTTGGGATGTGCAGGCCTGATTGAGACCTATTCACACAGACTCAGTGCTGTGATTGAGGCCAAAGGTGCATCTACTAAACACTGACTTGAAGGGGGTTAATACTTACGCAATCACTTATTTTACATTATATATTTTTAATTAATTGACATTACTTTGTAGAAATCTGTTTTTGCTTTGACATTAGACTGTTTTTTTTTGTAAATGTATTTGTCAGAAAAGCAAAAGTATATTGTCCATGACTCCATTCATAAAAGCAATAAAAGGGGAAAACATCCAAGGGGGTGAATACTTATTATAGGCACTGTACGTATTCAAAGTGACAGAGACTCAACCAACATATTCATATCAGGCACAGTGGCGAGTGGAAGCATGATTAACCATGCTGCATGAGACAAGGTGAGGATTTTATATTTCTGTCTGTATTTAATGTGGTGTTACTGCAAATATTACTCAGACACTGGTTTAGAAATGAGACAACATGTAAAATGCCACTATATTTACATAATGAAACGCATTTCTGAAAGAGGCTTTATATTAAATGGTCCAATGTGCTTGCATTTCTATAGCACTTTTTCATTCTTCTGACAGCTCCAAGTGCTTTAAAACACTTGTGACATTCACCTGTTCACACACACATTCATACACTGATGGCAGAGGCTTCCATCCAGGACCTGCTCAGCAATTTGGGGTCCAGTATCTTGCTCAGGATGCAGCCAGGGGTGCCAGGGAATTGAACCAGCAACCTTCTGATTACTGGACAGCCTACTCTACCTCATGAGCCTGAATGGCAGTTGAGAAATCATTAGTATCAGTCACTACAACAGTAACCGACTTTGATACTTTGATGATGATGATGGCTGTTGAAGGGTAGGACACTAACTGCTGCACCATACAGATGTTTCTTCTCCCTGTTTAAATTTTTCACCTTGGTCCTTCCAGCCACAAGGTCACAGTGTGTTTTTAATTGTGGTGCCCCTCAGCCCCCATACCCCCCAGTGCATTCCACCAACCCCCTCAGCCCAAATGATGAACGACTGCACCTTGTGAAAAGGGCCCTCTCCAATAAACAAGCTTATCTCTCCTCTCTCTCTCACCATTGCCTGTGAATAATGAGCTCTGGGTATCATTGTTAATCACTATAATTGTTAATGTTAAGAGGGGGCCGGTTGCTAGTTGCCCAACGCCCCACGCCTTTATTGATTTCATTTTTTTACATTAAAAATGCTGCATGCCTTTGTCAGGGCTTTGGGTCGCCCCCCTCACCTCCTCACTCCTCACCCCCAGAGAGAAGCTAATTAGTTATTTAGTGGCTTGTGTGTGTGTGATGGTGTGTATGTGGGATGGCAGAGCAGAGCTAAAGCCTGTTATCAGTAGCCTGATAAAAGGAATTGGTTGTCTCACAGTAGCTGTGAGAGGCTGTGGCTGATAGCAATGTGGCTATTATAGAGAGGACAGGCACGTGCATGCTCGCTCTCTCTCTCTCTCTCTCTCTCTCTCTCTCCCTCACACACACAAACACACACACACACATTTATACACATACTGTTGGAAACATACACATGTAAATACACCCAAAGCACATGAACACATGTAATTTGAAGAAAAAATTAACCTGAAAACACTTCAACACAGTTTACAGAACAAACCAATCGTCAGAATAAATTCTGGCAAAGTACATTTCTGTAAAACCACAGATAAGCAAAAACTTTACATATTATGTTGCAAATTTACATTCTTAAGGTTCAATTTTACATGTAGAATTCCTCTTTTAATCTCCCTTTTAAACAGAATTTAACTCTCTAACAATACATTTAAATAAAAACTCAGATTTTCAAATGAGTGGGATGTCTCCTTCCAACTCAATCACCAGAATAAATGTTGGCAAAGTACATTTCTGCCAAACCACAGATAAGTTAAAACTTTATGTTTGGTTTTCAACTTTTCTCTTTTTACAATGCTGTGTTTATTCTCTGGTTAGGTTTAGGCACAATTCCACTTCATTAGGATTGGGAAAATATGTTTTGGCTTAAAATACATGTTTTGCTCACCACAAACACATCTGGAGATCTTGTCAAAAATATCCGGTGGTTTTACACTAAAAATCAGATAATAAACATAGCACATTTCGTGGAAATGTCACGTAGCCTATGACACGTACAAATTTGAATGTATCTGTGGTTTGCAGCAACATTAACTGGCAACATTTTATCTTGGAGACTGGGCAACTTCTTCACTTGTCTTTCCATGAATGCATGAAACTGGTAGTTTGATCCCACTGATTTGGTCTGCTCACCAACAAGGCAACTATTAAAAATCTCCTTGTTGGAGTCAAACACAGACGCGTATTTTAAGGTTTTGTTTACTTCCCAGTATCATTATCTCTGTCCATCTACGCCCAACATGAATAATGTCCATAAACATCATAAACTCAGAAATCATAGGGAAAAACATGCATCTTAGATATCTTAGAACTCCAGAAATACATGGGTACATGGTAAACAGGAAACAGCTAATAGCTAATTTGGAACAATGGTGGCCCTTACCTACATGTCAGATGGTTTATCATTATTTATCATAAACTGACTGCTGCTTAACACTGTGTGTGTGTGTGTGTGTGTGTGTGTGTGTGTGTGTGTGTGTGTGTGTGTGTGCACGCTGTTAATTAAGGCTGTGTATGTGTGCTGAGATGCTCCTGAAAGGGAACTTTAGTTTTTAGTGGAACCATTAACCTTTCAGATGACAGAGATCATGCAGCCAGAGCTGCAATGACGAATGACAGAATGATGATGAGAGAGACACACTGTGTGTTATTACTGTGTGTGTTTTATTAATTAGTGGCAGTAATCAGATGCTGCTCATTATGTCCTCTCAACACATGGCTAGAGACTAGAGATTCATGTATGTTCATGTCTGTGCATGTGTGTGTGTAAGGTAGGATCACACATACACACACATCTCATGCCACGACACTACGATCATGACTCCAGATCACTCATAATTAATTATCTTGCTCTGATCACAGGAACGCTCTAATTAGACAGACTTCTTCTTTTAATACCTGCCAGGAATTAGTCTTCTGTATAACACAACACACATTAACTACATCAACAGGAATTAGTGCGTGCTATAGCATAGCACACAGCAGTTACACCAAAGTGTTTCAGAAAGCATCATCAATCAAATCAAATGGCAGCCACCATAACACACCACACACAAATAATACCAACAGGAATCATACAGCTCTCGAACATGTCACATAATGAATATCAGAAAAAGTAATAGGTTGAAAGTCCCACTCAAGTATATTTTTGCATCTTTATGATATTTTATATATTTTCTGATTCATTTCAAGGTTCAAGGTTTAAAGCTATGTAGTATATAAAGTTCGTTAACTCCTTCATGCCAAACAAACATAGAACACACAGTATATACAGTTATTTATATACATTTTAACCATGGTCTGGGTGAATACTCAAGGCTGGAGGGTGTCAATTAACATTTGATATACGGACACATCTGGAAGGCCTCAAGTAGTTCCAGTGAAACTACCTGTTTACTTTTCTAAATGAATGCGCTATAGCCTGCATCTACAATGAGTGGCATTGTCGTCAGCTGACTGCAGACACCTCATCGTTTGAAAAAAATGAAAGTAAAATAAATCCGAATATCTTATTTACAACACGTAATGTAGTCCTTCTGTGGATCATCCTCCGAACACCACAGGGTGATGCTTGTAACAGACAAGCTGCAACAAGTAGCTTACACTCAGGGCTGTAAATTATGAAGTGGGTAACATAACTATCTGCTGGCTAAACTGTCCATAATAAGTTAAGAAAACCCTGTTTGATTTGAAAAAGCTGGGTAAACTGACTATATGTGCATTTTCTCCCCACTTCAGCCCTGCTACCCTTTCCCTCAGAGCTTACTGTATTGAGTCATCCTCCCACATCTCATTTGCTTTTCAACTCACCTCTTCAGGCTGCAGCCTGCCAGTCATTTGTTTGTGAAAATATTTTATTGATTTGGAGACAGCGCCATGGCTGGTTATGCTGCTGACTGTATGCAATGTTATTCACTTTGAATCTTGATAGCATAATGCTATCTGGCTAACAGATAAGCAGCGAGGTTCCATGAACTGAGCAGACTAGTTTGGGTCAAGGTGAATGTTAACAGCAGTAACAAGAGCTTGATGATAATATGGTTGGAATCTTCACACTAAAAGTTAGACATCAGCTAAACACTGAGCAAATTTGACTGTGCATGAGCGCAAACTATCAATGATGTAAGCACAGAGTCCACCTCGCCTTGTCCTGCTGTAGTTCTGCACTCTGGCTTGGAACACGGTCCTCCCATTGAGTGCAACAGCTTGATCCAGGATGTTGTGGTGGAGACAGGTCTCTGAGTCCCATTTGTCCATTTCATTTTCCTGTGACCAGGCATTAACCAGGAGCAGTCTTAAATACATCCTCGATCTCTCTCCTCCCTGGGGTGGTCCAGTTGATCTGGTTGGATGGTAGAAAGATGCCACTGCTCTTAATCCAAACCTGCACTTTCTTCTCCAGTGAGACTTGACTCACTTGACTTGAGTGAGACTATGTCCTGACTGCTCCTTTCGCAAAGCAACAACACAAAAGTGTTATCGATCATTACAGTCTTCTAGATTGACTTGGTTTTAATATTTTCTTTCAGCCAGAATGTTCTCTGTAATAGGAGTCGATATTAGTAGTCTTTTTCTTTAGGGTTCCTCAGGGGCCAGTCCTCAGCCTGATCCTTTTCTCAAAAACATACTCACTCCAGTCGCATTATTTACAACCAAAGTATTAATTTCCACTGTTCAGCAGCAAGACATCACATTTACCTGAGCCTTACAACCATGGTTACCTGTAAAGTTCATGTTTGACTACTGCTAATTTACATTAATGCTCTTTTCAGCATGAGCAGTGTCTACAACCTTTTGACAAGGGCTTTTTGGCAGTTCCTTAATCTCAGCCCAGTTCTCAATTACACCAGTCTTTAGCAGTCTCACCTGCATTTCTCAACTAGGTCTGTCTGTACTTTAACAGACATTCTCACACCTCTGTCTATGCCTTGTTTCTTTATGCTGTATTATTCTTCATATTCTATGTCCCCTATTAAAAGTTCTTGATCATGATTCATGGCCTGATATGCAGCATACATGATGACTATTGTTTAAATTCAAGTTCCAGACTAGGCCCAGCCACTTCAGTATATAAACTCAGCACTGAACAGTGCAATCTATTGGGATTGTGTCATGTCTATTTAAAATGGGGAGCAATTGGGTCCAGTCCAGTCCAGTTTCAAATGATCCTGTCCAGTTCAAACCAGCCCATTCCAGTCCAGTCCAGTGGATCCTGTGGAGGAAGTGATTTTAATTAAAGATAAGTTGCTCAGTGTGAGGCCATACTGAGCCTGTTAATCTGAATCCAATAGGCTGAATGTAGCAGCTAGGAGGACCTTGTAAAGCACAGGCTCTATTGAAGCCCACTGCATTTCATTTGGGTGGGAATCAATGCAGATTGACACCACTTAACATGCAAATTGTACTCAGGTCAACCGACGGCTTCCTGCCCACTGGCGGTGGTCCAACACCTACAGCTTGACTCTCTTTTTCACCTCCTCTTTCTCCTCTTCTCACCTCCTCTCTTGTATTACTTATCTTTCTTTTTCTCCTTTGTAACTTGTTTTCTTTCCCTGCTCTTCCTTCAAAAGGTTTTTCTTGTCCTGTCTGCCTCCTTGTCCTGTCTCCTTTCTCCTTGTCCTTTTCCATCGTCCCTTCTGTCTCCTCTTCCTCCTCTCCCCTCCCCACCCTTCTTTTCCATCACATTCTTCCCTGCTGTTGTAAAAATCATATTCAGGATATTCGTCCATTTAAAGATATGAGAAAATAAAAGACTATTGATTGCTTGATAAACTGCCACAGATGGCAACAGAATGAGAGTAAAGTCAGTCTAACCCCTTGCTGAGGCTGTGTGTGTGTTAGCCAGAGGCACTTTATGGGAGATGCTGTGGATCAATAAAGTGTATTTGTGTGTGTCGGCCCTTAGCTATCCTTCCAATTACACATTTCCAGCAGTGCAGTCGAGCACAGCTCTTTGTTAAAGCCTTAATGGATCAGCTCGGGGAAGTGTCCACACACACACACACACACACAAATAGATACAACTTTACAAGGTAAGCATTCTCAAATTGATTTGTTAAACAGCGTTTTGAGCCCCGGCGCTCTCTGTGACTGTGTAATTACTGTGAGAGCTGACGCTGTATCTGTGTGGTGTGTCTGTATCAGAGTGTGTCTGTGGATAATTTCATGAAGTGTTATGTGTATGTGTTGCTAACAGTTTCCAGATGAAGGAAGCTCCTTGTGTTTGATTATTGAAGAAGAGAGCGTTTCATTAGTAATTTACTTCACAGCAGCAGACACATTACAGCCAGAAGCATCTCCTAACTCTTCTCCTCTTCCTTCTTCACTCCTTTCAATTGAAATGAGCAGAGTATAGAGGTTTACTCATGACTCACCTATTGAAGAGGCACTGAACTAATTTAATCTGCAAGTGAAAAAAAGAGCATGCAGAGATTGATTTGTTAGCACAGAAATGTGCAAAATATTTGTCAGGCATCTTTTGCTCTAACTCATCCTCCCCTTTGATTTGCCTGCAAGTTCTCCTTTTATCTGCACCTCTCCTGTTGCCCTGCCCATGCTTTACCTGCCCAGTACATACCCTCATTGAGTTTTCCCAACATGTAAATTACTTGTTTGTGTCACTTGCCTGTACACAGTAAGTGAAAAACAAATAAATAAGTAGAGAAACATAAAGGATACAGATGTTTCTGACAAAGTCTGACACACTAGACTAGGATCCAAATGCATGACTCTAGACAGATCAGGTTTAAAAAGGTAAAAATCTTAACTGGAGTTAGGTTCAGTACACAGGAAATCAGTCAGTGGAGCAAACATAGGCAAAGGGACCAGGCAGAGGCAAAAAGTGAGGATCAAAAAACATGGTCAAACAATAGAGGCTAACACCACGGGACATGCTGAAATGCTTGCTACGGGGACACAAAGACGAACTGGCACAGAAGACAGGGAGCACGCAGACTATATACACAAGGGAGGAGGGGTTAATGAGACACACATGTAACACATCAGGGAGAGTCCAACAATCACACTGGTGGAAAACACACAGGGGCAGGAAGGGATCTGAAACGAGAGGAGAGTTAGACGCCAAAACAAAATAGGAAACAGAACTGAAAGGCATGAAAAAACAAAAGCATGACTTGAAGGCAGATGAAACATGACAGTTTCCATATAGAGGTGTGGGGTATTTTTGATTTATTAAGTTATTATTGCCAACAAGACTGCCAAATGAGGCTGATGAGTCATACCAGTGGAAATTTTTAAAGGACACCTGTATATATTTGTGGCATCAAAATGGGTGTTTTTTTAAAAAAAGATCTGCAGACATTTCCCACCATTTTTGTGGTGACCAAAACAGATATTCCAAGCCAAAACATGATGTTTTCCTTACCCTAAATGTTTTTTGTGTCTAAACTTAGCCAGAGCATAAGCACATCATTGTGACAAGAGAAATAGAAAATTCAACCTAAACAAATGAAAAGTTCCAACATAAAGAAATGTTCAGTTTTAACTTATCTGTGGTTTTGCAGAAACGTAGTTAGTTAACATTTATTCTGGTTTCTGGAGTTGAGCTTACACCACAAGACATTTTTGTCCCACACTCCTGTCATGCTGACTATTCTTAGACCAGGTGTACTGACTACAA
Organism: Pagrus major; assembly: GCF_040436345.1. Lineage (NCBI taxonomy): Eukaryota > Metazoa > Chordata > Actinopteri > Spariformes > Sparidae > Pagrus > Pagrus major. The sequence goes on from NC_133232.1 coordinate 11,669,918, forward strand.
GATTATTCCACTTGGAGAAATCCAGAAGTTGGGTGAGTAGCCGAAAAGTTTTGAATGAAGTACTAAATTTTACATTAAGGAATTTGAGATTGTGCATGGACACAATATTTGGCCAAGATCCCCCAAAGGATGCTCACAGATCTGTTTTTTTCTTCTTCTTTTTTTTAGGGTCAAGTGGTCCAGACTGATCACCATTGTTTTGGTTTTTTGTGCTTTTACTGAGTGAAAAAATAAATAAAAAATAAATAATAATAACCTAGATTTTGTTACTTTACCTCTGTAATGAAGACATATTATGAAGAGTGTTAGTTAATGTTAACATTTGGCTTGTTTAAGTTCACACCATCCTGCCAGTTGATACTGTAGCCTGCCACTTAACAAGCATTTCTATTTCTGCCTGTTCCTGGGATGAAATGTTGTCATGTCTAAAAGAAAACCCGTGTTCTAAAACAGTTACCATGATATAGTAATTTCCTCAGAGATGATTTTGAAAAGAAGCACCGAGAGTTGAGAGGACAGGATGATCATGAGGAGAAGAGAGGAGGGCAAAGTGAAAGCAGAATGCTCTGACTATAATTAGTGTGACAGTTTGTCTGCCTCTTATCAGTTTGAAGGACTTTGTCCATCCACCCATGACACCTCCTCACTCTTTCCTTCTCTTTCACTTTCTTTTCCTCTCATATTTATGCATATTTTATGCATACCATAACAGTAGACAGCAGTTCCAAGCTCACCACACTGTTAAACAACAAGACATATGTTATATTTCGATGTTGTATATTTAAAAAGTAAAATATCAATTTGTTTGGGCCTGTAATGTACCGCTTTCATTTTCATGTACCATTTTAAATCATTTAGTGTAGATACATGACCTAATTTTGTGTTGAATTGAAAACTGACACGTATACTCGCTCATATCAAATTTATAATGGCAGCTCTGTGACGGTGCTACTGTGCCAGTCAGGTTGTTTTCTGTTGTTTTGTGTTTTTCCCCTATCTGCCTTTTCCCCCTACCTTCTCCCTCACCTGCTCAGACGTGTGTGTCTGTGGGCGTGGCGGCGGTGTCTGCAGCAGCGGAGAGGCGCACATGTCTTTCATCAGCTCATCATCTTCTGGCTATATTACCCTGGTCTCTCCACTACTCCAGTGCCAGATTGTTCCATCCCGTATGGTGACTATACAGTGCTGCTCGCTATTGTGTTTAGCTCACTCTAAGTATTTCGTGTTTTTGAGATTGGCCGAGTGCTTATGCTCGTGTCTTTGTTTGACTCATCTGCAGAACCTCCAGTGCCTTTCCGTTCTGCTTCCTGCTCCACCTGCTCACCTGAGTTCCTCCACGCTGCCTCCAGCCAACACTCCCTGCCTGCCTGCCTACTTGCCTGCCTACCTGCCTGCCTGCCAGTCTGGTCTTCTCATCCGCATTTCCCTCAAAGAGAACTCTGTTGCAAAAATAAAATCCATTGCTCCCTGACTTCCTGCCTCCGATCTCTGCATTTGGGTCCTAAGAAAAGCCCCACCGTAACAGGCTCTGCTGTGCAGTTAACTGATGGCCCCGGCAACAGTGGGGGCAGCTATCATGTGGAGTTAACTGACAGCCTTGGCAGCTAGCTGGAAGACTTAGACAGCTGTTGTTTAACAATTTAAGTTTTGTTTGAAATTTTTAAATATGGCCAAATGTCCAAAACTGCTCATTGTAGAATAAAGAGCTAGGTAGCTAGCTGAATCGCTGACTGCACAAGAGAGGAAACTTGCATCTAATGTCGTTAGATGCCATGTCACATGACTGCTCAAAAAATCTATTAATAATTTATCATAAAAGAAGCATAATAGAATTCTGATTTAATTCTTACAATCATTTGATATTTTATTGGATTACTTGAAATATCTATTTATTTGTATGACACATTTTTATTGGACCTTTTTCAGACTCAATGCAGTGACAGTTTTCAGCTGCTGGGCAGTGCCCCTCCTGCCTCCCCGCAAACTACACCTATGACAGAAACTTTCATAGGTGTAGATACAATAAATAACCTTTCACAAAAACGATAATATTAAAGGTTATTTATTCACATATAGTTTTTGGCTATAGTTCACATTAAATCTACAAATATAAATTCCTTCTTTCAAATTAGTGTATAATGTTATACAAGTGTTTTTTATTTTGTAAAAATGTTTTGTTTAATTTGTTTTTGTATGTATGATTTTGATTTACACATCTGCAATTTTTAGTTTTTAGTTTCCCATTTTGTTGTTACTTTGGCACTTATGTGATCCTTTTTTTCAGCCGTTAATGCTTTGAGTCAACTGTAAATCGAGATGATTTTAAAATATTGAGCATAGCAGTGAGATGAGTGGATGGAATCTCTTTCTTGACAAAGGGATTAATAAAGTTATACCACAACACTACAACCCAGCCAACCTCTTCATATTGCTTACATGGTAAGAAATAATGATGCTCTCTTCAAGACAGTAGTTTTTCTTCACCTTTGGACGCCACCTTGGACACAACTCTGAAGGATTGGCCCACACGACAGGGTACTGGCCCCTGCCCAGATCTCAGCTGCATGCTAACAGCTCAGGGCATGCTTTCAAATAAAACTTTCCAGCAGAGGCTTGATACACCTTTGTGTCCTCACCTAGCAAAAGTCAGGACCTCAAGAAACTGAAGACCATGTGCACACTTTTCCAAAGGGTGCATGAAACAGAAAAAGAGAGACAGAGACAGAGAGAAAGATAGAGAAGCAGGACCCCAAGCCAAAAAAGTCAAGAAAAGAGGCAACTGTGGGATTGATGCAACGCCTCCTCCGCTTTCATCCCCATCAGACGCCACGTCTCCTCCATCCCCTACTGCCTCATCAGGTTGTCATGCTGTTGTCTGTAATTAGTGAATAAATGTTTAACTATAAAATGGCCTTGTTTGTGGTTTCCATACATGTTGCAGTTTAGCCACTGAACACGAAATTTTGCGAATGTTTTACGTTGAATTACAATAGTTTCCCCTGAATTAATATTAGTTATTTCCACTGAATTGATATATGTGTTTATAGACCCACTCTTGCCTGATCAGCAAGAGGTTTCACTGTGTTGTTGTTCTGACTATGAGGTCATATCTCTGGTCGAGAGATTAACAGTAGCTTGTACAATAATTTTTATCAGCGCCATATTAATACTAATATTTTGAGCTATAATTTTAATCTTACACCTAATAATCATGTACCTTTTGAACTAGTTAACTGTTGAATGGTACTAAGAAAAGTGAAAAAAACATGGACATGCACATGATGATGTGTCTCTATGAGACCTACCTATCAAAGGTAGCTTACTGTGGGTGTTTCACACTCAAGTTAATGTTGTACGTTTTATGTTCTTGTGGGTAAAATACATGTTCTCAAGTCAGTGTCTTCTTTATGGACACCTGACAAAGCTGACTCCTCCCTCCCTGTTGCACCTCCCTGCTGCCCTGTGGGCACATCCACCTGTCTTCTATTAATGTTAAATCATTCTACTTACAGCTTCATTATACTCGTCTTTCTCTCCATACCAAAACACTGAAAAGTTAGTTATCTCTAGAAATTCAGCAACTAAAGGCAATCATTGATCGGCTGCACAGATACAATACAGTCTTGTAAGTATGTGTGTGAGAAACAGGCTGTCTGCATGTATGATAAACTGCACTGTATGTGTGTATTATGAATGGGTTTATGTCTGTGTTATGTATGTTTTTGCCCTTTGTGTCCATGTTTTTATCTGACCTGCTGTGTGTCTGCATAAACAAAATGTAATGTGTGTCTGCATAAATGTGTGTGTGTGTGTGTGTGAGAGAGAGAGAGAGAGAGAGTGTGTGTGTGTGTGTGTGCTTACAACTCGGGAAAAGACAGCAGTCTAAAGGATGAAATTGAAGAGATTAGCATGGTCTGCTATGCTTTTGATTAGTTCTGACTGGAAATCTGCCCGAGCCACAAGGGGCCCCTCAGCAGCCTGTGCTCTCTCTCCCTCTTTCTCTCTGTGTGTGTGTATATGTGTCCCTCTGTCTCTCCCTCTCCTCTCAGAGCATTTCGCGCTACGCCAGAAATTGAATTGATATTTTGTAAACCTGATTTGTGGATAACGTGATGTGACAGCGACAAATGCCTGGCTGAGAATGGTTTTCAAAGCCAGTCCAAATGAAAGTTATTACAGGGTAAATGCGCATTTCTTTGTCTAGGCAGCAGCAGCAGCCCCTCCTGGCTCTGTGTATGAGTTTATATGGGTTGAATATGGATCCATTTCCTGGGTAATTGAATTGATACTGTCATGCACGGGGGCAGTGCCACATTGCTCTGCAGGGCGGATGGACTGTCTGATTGAATTGGATTGTGGGGGTGTGTCTGTGTGTGTCTGTGTGTGTGTGTATGTCTAAGGGGTTGTCAGCGAGCAGTCATAAGATAGACACACCTCAGTGTTCTCCTGATTACTGTCGTACAGCCAATTGTCTCACCAATAATCTGCCACCACAACCCCCTGACACACAGACACACTCACTCACACACACACACACACACACACACACACACACACAGACACACACACACACACTCATGCACACACATACATGCAGACAGATACGGGTCAGGCAGCAAAGAAGCCATTTCCAATTCCAGAGTAGACGAGCATGCTGCAGATCTGCTACATATTAATTTTGTCCCGGCTGAGATTTGCTCCCATTCAGTTAGACCCGATTGATGAGAGAGCAGAGAGGATCGGACGGCTGCTCATTCCCTCTCCTCACCTCTGATTAGAAACACTGCCGCTGTCACCGTGCTATTACGACAGAGGGAGGGAGAGAGAGAGAGAGAGAGAAAGGGGACAGAGGGAGGGAGAGATAGATGGGATAGTGAGAGGGGAAGGAAGGTAGGCAAGATGAGGGAGAGGGAGAAGGGCGGGTACAGAGGGGAGAAGAGAGGTGAGAGAGAGAGAGAGAGAGAGAGAGGGAGAAAAGAAAAGGAGAAACATGAAGATGAAATCGGGGATAAAAGATGAAATGTGGGATGAAGGAAAGGAGAAGTTGATGTGTGGAGACTGAGATGGAGGGGTGACAGAAAAGTAAAAGGAAGAAATGGGTCAAAGAAGGAGGGATGAAGGAGACGGTGATGGGGGCTGAATTAAATGGGGATTGAAAAAATAAAATAAGTGAAGGAACAAAAGAAAAAAGAAAGGTAGAAAAGGAAGATGATTGGGAAAAGAGGTAACAACAGGAAATGGAGGGATGAGATGAGACAGGGTTTTGTAAGAGGTGTAGTTGGAAGGACAGGGCGAGGAGAGAAGAGATGTGGGAGAGAGGAACTGGGAGGGGGATAGAGGAAAAGGAAAAGGGGTTTGGAGTGAAAGAGGAGGGTGAGATAGAGGGTCAAGACAGGGGGTCACATTTTCAGAAAGCTTAGGGCCCAGGGGCCAAATATTTTTATTTTTATTAAGTATGTACACTTGATCAGAATCAGAATCAGAAATACTTTATTATCTCTGAGGGGAAATTGTTGTTTTTTTGTTACAGCTGCTCCCATTCAAAGCTCAAAATATGCAGAAATAATAATAATAATAATAATAATAATATCTATATATAAACAAGAACAACAAAAACAAAACAAAAATACAAGAAATGTACACTCCACTAGAATAAATATACATATATACAGAGCAATAATGCCAAAATTGAAAACTTTGTGTCCGACACTCACTTGTACACTGTTTGTCTTAAATTGCAAATTAGAGAGAAACAAAGCTTCCAGAGTCCTCTTATTGACTCAGAGTGTCTGACACTCAGAGCGAGGAATTTAACAGTTTGATGGCCACAGGCAGAAATGATTTCCTGTGGCGCTCTGTGGTGCATCTTGGTGGGATTAGTCTAGTGCTGAATGTACTCCTGTGGCTGACCACCACATCATGGAGTGGATGGGAGCCATTGTCCAAGATGACATGTAACTTGGATACAATGCACCACCACATTTTTAAAACTTTTATTTTGCTACATTGCAAAACTAGCACCGTTCTTAATTAAAGAACATAATCAGGCTTTCTTTAAGTAATAAGCCTACATTAAGTACTTATTTTTCTTTGCAACAAAAACTGTAATGTTGCCCCAAAGGTAAACACATATTTAAAACAAATGTGCTACACTACATCATGTCAGCCATTTGGTATATATTTGTGAAATTTTGACATCTAGCTAGCTAGCTACATTACAACATTTCCTATGAAGCAAAACACAGAAGAGAGCAAAAAGATAGCAGAAGTAAAAAATTAACTGAATTTGCCAGTGTATTTGATGCCACATAACACTTAGCTACACGTCTACTCGTACGGAGTATGACATGTATTATGACATGTATTATGTATTATATACAACTGTGTGTGGTTAAGGTTAGGTGTGTGTGTGTGTGTGTGTGTGTGTGTGTGTGTGTGTGTGTGTGTGTGTGTGTAAGAACCGAACAAATGGTGGCTAGGGTTCAAAGTGCCATTCTGCATGGCATGGACAAAGAAAGACTACAAACAAAATAGCTGATCAAAGGGGACTACAACATGGCTGACCAGGCGTGGACTCAGGTCCAAGATGGTGGATCACCACTTGTTTCTTTGATAGGAGAGAAACCATGTGCTCATTGATATCACATGTAGGTGTGATATGGTCCAGGCTGAATGAGTGTGTGTGTCTGTGTGTGTGTGTGACATCGTGCCAGGTTAGAGAAGATGAAAAGCTGCATGCAAAGACCCTGAGCGTGTGTGAAGCATAATTCAACAGAGAGATCACAATAACACCCGAACAGTGAACACAACACAAAGATTGAGCACATGTGCATTGTGTCAGGCAGAGTTAAACAGTCCTGTGCTTAGCTGTGCGATGCTATGCTTTTGTAGAAAGAGGTGCTGGTGGTTCCTTAGCTAATGAGCCAAGCAGCATTGTAATCCCAATGTTGAACAGTGCTGTCCTTGCCATGCAATGTCCGCTGAGAGAAGGTGGTTGGAGGAAACTGGTCGCTCCTTTCCTTTGTAGGGTAGGGTAGGTACTGGTCAGCCTCAGGCAGCACTGGAAGCTGCAGTCTTCCAGATGCTGTTTGCCAAGCAGGTAAAGCAAATAAAAATAATCCTGTGTTCAAACTCATGTAACGCCAGGCAAATATTTTCTTTGTGTTTGGTCTGAACACATCATCAGAGTTTGGATTTTCTGCTGGCGAACCTCCGAATCCACTGGATAAATTTAATCAAAGCTGAGGTGTTTTGTTTTGAATTGCCTATGGGGATAGAATACTGACATAAACCGAGCATGAGCAATGAGACTTGCACGCGCGCAAATCAAACATCCGCGCACGCATTTTTTTTTCTCTGCCCCCTCGAGCAATATTGTAGCCTGCGAGGAGAAAAACAGCTCGAGCGTGCGCAGAGTCCGCTCGCAATACTTTCCCCTGCTCGCGCGAGTGCAGACTGCGCGCTCGCGAATCTCTCCTCTCCTCGCTCAGAAAACTTTCCCCTGCTCGCGCGCGAGTGATTTTTTTTAGTGGGCGTTTTTTGTCAGCAAGGGGGCGGGCCTGGGGGGGCATGTCAATATTAAAAAATTATTTGAAAAAAAAAGATAGAAGGCCTATAGTTAATAATATCTTGATATGAGAGCAGCACATAGGCCTATGTCCAGATGCAGATGTGTGTCAATATAGTAGGCTATTTCTCCAGCTGCTAGCCTATATTTGAGACAGGCTTTATATATATATCTATATGGGAGGGGCTTTTATTTAATTCTGAACAAATCTTATGCTCAGCAAAGATGGAAAAAATACAATATAATCAACTCATTCTTACTGTTTAAAAGAGTAATAGAGGGAAAGAGCCGAATCTGGAGCACACATTCATTTTAAGTTAACTAGTGATTAAACTTCTAAATAAATGTGTTGCTCCGGCCACAGACTGTAGCCATACAGGCTCCAGCTCTTTCCTTGGGTCAGTCCGAGCTCTCAATGGTCAGGCTCGAACAACACTGTCTTGTGCTGGGTTCGGATCGAAAACATTAATAACCTCGGGTCAGGTCGGACCACGGGCTTCTTCTTCTTCTTTTTTTTTTCTTTTTTTTTTTGCCGCAGTCCTTATGCACAGCTCCACTACTTCCTCAACTTAAGCCAGCTCCTTTATTTCCTGTCTTACATTATTGGACAAATTGGTTAATCCAGGTGTGTCTGACCATTGTGACTACTGAAGTCAGACACACGGGTCCAGGCTTCAACACCTGCGGATCGGATCGGGTCGGGTCTCTGAGAAGGAATGAAGCAAAATGCTCAGATGGGCAATCGTGGGCTTTGAGAGGTTTGTAAATTCACAAGAACTTGCAGAACATAATTTTTTAATATTACATTTATAATTTTCAGGAAGAAAGAAGTAGATCTAGAATATGAACAAAACAGTTTTACATATATAAAAATTGTACAGTCTGTGTGCAACAGGACCCAAGTTACAAAAAATTATCAGCGTTTTATCAGATTAATGTCAACGATGGAGGAAAGAAAAGACAGCACTCAGACAAACATATTGAAGTTCATTGCTCTGTGTGACATTTTGCAAACATTCAAGTCAAGACACCAAATCACAATACATGTCATTCAGGCATTCAGGGCTGTGTGGTTTGTCCCGTTTGTCCTAGTGGTGTTGCCTTACCTTGCTGTCCACTTGGCGAATTCGCTCAACGAATTATATTCGGGATACAATGGTGATTGGCATGCCCCCCAGGCCCGCCCCCTTGCTGACAAAAACCGCCCACTAAAAAAAATCACTCGCGCGCGAGCAGGGGAAAGTTTTCCAAGCGAGCTGTTTTTCTTCTCACAGGCTACAATATTGCTCGAGGGGGCAGAGATGCAGGATACAATATAGCTCGCGAGTGCTTTGAAAGCGCTCAAAAAAAAAAATGCGTGTGCGGATGTTTGATTTGCACGTGCGCAGATCCAATTTGCGCATGCGCGGATCCAATTTGCGCGCGCGCAAGTCTCATTGCTCGCGTGCGGTTTATGTCAGTATTCTATCCCCATAATTGCCTCTCTAGGGTGTAAACCTTTGCAATGGAGGTGCACTCATTGCAGAGCAAACACATCAGCTTGCCCAGAGCAGTTTCAATGATCACATATTTCTCAGTCTAGTCGCTGTTGAATTTCCGATTTATGGCATGAACTTTATTTTTCTTCAGCACTGACAGACATTGTGCCATTTCAGTTTTCTGGATCCTCTTGCCAGCTGCCCTCTTACAAGTCTGTGACAATAGTGCTGTGTGCAAAAGCGGTCTTTCGTCGTCAACAATGCACATTTTTGATAGGCTGCTGTTTACAATACAAAACCATAGATCTTCTATAAGACAGGAGCGCTTTGCTGGTTTGTTATTGTGGCAAAAATGTAAATCATTCGAAAAAAAAATGTTTCTGGTTTTAAATTTTATATAACTGTAAACAGAACTGATTGGTGGGCCAGTCAGATTTAATCAGGCCGCTAGTTGAATAGGCCTGGTGTAGAGAAAGAGGGAAGGAGAGTGAAGGGAAAGAGATGGATGGATAGGGGATCGAAAAAAGGTATGAGCAGTAAATGATGGAGAGAGGGAGAAAAGGAGGAGTGAAAGTTGAAGAGAGGGATGGAAGGAGATTAATTTAGTCGGAGAAATGAGGGACGGAGGGGTGAAAAGAGACATGAAAGAGAGGGGAGGACAGAAGGGTGAATAGGGGTAAGGCGTGAGGGATGGAGAAAAAGGAGTGAACAGCCAAGATATGGAGAGAAAATTGAGTATATGGCAATGTAGTATAAGGGAGAGGTGAAGGGAAATGATGGATGAAAAAAGTGGGATATGTGGGTTTGATGAGAGTGGAGTGAACACAATGTGAGTGTGAAGCAGAAGAGGGAGGGAGATAGAGAAAGAGATAAACAGAGAGGGACAACAGTGAGAAAAAAGAGAAAATGAATGAGGGATAGGGAGAGATGAGGAGAAAGGAATAAAGGAGGTCAAATGTGTAGGTATGTGGAGGGGTGAAAGGAGAAAAGGAGTTGTCGAAAGAAAAAAGAACGTTGAGGTGTGGTGGGAGAGAAAAAGATGTAGGAGGGGTGAAATGGAGAGAGGGATGAAAGCAGAGGGACATGGGTGTATGGCTGAAGAGAGGGAGGGAGAGATGGCAGGTTTGAGGGAAGAAAGAAGGGATGAAGGTGGGGGTAATGGAAAGAAAGAAGGAAGTAGAGAGGAATAACAACAGGAACTGGAATTGTTTTCCAAGATCCACTCTCAGCTGCCAGTCTTGGGCTGTGGACAGTCAGCCCGGTTTTGTCTGTAGTCGGGAATGGGGGTTCTCTCCAGCCTTGAGGAAAGGGATGTATTTTTTCCTGGGGCTGTGGCAACTGCTTTGAGCACCTGGTCGTGGCGCTAGTGGTAACGACCATCGGCCAAGGTTTTGGGGCAGCTGCTGAGGAGATGTTGGAGGGATCCTCTACCAGCACACAGGGGGCAGAAAGGTGTCTCAGTCTTGCATGTGAGGGTTAGCCGGACTTGGCAAGGTGTAATAGACAACTTGGACCAGCAATCTGATGCGGTAGACGTCAGCCCCCCAGAAATCCGACCAAGTGATCTTCCGCTGTAGTGTGTTTCCCACCTTGTCCAGGCTCCTTGCTTACCAAATCCCACCATCTTGCTCACTCGTACCTACTCTATGCCTGCACGCACTTCTTCCTCAGACTGCAGTCGAGGAGTTTCCCCAGGCTCTTGACTGGCTTTTCTGACAGTGTTGGAATGATGGTCTCAGAACTCGTCCACATCTTTCCCTTTCTTCAACACCAGGGACCTTGACTTTGATTGGTTTGAAACTCATCCTTGCCCATGAGATGGACTTCTCAAGTCCTTGTGAGATCCACCTGCTGCCAGGGACTGATGATGCTGTAACAGTCAGATCGTCCGTGTAGGCTCTGATTGGTGGCTGCCACATGCCAATCTTTGTCAGGGGTCCTCGACACTGTACCTCCTAACTTAACCACCATATTTGTGGCTAGGGCGAAAAGAATGACTAAGATGGTGCAGCCAGTTATGATTACTGTCTCAAGCCTGTACTGCTCTGACTGCAAGTTGTTGTAGAGATCCAGAATGAGGTTGTTGATCTTGCTGGGAACATGGTGTCTATTGAGAGTCTCTTAAACCAGATGGACCCATAGGTATTGGTGAGGTCCAACCACAGGACCACCAGGTCACCCTTGCCTTCCTTTGCTTCTCCTGCTGTCACACAGCCCCTGTATGCTCCAAGCAGCTAGGTGTTTCAGAGATACTTCCTTTCTGTACCAACGTATCGATGTTATCATTCTTTAAGAGAATCTTTGACAGCTGCCAGGACAAGATGCTGAAAAATATCTTGCCTTCTGTGCTGAACAGTGAGATGGTTCTAAATTGGTCAGTGTCTTTGGAGTTCTCCTCCTTCGGTATCCAAATGCCCATAGCAAATCTCCACTGGTCGGCAACTCTTCCTCTTTGCCAGATCTCTCAGGATTTTCCACAAATGCTGGAGGAGTCTCAGACAGCATTTGCACACGCTATAGGGTACCCCACTAGGCCCAGGGGATCCATAACTGCTACATTATAAACACCTACAGAAGAGGTCTGCACTAAGGAGGAAATATGGCTCTGCCTTGCTAAGGAAGGCAAAACCTCAGAATATCAGAGTATGCTTATCCAGTATGGCCTTACTGTTACAAAAGTGTTGTACAGTCTCTGGAAGCACTTGTTAGAAGACCTGGATTTGTAGAGAGATGTGAAGAATGGCAAAAGCTGGAAATACCTGAGTATTGGTCAGGAGATGTATATAGTTGACAAGTATGGCAGGATTATCAGGATCTAAATTGTGAGCCTGTTTTAGCAGTGCCAAATAATTTGGTCCTGATGCTCACTGTGTACTGGTTTCAACCTTTCAAAAATGCACCTTATTCATTTGGTGCCATCTACTTGGTAATTTTGAATTGACCTTGTGAAAACTGTTTTAAGGAAGAAAATATTATTCCTGTTGGACTGATACCTGGCCAAAAGGAGCCATCAATTAACATTAATGTTTTCTTTGGGCCCTTGGTTGATGAGTTCCAACAACTTTGGCATGGCATAGTTTTGGAAGACAACTCTTTCACAGGATATCAGGTTTACAGAGCAGCTCTTTGTCAGACGTGGAGCATACAGAGGTAGACCTAATTGAAATATTCATGGCCTTTTTATCTATTTGTTCTGAGATTCTGATTCTGAACAAGTTTGACTCTTCAGGTTCTATCTTACGTGCGGTGCAAAGCCACCCTGGGTGTATTAGTCTTAAAGTGAGGTGTGGTCAGGCGCACTGATGGCGGATTGCTATCTTGAGGCAGCAGAAAGCGACTATGCCATAGACCAGTGGCGTAGGTAGAAACTGTATTTTGGGTGGGCCAGTGCAAAATTAGGTGGGCCATATTTTCCCAGAAAAAGGGGCTTATAAAAGCTAGTAGAAAAAAGGACAAACAGAAGAACTTAAAAAAATTGCAACAATTTTTACTTCTGCAAAATTCATTCATCCTTTGCATTACAAAGGCAATAACAGCAAAACATTGCCTATACAAAATGCTCAACTTAAAGAGCTCAGTCTATAAAGGCTGTACACAACAGTACAGGTGTTTACATTCTGCATGATATAGCGTACATCAGACAGAAATCGCACATTTAACATATCCCTTTGCATTTTGTTTCTTCAGTACCTTGGTCAGACCACAAATAACAGCAAATACGCACACAGCTGTTTACACAAATCAGCAGTAAAAGGAAACAAAGAATGAAAACACCCAGCTGAGCAATATTTCAATTAAGAAAGAACAACACACTCCTTAATTCTCATCACCCATATACAATGAAATCTGGTTGAAATATAGCTTCTGTGGGAAAAATAAAAATGTAGCCAATTAACAGTAGGCCTATGTGGCTAATACACATTAGGCTCGTTCGAGATGAGCCAGGCCTGCGCAGAATCGATCACCGGCGACTACCGCACAATGCATGCCGGTTAGATTTGTGTCTGACTTGATCCCGACTTGCTCTGACGTCATGCACGCGCCAGCAACGATAACCTCACGAGATCAAGGCGGCCGCAGTTTTTAGGGCCAGGCATCGCAGTTGCTCTCCACCGACTGCAAGACCTCAGGGCATGATGGGAAACACCTGACTGTCACCTGATCAAAGAGCTGATTGGCTCTTAGTTAGGACTACAAACACTACGTTTTGTCGAAAATCCTAATTTTCAGTGTAATTGTGATATTTAATGCTAGATTATATGAATCTCATGTTGTGCAATGAAGGTTTAATCTGTTAACTAACATATTTTGTGTGGTTGATAATAATAATAATAATAATAATAACAACAATAATAATAATAATAATAATAATAATAATAAAGGTTATTTATATAACACTTATCAAAACGAGCAATCAGTGCTTTACAAGGCAGACAAAAAGAACAAAGGATAGAATACAATGCCAGATACACACACATTCCCACATATATACTGTATATAATTACAAATATAAATACATCAATAAATAAAGATTATAAGAAACTTTTGCTGCTTGTCCTCCCCATGTGTAGCCTATATAGCTGTGAGAACGTTTGGACTGTTAATTCAGTAGTTCAATTTCTTAAATTTAGGGATTGTATGATTTATAAATGACAGTGCATACGCAATTTCTTCAGCCATAGCTATCCGAACGTGTTCTGCAAACTACAGGTAGCCTACAGATGGATCTAACAGGATGTAAATATTTCTGTGACTTCCTGTATATTCTTTGACGGCGGCTGGAAACTGTCCGACTTGACTGCAGCTTTTTGTCACCGCCCCCTGCTGCTGCCGCCTGGTCTCGTCCACCTTCCAGGCGAGGCGCAGTTCATCTCGAACGAGCCTAATACTTCACGTGAATTCCCTTCATAAATGCCTGGGTTTAGCGTTGAATACAGAGTTTTCCTCATTAAGGATGTATTTCTCAACTCTCATCCCACCCATTATTGATCAGGATGATTTAACTTTTTATTACCCGTCCCGCCTGATCCACAGACTGAGATCTGCACACACACAGCGGGATGCTCCTCCTCCTCCTCGGTTAAATATCAGTGTATTTTTTCAGATTGTTGTTAGGACAGATGATTGTGAAATGGCAGGGCAGAGGGTCCAGCAGTCAAGGACCACATCCCTGTCCCTCAGCAGAGGCGAGTACCACTGTCAAATATATGCCAGGTCCTGGCACACCCGGCTCTTAAAGAGAATGGGAGCTAACACGTGGATTGGTTTCACTTATATTCCACCCAAAACACACCCATGACTAATTCAGAGTCTAAATACAACACCTTTATGCCATGCGCTTCACTTTGGCCCAGACTATCCGTTGTTTAACTAACAAAATGGATTTGGACACGCCCTAAATGCACTAGCATCTTGTGCATTAGACCAAGCCCCATAGACTGTTTTAATGGGCCCTTTGTGTTTCCACTTTGAGAAAAATTTGTTAATTGAGTTGTTGCTGTGATTACTTATATTGATGATATAGAATTCCTGTACTTGCCCTCCTTTCACCTTTTCAATTTGTGTTTTTTGAACAGCAAACACCACAAATACCGATCAGCCACAACATTAAAACCACTGACAGGTGACGTGAATGACATTGATCATTGATTGTGCCCTGACACACTGCAAACGCTGCTCAGGAACAGCTCTAGGAACACAATAAAGGACCCAAGGTGTTGACTGGGCCTCCAAATTCCCCAGATCTCAATCTGATCGAGCATCTGTAAGACGTGCTGGAGCAGGTCTGATCCATGGAGGCCCCAACCCCCAACATACAGGACCCAGAGGATCCACTATAAAAGGTCCTGGTGCCAGACACCACAGGACACCCTCAGAGGTCTTAAGTCCATGTCTTGACAGGTCAGAGCTGTTTTGGCTGCACAAGGGGAACCTTCACAATATTAGGCAGGTGGTCATAATGTTATGCCTGATCGGTGTATATTGCTGTACTTTTTGTTCTATATAAACTGTTTGACACTATTAAAGATGAAAAAAGATATGTTCTTTTCTTGTATCCCCTTATGATTCATAGTTAGATGACTTATCTTACTGGAATTTAGTAAGCGTTATGTTGATATGCATGATTGCTGTGGATATAAATGGAGTCTTTATTTTTCACAATTAAATTTATTGTAACAATTTAAGTGTGAAGTTCTAAATATCTGAGACTGCCTAATAAAAAAACAAAACAAAAACAAAAGAACACAGGCATTGAACAGAGGAGGACTGGAAAAAAGTGTTGTGGACCAAGACGTCTCACGAAACGGTTCATATAATAACGTATGAAAAGTTACGCACCTAATTTCATGTGGATTCCTATGAATGTCCGGCATCACGGGCACCTGTGCAAACCCTGGCAAATGCATTTAAGGGAAATCCAGGTGTCTTCTAGAAATGACATCCAGCTTTTATGGCTGCACCAGTAGCATTAGGCCTCATCAAATGTAAAAATCAAGATGTGTAGCCTACACACTTCCACCTAATCCAGCTTGATACCTTTGGTATCTTTGGAAACCTTTGGATCTTGATGAGAATGTAAATTAATTTAGTAAGTTCTGTGGGTTTGTACAAAGCCTGGCTGCATTTGATCCAATATAAGCAACCTTAGGATAGAAGTTAATCTGGCTGCTCCTCTTCTTAGCACACTTGTCACCTGTGAGTGTAAGCCAGATCCTTACATTGACATTTACATTACTGCAAAAGACAAACACTACCGTGTACTATCGTCATGTAATTTTGTACAGACAAAAATTCTGCTTTACAGTATATCTGTATTTCTGATTATGTAATTATCACAGGAACTCCTCGGTCGCACAACTCCAGCTGTTTGGCGGTGCTGCGCCGCGCCGGACTCAAAACGCAGCCGGTGGAGGTTGCCGAATGATGGAGCAAAACCGTACCGGAGCCGGAACGCAGCGGACATGCATCCAGTGGAATCTTAGTTACTGGATCTCAGCTCTGTATTTGATACCATAGATCAGGGCATACTGTCAGACCAACTTGAAAGTCAATTTGGCATCTCTGGCCTGGCTCTTGCTTGGCTTAAGTCTTACCTATCGGAAAGAACACAATGTGTTTCTTACACTAATACTACATCAGTATTTACTGATGTGAAGAATGGAGTTCCCCAGGGCTCTGTTCTTGGCCCTTTGCTCTTATGGAATACATTTCCACTGCTATGCGGACAACACTCAGCTGTTGGTGCCCATAAAAGCTGATGATAAATCTCAAATCATGAAATTAGAGACATGCTTGTATGCAGTGAAAAAAATGGATGTCAGAAAACTTCCTGCTCCTAAATTTCAGATAAAACTGAGATGCTGGTCATTGCCCCCCTTCGACAGAGACATCACTTTGATCAGGTGACAGTAACTCTTGATAACTGTGTTATTTCTCAAAGTTCAACTGTCAAGAATCTTGGTGTTACATTTGATTCTACCCTCTCTTTCGATCAGCACATCAAATAAACTACCAAGATCACTTACTACCACCTGTGCAACATAGCTAAAATTAGGTCCTTTTTGTCCATGGCTGACACAGAGATTCTGATTCATGCCTTTGTTTCGTCTAGGCTGGATTACTGCAATGCCTTATTTTTGGGTCTGCCACGTGAGAGCGTTAAAAGTCTTCAGATGGTTCAGAATGCTGCAGCTAGAGTCTTAACATGTAAAAGAACATTTGATCATATTACACCAATCCTATCCTCACTGACTCCCAATTCATATAATTCATATAAGATCAGACTTTAAGGTGCTGCTGATGACATACAAAACTGTACATGGCCTTGCCCTTTCTTACAGGTCAGCTCTTAATATACCATATATTCCACCTTGTGCATTACGCTCTCAAAATTCAGGGCTCCTGACGGTTCCCAGGGTTAAGAAGAAGTCAGCTGGCTGCAGGGCTTTTTCCTATCATGCCCCCTTCCTCTGAAATAACCTCCCAGCTGACATCAGAATCTGGCTCTATTGACGCCTTTATATCTAAACTCAAAACTTACTTCTTTGACTTAGCCTTTAATTAGTCCTTGACTTCGATTGCTAGCTTCTTCAGTGGGTCGGTCTCAGTCCCAATGAGTTACCTATAGTATTAGAATTCACATTGTTCTGCCGATGAGAAACAATGCTTATTCTGATTAACAACGCATTTCTCTAACTTTTGATTTTGTTTTCTGGCCCCACAAGCTGCAAGCTGTGTTGTTCTCTCACTCTCTATAGATTCCTCCTCCTCCTCCTCCTCCTCTCTTTTCATTCAGGCTCCCTTCTGATGGACCATGGGACCCTGGGACCATCTACCTCTCCTGGCTCCTGCTGCCTCACATATTGATGCATATGGATCGTCATACCCTGGACTCCGCTGGATCATTGCTCTCCTCTGTTTTACTATCTCCTTATATCTGTATTTCTGTAACATTTGATGCCTCCTTACTCTGATCTTCTCTGTTTTACTGCTAATTATCTTGTGTGGCCTGCCCTCTTCCAGGTCACTATGGTGGAGTGGAGGTTGTGTTGCTCAGGCACCCCTTTGCCATGCCTAGGCCTGCTCAGTCGTCTCCTGGATCCACACAGGAGATGACTGAGCAGATATAAAAATTATATATTATAATTTGTATCAGATATTCTGTCAATGCAACTTGTAAACTGTGATTTTGTTGTTCTGTTCTGTACATGTGACATCTCTACTGGGAGAGGGATCCCTCCTTTGTGGCTCTTCCTGAGGTTTCTTCCATCTTTTTTTCCCCCCTTGTTAAAAGGTTTTTTCTCCTCAACATGGCAAGTTTTTCCTCTACTCAAATCGAGGTTCTAAGGACAGAGGATGTCGTTCACTGTACATATTGTAAAGTCCACTGAGACAATATGATGGGCTATATAAATAAAATTGATTTGATTTACCAAAAATAAGTATAAAGACCTGAGCTTGTTTACCTACATGATGATACTAGAGCTGTGGTGGCTCTGTTTTATTTTTGTAAGTGAGCAGTGAAGTACTCTAACATAAATTTGTTTTACTGTCCTCAACTTAGAACTTGAAAAATAAAACCCAAAGGCACAAGTCTGTCTCTCTGTCTGTCCATTTGGCTGCCCTGCCTGCCTGCATAATATCTTCTTTTCCTGACTTTTTCGAATCTCCCTTTAAAGCGCCAGTTCCCCCGTCCTTGTCATGGTAAGTTACTCACTTACCATGAACTACAGTGCTGCTTGAAAGTTTGTGAACCCTCCAGTCACTGTTTTTGTAAAAAACATTAAAATAACGTTATTAAACATACATTCAAATCCCAATTTGTAAAAATTTAAAATAATGGACACACAAAAAGAGATATATCTTCATTATTTAATTCAACAAAAGTGGTTTCATTTCACAAAAACTGAAAATTTAACATGTGCAAAAGTATGTGAACTCTTTTAGTTAGTAGCTTGTGGCTCCTCCTTTTGCAGCCATTACTTCAACCAAACGTCTTCTGTAACTACTAACCAGTCTCTCGCATCTGCTTGTGGGGATTTTTGCCCACTCCTCCTTGCAGAACTCAGCCAGTTGGGAGAGGTTGGAGGGACATCTGGCATGTACCAACTTCTTCAGGTCTCGCCACAACATTTCAATTGGATTAAGGTCCGGACTTTGACTGGGCCAATCCAGTGTACGAATCCTCTTTCTCTGAAGCCATTCCTTTGTAGTTTTGCTGGAATGCTTTGGGTCATTGTCTTGTTGCATAATCCATTTTCGTCCCAGCTTCAACCCCCTGACTGATGGCAGGAGATTCTGGTCAAGAATTTGTTGATAGTCCTGAGAATGGTTCATGGTTCATGGTTCATGGTTCCCTGGATAATATGGTGTTGTCCAGGTCCAGAAGCAGAAAAGCAGCCCCAGACCCTCACATTTCCACCACCATGCATCACTGTTGGGAGGAGGTTCTTTTCTTGATATGCAGTGTTGGCTTTTCTCCAAATATGGTGGTTTTGATTGTGACCAAATAATTCTATTTTGAACTCATCTGTCCAGAGAATGGACTTCCAGAAGGCCCCTGGTTTGTCCAAGTGCTCTCTGGCAAAGTTGAAACGGGCAGCTTTGTTCTTTTTTGAGAGCAGAGGCTTCCTTCTAGCAACCCTCCCATGAATGTCATGGCTATTCAATTTTCATCTGATTGTAGATGCATGCACATTTGTCCCAGATGATACCAGAGAGGTCTGCAACTATCTAGAGGTGATGTGTGGGTTGGCCTTTACCTGATTTATTATTTTTCTGGTGCTTCTGGGTGATAGTTTTGATGGGTGTCCACTTCTAGGCAGAGTTGCTGTCATGTTGAAGGCCCTCCATTTGTAAATGATTTGTCTTACAGTGGATGGATGGAGCTGGAATCTTTTGGAGATGGTCTTATAGCCGTCCCCAGACTGATGGGCTGTCACTACCCTCTTCCTCATGTCCTCAGATATTTCCTTTCCTCTCGGCATTGTTGATCTGTATGGAACTACAGTGGTTTGGTTGGTTTCCTCTCTTTTAATTAGTGCTGGCCAAACCCTTTCCCAAGGATGTCTCATTTCATTGGTCTGCTTAAATGATTAATTAAGCACCCAAATGTGTTTCACCTGAGTCTGTTACCTGCTTGACTTTACCAATGTAGCTGGGGGTTCACTTACTTTTGCACATACACTAATTCCATGTTTCATGTATTTTGTGGGCTACTTAAACAAGTCCCACTAAACAAGTACATGCAATTGATAAACATAAATCTGACATTTCATAAATAAAAACTGGTGATGATAAAATAAGAAAATCATGGTAAAACAACAGAAACATCTAAACTGCTAAAGGGGTTCACATACTTTCAAGCAGCACTGTATGTCTTTATAGAACAAATCAAAATTAGGTGTTGGACCTAGCTGCGTAACACAAGTGGACTCTTCCTTTATTATGTCTTGCAAGTTTCTCTCTGTTTATGTTTAAGGTGGAAGAGAGCCTCAGAGATGTAAACCTTACAGTTGCAGATCTAGAAGCCTAGCGTGTATGAGAAAGATGGTATGGTCAGTGCTTGAAGTAGGCCTGTACTCACTCATACACAATACCGGTTCTTTTATCTTTTATTGTTTGGTGACCTATTCTTATATATATATATATATATTACATATTCTCTCAACCAGTACTGTTTTCTGTTCTTTCCATATCAGGCTCTGGGCAGTTAATTATTAATGTCCCTCAATAAACTGCATTAGCAGGCGCCAATACGTGATGCTCACCTGTTCCAGTTCTCATCTGACTGCTTTTCTCTGTAGGTGCTTAAGGTACTTTGTTTGTGTGACACACTGAGGAAATTCACAATGTCTGGATTGGGGCTACTGATAACAGCATGAATTGCGCATCACTCTTAACAGCTATCAGGCCCAATAATGTTATAACAGCACAAACACACCCATTAGGTTATGCAACTGAGTGCAATTTACCCTTACTTTGTGTTTGAATGCAAAAAGATATGTGTCAAAGCACATCACACATACACTGAAGTGCCAGCTGACAGAAAGAGAGAACTGCAAAGATAAGGTTGACTGATAGAGATCATAGCCCCTAATCAGCCGATAAAAATGGAACAAGTTGATGAAGGTTCTCAGTCATCCAGGTCATCGTAATTCTAGGTGCTGTATTGTAGGCAACTGGATGTGTTTCAGTTTCTAGAAGATGTTTCACCTCTCATCCAAGAGGTTTCTTCAGTTCTAACTAACTGGAGGGGAGTTGTAGGCTTTTAAACTCTGTGTGGGTGTGTCCTCAAAGAGTCATTAAGGACATGTGTGAGCTCTCAGTTGTTAGGGCCACATGTGGGTCATTGACTTATGCTGCATTCCAGTTACATGGGAGACCACTCGCTCGAGTTGCGAAGTGGGAAATCTCGCAGCTGTCTCGAAACATTTCACCAAGGCACGCCCCCTTTTGGTTGGAATATCCACTGTCCGACTCGGTGCTCCTGAGAGTACACCGAGTTGAGCGAGGATAGACAAACGACTCGTCAAACAAAGATGGCTGCGCCCGTAATTGATGTATTTTCTTTGTATTTGTACCAAGTTGGTTGTTTTAATGTCGATTTTAAATGCTCTTACACATTTGATTACATTGCTGCTTTAATCCGGTCACCAATTTATGCATTGCATGGTCTTGCTGTGCGTGCAATACAATGTAAAGTTTTATTTTCGAGCTGGTTTGCTAAAGAGGCTAATGTAGCTAACAATAACAATAACAATGACTAGCCTGCTACTACCCTGATGGCGTCCATGTTCTTCCAACTCGTCGTGTAGCGAGACAAAGGGAAACGCTATTTGTGCTACAAGCCAGGAAATGACGTCACGTTCTCGCGTAAGAGCAACTCGGGCGAGTGGTCTCCCATGTAACTGGAATGCAGCATTATCTGGCCTTCATGTGGGTTGCTACGGCTAGGTGAGCCCAAGTGTGAATGGTTGTTAAGCTGTCTGGGGAGGGAACTCAGTACTGCATTCTAGGTGTGTGATAAGTAATGTCGTAGGCCACCTCCTCTGTTCAAATGCACAACACAGGAGGGCCTTGCTATTGTGTTTAGCTCTTCATAAGTATATGCTAGTGTTGAGATTTCTCTTGTGCATGTGCTCAGTGTTTTTCCCTGTCTGGGCTTCGACTCATGCTCGTGTTTTGTTTGCCTCGTGTGCAGAACCTCCAGCGCCTCTCCGTTCTGCCTCCTGCTCCACTGGCTCACCTGAATCCCTCCACGCTGTCACCAGACAACCCTGCCTGCCTGCCTGCCTGCCTGCCCACCAGCCTGCCATCTGCCCTCCTCATCCACTATTCTCTCAAGAACTCTGTCTGGACCCAGCGGAGACCGAAAACCTGTGTCATGCAATCATGTTCTCCGGGAAGTGATGGATGCACTTTGTGGCTTAACCTCCAGCGTTACACAACTGGGAGGCCGCGTGGACCAGGTGTGCACCCAATTATCCTACGTCGCTGCGGATACCAACCCCTCACCTTCACCTGCTGCACCTGTGGCTATTCCCACTTCCTTACGTGAGCCATTCATCCCCATTCCAGTTAGGTTTTCTGGTGAGTTAGGTTGTTGTGAGCAGTTTTTAGACCAGTGTTTAGTTTTTAACTAGCAGCACAACACCTACTCTACTGACAGAGCTAAAATCGCTTTTGTGAAAAGTTTATTGTGTGATAGGGCTTCTCAGTGGGCAGTAGCAGCCTCTAAATCACATGCACCCCTTTGTCAGTCATATCCCCTGTTCTCAGCTGAACTGCTAAAGATATTCAATTTACCTGAGCAGGGTAAGGAGGTATCCAAATGGCTGCTTTCTCTGAGGCAAGTGACCAACTCTGTAGCCAACTTTGCTATAGATTTCAGGATCTTTAGCGGCAGAAAGTGGGTGGGATGAGGCAGCACTACAGGGTGTTTTTCTAAGGAAAACATTCAGGACGAGTTAGCCGTCCATGACTTGAGGATCTCACTTCCATTTGCCATTACAGTAGTGGCAGCTATCCCCCAGTCCAGAAATCTGGTGTTTGTGCCTCCAACCCACTCTGCCACATCTCCACCCCCTCCTACACCAGCGGAGGAACCCATGCAGCTTGGCCAGATGCGCCTCAACCCAGCTGAACGCCAGTGCAGGTTCAAGGAAGGACTTTGCCTCTACTGTGGGAAAACCAGTCACCTCGTCTCCCTCTGTCCTCTGCTGCCAAAAGACCAGGCTCATCACGCAATGGGGGGCACTGATGAGCTGAACCACCACTACCACAACCTCCCCCTCTCGTATCCAGCTCCAGGGAGTGCTCTTGTGGCCTCGACAGACACTCCCTCTACAGGTACTAGTCGACTCAGGTGCTGACGACAATTTAATTGATTCAGACATAGTGGCTCAAGCTCACATTCCCACACTCACTTTCCCATCTCCAAAAGATGTCTTCGCTCTAGACTGCAGGCTTCTAGCTCAGGTAACACAACGTACTGTTCCGTTGACCCTTCTGCTGTCTGGTAATCATCGTGAGACTGTTCAATTGTTTGTAATCCCCTCTCCTCACTCTCCACTAGTCCTAGGTTTCCCTTGGTTAAGACTGCACAATCCCCATTTCGACTGGTCTAGTTCCAGAATAGTGTGTTGGAGTGTGCATTACCACTCTCATTGCCTCCACTCTGCTGCCCCCTCCTGTAATCCCTTGACTCCTGACATTCTGGAACCTAGTGACCTTTCCTCAGTCCCCTCTGACTATCATGACCTGAGTGACGTGTTTAGTAAAGACCGTGCTCTATCAGTACCTCCTCACCGACCTTACGACTGCACTATTGCTTCCTGGTGCCTCGCTCCCCTCGAGCTGGCTCTACAACCTCACCCGTCCAGAACGAGACGCAATGGAGACCTACATAAACAACTTCCTCGCTAATGGACTCATTCACCCGTCCTCCTCGCCAGAAGGGGCGGGGTTCTTCTTCGTGGAAACAAGGATGGATCTCTCGGTCCATGTATTGATTACAGAGGACTAAACGAAATAACTATTTAGAACAAATACCCATTACCCCTCATCGACTCTGCCTTTGGACCACTTCATCAAGCCACCATCTTCACCAAACTTGACCTACACAATGCGTATCACCTGGTGCATGTTCGCGAGGAGGACGAGTGGAAGACGGCCTTCAATACTCCCCTTGACCACTTTGAGTATTTGGTCATGCTCTTCGGCCTCACCACTGTTTTCCAGAACCTCGTTAATAACGTCCTCCGTGACATGCTGAACAGATTTGTGTTCATGTACTTAAATGACATTCTCATCTTTTCCCGTAGCCTGGAGGAGCACGTTCAGCATGTCCAGTTGGTGCTCCAACGTCTACCAGAAAACAGGTTATATGTTGAGGCGGAGAACTGTCACTTCCACTTGGCATCTGTGGACTTCCTGGTTTTCGTCATCAAGCTCGGACAGGTGAGGACTGATCCCTCGAAGGTGCAGGCGGTGGCCGACTGGCCGGCTCCAGAGAGCCATAAACAGCTACAACGCTTTCTGGGATTCACAAATTTCTATCTACGTTTGATTCATGACTACAGCTGTGTGGCTACACTCCTCACCCAGCTCACCTCCACCAAACTCCCTTTTCTCTAGTCACCTGAAGCTGAGGAGGCTTTTGTTTGGCTGAAAAAGTTGTTCTCCACTGCTCCAGTTCTTTCCCACCCAGATCCGAGTCTCCAGTTTGTGGTGGAGGTGGACGCACCAGCCACTGGAGTTGGAGCAGTGTTGTCGCAGTGATCACCGGCAAACCAGAAGCTTCATCCCAGCAAAGAGGAATTATGACGTGGGTAACTGGGAGCTGTCAGCCGTCGTCCTTGCCCTCCAGGAATTGAGACGCTGGTTGGAAGGAGCAGCCCATCCTTTCCTTGTTTGGATTGACCATAAAAACCTTGCCTACCTACACTCAGCCAAGTGGCTGAACTCTCGCCAGGCTCGCTGGGCATTATTCCCAGGTCGCTTCAACTATACCCTCACCTCCCGCCCCGGCTCCAGGGACACCAAACCCGACACCTTCTCTCGTCTGTTCTCCATCTCTGAAGAGGGGACTCCCGATGAACTGATCCTTTCCCCCGTGTGTGGTGGCTGCAGCTAGGTGGGACGTGGAGCACTCCATCCTGGCAGCACAGCACTCTCAGCCTCCCCCGAGTGACTGTCCATCCAATCGTATGTTTGTCCTGGATTCAACCAGATCCCTAGTGCTCCAGTGGGGGCATTCAGTGGACCTTATCCCTCATCCGACAGCAATTTTGGTGGCCCTCAGTCTACCCCGACACCAAGGAGTTAATCTCAGCCTGCTCTGTCTGTGCCCGCGGCAAAGCATCTCATCGTGCCCCCGCTGGCTTACTACGACCTTTGCCTGTGCCCCACCGACCCTGGTCCCACATCGCCATGGATTTCGTCACGGGTCTCCCGCCCTCTAAAGGTAACACCGCTATACTCACTATTGTGGACAGATTCTCTAAAGCTGTATATTTTGTACCCCTGCCCAAACTCCTGTCTGCTTTAGAGACCTCTAACCTGCTAGTCCTCCATGTCTTCAAGATCCATGGGATCCCTATGGACATTGTGTCTGACAGGGGACCACAGTTCATTTCAACGTTGACACAGCACATCAGCCCCTACCTACGCCCTGGATCAAAAAGTGTGGCTCCCCTCTAAACAGACTCCAGTAAGTTGGCACCCAGGTACATTAGACCGTTTGAAATTGACAAAATGATTAACCCTGCAGTGGCCCGACTCAAACACTCAAGTTGCACCCCTCTTTTCATGTGTCAGTGTGTCTAATCATTACTTGTACCAAAGCTTGTCCAGATCAAAGTCGTAGTCCAAAACTTATTGAGAATTTGTGATGACTTCTTATGCTGTCATGTTAAGACGTAATGTTAACGGAGCGGTGCAGCACTCAGCAGTAACAAACAAGACCAGCTGACAATTGGTCACACACCGCAGCATTCAACATGTTAAACTCGTTAAACTGAAGAAAATAACTCTGCTTCTGCTCAGTGTCTTGTACAAGTATGGACCTACCGGAGCAAACAGTGCAGCAGAGAGGCTGCTCTCACTGCTGGACTTATAACATTAATAACACAGCAGAGCAGACCCCCTTATTTTGTTATCCACATACACCCATGTGTGCTTTCAAATTGATTGTTCATTAATTAATGCTGTTAACTTTTTTAAATAAAACGGCTGCAGATCGTTTATCTTAATTTCCAGTTGAGTCTCATAATGTGTTCCAGCAGATTAAAGACCCCAATTAATGGTTTCGCACACAGTAATCTGAAGCAAAAGACTGAAAATAGTGCCCCCTTTTCTATTCATTCAATCAATCAATTGAGAATAGTTTTGAATCGAAAATCAATTCTGAATCGAAGCAGACACCCAAAAATAGCAATCAAACCATGAGATTGACTAGCTTTAACTCCAGTTAAAGTATCTTTTGTTTTTCCTTTGGTGGTCAAGATGATGTGTGCTGTGATACCGCATCTGTTTTGATGACAAAGAAGAACACTACCAACAAGTGGTGATTATGGTCCCAGTGAAGTTTACACTGGATATAAGATCAGCATGTGCCTCCCCTGCCAGTGTTACAGGCTGGACACGCTGGATGCCTATGTACTGCGTGGCAGCTGTGTTACTGAGCTGTTGCAGCTCATATAGGCTGTTCACATAGGGTGGTATGACAATCTACAGGTTGTTTTCAGTGCGATTTTTGCCAGGGAACCTTATCTCTAGATGACACGACGCAGCCAAGTGTGATCCAGTGTGAACGGTCTAACCTGTTAACATGGATGCCGAAATGAAAAGCAAGAGGTAATGCCATGCAGCAGCGCTGCTTGTAAGAACACACAACTAACAGAATCATTTAACATTTCAGCCTTCCAGAGTTTATCTTTTGAGTTGTTTTTACTGTGTTGACACGCCCCACACCATGCACACATACACACGCATATGCATATAGACACACACACACACACACACACACACACACACACACACACTAACCATTTAAAGCCTTTTAAAATGTATTAAGTCAGAATTATTCATGGGTGTGTTTTGGTGGAATATAAATGAAACCAATCCAAGTGTCAGCTCCCATTCCCTTTAAGAGCCAGGTGCACCAGGACCTGGCACATATTTAACAGTGGCACTTGTCATCAGTGAGGGACAGGGATGTGGTCATCGGCTGCTGGACCCTCTGCCCCGCCATTTCACAATCATCTGTCCCATCACTAACTCTGTTTGAATGCATATGAAAAAATACATTGATATTTAACTTGGCCTGAACTTTGACTATAGACCAGCTTTTTGTTGGTCTATGGCGCTATCGCCTTCTGCTGCCTCAAGATGCAATCTGCCATCAGTGTGCCTAACCACATCTAATTTTAAGACCAACATGCCCAGGGGTGCACAGGTGGTTGCAAATACATTTGCTATTTACACAAGTCCTACCAAGTTGCATGGGTTCCTCCAGGGCAGCAGGGCGACCTCCAGAGTTGGTAGTGGGACGTTGTGAGGGTTGTTGTTCAAGGAGGTGTCCGAGTAGGTTGATAGGGAAAAGAGAAAGCTGGTCTACGAGACTTAGTGGTCCTCTCCCTATGCCTATCTCTAAGTCTATTGTCTACATGGATAGCTAGTTCGATTCAATTTTCAAGGGACTCAGACTGGACGAGTAGCTAACTCATCCTGTATATCGTCATTTAGCCCCTCAGAAATACTCCCGGGGTGCCTGCTCATTCCACTCAATCTCAGCAGCTAGAATATGGAAGTCCACGGAGAAAGAGGCAGCTGACTAAGAGGCCTGACATATTGCTAACAGGCAATTACCTGTATCTGGGCCCTGGACTGGGTGATCAAAAACTTTATGCATCTCGCTAACAAAGGTAGAATAAAAGTCAAGAAATACAGATTTCCTCTCCCATAAAGCTGTGACCCACTGAACTGCCTTACCCCTCAAAAGAGCTGGATGAACTCACAGGTGCTGGTGTAGCAGGTGAAGTTGAAGCCAGTTGAGCAGTGATGTGATCGAGTTGAGTGCTGAGTTGGTTAACATTAAAGCTGAGACCATGCAGGGAGTCTTCTGGTTACAAAAAAAAGTTATTTATTAGTTAAATTTCCAAAACCTTTAAAACTCCAACATTAAGGAGTCAGTCACTGGGGACAAACAAAGGGGAGCCAATCAGGGCTGAGACTTACTGGGCAGATGGGTCCAAAACAAAGGGGGATCCCAGGAACACCACACGTGAAGTAAATGAAAGTGAAACAAAATCAACCCAAAAAGTGCTAACACAAGAGGGACATCGCCACCAGGACACCAATCCGCCAACCCTAGACTCAGCACCTGAATGGGGGGACAGCAAGTGAGAAACAAAAGAAATTAGATACAACTAATCACAAAACACACATAAGAAATTAACTATACAAAGTATCTAATAATTAGCACAATAACAAATCAAATAGGATGAACAAAATCTACCTAATCAATGACATTGTTACAAAAGAAAAATAAAGAAAATACCATAAAGAGCAACTGATCATGAAGAAAATAAAATAAGAAACTTTCCCACTGTTCTCACAAACGCACACACGCACACACACACACACACACACACACACACAGATTAAGAGGTGACAGGTCCGACAATACACAGTAATACGGCGTCACAGAGCAACAATTCGGCCACGGCAACGCTGAAATAAGACCTGGATGAAGGAGCAGAAGCTAGTGCTTAGCCAGCTGTAGTGAGCAGCTGGGAGCCAGGCAGACAGCGTTAGAGCACCGCGACAGCGTGTGCAGATAAAAGTCTGGAGGCGAAGCAGTGCGAAGCCAAGCAATGAGACGAAGCAATAATAACGAAACAAAGCAGCAGAGTTGCGAGGCAACGCAGGGAAGCGGTGAGGCAAAGCAGCAGTGATTTCCTGCAGCTGGGTTAGCGGGTGCTGCTGCACAGGTATCTTTACCCTACAAAAAAACAACAGGTATTAGCAACTTACTGATGGCTGGAGGAGGAAGCTAAGGTCACTGTGCTAGATACCGGTCAGGAAATCCTGACAGAGGTGCGGGAGGCTGGGTGGCAGGGTGGGATGATGCTCGGAGGTAACCAACACTGGAGAGGTCAAGGACTAACAAGGTTATATCAGCGGATGAGCAAAAATACATGCAGGCAAATAGTCGTAGAAAAGGGTACGAGAGGTTCAGCCATCTACCATGTTGTGGAGTGGAAACAATCTGGCACAGATTGAAAAGCAGACCAGAGTATTTAAGCTGAAGCTGATGATTAGATAAACAGCAGATATGTGAGGCAGGAGCTGATGATCAAATGTGCTGCAGGTGTGAGAGAGGAGGCAGCTCCAGCCATCAGGGAAGCCATGCCCAGCCTCTGCAGAGCACCTCTGAAAACACAAAAACAGCCACACCAAAAGTTCCAATCATGACATACTTATTGGTTTGTATGTTTGTTAGCTAGTTACAGCTCCCTTTTTGCCCATCTCTCTCTATCTCACTTAGAAACCAACAATAGACAACAAAAGTAACAGGAAACAAGACAGCAGTCAATGCTAAATACTCTGATTTGTGTAAAACACACTTTAAATGTCCATAGTGTAAAATGTAGTGCCATCTTCCAGAACAGACTTGGCAGAAATTGAATATAATTAGTACCTTTTAATTAATGTATAATCACCCAAAACATAAGAGTTGTTGTGTTTTAATTACTTTAGAATGAGCCGTTTATATCTACATAGGGAGTGGGTACCCCTCCACAGAGGTCGCTGTGTTGCACTGCCATGTTTCTACAGTAGCCCAGAACAACCAAACCTGGCAGTAGTGAGGGCCTTTCACGTTTTTAGTGGGTGGCCGCCAGAAATGCACAGGTTGGAAGATGAAGAAGAGCGAGTGGCGGCTGTTTCCTGCCAAACAAATTGTATTGTGAGATGTTTGAAACTGTGATCTGATAAAGGGTGATGGATCAAGAAAAATCACAGGAATGTGAATCGTTGTTGAGGAAACAAAAACTCGAAGACAAGAATGAAATCGGGACAAGCGACAGCATAATACAAGAAAAAACATTGGCGTTGCCTTTCCAAGATGGAAATCTCTGATGAAAGACAAAAAGAGAAATGCACGCTGACGCCGAAGTTCCCGGCTTTCTGATGGACAGGTATCAGTAATGTTAAAGATTACAGTCGACCATAAAATGGGTTAATTAATGATGCAGTACAATCAAAGAAGGTCTGTGACCACATGCATATGTTAATTTTCACATCCATATTGACTCAGTTCATTTCAGTCAGTTTGCTGCAGAGACAGGACTTGAACTGACCTGAAAAACTGACTTACCTCCGCAAGTGTGAGGTTGTTTCTCCATCTCAGGGTGTCGCTACTGCTGGCCAGAGCCTATACCTTAACAGAGTCCAGGCCTCAGGTTCACACATTTTGACATTGCTAGTGCAGAACCACCCTGCTAAATACAAAATACAATACAAAACATAACATAATAACTGTCATGATCTGTCAGATTCTGTGGTGGATATTTTGTGTTTGGTGTTTGTTTCTTATTCTGTTGTGCTTGTAGAGGTGCATTGAGAGGCTGGACGGAGCTGTCCACTTCCCGGAGCTGCTGACACATGCTCACGTGCAGCAGGTTGGCAATCAATGCCTGCTGATAAGCCCTGCTCTCCACGCTACCTGCTGCCAGATGATTTCATCAGTTAAATGCGTTACATGGCTCCTGCTAGATCGTCGTTCAGTAAGACTTCTAGTGTTTTTGTGTTTCTCTCCTGGAGATCTAACATTTCTCATGTTTTCTCTGCATCCAGTGTTCACCTGCACTCCAACGACCAGTGTTTCCAGCTCCAGCCATCCAGCTCTCCGCACCTCTGCAGCCAACAACCTTGCCCTGTGCTCACCAGAGTCTCAACTTGCCACGCTACCAACAGCGCCACCGTGAGCTACAGCACCTCCACCTTCACACTCCCAGACGGGGACTCCGCCTGGGACTCTCTACACCTTCACCTGCAAATCCCTTGTGAAGTCAATAAATTACCTTGTGTACCTTACCTTTCTAGAAGACAACTGGATTTCCTTTAAATGCCTTTGTCAGGGTTTGCGCAAGCACACAGATTGCCGGTGATGCTATACATTCAAAGGAATCCACACGAAATTTGGTGCTTAACTTTTCATACGATAGCATATATTACAAGAACAGCCTGTATGGATAGACTCATCTAAGTTTGAGGTGTTTGGATCAAATTGAAGAACATTTGTGAGAACAAATGAAAAGATGCTGGCAGAGGTCTTGACGCTATCTATAAACCATGGTGGAGGAAATGTGACGGTCTGGGGTCCTTTGGTGCTGATAAAGTGGGAGATTTGTACTGGGTTAAAGGGAATAAGGAAGGCTATGACTCCATTTTGCAATATCATGCTGGTGCTCTGTTATTGGTCCTGACTGTTTAAAGCAGCAGGAGTATGGCTATCAGATAACTGTTAATATTTACGGATGAATTAACAGCACACAGTGCAGTGGGCTGCAGTTGTATGAAGTCAGTAGAAAGATCAGAGAACCCATTGCTGACAGAGAGCTTTATTTATTTACTTCATTTATTCATGAAGTTTGGTTCATTAATTAATCAATTAAAGGTCTTCTGAAAATATGACCAAGTCTGCTGGGTCAAAAATATACAGTAGTTCTAATATTTGGGTAAATGTCCCTTGGCCATTTTCACCTCAGTTCGGTGCTTTTGATAGCCATCCACGCCTCTGACTGAATTTGTAACCACTCCTCTTGAGAGAATTGGTGAAGTTCAACCAAATTTATTGGCTTCCTGGCACAGACTTGTTTCTTCAGCACAGTCCTCATGTTCACGATGGGGTTCGAGTCAGGACTTGGGGAAGGCCATTCCAAAACTTTGGAAATGATTTTAGGTTTTCTTGAAGAATTTGTAGATAATCCTCCTTCTTCATAATTCCATTTTCTTTCTTTAGCGCACCAAACCCACTGGCAACAAAACAGCCCCACAGCATAATACTACCATCACCATGTGGTAAAAAGTAGGTATGGTGTTCTTGGAGTCAAAGGCCTCACCTTCTCACCACCAAACATATTGCTGTTCATTTTGGCCAAACAACTCAATTTTGTTTCATGTGACACAGAGTTTTCCTCCAGCAGGTTTTTTCTTCCTCCATGTGATCAGCAGCAAACTTCAGTCGAGCTTTAAGGTGTCACATCTGGAGCAAGGACTTCTTTCTTGCACGGCTGCCTCTTAGCCCATGGCAATGCAAAACATGCCTGACTGTGGACACTGACACCTGTCTTACAGCAGCTTCTAATTCATTGCAGACTTGCTTTTTAGTGGTTTTTCGTTGACTCTTGACCACCCTGACCAATTTTCTCTCAGCAGCAGGTGCCAAATTGCATTTTCTTCCTGATCATTGTCAGTAACACAACTGTGCCATGCACTCTATACTTTCAAGCATTTGTTTGCACAGTTGATTTTGGGCCTCAAAACTGCTTTGAAATGGCTCCAATTGACTTTCCTGACTTTTTCAAACCAATTATGTGCTCTTTCAGGTCAATGCTGAGATTTTGATTATAGAAATTTGTGTCAATCAAATTTGCTTTCTATCATGGACTCTTAACAAACACTACAGTGTGTTCACATCTTTATAGACAATTGAAGAAGACCACCTGTGGTTAAAACATTATATCAGTCATGCCCACTTTCTTGTGCATAATTTGGTCTCCACTTTTCTGTCTTTTTTCATTAGGTTACACCAATAACATGCTTATTATCTCCTATTTCACCTAAATAAGTCATTTAACCAAATCTGTACTCTTATTGTCTTCATGTAATTGGACAGACCTGGATATGGGGGGGCTAACACCTGATTGTGATGGGACCTGAGACTGTACTGGAATGATTAAACTTTAAGGACACTGTAACATGTAGACACTCATTATATTTACTTTTTGACAAAACAGACACGGCCTATTCTACACAAGTTTTGCTGATTTATTTGCCAATATTAATATAAAATAGGAGACAACAACCAAAGAACGTAACAAGAAGCTTTGTAATAGTTTATAATATTTATGACAGTGTATAATGTAATATTTTGTGATTATACCTGAGAGATACAGACTGGGAATTTTGTCCTGGTGTAAATGTGGCAGATTATCTAATCAGGAAATTATGATTTGTTTTTGTGTCACAAATAAATGCAGGTGTCTGTTCACAACAATCCACAACAAATAATATTTGGGGAAAACATAGAAGTGTGCCAGTGTTTTTCGTCTTCTTTTTATTTTTTAAGTTACTCACTACTCAAGTAACATTTGTACTCTTGTAGTAGACATGAGAGTAACATCTTATCTTGGAAAGTAAGTGAGCAAGCATATTTCCGAAAATGTTGAACTGTTCACATAAAATTGAGAGCTTCAGTATCATTGTTCAGATTTTTCCCTTGCCCTACATGTACCTTCAGACAGACAGAAGACCCATTTAAACCTCTCATCTGTATCCTCCTGTTAAATTCACAGTTCTTTCCTAAACCCTTGTCTTTCACGCTGCTCTCACAACTCCCACCTGAAAGCCTTTTATGAGAATAATTTAGCATCCTTGCCAGTAAGCTTTTTGATCTATTTCAACTGCTCATGCAAAGTAGTATAAAGAGAATAGAGAAGACAGATTTAGATGGCTAACAATAAGACTCCAAGGATTTTAGCCATCCTCTAACTCAAAGTATTTAATAAATACAAATATGGATGGATTTTTTTATGACTCAACAGGTTTTTTTTTACTGATTGAATTTTTTTCATCAGAGAAGTTAATTTGTGTCCTTCACGAAAAAAAATTGGCCAGACAGTCAGAGAAAAGGTTCATTAATACAGTCTAGACCTTTCCTAGCAGATGCAGTCAGCATTGTCCTAAACTTCAATACACCATTAACTTTTATCAGCTAAATGCTGCCAGCTTTAACTTAAACAGTCCTCTCCATCTAATAGTCTCTTTAACTTTAAGCCTTAATTGTTCTATAGCAGCTCATTGGGTGGCTATAATAAGTGCTTGTATGTGGTCAGAATGGCCCACTATCATCTAATAGTATAAAAACTTAATGATCGTTATCATCAACCTCTTTCCATTCTCTGGCTCCACCTTTTTCATCATATTTTTGATCTCTCACTCAGTCTCCTCATTCTCTCTGTCATTAAAGAGTTGCCCATTAACACAGTCTTTAGGTATACTTATTAAGTTTGCGTAACAGTTAATGCTTCAGAGTATATTTCCTTTTAAAGGTCTGATATGCTCTGTAATGTTTGATCATAGCGAAGACATCTTTAGCCAGCATAATGAGCAACATTTCCACTCCAGCTACTGAAGAAATTTGGGATTCCAGGCATCTGTTGCTGAAGGACTAAATTATTGTTCAGTCATGTATATAAGTTATTATATAAAGTATAAGTATAAGATAGTAATTATATACATGAGTTTATGGTAGCATGTCTTCTCAACCCAATCGCCAGAATAAATGTTGCTACGTTTCTGCAAAACCACAGATAAGTTAAAATGTTACATTTTCTGTTGTCACAATGCTGTGCTTATGCTCTGGTTAGGTTTAGGCACAAAACACACTTGGTTAGTTAGAAAGAAAGAAAAAGAAAGAAGAAAAGAAGAAACGTTTTGGTTGTAAAAATACCTGTTTTAGTCACATCAAAAACACACCTGGAGATGGCCTGAGGTTTCTTTAAAAGTAAAACAAAAAACAAAAAAAAACAGTGTTGTCACCACAAACACAGCTGGAAATTGTCCCAAGGTCTCGTGAAGAATATCCAGTGGTTTCATGCTTACAAATGTTGAAATGCAGTCTTGAATTACTTGACAGCCTTATTAAGTCCACCACTATCCTGTCCACCTTCCGTGATGAAAGTCAGCTAATAAGCATGTACTGTGACCGTGCTATGAGACATTTTGTAGACATGTCAATTCCTTGAGTTGTTTACTCACACTCAGTTTTTAGAGAAAATACAGATGCAGGCTTTTGTGGCTCCTAGCTGGCCACTAGGTTCATTAGTTACTAGTTGGCATCTGTTAGTGGCAGAGGAACCCCTCCCCTCCACATCCTGTTTTCTTTTTTAAATTTGTTTTTGGCCTTTGTATGGCTTTATTGATAGGACAGCTTCAGAGATGACAGGAAACAGGACGAGATAGGGGGGTGACACGCAGCAAAGGGCCCCAGGGTGAGACTCGAACCCAAGGCCGCTGCAGCGAGGACAAAGCCTCTGTACATGGGATGCCTGCTCTACCAACTGAGCTAATGGGCGCCCCCCATCCTGTTTTCTTCAAACTTGTGGGTGGGATTAAAAATCTGCTGTTACAGCCTCCTCTTGGCTGCATCGCCTTCCAGATCTATCCCCAAGAATTGTCTTTTGTAAGTCTTGCCAGCCTTGAATTATATAAATTGGGATAATGGCTTTCTGAAAGTTTTTTCTTGAAGGCATTGATAGTGTTGTACCTAATTGGACAAACAAAAATCTCAAACCCTGCCTGCCTTCCCACCTCTGTACACCTGGACAAATAATAAAGTTCACAACATTGTTCAACAATTGGGCTTTGTAAAGACACTCCCAACCCTGCTGCTAATTGCTGCAATGCCTGATTCTGTCTGAATGGGCCTTAGGCCTTAAGCACCTTTGGTTAGCATCCTTTGAGGTGGTTTTGAGAGTTAAAAGCATTTAAGAAATAATGTCACTGCCAAGACAGAGGAAAATTTAATTAGAATTCAATAGAAAATAAATTCTGTAAAATTTGATAGCCTAATTCATTTTAAATGCAGTGGTTGTACTGGGAAGGAAGATAAACTGGAATTGTTTTGACCCAGAAAATTAGTTTGATTTGAACATAATTTGAAAAGCAATTACTTCATGTTCCACAGATTCCATGTTAGTTGAAATTATACAATGGCCTAATATGCCTTTAAATTAAGTATATACCAATAATATGTCCTTTGAAATAGGAAGATACTGTAATGTTATTCTTATTTGCAATACAATATCAAGAAAAAGTGATCAATGGAATAGTTATAATGAAATCGCTGTAACATTTTGGTTATAATCACTGGACACATAACTCAATATCTGTGCCCCATTTCCTGACTGCCTAATTGAAGATTTTTGGACATTTTTTTATAAACATTTTTAATAATGACCCAGAAAAAATACCAAGCACATGACCTTGGTGTCCTAAATGGTAGCTACGGGCCTCAGAAATTCACACTACCTATCCACATGGTGCAGTTAAGCACATACACAGTAACAATGTCTGGTGCAGTGACCTTAGCATTAACAAAACAGTAATCACCTTCAATATCGCCACATTCTGTTATGTGTACATTGGGCAAAACTGGAAGTCCACAAGGAAGGTATTTCAGTGTGTGAACCACCCTGATGGGCCCCATAATTGATATACTTTTTATTTTTCCAGGTAAACATAAAGCACAATGGTGAGTATGTGAAGAAAACCTACAGATGCAGCCACCACGATTTTCCCCTCCCAACCAAAGGCCTTTTGGCAGTCAAACAGGAGGCAGGGCAGAGGGAAAAACCTGGCGTGGATCATGCAGGCCAGCCAGGTCACCGACTAAGAGGGGTGGGTCCTCGGCCGGAACGTGACAATTACACTTGTATTCCATGACATTTATTTTATAGCCTTAGTTAGTTTAGTAAGCATTAGGCCGACTGGTTACTTTACTTAGTTTATTTATATTTTATATCAATAATCTAAAGTTGAAGGCTAGGTTATATTATTATAGGTTAAGCCACCAAGCAGTATATAAAGTTAATAAAATTAGTTCCTCCTTTACCTGCTGCAGCCCTAAAGCTATATTAATGCATCAATAGCTATAATTTGAGAATATACTATAGCCTACGTTTTTTATTCTGAAATGGACCATTTGTTTATTCCATTTATTCAGTCATGAAAACAAAGACAGTGTGTTTCTTTAGTTTGTTTAAGCACATAAAACCAGTCAATCTTTCGCTTCTGATTAAAATGTTCTTCCCCCAAATTACATGGTGCAACTTTAATTATGAGGCTTACTTTTACCTTTGTGGTACTTGTGGTACTGCATGAAAGTTGGCTGTCTATTCAGTGGAAAGACACAAGTATGTTTTAAACTGCTGCTTCATAACCAGAGAAAACAGAGAAGGGGGGCTTTGTTTTCCCCCAGCTGGTATCAAACAACATGGTATTATAGTTAAACAGGCCACTATTCTTTGTTTCTGAAAACATCTTAGGAGAGAAATAGATGATAAACAGGACTGTGGTTCATATTTGTTCAGCACCGCCTTGTTGTACAGGTTGGTGGCAGTTTTTTAGTCTCCATTTTCATAGAACACAAAAAAAAATCGTGGGGACTTCCGGTTTACGAGCTTTCTCTATTTTAGCTAATTACTACACTAAAAATGTTCCTAACAGCATGTTAGGGGACGAATAGGCAGTGTAGTAATCAGCACTGCCAAGTGACAGTGATGATTGGAGTTTAGAGAGAGCGCCCAGTGGCTTTCCTTCTCGAGATCTGTCTGTGCTCTTTGTGTCTGTGGACAAATTCTGTGGTTGATTCAACAGCCCTGCAGCAGCCAGATGAGTGTGGGGGGCTGGGAAACCTGTTGGGATGTCCATTAAATAAGAACACAGAGATGCACTGTAATGCTAATGATGTGTTTGGCCTCTCTCACCTCCCAAAATGCGCAGAGGATATTTGTGAACACACTTGATGACAAACTGATTGCATCTCTTTTATCAGCCACCACTGCATGAAGAATTTCTGATAAAAATATCTGAAACAATTATACAGCCCAATGACAGTTGTTTCTGCTGAAAATGTGTCACCTGAGCGTAATAGTTCATGTGTCTTGTAACCACCCACACCCGGCTGACTTTATCTGCAGTGGTACTGGGACAAACTATTGTAGTATAAGAGCCGAAAAAGTTTTTTTTTTTTTTCTTTCTTATTGTAGTTACATAAGATAGACAGACAGACAGAGACAGACAGATTTTATTGTCGTTCTGTGAGCAACAAATGAATACAGAACGAAATTTCGTTTCAGAGGCTCAGCATAGAATTAAAATGAAAGTATATCAAAGAATACCAAAATAAGAAAATAAATATCAAAAACAGAAACATACTAAAAAGTGCAAATTATTGAAAGTGACATAGTTGAATTAAGAATAGACGACAATTTTCACTTAGATTTCAGCAGTCTGATGACATGGGGGGAAAAAAGCTGTTACAGAGCCTTGTGGTCCTGCACCGAATGCTGCAGAACCTCTTTCCAGAGGCCAGCACGGAAAACAGTCCATGGTGAGGGTGGGAGGAATCTCTGATAATATTCCCAGCTCGGGACATGCAGCACTTGGGAGCAATGTCCTGAATGGAGGGGAGAGAAATCCCAATAATCTTCTCAGCTGTCCTCACCACTCTCCTCACATTCTTCCAGTCAGAGGCTTTGCAGCTTCCACACCACATGGAGATGCAGCTGGTCAGGATGCTCTCTATGGTGCTCCTGTAGAATGTAGTGAGGATGGGCGGGGGCAGGAGGGCTCTCACCAGCAGCTCCACCTCCTCCCTGTAAGCCAGGTCGTGGTCATCCCTGATGAGGCCCACCACTGTTGTGTCGTCCACAAACTTCACAATGTGATTGGTGGTAGCCCTTGGGACGCAGTCGTGAGTCATCAGAGTGAACAGCAGGGGGCTAAGGACAGGTCTTTCAGTGAGAAAGTCCAGCAGCCAGTTGCACAGGGGAGTGCTGAAGCCCAGGGGTCCCAGTTTGTCTACCAGATGCTGTGGAATGATGGTATTAAATGCTGAACTGAAGTCCAGGAACAGCATCCGAACATGAGTGTTTTTCTCCTCCAGGTGTGCAAGGCTCAAGTGAAGAGTGGTGGAGATGACATCCTCAGTGGAGCGGTTTGGCCGGAAGGCAAACTGGAAGGGGTCAAACGTGGCAGGGAGTCTGGAGGTGATGTGCTCCTTTACATAAGTGTAATTTCTCATGCTATTAGATTACTGCTAGACCATGCCATCAGGTGCATGCGGAAATCCGAGAGCAAACTTTTTTTGCCACAGTGAAAATGTTGTTTTTAGAAGGCTAAATGCCAACAAATAAAAATTTAAGCAAAATAAACCGTTAGGTAAAAACATGTTGTGGATTTTGGAAATGATTACATCGATATTTTTTCTACACATTTCAACACTCTGAAGTTACTTCATGCGAAGTTTGGAAAAATATTTTTCTTCGGCAGGTATGTTAGTTATAACAACCTCAAGCTAGCTAAGCATTTTTGTGTTTATATGTGCAGTATTTATTCAGTTTGGGAAATCCCATGATCTCTTGAGCATGCAGGGCAGACTCAACAGGGACTAGATATCATCATCGCTTCACCAAAAATAACTCTAATGTGCCTTCAACATTTGCCGAAATATGGAAAAAATGAGCAAACATATTGAAAAATTATAGATGTTATAATTTCCTATAATCCACAACATGTTTGTTGCATCAATGAAAGTTTCTGCTTCAATCCATATTTGTTGCTGTTTAGCCTTTCAAAAATAAGACTTTCACTCCGGCAAAAAATAAGTTTGCTCTCAGATTTCTGCACGCACCTGGTTGCAAGGTCTAGCAATTATCTAACAGCATGAGAAATTACATTTATATAACTAAAATAAGAAACAAGAAAAAAAAAAAACTTTTTTGGCACAACTATAATAGTTTGTTCCAGGTACCTTTGCAGAAATGTCAGCTGCTTTTCCTTCCTGTGAAATCATTAATTCCCCAGCCATATTACTTTAACTTTTATGCAGAACTGTTGAAAAACAAAAAGTTGAAGCATAATATTGATGACCTGATGATATGGAAGTCTTAATAATCATTAAATATGGTCTGTGTGGGAATCACACTCTCTCACACACGTCAAATACTGTATGCCTATGATACAGCAAGAACAGCTGATTTAACGCTTCCACACAGAAGTAATGCTTAAGCTTCCATCATCACTGCTCTTCCTGGTGGATAGATAAACCATTGCAACTGGTTTCCACACGTGGCACTTAGGGGCATTATAATTCGGCCCCGCATTCACTATGTCATCACGGGGGATGTCATTCCAGTCAAGGAGTCCACCAGGTCCAAACATGGACCCGTCACAGACTGGTTAGGGCCCCGTCACGGAAGAACGAATGATTTCTACAACTCTCATTTTTCTGTGATGGAATGAGTGGAACACATACTGCTTTGTCACAAAAAGCATTCATGAAATTTGGTTCAATAATGAATTTATTATAGGTCTTCTGAAAATGTGACCAGATCTGCTTGGGATCCACAGATCAAGTCGTTCATTGTGGATTTCGAAATGGACTGGTAGGCTGAATTTGTAACCACCCCTCTTGACTTGTTTCTTCAGCACAGTCCACATGTTCTTGATGGGGTTCAAGTCAGGACTTTGGGAAGGCCCCAATTCTAGCCTGATATAGCCATTCCTATGATTCCTATATACATGTTCGTGGATATTTTTAATGTAAATAACACTCAACTTATTGTTGTTTTACTGTTACTTTTATTATCTTTCCTACAAAATGTTCTAAAATAAATGATCCTATTTATATTAAATATCCTATTAATCCTAAAGATGTCCTAAAATAAATACAATGATGCTGTCCTAGCATGTACTAAACAAGCATGATATGGGCAGACTACAGAGGTACTCAATACATACCTATAATTATTATTATTATTATTATTATATTTTTGTTATATTGAATGAATGAATGTGAAAAGGAAATGTGACTTCTCATTTAGACAATCCTACAGAATGTTTCAATAAGATCACTGCATTATATAGATTTATTCATACATAGCCTCGTTTTTAAATACATAGGCTAAGGACATAGCATAGCCCACTAGCTTCAGCACAATAGTACTTGCTGGTTGCTAGTCTGATAATGACAGGTGATTCTGAACATCAAGTCTCGGTTTTGGAATGGAAAGTTTGGGAAGTCTACCTGTATTCAAGGAAACTTGTAAAACGCATCATTATGCATTAAATAGTAGGCTAATACCAACTTGTCTGTCAGGGGGGTCATTTTGTAAGCTCAAGCAAATCTTAAGCAAACACATAGCCACCATGGCCTAAAATAAATTAAACATCAATCTCACCACTTCCATGTGCTCCTTCAAAATCAACACTGCTACACTTGAGGATCATGATGGCCAAAGAGTTGTTCGATTTTTTTTTGTTTTCGGAAGCCTGAGCCTTTAATGCCTGCTTCCTTTTCTCTCTGAGCTTTTCCACTCCTCCTTTACTTTTTGACATTTTTCATCTGATCTTGCTGTTGTTGATGAACGTCTTTAGA
Organism: Pagrus major; assembly: GCF_040436345.1. Classification (NCBI taxonomy): domain Eukaryota; kingdom Metazoa; phylum Chordata; class Actinopteri; order Spariformes; family Sparidae; genus Pagrus; species Pagrus major. Next base: position 11,710,917 of record NC_133232.1, read on the forward strand.
TTGTTAATGTAAAAGGGGGCAAGCAAGGCCATTGGTCAAACAAATTTCCCAGCAATCCTTCCTTTGTAACTTTTTGCTTTTTTTATTACATTTGTATGAAATCTCTTAACATCCAGACAACAATCAAAATATGAAACGCTTTGGGGAAAAAAGGAAAAAATCCATGGTCTGTGGCAGTGACAGGGCTCTAATAACTTAATCCAATCAATTTTAGTGGCGTTTACAAGTACTGTGGATCTAATCCATATAGCAGTGTTCACACATGCACTGCTACCCTGGGCTGTTTGGACGTTGGTCAGACGAGCTGTATGTGAGAGGCGGACTAATGCTTGTGTGCTACACATTTGAAAGGCAAAATCCACTGTTCAGAGGTCATGGGGAGATTGCATGCATCTGTGAATATGGTTTGCGTTGTAGTTGTAAGCAGATGTCATTAGATGGTATTTATGTGAAGTTCATTCATATAGACTTTGAACTGGAAGTTTTACAAATATGCTGATGTTGCCTATTTCTGTGTCTTCTAGTTATGAGAGTCCCTCTCATAACTAGAAGACACAGAAATACATCAACTTCTAGCCTTCGGAGTGTCAGTTCACGACAGAACCATTCCCTGATGTTTCCACTATTTCTGCAGAGTCTCTCCCTGACAGGTGAGTGTTACTTGATGCTGATAGCAACATGAATCAGACCACTGTTATTCATGTAATATGTATCTTTGATGGATACATTTCATACATACATGTGTCCTTCTTTCATATCATGTTGGTTTGCTTCATGTGCATGAATGTGCTCCTTAGCAGGGATGCAATATAAAAAGGAATGGCATCATTTCATTAGCTGCACCAGGAAAATGCTTCAAGTACTGGACCTAACAGTCAGATGTTAGTCTATTGCTTGAGACTACTGCATATTAGTATGACATTTTTTAACCAAATAAACTTTGCATTTCAATTCATGATCTGACTGTCAGCTGACCACAGTAGAATTGTGGGAAACACTGACCATAATTGCTGTACACAATGCACCTACTACTCACTTCAAATAATCGCTTGCTACCTATCACATAAGCTTCCCATCACCCACCTAACCCCAGACTTCTATTTTTACTTTTTTTGTACATAGAAGCAGTCCTGTGTTGTCTTTGAATGAATCAAGGAAATGGTTATGCCCCATAAACACATTCAGATATAACGTTATGTCCCGTAAACACATTGAAATTTACCTTTATGTCCTGTAAATACATTTAGTTCTCCATCCTTATCCAGTTTTTTAATTTTTGCAGAGATGAAGTCTTTTTAGTCACAGGAGTTGAGGAGTTGGACAAGTAATGTTGTAAAGTAATGTGGTATTTCAAGGTCCTTGAAAGCTGTATTTACTGTCAGATATGTAATTGTGCTTTTCTTTCTATAGGACAATCACTGCCGAAACAGTAGAGGATTGCAACAGCACCGACATCAGCAGCCTAACCTGTTGGCCAACACTGACCTGTGTTTATAATCAGTCAAGAAACCTCTGGACGGGGGGGCGCTAGAGCGCACGCTATGGTGTAGACGTACTTTCTCAGAGCTCCCGTCCGATACATCAAGATTCAAGCAATATAACATTTCTGTACTGCTTATACCCGCTAAAAGATCAAGCATCAAGCTTGTTTTTCGTCTGTGCACTTATGCCTAACAAGAAGAAACAAAAACAGCAGCCCAACGCCATGGAAACACCCTCTGCAAGCCCAGCCCGTGAGGCTAATGCTAACGCTAGCATCGGGGTTAATGACGACGCTCCAGAGCTAGCTCCACTAGCGGCTACGGCAAACATCGAGGCATCTCTCATTCTCGCGGCTATAAATGACATGAGTAAAAGGATGGAGGACCGATTCAATAACTTGGGGGCGTCCTTGCAAGCTACCCAGGCCACCTTGACCGAACACGATGCTCGGATTTCTACTGTGGAGGCGGCTAGCAGTGACCATGACATCCAGCTGACCGGGCTAAAACAACAATGGCGGCAGCTGGAGGCCAGTCACAAATCACTCCAAGAAAAGGTCATCGACCTCGAAGCGCGCTCCAGACGCCAGAATATAAAAGTGGTGGGCCTGCCGGAAAGAGCTGAGGGTAAAAACCCAGTGGACTTTTTTGCCGTTTTTCTGCGTAATTTGCTGGGTGCTGCTCACTTCCCCACCCCGATAGAGGTTGACAGAGCACACAGACTTGGACAGCCATCCGACGCCGGAGCACGTCCCCGTGTCATGATAGCCAGGATCCACAGCTTTCGGGTGAAGGAGAAAATACTGCGGCTGGCACGGGAGAACACCCCTCTGACCTACAACGGAACACGGATCCACATATATCCCGATTACCCGGCGGAGATAATGAAGCGGCGCCAACCATTCGAGGAGGTGAGGAAAAAATTCAACAACGCTGGGATGCGCACCGGATTCCTCTATCCTGCACGGCTCCGAGTCACCAAAGGCACCGACGTCGACATGATCTTCAACACCCCAGAAGATGCCGATCGCTTCCTGCTCGACTACCAGGCTTCTGAGGAGGGATGAGGTCCCTGCACAGTCTGTCAGATTTGAGCCGGCTGCTGTAACCTGCTGTATCCTGCTGTGGCACAGACCTGCAGTTGTAGGGTAATGCTAAAAACACTGGACTATTGTTAAAAAATATTTGTTTCTTCCCAGTGTGCCTTATTCTCACTAGTTTTACTAAGTGCCTGGCTCTTTACCTTTAATATTGAGTAACATTAAGTGCCAGATGTGTTCTGTTTTGGTTATTCTATGTGCTTAATTAATTTGCTCCATATCATCTTACATCAACACCTGGGTTTTTTCTATTTTTTGTCATGGAAATGTTTTTATGTTTATTGCCTGATATCGGAGGGGACGCCGCTTTTAAGTTAGCTGACTAGCGGTTAGGTGTTAACTAGTATAGGACCCCTGTAGGGCATGTTAAGATACTTTCTCTCGCTTTGTTTGGGAAAGTGGGAGCTTGGGGTGGGTAAATGTGAGTTCACTTTATGTGTTTTTCTCAGTGTTTTTGATGTTCTTTTTATTTGGGGCAATTTTTCATGTTACTGTACATATAACATAATTTTCACTTACTCATGATCCCAAGAGGTAAAGATGAGGGTATCAATTTGGTCAGCTGGAATGTTCATGGCCTAGGTCATTCAATCAAGCGTGCTAAGGTCTTTGCACACCTTAACTCTCTCGCTGCCGATGTGGCATTCCTTCAAGAGACTCATATTAGACCATCTGAACAGAAGCGTCTGCGTTGCAGCTGGGCTGACCAAATATTTCAATCCACATTCTCAAGCAAAGCTCGTGGCTTTGCAATCATTATTCGTAAAAACATACCTTTTAAACACATTTCAACGCTATGTGACCCGAATGGTCGATATATTATTGTAACAGGCCATCTTCATTCTATTCATGTAACGCTGTTGAACATCTACGGGCCAAACATTGATGACGCAGCATTTTTCAGAAAAACCTTTGAGAAGTTACCTGACCTATCAAACACAAATTTAATAGTCGCTGGGGACCACAACGTAATACTTGACCTCCATCTTGACAGGTCGGCTAGCAAAATATGTAACCCCTCTAATGCTTCCACAGTCCTGAACAATCTTATAATTTCCACTAATCTGGTCGACATATGGCGGCTCCAACACCCGACAGACAGAGAATATTCTTTTTTTTCTAATAAACACAAATCATATTCCCGTATTGATTTTTTTTTACTGGATGCGAAACTCATACCAAATGTTACAAACACCAAATACCATAACATTTTGATTTCGGACCACGCCCCGGCCTCCATTACTCTCAATTTTAAAAAAACTGGACAGCGCTCCTCATGGCGTCTCCGCCCATCTTTGTTAGCAGATGAAAAATTTTGTAAACATATGTCAGTAAAAATCACAGAATACCTAGAGAATAATGACACCTCAGATGTTTCTGATTCCACCTTGTGGGAAACATTCAAAGCTGTCATGAGAGGCCATATTATTGCATATGAGGCGGCTTTGAAGAAGTCAAACAAAACGCGGCTGGACGAAATTGACTCCGAGATCACACAATTAGAATCATTATATAGAAGCACAGGCAACTCTCAAACATTGAATAACATTCTCAATCTTAAATATGAATATAATACGATCTTATCACGTCAGGTTTGTGACCAGCTCCTGCGACTTAGGAGGCAATATTTCGAGCTTGGGGACAAACCTCACACACTTTTAGCTCGCCAGCTTAGAGGGCAACAGGCCAGTAGGGCTATCCACAAAATAAAATCTCGCTCTGGAATAATCTTAACAGACCCTAAGCTGATAAACTCTCGCTTCAAAGAATATTATGAGGAGCTTTATAGATCTAAAGCTACAGGTGATGTGGATAATTGGTTAAAGGACCTAAACATACCAAAACTAGACGACACCTCACGTGAGGCCCTTAATGCGGAACTATCTCCGGAAGAAATACTAGATTCTATCAGATCAATGCAAAACGGAAAAAGCTCAGGACCAGACGGTTTTGGCGTTGAATTTTATAAGAAATTTGCAAATCAGATAACTCCAGTTTTACACAGGATGTTTTCCCACTCAATGGAATCTGAAAGACTTCCTCCAACCTTGTATGATGCTAACATTTCACTGTTGTTGAAGCAGGACAGGGATGAAACCGAGCCTTCATCATATCGTCCAGTTTCCATGCTCAACCTAGATTTTAAGATATTCACTAAAATACTTGCAAATAGGTTAAATAAGTGTATAGAATCCATCATTCACACTGATCAGACGGGTTTCATCCCAAATCGATACTCCTTTTTTAATGTTAGACGTGTTATGGACATTATGTATTATTCTTTCGACAAATATTCTAAGCAAGCCATCCTGTGTCTAGATGCGGAGAAGGCGTTCGATCAGGTGGAATGGCCGTATCTCACGGGGGTTCTGGAGAAGTTTGGTCTCAGTCCATCCTTTATTTCCTGGGTGCGCATGATATATTTCCAACCTACGGCATCCGTTCTCACTAACCTAGATAGGTCACCCTCCTTCCCTTTGCAGAGGGGGACGCGGCAGGGGTGTCCCCTCTCGCCGCTCCTCTTCGCATTGGCTATTGAACCCCTGGCAATTAGTGTGAGGGAGCATGTCCTCATTAAACCTATAACGCTTGGTGGAGTTGATCATAAGATTTCCCTTTTTTTACGCGGATGACGTAGCCCTTTTTGTATCCGACCCTGAACAATCAATACCACATTTACTCCAACTTATCAACTCCTTTGGAAAGGTCTCTGGTTACACTATTAATTGGCAGAAGAGCGAGCTCATATCACTAGCTAATGACCTGGACCCACTATTCCTGTCGTCCACACAATTTAAAATAGCCTCTGACTATGTGAAATACCTGGGCATTAAAATAGCAAAAAAACCAAGCGCCCTTTTCAAACTGAATTTCACGGAAAAATTGAACAAACTAAAGGAGAACATAGAAAAATGGAGAACACTGCCTTTATCCTTGATTGGACGTGTAAACGCTATCAAGATGGTCTTGCTACCGAGATTTTTGTATTTATTTCAGAACGTCCCTGTTTTTATTCCCAAATCTTTTTTTAAGCTTCTCGACTCCATTATCATGCCGTTTGTTTGGGGATATAAAGCACATAGGATTTCTAAAAGCCACCTTCAAAAATCAAGGGAATGTGGGGGCCTAGGTCTGCCGTGTTTTTTGCATTACTACTGGGCGGCCAATGTCAGAGTTATGGTGTACTGGCAGTATGGCTTCGAGAGAGGGGACGGGTTCATCCCACCTCCTTGGTTAGCCATTGAAAAAAGCCTAACTAGCAAGACTTCTCTCCCTGCTCTCCTCTTCTCTTCCCCAAGGTCCTCCGCAGTCTATAGGAAAGATCATTTTGTTCTGTTAAATGCTCAGAAGATCTGGAATCAAATTAGAAAATGTTGTGTGCTTCCAGACACCTCTGTAAATGCTCCAATCTGGCAGAACCATGACTTTTTACCATCTCTTATGGACACAGCCTTTAGAGAGTGGAGCTATAAGGGTATTGTTAGTTTAAAAGACCTTTATGTTGGTGGACACTTTGGCTCTTTTGAACAACTGCAGTCCAAATTTTCTCTTCCAAAAGCTCATTTTTTCAGATATTTACAATTGAGACACTATGTTCAACAGACTACTAAGTCATCTGAATTACCACCTGAAAAAAATGCATTGTTCAAATCCCTCCTGGGCCCCCCCGAAGCAAAACACCTGATCTCAGGGCTGGTTGGTTACTTCTCAAGTACTCTGGATTCGTCTACTATCAAAATAAAACAAGCCTGGGAAAGTGAGCTTGGTATTGAGATCGAGGATGAATCATGGGAGGAAGTTTTAACTAACATTAAATCTTGCTCGATTAATGCTAGGCTCCAACTGATCCAGTACAAGATAGTACACAGATTACATTATTCTAAAACCCGATTAAACAAAATTTTTCCTAATCTATCTGCACTGTGTAATAGATGTAATGCGGCAGAAGGTTCTCTTGCACATCTTTTCTGGACCTGCCCGAAATTACACAACTTTTGGTCTCTCATTTTCCAGTGCTTTTCATCTGCCTTTAACATAATTGTAACACCTGACCCTGAAACTGCTCTGTTAGGACACTCCAATACTTTGAAAAACCTGGATTGTAACATGCGTACCGCTTTGACTCATGGAATGATGATTGCTAAGAGATGTATCCTGAAACTGTGGAAGTCCGAGTTAGCTCCCAAGTTTGAGACTTGGCAGAGGGAACTCATAAGTGTTCTACATGTGGAAAGACTAAGATACGAACTCTCTGGTAATCTCCTGAAGTTCTCCGGGATATGGAGTCCAGTGCTAGAGCATATGAACGACCATTGATGCTCTCTTTACCCACTTACCTTGCTTATGCACCGCCCGGGTAAGATGGACAGCTGTACAGTGGAGCAGATGGTACTGCCGTGACCTTTGTCCCCTTATTCTCTTTTTTTTTTTTTTTTTTTAATTTTTTTTTTTTTTTAATCATTATTTTAATCATTATTTTTATTATTTTATTGTATTTTACTTTTTATTTTACATGTCTGTGTCACTGTTGGTCTTTTATTATATTATCTATTACTGTTTATGTATTGGTCATTGTCATCTTGTCTCTTATTTGGTGTAATTTAATCTGAAAATTTCCATAAATAAAGTGTTCAAAAAAAAAAAAAAGAAACCTCTGGACGTCGTTCCAGTATATAGTTGTTTATGCTAATTGTACTGTATATTGTCTAAACGATAAAAGGTATACTATTTTTGTAGTGTTATTTATCTACATGTCTTCCAAAAATTCAATAAACAAGAGTCTTAACTAATTCAGTTGTTAATTATTAGTGCATCATGTAAAGTGTAAGAACTGTAATGGGTTGTTGTTTATGCTGGAAGTGTAAAGAAAAGGCATTTATAATTTTCAAGACGTTTTTCAAACAAGTTAGAGATAATGCAAAACAAGGAATAGTTCCATACTGTGAACATATACACTTTCAATGGTGAATGCTTTAGACATTCCTGGACAAAACCATAAGTCCCAGTTTATATGACATGTTTTTTCATTGTATTTATTCATGCTTTTGACTTGGAAGTACCGGCCCTTTATCTTTCTTTGCATTTTTCTACTTACTGTGTTTATTGTTATGCACCAAAACACAAATTCAAATGGTGAAAAACTACTTGGCAAGAAATGTGATTCTGATTAGGGCGCTTATGTGTCCAAGTTACATGCCTGTTCATTATACTGTGCAAACACAAATAGTTGTAGGTGGTGTTTATCAGAAAAAAGCACCAGTAATGTTCTACTTTAGATACCTGCTCATGTGCAATCCTTTGAGCTTGAAGATTTTCTACTGTATGTCATCTTTTCTGAGAACATCTTCTCTTTGACCTGTCACACTGCCACGTCCATGGCCTCTGCCTCCTCATCGTTCTGGTGTGTCTTCGTCATCAGAGTCAACGATGCTGGATCGTGGAAACTCTAACATGTAAAACATTGTATCATCATGAGTCCAATACAATATTCACGTATATCTGTGAATCACTGAGGGTAAAAAAAAAAAACGTGTAGCAGGCCCACCACTAATCTTGTTGTTTTAGCATTGCCCTATCTAACGTTACCATAGCCAGCTGCTGTTAGCTAACCAACAATAAGTCACAACATCAAAATACACTTTCAAAACAATTTCTGAATGCCAACAAAGCTAGCTTGATAGCTATCAGTGCCAGCAATGGCTATGTTGGTTGTTTACGTTCAATATGATAATATTAGGTGTTTACTTACAGGTGAATGAGACATGCGGTACTTACTTGTAGTTAGATGTTGTGATGAAACAATGCACTGATACACTCTTCTTCCTACCACTCATGAGGACTCGGACTCCGTCGTCGGTATTCGGTAGTTGTCAGACAGTGTGCGTTCATGGTTTGGGGAGAGTGGCTTTGGAGAGAGGCTGAAGTGCAGGGGCTGGGGTTTACTGGCTGGATACTTTCAAATTCTAGCCTGGTCTTGACGGTTTTTCCAACTTACCGACCCCAGCTTTAAATCAACCATGGCATTTATTTTTTGTCATATTTAGAACCAGTACTGAAACATTTGTAGAATAGTAGCTGATCCACTAATTTGTATGTTATCCAGTATTTTAATGTATTAATTTCATGAAACAAATTAAAAAAACTAAACCTGAATTTAAATCATAGTTAGATACTAAAACTCTCTTGTGAAATAAATCAATGAGAATAATAATCTGGGAGTTTGACTTTTAGAATAGAATCAATAAAGTCTAACATCTTCCAATAGACCACCAGTATGTTATTGATCAATTCTACAAGATATGAAATCAATCAAACTACAGCATACCTCCCTCCTTCCTCTCCTCCTCATCCCTCCTCACCTCCCTCCCATGGATCACAGCATAATTAAAGAAAACAGTCAACTGATCCAATTTAAGATTACTGTCTATGAAGAATGTCTGCAGTACCTTGCTGTAGCCCCCCTCCACATCCACTCCAAGAACTTGGAAAGATAATTTTGTTTTCTACATTTTCCTTAAGAAACACAGTCGTTTTTTTAAGTTTCTTTACCAGGGTGAAACTGTGTGATATCCATGACAGGTTCTGTGTGAAGCTGATTCCAAGATATCTAAAACTGTTTACCTGGTTCACCTCAGCTCTACCGATGTAGACAGGGATGTTGAGCAGTAGCTTGTTCTCTCTTTTGGTGTTTTTTGTAATGTGGCCAATGATGGTGGTGTCATCTGCATACTTCACATTAGAGTTCTGTGATGTTGAGTACTACATTGGAAGTATGATGGACAATCTGAATTGTCTGGGGTCTATTTTTGAGTGTCATGACCCAGCTCATGAGCCATGACAAAAGCAGGAGAGACACGGTTTTAAACCAAAAGGTGAACAAATTTCTTAATAAACAACAATAGCCCAAAGTATACTTCAATTTATGAGGTGTGTTTAGTCAGTATTATCAGTATGTCAGCAGATGGATGAGTGTTCAAGTGATGAGTGGAAGGTGTTGTATAAAGTAAACTCAAACTAACACGGCTGAAGCCAACCAAACAGAAACATGAGGCTGGATAAATGGAGAGAGAAGCAGTCTGTAACAGCCAGTTCTTAAGTACTCCTGGGAGACTGGCCAGGTGCTCCCAGTTGCACTTACAAACCCCGCCTACCAGGGATATGCAAGGAAACAGACACGAAAACAGACCAATGGAAACACACACAGCAGGCCCTGCTAAACTAAAGCAGGAGGGCTGTCACAGTGAGGAAGTCCAAAATCCAGTTGCCGAGTGTTGTATTCAAGCCCAGAGTGTGATGTTTTCCAAACAGATGCATGGGTGAGATTGTATTGAATGCCGTGCTAATGCCAACAATCAGCATTCTGATACAGTTGTTGTTATTTTCAAGGTGTGTAAAGCACAAGTGGAGGGCAGTGAATATGGCATTTTCTGTTAGTTCTGAATGTAAACGTGTCCAGGCTTGCTGGAATGTTGTCATTGTTGTGCTGGAGATCCAGTTTCTCAGAGCACTTCATCAAGATCAGAATCAGAAATACTTTATTGATCCCCGAGGGGAAATTGCTTACGTTACAGCCAGTGCCGGCCCTGACCAATTGGTGCCCTCGGCAAGATTTTAGCTGGTGCCCCCTTGCATCGCAGTCAATTTCACAATCAATTTTCATACACTCACACAGAAACTGCATGTATGTATTCAATATTTTATTTTTTTTAAGTCAAAAATATCACCAAATAAAAACTGAAGAAACAAGTGATGAATGAAAAATACAATATAAATAAGGCATTGCACAAACACATTAAAGAATATTCTATTTACATACAAAATACAAACAGTGAACACGAAAACAAGTGACATAAAATTAATTAAAAATACAATATAAATAAGGTATTGCACATACATATTAAAGAATATTGTCACTCTGCTGTGCTGAGGTAGAGGGGACAGGAGCACCTGATGCTGTGTCACTGGGGGTGGTGGTGAAATACTTTAAAAGTGCATCTGAAGAGAGAAGATAAGTATATGTGATCACTGGATGTTACATTTTAATAAAAAAACAGATGCTTGGTGTGTGCTTTACATAAGACTAATATAGACTAATAATGAAAATACGATGAGATTCATTCAACTTTATCGTCATTGCAATGCAATTCAGTCTAACCAGAGTGCAAAAAGCAGTAAAGTGCAGTGAAATTAAAATATATATATATATATATATAGCCTATGAATGATATGGGAAAGCTAAGGTATGGAGTACTAACAGTAATACACTTTAACTGCACTTTAACACAATGTAAACTTTAACAAACATAAACTTTGACACAATAAACCAAAGGCTTACAACTACCCTATTACTTATAAAGGGGATGGAAAACTAATAGCATTTTAACTGACATACAAGCAGGGAAAACACAGCCAACAGATTAAAATAACACCTGAACAGGCCTAACGTTAACTTTCCAAATGTCCCTGATGAATTTAAGGTGGGAGTAACATTAACTTACGTCAACTCTAGCTATTTACTGATTATTAAACAATGCTACTATTGTCTGAAGTAAGCTAGCAAGTTAACGCTCACGTTTTTCTTCCTCTTCTCTCCTTCTTTCCCTTCCCTGGGCGCCGGATGGTTTCAATCTTTTGGATATTGTGGTTCCTCTACAGTATCAAAAAATGTCTCTCTTGGTCTTGGGGTCACGGTCCGGTCAGATTCAGGCAACTCTCCTTTCGACCCCGCCCCCTGTCCCCCGCCCCCCTCACAGAGAGCAGGTACAGTGCAACGAGCCAGCCAGGAACCCATAAAAAAGCGGCGCCCTCCGTGGATGACGGCATCCTTAACATTTGCCTATACAGCCTATGCCAAGGGCCAGCTCTGGTTACAGAATTCAAAGTTCAGGATATACATAAAATAATAATCATAATACTAGCAATAGTAATACTAATACTAATGCTACTATAAATAATAATAATAATAATAATAATAATAATAATAATAATAATAATAATATCTATATTTAAACAACATAACAAAACAAAAATACAAGAAATGCACACTCACTAGAATAAATATACATATATACAGAGCAATAAATAATGCCAAAGTTGAAAACACATTTGCCATTGTACACTGTTTGTCTTAAATTGCAAATTAGAGAGAAACAAAGCTTCCAGAGTCCTCCTATTGACTCAGAGTGTCTGACACTCAGAGCGAGGAGTTGAACAGTTTGATGGCCACAGGCAGGAATGATTTCCGGTGGCGCTCTGTGGTGCATCTTGGTGGGATTAGTCTAGTGCTGAATGTACTCCTGTGGCTGACCACCACATCATGGAGTGGATGGGAGCCATTGTCCAAGATGACATATAACTTGGACAGCATCCTCCTCTCTGACACCACCATCAGAGAGTTCAGCTCCACTCCCACAATGTCACTGGCCTTGTGGATCAGTCTGTTCAGACTTTTTGCGTCCGCTACCCTCAGCCTGCTGCCCCAGCACACAACAGCAGAGAGTACAGCACTGGCCACCACAGACTCATCAAACATCCTGAGCATAGTCCGGCAGATGTTGAATGACCTCAGCTGTCTCAGAAAATAGAGACGACTCTGTCCCTTCCTGTAGGGGGCATTTGTGTTCTTAACCCAGTCCAGTTTATTATCAATGTGGACCCCCAGATACTTATAATCCTCCACACTGACCCCCTGGATGGAAACAGGGGTCAACGGCACCTTGGTCCTCCTGAGGTCGACAACCAGTTCCTTGGCCTTTGTCACATTGAGTTGTAGATGGTTCCGCTCACACTATGTGACAAAGTTGTCCACAGTAGTCCTGTACTCATCCTCAGCACCTTCACTGATACATCCAACTATTGCTGAGTCATCCAAGAACTTCTGGAGATGACAGGTCTCTGTGCAGTAGTTGAAGTCCGTTGTGTAGAGGGTGAAGAGGAAGGGAGAGAGGACAGTCCCCTGTGGGGCCCCGGTATTGCTGACCACTCTATCTGATACACAGTGTTGTAAGCGCACATACTGTGATCTGCCAGTCAGATAGTCAGTAATCCAGGTCAAGATGGATCCAGGTCAGGTGAAGATGTGGGTGAGTGCCAGAGGCCAGTAGTCCTCAAGACTAGACACAACAGGCTTTTTGTTGTGGCTGTCTTAAGGCAAAAGGGAACAGTCTCCTAGTAGAGTGAAATGTTAAAAATGTTGCATGTTTTTAGTACATGGGCATGGCTGTTATCAGGCCCAGCAGCTTTACTCATGTTCCCTCACAGTAGGATTTTTTCTCACATCCGCTGTGGATACTGACATATACTGGATAATGGATACTGATACAGCCTGTCTTCGGGAAACAGAGTTGACTTGACAGTGGACACTTGTTGAGGAGATCAAAGTGAGCATAAAATTCAGCTTGTCTGGCAACATGACCTCACACGTGATGGGACTTTGTCCAAACTCTGCGCTTCTATTTCTATGTTGACAAGTGTATTTCTAATCGTAAGTAAGTAATATGTGTTTTATTAATAAAGTATGTTACGTTTAAACCATGTTAACTGTTTGGGTTCAAATATGACAGTTTGCCTTAATTTCTCTTAAAAAACTGTTTGACTAACTTTCGTGTGACTGCTTCAGATTCTTTGACAATTGTCATGCCTTAATCACGTAGAGACATGACAGGACGTTAGGGGAGAGAGGGATGGGAATGACATGCAACTGGCAGTAATGAAGTGCAGTTCATGGTCTGCATTCCAACCCCAGGCCACCAGGGCACCCCTGGCTTAGATCTATTTTTATGGATGCAGCCACTTTCTGATATCTTAGCAACTAACTTGGTAAATACAGTGTTATGATAGAATCCATAGACAGAGCTAAAGAATGAAATTCAAGTTGAAACTAGAGCAGGCATGTTCAAAAGAACTTGCGGTTGTGAATGCTGGCTGTTGAAAAACTGGTGCCAAAGGCACATTGCTGGCTGTAAAATCATTGAATAATGACAAGAATACTTGAATGATATGGAATCATTTAACAATTTTTGAAGGGCTTACGCTAAATGAGCATTGCTGGCAGTAAAAACTTTGAATAACAGCCAGAATATAAGAAAAATGTGAAATATTTTAAGGTTTGTTGACGAGCTGATGCTAAATGTGCATTGCTGGCTTGAAAAACATTGAATAATGCCCATACTATATTTCACAATGTTAAAGAGAGAGAGAAAAAAATCCTGGACTTGTCCCTTTATCCAGATTCACACCAAAATGGGGTCTATCCTGGGCTACAACCCATCATCCATCCACATTTCATGGAAATCTGTTGAGTAGTTTATGTGTAATCCTGCTGGCAAACCAAATTACCGACAAAAAAACAAGCAAACAAATGGACACGGGTGAAAACATAACCTCTTTGGCGAAGGAAATAATCTGTAGTTTTCCTATTAGTGCTTCTAATTCGCCAACTAATACGTTTCAAGATAAAAGCAAAATTATCTTCAATAAATCACATCAAGTGAAAACAAACAAAACAAAATAACCTGCAGAAATCCTTCTGAGTTTGTCACCATGGAGTATGGATTCCATGGTGACTCCATTGACTTACACCCACTGTAAATGCTTCATTTCATCAATCAATTCTGAAGTACAGTAACTGAATGTTGGCCCAATGTACTGAAGATGCCACCATATCGCTGGTCTGGACTCTGTCAAACAACTCTTCGCAATCTCTTCACTTTATTTGAAAACTCGGCTTTCTATCACAGAAGCAGCTTCACACTTAGAAAAGCTCCATCTGTATTGCTGCACTAGCACCATTTCACTTGGGTAAAAAAAAACACTCTGCCTCCACTTCAAAAACTCTACTTCAATCAGTGCAGAATAATACAAAGGGCTCTCAGATTACAGAGGACCTGCTGTACTTTAAATCCTGTAATACAGGCTGAAATGAAATCCATTTTTTGCTCCGATGATCTTTCTAGGCAGTGTTCAACATGGTCAGAGAGAGAGAGAAATGGTCATCTGTCTGCCACTGTTACTTTGCCACCCACAACTACCACACACACACACAACCCCAGCTGAAAAAATGAGCTGCTAAAAAACCCCTGAGAGAGGAATGAGATGCCGTTTTTCCATTTGTAGCAGCATGATAGCACAAAGGAAAGAGACAAAACATTATTTGAAGATAGAAGATACACACACTCTGATAAGGGAGAAAGGAAGAGAGAGAGAGAGAGAGAGAGTGCGTGTGTGTGTGTGTGTGTGTGTGTGTGTGTGTGTGTGCGTGCGTGTGCGTGTCGTTCCATACACACACACACACACACACAGACAGACAGGCCTCCCAGTGCCGCAGCACCCCAGATGCCTTACGGGATTGTAATAATTCATGGAGTTAGCCAACTGCTTGCTGGACCAGACAAATGGAATTACACTGCCCAGATGAGATGGCTGCATACATGTGTGTATATGCGTTGTGTATTTGTGTATTTGTGTGTTTGTGCATCTGTGTGAGTGTGTGTCTCAGGGTCACTCGGCCACTAAGAAAAATAGTTGCCCTACTCTATAACCCTCTCCACACACAATGGTAACTGTGTGTGTGTGTATGTGTGAATGTGTGTATGTGTGTGCGTGTGTTTGAGAATCTGCTATGCAGCAGAAGGCTGGCACCGTGACATTGTTAAACTCTGTTAGGTTTCAGGGCCTCTTGCCAGGGATGTCACTAACCACACAAATGCGTGTGCGCACACACACACACACACACACACACACACACACACACACACACACACGCAGCACATTTGAGACTGAATTGTGCGTTTCTATCTGCTGCTTGCCTGCACGTTCCAGGCTGACCATTAGATAGGCACCCAATAAAACATGACAGTATCGCTCTGGGGCTCTAACTGCACTGCTTGTGGAATATTTCTAATATTTGATCCACCTGAACACTTCAAAAACAGCAGTTATAAAATCATATGTGATCTTGCACCTTGTAAATAACAATTGTGTTATAACAATTGTCAATCATTATATAGCATTGTGCAGGGGGTTTATATTTATTATCTAATTATAAAACAAGAAATCTCTGTCTGTCTCCATGTTAATCTTGTATCTCGCTAACTGTTCATCTGATCTACTTCACACTTGGCAGGTTCGAGAGTGTCGAATTTCGTGCAATTTTTACATGCGGCATTTTCAATGAAAATACATTTTAAATAAACAGCAAATTACCACTCATGCAGCCATGGCCGGCTTTAGCCCTTTGGCTGCCCTAGGTGAGATTGAGTTAGCCCCCCCGTTGCCATAGCGAGCATTGTTGCCCTGTTAATTGATATTCATACATCACCAAAGACACATAGTGCTGTCAGTTAAACGCGTTATTAACGGCGTTAACGCAAACCCATTTTAACGGCGTCAATTTTTTTAACGCAAGATTAACATTCTTTTTGGCCTAGCAAACTGTGTCGTTTTTTTCACACGCTGTTGCAACAACTAGTAACGTTAGAAAAACTACAACACCACACCGGATCTAGCTAGACCGGAAGCAAAATAACAGGCACGCCGTTTGGGCTTCCGAGCCGGCCAAAGAGTATTAGGCACGTTAAGATTTAAGTGGATGGCGAGCGCGAGACGCCGAAATGGATGCCAATAAGATTCTGAATGGAAAGTTTACTTTTAAACAGTTGCCAAATGGTTCCACTGACAAGACCAAAGTGATCTGTCTTTTGTCGTTGCGAACTGAGCTATCATCGTAGCACGTCCAGTCTGAAATACCACTTGATGGCAAAGCACATAGCTGATGCGAATTCTCCGCCCCCTCGTCATAGCCAGGCCAAAAAAAACATTTGCATAAAGCCAGCCAATCCACTTTTCCATGTTGATAAGAGCATTAAAATGAAAAAAAAAAAAATGGGACAAAAAGAAATCAAGGGACATTTAGAATAGATACAAATGTGCGATTAATTGTGAGTTAACAATGACATTAATGCGATTAATCGTGATTAAATATTTTAATCGTTTGACAGCACTAATATTAACTTAAGTGCTTTACTTTGCATATCAGTTTTTTTCACCCACTTATAATTCTACTATTCCAAATTGCAGTAAAACAATATGTGATGCATGGACAACAAACACCAGAATAGTTTCAGAACATTTACTTTTTTATTATTTTAAATAGTTTTTTACACACTCAAAGTTTATTTCAAAGCATGGATGAACGCCATAAAGTGCAAAGGTGCTCATAAATTAAAGGATATTTAACATGAAATTAACTCTATTAACTATGGAAATAAAAGTGCTTTTAAGGACGCTGAAAAAATAAGCAAATAATGACTGAAAAGAGTCACCTCTAATGACTTGTATACAAAAATACTATAAAGGATACTCAAGAATATTTAACAAATTACAACTCAAAGAATGGATGAACTCCAGAAACTATACAAACAAAAATGTTCTTATAGTCACTCCAACAGGCAAATTATGAATGCTACAGAGAATGTTCAAGGATATTTAACAAATTATGACTCAAACAATGGATGAACAAACAAAAATGCTCTATAAAAGTAATAATTGCTAATAATAATACTAAACAATAACAAAAACAGCAACAATAGTACTAGTTGTACTTACAAAGTTCAGAGAGAGGCGAACATGAAGGATCAGGCGTCCTTTTTCTCCAGCAGGTGCCGGCCTCTGCAAATATTGCCTGAGTGCATCTGGCCAATTAAAAAAAAAACACATATATATTAGTATATTCCTGGAAGGGAACTTTACAGAAGTGTGAACAAACACCACTATCACCAAAATGGTTACATGCACTTGCTAATTGTGAACTCACTAAACAGAACTTATGCCTTTTAGCTATAATGAATTTAGAGAGCAACTGTACTTTTCATAACTATTCTGAGGGTTTTCGAAACCAGAAGGCTGGGCAAATGCAAAATGAAGAAAGGGCTCGAAGCACTGGAGATATTACTGACAGCACAGTAGCTGGCGATCTAGGCTATGATTTTTTTTATTTGTTGCACAGATGGAATATTCTTGGGCAAACAAGTTGTGGAATAAGCTATGTAGAACACTGCCCAGAACCACGGCTAAACTCAGATGCAGTAGCCTGCTTATGCTGGCAAAAATAGAGTTCATGTTCATGTATCTGAAACATCCTATATGTAAGAGATAATTAAAATTAACGTTACAATGCAACCTCTCTAATGACAACCTGCAGTATTCAGCATCAGGTTGAATAGTGCAGGTTGTCATTAGAGAGCTAGCTGCTAACGATAGCTGCTAATGGTAAATTGAGTATCAGGTTACCTGATACTCTATTTACCGTTAGCAGCTAGCTAGCTCCTAGCACTACCTAGTGCTATTGATTCAGATGACTGATTAGCTAGTCTAGCCTAAACACATCAGCACAACAACCCTTGTTGAGAGTTCACTTCAGGATATTTTATTTGAGGATTTTTATCACCAGTGCTACCACCGGTTGGCGAAATAGCATTACAAAAGCATGCATTATCCAGATACTGGTCTTATGACATTTACGTCTATGTAGGTTATCAGTGAAGTTATGTTTGCTAGTAATATGTAGCAAGCTAGCAAAGTAGTGACAGCAATGAAACGTCCACAATGCACAATACAGACTTACCTCTATACTTGGCTTTCTTTTTATCTTCTTCCTTTTTCCGTTTTCGACCCTGTGCACCAGAGGGTTTAGACCACTTCATTTTGGGAATCAGGTGAAGCTTGATCAAGGCAGCAGCTGAGCGCTTGCCTAACGTAACGCAATGCAACTAGATCGCGAACTAGCCCCCCCCCGGTAATGATCGACAATAATCATCAATTCGATCTAATAATCAGATTGACAAGTAAACGTGTGGCTGAGGGGACGCCCTGGGATGATCATGTTTAATAAACATGTTTTATTTCGCTTGTCGTTCTAATTCCATGATTAATGGGTAAGGGCGACACAAAGTAAGGGCAACACTAGAGGGCGCCCCCAACACATTTGTCGCCCTAGGCCATTGCCTAGTTCGCCTATAGCAATCACTGGCCCTGCATGCAGCAGTGGTGTAGCTTCAGCGCTCTGGCTTCATGGCTCTCCCTCTAATGTGATCTCATGGGAAAGCAGACAAAGCAGACAAACAACTGGCACCAATGTTGTGTGTGTGTCTAGTGTTCACAACGTTTGCACTCACCAGATAGTCTCTTTGTTATCCTGCAGTGTCTTTTCTTTTTACTGTCTTTTCTCAGTATATTCATAAAGTAAAGTACATCTCCCTCCATTCAGCAGTTAAATAAGAGTGTATTACAGTACATTACAGTGGATTTTAGCACCTCTGTTGCTTGTTACTTCAGACAACTTGAGAAGCGAGACTGAAGATAAAGGTAACACTATACAATAAGGTACACAAAAATGTGAGTAGTTTAGGAGTGAGTAAGGAATGAATGTAGTAGATAATGATATGTTACAGGAGAACAGACTGCGAGATAATATTAATGAATCATTAGGTAATGATTAGTTCATAATTATCTGGGAATCAACATACTGACCACTTCCTTTATGAGTTGTTCTTGACTAACTATCAAACAGCCATTGAGTAGCATGAACTAGTGACAACTCATTAATTCCTAATTACTGAATCATTATTTACTCTTTGTGTACCTTAAACTAAAGTGAAATATCATACAGAGTAGTTACCCAATGTAGACTCATTAGTTACTACTTACTCAATAATTACTAAATATTACATAACATCATACTGAGTAGTTATCCAATACAGACTAATTAGTTCCTAATTACTTTTTGTATCAAAATATAGCCTAAGTATAACAAAATAGGCTACTGCTATAAATAAAATATGTGCACATCAATAGAATGTATGCCCTTACAGTGGTAAAACACATGTAGACTTTTGAAATCAGTTGGCCAGTTATAGTAAAAGCAAAAGCTGATATAATCAATGAGTAAAATGTATAGCCAATAATGCCATTTAATGTTTTTACATGTCTCACCCTCTGTTTACATATAGCCTAAATATCACCATCTCTTCAAAATAAAAATAAAAAACTTCTTCTGCAGCAAGTAGACTAATTACATATGCAAATGAGGTGAAATGTTCAACAGATTTAACCAAAGTAACAGCTGTTTTTGCCCTGGTTTGACCTGGGAGACATGAAAAGTAGGATGAATCATCATGGACCATGGAAGGTGGAAGCGGCCAGGGGTTAATTACCTTGGAGAAAGGAAAGGGTCCAACACATCTAGGAGCCAGTTTTCTAGAATTTGGTCGTGATGTTCTACACTCTGTCCAGGGGTTTAGTGTGATGTGGGGAGTTGATGTTGACAAGCATATTGTTGGTAGCAGTCAGAAGAGCAAACAAGAACATAGCAGGCCTGCCTCCAGGTGAGCTGACAATGACGAATAAAGGCCTGGACTGATGGAACGCTTGTCTCTCATTCCTGCTCTGGAAAGAGCACTCCGAAGAGGTGATTCTCCAGTAGCCTTTGAAGAACACTGCAGACATGCTGTTGCTCCTGCTCAGATTTGGCGAAAATAAGTATGTCATCCAGGTATACAAAAACACTGAGCAGGTCACAAAGCACATCATTGCCGATTCCCTGGAAAACAACAAAAGCATTAGTGTGGTCGAAAGACACAAAGAAAAACCCTATCCCCACAAGTGAGAAGGAATGTCAGATGATGCAAGCTGCCAGAGACTCGTTAATATATTTTTCCATAGCCTTAGTCGCAGGAGCAGATAAATGGATGACAGGCTGATAAGGTGCATTCATGAGATGAAAGATAATTAATTCAAAATGATTACCTGACATGTCCAGGTGGAGAGGAGTAGCCTGGTGGGTAGCAGTGCAGAGAAGTCAACCATGGAGAGTAGTGGCAGGAATGGGTTTGGCCAAAGGTTCCCTGCCAGTGCCGATTTTCGTGAGAGAACTGTCCAACAGGTTGGTGTCTACCCCGGAGACGATGAGAGTGTGTGTTTGTCCATTGAAAAATAGTTGACCATGGAAAAGTGGCCGAGAGGGCATGTTAGAGTACATGGCTCGGCTCACCTGCACCTGCTGGATTACTGGTGAGCCTTGGCTTTTCTGAGACAGGAGGAGACTAAGTGACTGCTCTGACCACAGAAGATGCAACAGTTCTCCCGCATGTAGTGCTGTTACTCTGCAGCAGAGAGTGGGGTCAGGCCCCGCTGCATGGGCTCAGGGTTGTCAATGGGGCTGCAGGGAGCGAGTGAGTTGCAGGGCAGCTGGGGTGACTCCTGAAAGCAGGGGGACAGGGTTCTATCCCTCCTGCGCTTGCGGAGACTGCCATTAATGCGGACTGCCAGAGCGAGAGCATCGAGGTCCGCAGGGAGTTCCCATGCCACTCACTCATCTTTAATGCAGTCAGACAACCCATTGTAGAAAGCATCAAACAAGGAAGCAGCGTTCCACTTACTTTCTGCAGCCACAGTTTGGAACTCAATGGAGTAGTCAGCCATGGAATGATCAAAAGACTTTGCAGAGCTCAGCGTAAACAACGTCACAGTAGTACAGGCAGCTAACTCTCTCCCACTCATCCGTTCCACGCTGTTTCGCCTGGCCTGAGAGGAGTGAGATGATATATGCCACATGTGACTGTTTGGTTGGGAAGGTAGAGGGCTGGAGCTGGAAGGTCAGGGAACACTGGGTGAGGAAGGACCGACAGGAGCCTGGAGCCCCAGAATAGTGTTCCAGGGGCAGCAGCTGTGGCTCGGAACTTGGGTGTGTGTGAGTGAGGAGAGGCCAGGAGAAACAGGAGCTGCGGGGGCTGGAGCTAGAGTGAAGAGCCTCAGGAGATGGTCATGGATGAACTCCACACTGTGCTCGAAATGAGCAGACATCTCCTGAAGCCCACCTGCTATGAAGTTAAGTTGCTGCTCATGTCGTTTAATAGCACCTGCTCGAGTTATCAACTCCTGCTTGAAAAGTTGTGAGTTGGCTGGGTTCATACTGGCCAGATTGTACTGTCAGGCGAGTTGCAGAATAAAACCCGAAAGCATGAAACAAGAACATTCAGACACAGAAAAGTTCAGTTTACCCAGGTATTCAGAACAAGTTGGGGTCAAACCAGGTAATCAGTCTAATCGAGTAAACAAATCTGACAAGGAACAGGCATATATACTGAATGGCTAATGGGGGTAATGTGCTGCAGGTGAGGAGATGAGCAGGAAATGAGTTGATTGCAGGAGAGTTACAGGCTGGCCACACAGGATGCTTGTGGAGTGCATGGCGGCTGCATTGCTCAACTGCTGCTGCTGACTCACGTGTGAGCACAGCACCTGCCTGCCCTATCTATTTACATGGAGTGTGCCTTTGATAATTATCAATAAATATGATGACATGATTTTCCTTAACCCCTGTTGACAGAGTGAGAAAGCAGGAGGGGGAAAGCGAGGGAGGGATTGAGAGAGAAAATGAAAGTTGCAAAGGAAAGGAAAACTGACCCTACCTGTTGTGTGTATTCCCTTCATGTCTGTGACATATCTGAAATACAGATATGGACATTAAAACTGTAGTGAAATGCTGGTATGATGTAGATATGACTGTCTACAGGTAATTTTCAGGCTTATTTTTGCCGAGAACCTTACACGTTGTGGTTAAAATACAACTCTGAATCTGAAAGAGACTCTGAATCTCTAGATAAAGCGCTGCTGCAGCCTCGCTTGACACAAGCATGAGCAGCGCTAGTCACACAGCCAGTGTGGCCACTCTAACCTGTTAACGCGGATGTCGAAATGAGAAGTAAGACAGAACGTCACGCACAGGTGCTGCTCACCCATCTAGTTTGGCCAGCCTGCTAGTGATATGCCATGAGGGAAAAAACAGGATAACTATGAAAAGTACATTAATTCAAGTACTGTACTTACGTATACATTTAAGTTAGTTGTACTTTATTTTATGAAACTTCATACAGTTATGGTCAAAAGTTTACATACACTTGTAAAGAAAATGTATATCATGGCAGTCTTCACTTCCGATGATTTCTACAGCTCTCATTTTTCTGTGATGGAATGAGTGGAACACATACTACTTTATCACAAAAGACATTCATGAAGTTGTTTCAAATCTGAATTTATTATAGGTATTCTTAAAATGTGACCAAATCTGCTGGCTCAAAAATATTCATACAGTAATTCTAATATATGGTTAAAAGTCTCTTGGCCATTTTCACCTCAGTTAGTGCTTTTGATAGCCATTCACAAGCCTCTGGTAGTCCTCTGGCTGATTTTTTACCTACTCCTCTTCACAGAATCGGTGAGGTTCAACTGAATTTGTCAGCTGCCTGGCACAGACTTATTTCTTCAACACAGTCCACATGTTCTCGATGGGGTTCAAGTTGGGACTTTTGGAAGACAGTTCCAACCTCAATTCTAGCCTGATTTAGCCATTCCTTTACTATTTTTGATGTGTGTTTTGGATCATTGTCCTGTTGGAACACCCAACTGCACCCAAGAGCCAATATTCTGGCTGATGATTTTACATTTCCCTGAAGAATTTGCAGATTTCTTCATTATTCCATTTACTTTCTTTAGAGCACCAGATCCACTGCAGCAAAACAGCCCCACAGCATAATACTACCACCACTATGCTGGACAATACATTGTAAGCAGTTGCTGTTAATTTACAGCAAATTTCCAACAATAAAATACTGGTTTATGTAAAACGATTTGGTACTGTACTGTATACCTAATCAGTATGGTGATGTTAAATAACAGGACACTACACTATTTTGGGAAACTGGGTGTAGCATGGAGAAATTGGAGCTTGGTCAAAAGTTTGATTAAACTTTGGCATTTTAATTCAAATATTAGGCCACTGCTTTTTATTTATCTGTTAATTTTCTTTTACAAAAAGAGAGGAAAATAATTTGCCAGCAACTCCTGAAGGAACTTTAAAAGCCGTCATTTGGAAAGCAGTGTTTTCACAGGAAGACACAATTTGGAGGACATGTGCTGCACAGCAACAGTCCTGCTTCATCCTCATCGATCAGGTCTTGCATCTACAAATTAGATGGTAATTAAAATCTTATTTCCTTTTCTGTATTTTGTTCATATTGCCAAGAATGTTTTGTATCAAACTGATCCTCAACATGCTGTCTGCTTGTGATTTTAGTTTTTCAGTTTCAGTTTATTAGTAAGGCTGAGGTCTGAATACCTGAAACACCTATAAACGGCTGAAACGGCTATATTTATGGGGGTTTTTTTTGTTGATTTATTTTGATAGTGTTAATGTAACGGTCGGCATTTGAGAATTGACATTCTCCTTAGCCCGGTAATTAGCACAATGAGGCCAGCACAGGCAGAGGCAGGCAGCTGGATAATATAGCTTCACTGGAATATTTTACTTCTAGTCTGGTGATTAAGGATTTTTTTTGACCAAACCTAAGTAAGGGATTATTGGAAGAAACAAACAGAGATTGTTTTGGTTAGTTTGAATGTGTGTATGTTGACTTTCAATGACGTATAATTTACATTGAGTTAACAAGGCAATTAAGCTCGTTGTAGTGCTGTGTAAGAGAGAAACTGGAATGCACGAGACGTGGGGTTGTATTTTCTGTTTAAAACGCAATAGGTGTAAGACTATTGTCTTTCTTGACATTTTCTAAATGAATTGTATTTACTCCTCTGCACCTTCGCACCCCACAAAAAGTAGGCCTCTTTGTGCCATATATTAGCCTTATCAATACTAATGCATGTTTGTTGATGAAAAGGCATGGACAATCAGGCAGCAGAAATGTTCCCCTTTCAGGTCTGTTGTCATAACTGTTCCACAATAGTGACTTAAATAAGGCACATTCATAAATTCATAAAAATACAACTTTTAAGTGTGTTTTTCCAGATAGCAGTCACACTTTTCAAAGTGTCTCAACTTTTAAGTGTCACATTTACAGACATGACAATTGTGTCTACTCTGTGTGGGGTAGTTGAACTAACATCTGCAGTGCAAGGTGCAAAACCTTTAGGGCCTTTTTACTCTCGTGTGATAATGCACATCAGGGAGGGGAAAACAGTTGCTTGCCCCTATAGACACTGTGACAAGAGCTTTACAGTCCTATCCACATTTACATCACATGAGTCGCAAACATAAAAATGGTGCAGAGGGAAATCTGGTTGAGGCTGTTGCAAATCCTGGCATTTCCCATGAGTGTGAACAAGAGCAGTCTGATATGCAGGTTGATCTTCCCAGTGATACAGATGTTGAACAATTAGATTTACCCCGAGAAACTGTTGGTGAATCCCAGTTCTTGAAAAACATAGCCCTATTTTATTTGAAATTGCGAGCAAAGTTTTTACTTCCATCCTCTGTCATCCAGACAATTATTGAAGATGTTCAGGAAATACATGATATAACCTAATCACATTTGCTTTTCAAACTACAAGAGAAGTTGGTTACACTTGAGGTATCAGAAGCTGACAAGCAATGTGAATGAAGTCTTGAAAACTGAGGATCTCTTTAGGACATGCAACACTGTTGTCTTTTTTTTCGCACACACACTACTGCAGAGGAATGCGCTGACACTGACTTACTGATCCATCCTCTGTCTAAGAGATTTTGAACATAGTCCTTTACCTCTTTATACAGGGGTCTTGGGATGGAGTTGTAGCTTTTCTGAACTGGTGTGTTGTCTGTTTTGATTTTTAGCTGTAAGCCAGGAATACATCCAATATCTCTTTCCTGGTGAGCAAACACATCATATTGTTCATAGAGCATCAGATGGGGCCTCATCTTTGGGATTCAGCTTTTCAGTGATACCTCTGGCTTTGTTGACTGTTTTAGAGGAGGTAGGGTGTACGGTGTTTTCTGTTGCTGCATTTACTACAGGGGTGGGAGCTTTCGCCAAACTCTTGGTCAGAGATGACACTTGTGCAGTCAGCTCTTGTATGGCAGTGTGATTAGCTTGAACTTCAGTTTGCATTTGGAAAGTATTCTGTCTGTCCCTATCCCGCTGTGTGTTTGTGGGTCTGACCCGACCTATTTTGTCTCTCTGTGTCTTCACTCAGTGCCCTTTTTTATCAGCTCCAGGATGAAGTAATCAGTAACACTGAGCTCTGAGATGTGCAGTTTAAGATCTCGTCTGATGTACGAGCATTTCTCATTCATACCCTGGTAAAGTGAAAGGAGGAACATTCCCTTCACTAGTTTGCTGTTATACTGGAGTCCTGTATTTTGTTGAGAAGCAAACATCACACGTTGTTTCAACCTCATTAGTCTATACATGAACTGTTGTGGGCTTTTTCTTTATCATGTTGTTTAGCATTGCTCAGGTCATGGAATAATTCAGTTCTAATCTTGTTTCTTAGATGTGCCCGGAGGAAACGCTTTAACTCAGCTACAGTCAAGCTATCTTTGGTAGTGAGCATGTCCTTAAAAGGTACCAGGTTTAATGATCTTGAGCACTGTCCTAATAATCATGGTTTCTGTGAACCCTTCAACTAACCCTTCATCAATTCGTTTACACAGGTTACCATAACTCAAATTAGAATCTGAGTCTGAGATTTGACCACCATGAATTTTGTATTCTCTATGTGGTAACAATGCTGCGACATCAGTCAGTCTTACTAACCCAGGTACCTGATCAGCAACCACTGATGTTGGTGCTGTCTTGCTCATCACAGATGTTACAACTACTGGTTCAGGGAGGATTTATTCTTCCATATATCAAAAAACATACATACTTCAAGTACCCATAAAGTAGCTGTAAACCAATGGCCTTCAGTTCAGTCCCATTTTCAAATTATGGCCACAACATCACTGAGCTAGCTTATTCACATTCATATTGCAATATTCCCAGTAAACACATTCACTTGCAAAATAAGCATCATATGAACAAAATATGTAGCTTTGTTTTTAAACTTAATGTATTTCACTGTATCCCTGAACTGTACTATCTAAATTTGTTTTTAACCGTCTTAACACAACAGTTTTTTAACATATTAGTCAAACAGCATGAAATATGGCTCTTTAATCATACAAACATAATCTCTTTTGCTCAGGTTTCATTCACTTACTGATATGCTTACATTTTCCACAACCAAAGAAATATTTATGTTTTAACTGCAAAAACTAAATGAACTGTACATGTATTTGCTAGATTAAATTACAATGCCATTTCTGGTTTTTGGAAATTAACCACAAATATGCCCATCTAACGACAAATTTAACCAGTGAATGCCATACTACATGGAAAACATTTCGTAATTGCCTGTTGAATTAAGTAAAAAGCAATACCAGAAGTTCACTTAATGGTCTTGATTAGCTCTTCACACATACTGCTCCACACTACACAGGTCCACTAACATTAGCGAGTTAGCATACATATGCAAATCTCTATTAACACAAAAATATTTCACAAACCCATTTCATTTACCACATGTGCAAACTATCTCATTGGCAACATCTTAACCTCTGAAGTGTGCACTCAGTTTCTAGCGTTTTTACTACCTGTGATGAAGAATACAGGCAGCACACACTGTGGCTATGTCCCAATTCAGGGGCTGCATCCTTCAAAGGATGTTTTCTTTCCCTGTTGTGTGTTTCCCTGTTTCCCCCCTCCTTTTGCCCTCACCTGATCCTTCCTAGTATGTGTGTGCTTGTGCATGTGGTGTCATCGCTGCAGCAGACGGTTTCACCTGTGTATCATCAACTCATCAACTGCCTTTACATAACCCTGGTCTTCGCCTCTCTTCGGTGCCAGATTGTTCTGTCTCATCCAGTGACTCTCCAGCTCTACTCAAGTATAGTATCTTGTGCTTTTGGATCTCTTGTGGATTATTCCATGTTTTTTGTGACAGTGTTTTTGCTTTGCTCACGTGCAGATACCTCACCCATCTCTCTGCTCAGCAATCAGCTCAACTGCCCTCACCTGCTCACCTGTGATTCCTGTTCCTCTCTGGAAACCTAGTAAGATCACTCCACTCTGGCTCCTGGCTCAACCTGTTCACCTGCCTGTCCTTGTCCTCGTCAAATTCCCTTTTGTGAAAATAAACCTTTTAACTCAACACCTATCTTCGTGTCTCTGCTTTTGGGTCCGCCAGCAACCCGAACATAACACTTTTACTTGAAGGTACACAAAAAGAGTAACTAATGATTCTGTAATTAGGAATTAATAAGTTGTCACTAGTTCATGCCCCTCAGCGACTGGTTGATAGTTAATCAAGAACAACTCATGAAAAAGGTGGTCAGTGTGTTGATTCACAGATATTTATGAACTAATCATTACCTAGTGATTCATTAATATATTATCTCCCTAACTATCAAGTCATTCCTGATCCATTCCTTAGTAACTACTCACATTTTTGTGTACCTTATTGTAAAGTGTTACCAAGATAAATCCTGTGTTTAATTCACAAAGTTTAAAAAGCAAACTCTGTGTTCTCCTCAATTCCAGGTGTTTATTCCTCCAGAAGCTCTGGGCTCTGGCCATGGTTGTCTCCTCCAGAGCTCACCAGTTCCAGCAGCTGTCCACAAGTTAACACTAACATGGTCACTCATTTAACCAAACATCAGCGTCTGTCCCACCACTCTGGTCCATCAGTGCAATTAACCACACAGCAAGCCATATTATTTTTTCTGGTATTTGCATTAAAAATTATCTAAAAGGCAGCAACACCACAAACGCAGCTAAGAGGGGAAGATCAGTGACTGGAATTAGATGAAGCTAAGTGGACAGCTCACAGCTAGCTCTTACTAAAAGGGGCCACATCCTTAATTATTGTGGCAACGCTACGAGGGTAAATTTGATAATTTGATAGAATTTGATAGCCAACACCAAGTTGTGGCAATGCTACGAGGGTAAATTTGATAGCCAACAACGCCACCTAGGGGAATTTCACCCCCAGGAAATCTGAGTATATCACTATATCCTCTAATCTACCAAAAGGACACACAGGTTTAAAAGACACTGGTTCTGACGTGATTCCACAAAATACAAATTTTATTCTTGATAATGTCTCTTTCTTTCCTTCTTTCTTTCTTTTAGAAAAGACAATACAGGTTTCCAGTAAAATCAATAGTCAAAACAATTAATATTGTGCAATCCGGAAGGGGCCGCTTTTAAGCGTTGATTAAGTTGTCGATAAAGTGCTAGGTACAGGGCTGAGGGCTCACCGGGCAGAGATGACTTGCCGATAGGGAGAAGGGAAGGGTCCTTATGCTACACCACACGTGAAAACCACACACATTGTTCACACCCAAGTGCACTACTGTACAGGAAAGTGAGGGGGGGCCGCCGCCACCAGGATCAACCAGTCTCTTGCACTAGTGGCACCACCAGCTCCTGTCCAAAAGAGAGAGACAACTATTAGGCCAGGCAATAAAAGGTGGGGAACTTGCGCAATATGATGAGCCCAGAATACACACACACTGGATTCTAAATATCACTCGCACACATACACACACGCACACACACTTGAACCCGTGGTTTGATCAATTTAGAAAAACGAAACAAAAGAAACAAAAACAACTTAGCGAAAGAGCACAACAGCACACTATATAACAATTTCTCCACCAATCAGTGGAAAGCACAGTGTTTAAAACAGGGTTCACTGTACCAGGCAAAAGGCCTGCACACACTCATACACACTCACAAAATAAACAAAACAAACAAAACAATTATTAAGCACTAAAAGGACAACAAGAGCTTTGAAAAAAAAAAGAAAAAAACAACCCAGACAGAAGAGCAGTAGGAGGTCCATGCGATGCAGCTTTAACTGTTAACAGCAATCAGAGGTGGCAAAGTCATATTTAGAAACAGCTGGACAAGGCACATGTACACAGAAGCACGAAACAGATGAGACAGCCTATCGTAGGAATCGAATGCCATGCAATGCACGGAAAAGTATGCGCCAGCTTCGAGGCCACGCTCCCCCACTTCCGACCTCAGTCGGCAAAACACCGCTGCAAAGTCAAGAATACATCAGCCACGCTGCTACATAACAAATGTGCTATGCAATACAACCAGGAGACATACCTGACAATGTGAAATGGAGACGAACTCAATTTAACCCAAGGGAGCAAACGCCGTGCGGCGCATTGAACACCGCACACACACACACACTGCCGGGACAACGCTCCCCCCACTCAACCTCCAGCCAGATGACAGGCCGACTCTGTTGCAAGCAGAGGCCACATCAGATACCATAGCAAGCTACAGATGCACAGCTACGAACAATATTGTTGGGAAACTTACCTGAGGGTATGAAAAAGTACCAAACTGGCCCGTTGCGCCTCACCGCTGCATGAATGCCGCCACAGCCACGCCAGACCAAGCCACGCTGCAGACGCCGAAGTCTACTACTGAGAAGAGGTAGAAGACGCGCACCTGAATCAGATGATCCTCGCCCACATATAATTTTCAGGGTGCCGCCCCCGTAATCAAAGTGAAGGAGGATGATTGCTCCCAGACCGGTGACACACATTGGCAGGAAGTAGGGGGAAAGCCACACTAAAGTAGTACACCCCAAATACAAAAAAAAAGAAATGAGCAACCCGCTCTGCCACATCATGCATAAATTTAAGCCTTAATAAAGTTTAAAAAGTAAAATATTAACTCCCTGTACAGTTTTCATGAGTGGGTAAATTAGCTACAGAGTCCGAAACAGTTTTTTGTATCAGGTTGTACACATGTAAATTTCTGCTGTAAGTTGGTCATTTTAACATGGGCTCCAATGGGGATTGACTTGCTTTTGGAGCCACTTGGACAGTCCGGGGGCATCATCCGGACAATCATTTACATCCTGAAGGAGGAGAATTCCAGCTTTGGCGTATTAGTGAAGTGAATATTTTTGTTATTACTGGTATTCAGAAAAACAAAGAGACAGTAAAGAAGGTAAAAGTTGATCAGAAAATGACTCCTAACTCCTGGCTTACTGCTGCTCCTCTTCTCTGCTCCTTTAGTTCCTCCTCTTCACTTCATCTTACCTCCTCATTCCTCACAATTCCATTCATCCTTCTCCTCTCTCTTCTTTTAAAGCTGCTTGTATTCATCTCTTCTCCATCTACTCTACTCATTCTTTTTCTACCCACTTTCCACCCTCATCGTCTCCCATCCCTTTTGCCTGTTGCCTCCTCTCTCTCCCTCCTGTCTCTCCATTCATCAGTATTTCAGCTCCCAACAGATAGGATCGTTGCTTTACTGCTGCGCCGAGTTGACAGTCTGTCTCTCCTCGCCATGGGCTTTAAACACACTAAATCAACGCCTGAAAGAAATAGATATTTTGCCACTGCGATAAGCCCATTTCCTGGCGAGTATTCATTGAAATGATATAATAACTGACATGGATAGGAGAGCGGTGGAAGAGAGAGGGAGAGAGAGGGAACAGAGATAAATATGGTATTTGCAAGTTTTCTTTTGTAGCGTGAAGGCGCCTCCTTTTTCTGGAGAAGGGAAAGGGTGAGGGATCTAAACGTTGACAGGGGAGGTGGTAAATTGAATGCCATGAGCCGTCTGAGCCTCTCTGTCTCTAAAAAGAAATTCAATTAAAGTGTATTGGAGGGTTGTGAATGTGGCAGAGACTGGGCTCCCAGTGGCTGATAAGAGCTGCTTCTTTCTGCGAGTGGTGTTATAACTGAAGTCAGATCACTAGCTGCTAACGGTGTAATCCCCTGCAGCTGAACAATATGGGCCCCAGTCTGATTCAATACAACAGCAGACAATTCTCCACATTAAATCAACACAGGGGGGCCAGAGTCACCACCGCCACCTCCGCACAGCCGTTAACGCACTTCCTCCGGCTTAAGCCACAAACAGAAATCAGAAAACTAGGCCGTTGACAATGGCTGCTATCTACCACTCAGCACACACACACGCATATGTGCTCATACACACACACACATTGTATAAAAGCTCCTTTGGGAAGTGATTTCAGTCCTTTCAGTGTTAAGTACCTGCCCCACTCTGGCTAATACCACCACTAATACTGGAATTATACACTCTGTGTGTGTGTGTGTGTGTGTGTGTGTGTGTGTGTGTGTGTGTGTGTGTGTGTGTGTTTGCTGTTTCTGACTGATAAAAAAAGATGAGATTAAATGGTGCTCCTTGGCTGAAGCACACACACCATACAGTCTGGTTCATGACCTGTTAAGCTCCAGGTCTGTGTGAGGGTGTGAAACCTGCCACACTACAACCTCAACTTAGTCAATTTAAAGAGACGCTTTTCTGAAAAGAAGCTCATTGATCAACTTATCGGTGTGCAACAATCAAGCAGAGACATGTTGGTCAGTAGAAATTCTTTGGTACCACATCAGTCAAATAATGTAACTTAATTCTCTGTGACAAAGATGTCGTCGCTGGTTGAGGACAGCACATGGAAAAGATGACATTCTCACAAAGGTTCATCCACACACACACACACACACATACACACATTGTTTCGCACATTGTTGCACAATGATCTATCATTCCACAGTCACACATATTGGTAAAAAATGACACACTACTTCATTGTTTATTTAATCCAGATTAGTTTATTCATACTCATTTTGCAAGGAAACTTTGCCGAAGTGTCATAATCATAAAAAGTGGTCCACAGAATCAGGGTCTGAAACAGAGCTGATGCTGAGTATTATCTTATATAGTGGCTAAGGAGGTTATGCTCAGTCTGTAGTTTAGTTAACATCTCAATAATGTTGCACTTGTTCTGGCCAAACAAAAGGGGCTGCTTTAGCAGCGTCATATCACTCTCATTCATTATTCTACTTACTAGGCTACTTGCTTGTGTTATTTAAAAAAAATAAATAAAAAAAAACTATTTTATAGGAAAACTCACCAGAAATGCATCCACAACATTACTAAAAACTAGAACTCCCGGGCAATTATATGCCTCCGCTTTAAAGACGGTAAAGCTCAATATGGCACAAGGTCACTGTGACCTCACAATATGTAAGGTTGCAATGACCTTTGACCTCCAAAATCTAATCAGTTTACCCTTGAGTCCAAGTGTAGGTTTGTGCTAAATTTGACAAAAATCACCTCAATGCATTTTTGAAATATTGTCCTCACAAGATTTGAGGTCACAGTGGCCTTGACCTTTGACCTCCAAAATGTACTAGTTTATCCTTGAGTCGAAGTTGACATTTGTGCCAAATTTGAAGAAACTACCTCAAGGTGTTCTCGAGATACTCCTTTTTACAATTTGCAACATCACAGTGACCTTGACCTTTGACCTCTAAAATTGAATCAGTTCATCCTTGAGTCCAAATTGACCTATGTACCAAATTTTGAAGAAATTCCC
Organism: Pagrus major; assembly: GCF_040436345.1. Classification (NCBI taxonomy): domain Eukaryota; kingdom Metazoa; phylum Chordata; class Actinopteri; order Spariformes; family Sparidae; genus Pagrus; species Pagrus major. The sequence continues at coordinate 11,743,747 of NC_133232.1, forward strand.
TTTAGGCATTCTTGTCGTGTTCACAAAACAACCTTTGACCACCAAAATCTAATCAGTTCATCCTTGAGTGTGTATAGATATTTGTGCCAAATATAATGAAATACCCTCACGGCGTTCTTGACATATAGCATTCACAAGATGTGAGGTTCCAGTGTTCATCCTTGAGTCCAAGTGTGGGATATGCCAAATTTGATTGATTGAACTTGAGATAGTTCATGAGGTAGGAGGTTGCTGTGACCTTTGACTTTTGACCTCCAAAATTTGAATCAGTTCATCCTCGAGTCAGAGTAGACATTTGTGCAAAGTTTGAAGAAAACCCCTCAAAGTGTTCACAAGAATGGCCAGGATTGCACAGATTTGTACATTGGGGAGACAAAACAACCTCTCCATAAACGAATGGCATAACACAGGAGGGCCAACTGCTCAGGTCAAGACTCTGCTATCCACTTACATCTGAAGGAGAAAAAACATTCCTTTTAGGTCAACATTGTAAACATCTTGGCCAGAGAAGACAGAGGTTTTGAAAGAGTAGTAAAAGAATCCATCTATGTCAAACTGGAACGAGTCTTTGAACAGAGAAGGTGGCCTACGACATTACTTATCACCCACCTACAATGCATTACTGAGTTCCCTCCCCAGACGACTCTGAAACTCAGAGCCCACGTGTCCTTAACGACTCTGTAAGGACACACCCACGCAGAGTTTAAAAGCCTGCAATTCCCCTCCAGTTATTTAGAACTGAATAAGCCTCTTGGATGAGAGGTGAAACGTCTTCAAGAAAACTGAAACACGTCCTCTTGCCTACGATAAAGCACCTCAAATTATCATGAATGAATGAGCTGACGTATCACTTGGCACCAAATATGCCGGCTCTGGCGGATTAAAGTCTGGGTGGATGGAACAGCCACATCACTCTACGTCAGGGAACAGGGGTGGTTGGCAGGCGAAAAGGGATGCATGGGCCCAGTGGATGACCTGAGAGTGGACGGCCGAGGCACAAACAACCTGTTTGGGGGGGGAACCCTTAGGGACAGGGACATTAAGTTTGCCTTCCTGACCTGCTCCTCAATTGCCCATGTGACCGCCCGAACAACCACAAGAGAATGGCAGAATATTAGAGGGTTCATGGTTAACAGTCTCAGAGTCAAACTGGTGAGATAAAGCATCAGGTTTGATGTTTCTGGAGCCAGGACGGTAGGACAGAATGAAATTAAAACAATTAAAGAATAGTCTAGGGCAGGGCCTTTCTGTGTTGAGTTTGCATGTTCTCCCTGTGTCTGCATGGGTTCTCTCCGGGTACTCCGGCTTCCTTCCACAATCCAAAGACATGCAAAGAGTTAGGGTTAATCGGTTACTCTAAATTGTCCGTAGGTGTGAATGGGAAAGTGAATGGTTGTTTGTCCTCTCAGCCCATGATGAACTGGCAACTTATCCAGGGTGTACCCCACCATCGCCCAATGTCAGCTGGGATCGGCTCTAGCCCCCCATGACCCTGAAAAGGATCAGCGATTTCAGATAATGGACGGAAGGAAAATTCACCTTGCCTGCTGGGCGTTGAGCTTCTTAGCTGAGCGAATGTACTCCAGGTTTTTTTGGTCTGTCCAGGCGATGATCTGTTGCGCAGCTCCCTCCAACCATTGCCGTCACTCCACCAACACAACCTTGACCGCCAGCAACTTCCGGTTGCCACCGTCATAGTTCCTCTCTGCAGAGGACAGTTTCAGGGAGAGGAAGGGACAGTGGTGAGGCCTGTTGGCCTTGGGGGAACATTGAGACAGGACTGCTCTCACCTCTACCACAAACTGCTGGATCCAGAAGGGTGGGGATAGGAGCTATGCTTTAGTCTCTAGAAAGAGAGTTCAGTATGGGGGTCCACAGAAGCAGGTGAGGTTAGAGCATGCAGGGGAGCAGCAATAGAGCCAAAATTTCTGATGAAAAGTCTGTAAAAGTTGGCAAACCCAAGGAAACATTGTAATTCTTTGCAGCGGCAATCGACAACAGCACTTTCCTCAGAGGGGTCCAACGAAGCCCAGAAAGGAGATAGATGAGGTGTGGAAGTCACATTTCTTTCACAAAGAGCTGATTTTCCAATCGTTTTTGCAGGACTCGGGGGACATGTTGAACATGGGCCTCAGGATCAGGATGTCGTCCAAATATACGAAGGCAAAATCATTTAACATGTCTCTCTACACATCATTGACTAGGGCCTGGCAGCTAGTCAAAACAGCATCACCAGATATTCATAGTGCCCACTAGTGGTATTGAAAGCTGTAGCAGACCACTTTTTGGTTTTACATATTGTTGTTGCTTATTCTGTCCACAGGAGGGCAGCCTTGTATTATTAGAATCCTTAAACAAGTTAATTAAAATGCATTGTAACATGATTTAAGAAGTATTTCATGATTTGAGTGCAGTGTATCAAAATGTAATTCATCTGGTTTTTTATGTGCATGTTGTTTGTTTTTGGGGTTATATTAGCGGGGAGCTTTTGTTTTGAAGAGATCGCTGGCCACTTCCTGTTTGTGTCTTCCTGTCTTCCGGTAAAAGGAGAAACCAAACGGTGATACAGAACGAGCTAACGGAGAAAATAATAAGTTTAAAGTTACGGTAAACAAATAATAAAAGAACTGAAAGACTAATAGCAACCCCCCGAGGAGGCATAAGGTCAGTGGCAGTATATAGTGTTTACGGTTATGTTGATAATGTGTATCAGAAAGGCTAAAACTATGCTAATTGTTTGCTCAGTGACAATATGAATGTAACCCGCGTATATCTGTGTCTTATCAGTTCTCACGGTCGGTATTCAACCACTTGAATGGGTTATGAAAATAAAAAGTTGAAAACCACCAGTCGAGTCCCAAATCTTTCGGAGGGGATATGCTACAGTGAGAACTTTACCCCAGCGAGGCACCAGCGAGACACGAGGGATAACTTCGCTCATCAAGGCTCCGGTGACTTCGCCCAGCAAGGGACCAGGGATAACTTTACCACATGCATCGCCACTCCATCTGTGAACTCCACGGTCAAGCAGCACAGCACGGAGCTACGCTACAGCATCGTATGGTAAAGTGATGGCTCAAGGGACGGTAAAGACTACAAATACAGTAAAAATGGATGACTTAAAGGAACAGATAAATAAACTACAAGCAGAAATTGAAGAAAATAGAGAATTGCTAAATCAAAAGGATGAAGAACGCTTGTCATGGCAGGAATTAAAGGAGCTAACTGAAAGCAAAAACAAAGAACGAGTTGAGCTTCAGCACAAAATGAATGACACTGAGGAAATAAAAGCACCACGTCATTCAGAACGTAAAAGTGTACCCACAGAGAAGTTTCTTGCCTATCAAAAGGAGGAACAAAGTAAAAAAGAAAAGAGACTGCTTCGTCTTTATGAACAATGGAAAATTCAAATCAGATCAATTAAAGAAAACCTAAAGCAAAACACAACAGATATGGAACTGGCTGAAATGGCAGACACTGTTGAAAACGGAAAGGATGACATTATGAACATTTACTCTGAAATAAGACAAGGTGCCACCCCATCTGCTGGTTTAAGACGCAAAATAGATGCTTGTGAGGCAGTCACTAAAGACATTATGAAAATAATAAATGAACGCTTGTCCGGAATAGACGAGGTCTTTGATGCAGAGCGTGAAAAACGCAAACTCCGTGAGCTCCATGCTCATAACTACGCCCACTCCATTTATGGGACTGCTTCTCAGTCAGCTAATAGTCACTTCTCTGAAGCATCAGTCATGGCTGCAAAAAGGGCTGAAGCAGTCGCAGAGCTCGCTGCAAAAGAGGCTCAATGTAAACTAATGGAGGAAGAAAGAAAGCAAAAGGAAAAGATAAGGATGATGGAGTCTGAATTAGAGCGTTTGCAAGCAGAAAGGGACAGAGAAGTAGCACGTGTCAGATTGGAAAGCTACGACAGAGAAATCAGACAAGAAACTGACAGTCAGCCCTTACAGCAAATGAACAGTCTGCTTACACAGCAACAAGACAGTAGATATAACAGGCAGAGCCCCGCCATCCCCTCTGTGCATCACCAAAACCCTTCCATAGCCCCACCAAATCCCCCCACTGACATCTCCTCTTTAGCCCAAGCGATACAAGACAGCATAACCATCAACAGACTCCCCATGCCAATGCCCACAGTGTTTGGAGGAGACCCCATCCACTACATTGAATGGCGAGCTTCATTCATGTCACTGATAGATAGAAAAGGCATCTCATCAGCTGACAAACTTTATTATCTGAAGAAATATGTCAGTGGCCCTGCTCACAAATGTATTGAAGGCACCTTTTATCGAGACGATGACGAAGCATACAGAGATGCATGGATCAAGCTCAACCAACGCTACGGGCAGCCATTTGTCATTCAAAGAGCCTTCAGGGACAAACTGTCAAAATGGCCGAAAGTGCAAACCAAAGACGCTGAAGGGTTAAGGGCCTTCTCTGATTTCCTGAACTCCTGTCTCCAAGCTATGCCTCATGTGAGAGGTTTAGAAATCTTGAATGATTGTGAAGAGAATCAAAAGCTGACACAGAAAGTCCCAGATTGGCTAGCAGCACGCTGGAATCGCCAGGTCTCAATAGCTCTCATGGAAGGAAGAGATTTCCCCACCTTTGAAGATTTCGCCAGATTTGCATCAGTAGAAGCGGAGATAGCATGTAACCCAATCACTTCCCTGCATGCTCTACACTCATCCAGCTCATCCTACGTCAAAAGAAACACAGATGAAACAAAGGGAAACAAAGTAAGTGTCTTCAGCACTCAAACAAATGCAAACACTGAAAACACAAGGTCAAACTATGGAAAAGAAAAGCCTCCCTGCATGTGGTGCAAAGATGACAAGCATCAACTGTCCCAGTGCTCAAAATTCAAAGAAAAATCCCTTGAGGAACGACGAACATTCATAAAAGACAATAAACTGTGCTATGGATGTGTCAAACCAGGTCACAGCGCCAAGGAATGTCGTCATCGTCACACTTGTGAGCTGTGTAAAGGAAGGCATCCCACCTGTCTACATGATGAACATTACAAGGGACATGAGGAGAGAGACAGACCTGTAAACATGGAAAGAAAGAAAATTACAGCAAATGTGAACACAGCCTCAAACAGTAATGAAATTGTGACAGCTAGCCCACTCTGTGTCACTAAAGAGGGTCAGTCATACAGCACCTCCATGATCGTCCCTGTGTGGATCTCCTCTGCCACTCAGCCATCCAAAGAACAACTCGTCTACGCACTGCTGGACACCCAGAGCGACAGCACCTTCATAGAGAGAGAAGTAAGTGATGAGTTACAACCAAACACTTTCCCTGTACAACTGAAACTAACTACTATGCTAGGAGAGAGCATGATAATGAAAAGTGAAAGAGTAGAGGGACTTCGTGTCAGAGGCTACAATTCAGGCATTTACATTGATCTCCCTCCTTCATACACAAAAGACTGTATCCCCATGAACCGTGACAACATACCTACCCATCAAACAGCAAAACAATGGCCTCACCTAGCAGCAATCACAGATCAGATACCCCCTCTCCTCAGCTGTGATGTTGGGCTCCTCATTGGGTATAACTGTCCAAGAGCTATAAAACCCAGACAACTGATTGATGGAGCAGACAATGAGCCCTACGCCGTCCTCACAGACTTGGGGTGGAGCATTGTGGGCTGCTCTACACCTGGCTTTAATGAAAGACAGTCCAGCATGTGTCACAGAGTCACAGTAAAGGAACTTCCTCCAGTAACGCCCATGGATGTGATAAGCGTGCTGGAGTCAGACTTTAAGGACACAAAAGGAGATGACAAAACTGTCTCACAAGAGGACCTCATGTTCCTGAGCACACTCAAGGATGGTATAAAGAAAAATGCCCAGGGACATTACGAGATGCCTCTTCCATTCAGAAAACGGCCCTCCCTACCTGACAACAAAAGGGTCGCTGAAATCAGGCTCAGTCATCTACAGCGTAAGTTCAGCAGGGATGAAAAATACAAAAGAGACTACACAACATACATGAAGGAAATCATAGAGAGAGGTGATGTGGAAGAGGTGCCCACGGACGGAACTGAAGGTGAGCGGTGGTATATTCCACATCATGGCATATATCATCCTCAGAAGCCTGACAAATTGCGTGTTGTGTTCGACTGCTCTGCAAAATACAGTGGCACAAGCTTAAATGAACACCTGCTCCCAGGGCCAGACATGATCAATAACCTGACAGGTATTCTAATAAGGTTCAGACAGCATCCCATTGCTCTTCTATGTGACATAGAGAAAATGTTTCACCAATTTCATGTCCAAGAGGAAGACCGCAACTACCTCCGGTTCCTCTGGTGGAAGGATGGAGATACAACAACACAACCACAGGATTACCGCATGAAAGTACACCCCTTCGGTGCGGTGTCATCCCCAGGGTGTGCGAACTATGGACTTAAGTATTTAGCCAAAGAACACAGTCACTCACACCCAGTAGGAGCACAATTTGTTGCAAAAGACTTTTGTAGACGACGGAGTGACAAGTACAGACGATGGGGAAAAGGCCATTCAGTTGGCACAGGAGGCAAGGGAGATATGCAGCAAAGGTGGTCTCCGTCTCCACAAATTTGTGTCAAATAACTATGCTGTATTGCAGAACCTCCCCCCATCAGAGTGTGCAACAGAGACAAACACAAAAGACTTAACATTCAACGACACACTGGAGCGAGCTCTAGGAATTCAGTGGAGCATAAAGGAGGACAGCTTCAGATTCAACAACACCTTAAAGGACCAACCAGCCACACGGAGAGGCATATTATCTACTGTCGCTTCCATATATGATCCTCTCGGCTTTCTAGCACCATATGTCCTCAACGGAAAGAGAATCCTCCAAGAGATGTGCAACCAGGGCACTGGTTGGGATGAACCCCTGCCAGAGAGGCTAAAACCACGGTGGGAGAGTTGGCAACGTGATTTCACCAATCTACAAAAAATAAACATCTCACGCTGTTACTTACCTGCTGACTTTGGAGAAGTTGTAGAGACTGAAGTACACCACTTCTCAGATGCGAGCACAAGTGGATACGGGCAATGCTCTTATCTGAGAGTCAGGAACAAGAAAGGAGAGATTCACTGCTCACTGGTGATAGGAAAGGCTCGTGTTTCTCCAACAAAAGTGACCACAATACCACGGCTTGAATTAACCGCAGCAGTTGTGTCAGTCTCCATCAGTAACATGCTCCGAGAAGAATTGAGAATTGTTGATGGGAAAGAATACTTTTGGACTGATTCAAAGGTAGTGTTAGGCTATATAAATAACGATGCACGGCGATTTCACACTTTTGTAGCCAATCGGGTCCAGAAGATCCGCCACTGTACAAACCCACAGCAATGGCGTTACGTCCCTACGGATGAGAATCCAGCAGATGGAGCATCCCGAGGTAAAACTGTAGGCGAACTACTCACCTCTGACTGGTTCACCGGCCCCATGTTTCTCTGGGAAAAGGATTTACCCTCGGAAACTGATGCAGTGCCAGACCTGTCCATAGGGGATCCAGAAGTCAAAAAAGCACAAGCCCTGCAAACAAAAACTACAGAAGTAATGAGTCTTGTTGACCGCTTGTCCAAGTTCTCATCATGGTCCCGAGCTACCAGAGCCGTAGCCCGTCTGCTGCGACGAGTCAAAAAGATCAAATCACATGCTCTTTCAACAGTGAGCGAAAGAGAAAGTGCTGAGCGTGTCATAATCCTGGATCTGCAAAGACAAGCATACGAAGAGGAAATCAAATTATTGAACAAAGGTAATCAACTACAACGTAACAACAAATTACACCACCTGGATGCTTTCCTCGACACAGACGGTCTCCTCAAGGTGGGAGGACGACTCCGCCACTTGTCACTCACTGACTCCTTCAAGCATCCAACTGTCATTCCTAAAGAGCACCATGTGACAAAGTTAATAATAGCACACAACCATGAAAAGACAAAACATCAAGGAAAGGGATTCACAGTAAATGAAATCAGAGCCAGTGGATATTGGATTCCTGGAATGAGCAGAGCAGTAACATCGTACATCCATCAGTGTGTGATCTGTCGTAAACTCAGGAGAGCTGCAGAGGGTCAAAGAATGAGTGACTTACCTGTGGAACGCGTTGAGCCCTCCCCTCCTTTCACACATTGTGGTATGGATTGCTTTGGCCCTTTCACGACCACACAGGGAAGAAAACAGCATAAACGATATGGCCTGCTCTTTACCTGTTTTTGCTCACGAGCCATTCACATCGAGATGTTAGAGGATATGTCCACAGACACCTTCATCAATGCCCTGCGATGTTTCATTTCTCTCCGTGGTGCAGTCCGTCAAATTCAGTGTCATCAGGGCACCAATTTTGTTGGTGCCAAGAATGAATTCAAGACAGCTTTACAAGAGCTTGACACACAGAGACTGAGCACATTCCTGTCACAGAAACAGTGTGATTTCATCATGAATGCGCCTCACTCCAGTCACGCAGGAGGCGTGTGGGAGCGCCAGATAAAGACTGTCAAAAGTGTTCTGAGCTCTACCCTGTCTCTCTCTCAAGGCAGGCTCAACGATGCTTCATTAAGGACTGTACTGTACGAAGCCATGGCCATAGTCAACAGTCGACCCCTCACTGTTGATAACTTGAACTGCCCTGACAGCCTTGAACCTCTCACCCCCAATCACCTCCTCAACATGAAGTGCAGTACAGCACTCCCTCCACCAGGCACATTCCCTAAAGAGGACCTGTATGGAGCAAAGAGATGGCGTCGTGTACAGTTTCTTCTGGAACAGTTTTGGAGTAGATGGAAACAAGAATATCTCCACAACATCACCACAAGGCAGCGGTGGCACACGCCAAAAAGAAATCTAATGGTGGGTGATATAGTGATGGACAAAGATGAACTGTTACCCAGAGGTGAGTGGAAACTCGCAAGAGTCATAGAGACTGTCAGCGGCAAGGATGGACTTGTAAGAAGAGTGAAAATCTCAGTAGGAGATAAGAATCTGAGCAAGAAGGGTGAGCGTCTTGCCAAACCTTCAGTATTGGAACGCCCAGTGCAGAAGTTAGTTCTGCTTTTTGAAGCTTCTTAAGCTGTGTACACAAAGACAATGACACTCTTGTATTGAGAAAATTATTCTTAGTTCACACTCAACAGTATTCAATGTGAAACACAAATAATTTTGGTGGGAGTGTAGCAGACCACTTTTTGGTTTTACATATTGTTGTTGCTTATTCTGTCCACAGGAGGGCAGCCTTGTATTATTAGAATCCTTAAACAAGTTAATTAAAATGCATTGTAACATGATTTAAGAAGTATTTCATGATTTGAGTGCAGTGTATCAAAATGTAATTCATCTGGTTTTTTATGTGCATGTTGTTTGTTTTTGGGGTTATATTAGCGGGGAGCTTTTGTTTTGAAGAGATCGCTGGCCACTTCTTGTTTGTGTCTTCCTGTCTTCCGGTAAAAGGAGAAACCAAACGGTGATACAGAACGAGCTAACGGAGAAAATAATAAGTTTAAAGTTACGGTAAACAAATAATAAAAGAACTGAAAGACTAATAGCAACCCCCCGAGGAGGCATAAGGTCAGTGGCAGTATATAGTGTTTACGGTTATGTTGATAATGTGTATCAGAAAGGCTAAAACTATGCTAATTGTTTGCTCAGTGACAATATGAATGTAACCCGCGTATATCTGTGTCTTATCAGTTCTCACGGTCGGTATTCAACCACTTGAATGGGTTATGAAAATAAAAAGTTGAAAACCACCAGTCGAGTCCCAAATCTTTCGGAGGGGATATGCTACAAAAGCTGTGAGGAGGAAGTGAGGTGGCTTGGGACTAGTTGAACACTTCATTGAGGTCATGATAACACGGTGGAACCTTGGAGAAGTCCGGATAGTTTGTCTCGGACAAACCAGACTGAGACTCAAGGAATGTGTCTTCTGAGGCTGGTTTGGTAGTGCTGTGAGTATCTGGGCTGTCTGAGTTGATGGGTGATGGGGCTTACGGGAAGGGAAACAGTTCTCCAAACAACCGTCCTCTCACCCAGTGATAACGCAGTGGACCAGTTAATTTGGGGGTTGTGTTGAGACAGCCAAGGGTACCCAAGAACTAGCAGGTGTAATGGGGAGCGCAAAAGGTGAAAACTTAGCTGCTCAGTGTTTCCCCTTGCTAAAATGATCTGAATGGGCTTGATGCAGTGAGTGACCCTGTACAAAAGCCTCCCATCAAAAGCATTGGCTTCTAGGGGTTGAGGGAGAGGACACACAGTTAGTTTCAGCCAATTAGCAAGCTTCCAGTCCAGTTCCAAACTCTCATCTGCACCGTAGTCAATCAACACCTTCAGTTTCTCAGAAAATATGGGAGTTATGACTTCAATGTCTGTGACAGCACAAGATAGGTAAGTAAGAGAGATAGTTTGGCTCACCAGTGTCCTCCTCTGCGATGGTAAGCCTAGTTTTTAATGGACAGGAACTCAGGAAGTGGCCCTTCTGGCCACAGTAGATGCACCGCCCCTCCTGTAGACGTCACTGTCCCTCTGGGTCAGGGTGGGGAGTGCCGAGGAAGAAGCCAGTCACCCTGGGGGAATTCCCTGCAGGGGGGAAGGAAAGGAAAAAAAACTGGGACTTTCCCTTTTCTCGTTCCCTCAGGTGGTTACTGATTTTAATAACCAAGGCGATGAAGGAGTCTAGGTCGGCAGGACAATCTAGCGAGGGGACATTGATGATGTAGGCAACTTTGGCGTGTTTGGTGGGAAAAGCTGCTGGCCACAGCTCAAAATGTAGACCACACTGTACCAGGAAGGCTTGACAGTTCTTTAAATCCCCAGAAAAGTGGCTGGTCTGAAAAGCAGAACCGCCACTGAGGAAAATGCAGACACAGGAGAGGGAGCAGGTGGACCCGCAACATGCTGAGGAACTGCAGGCAGAGCAGGAGGAGGCGAGCCAAGCTGAGTCAGAAGTTGTTGCATCTGATCGATGAGTACACTTGTGTTGTCAACGAAGTCTGGAGGCCCTCAATGATGAGCATTGATTTCCTGAAGGCTGTGGCAGATTGAGTTCTGCTAATCCTCATGCTGGGTGAGGAGCACACCTTGAGAGCAGAGAGTGGTTCCTGACATGACTGAGTCGGCTGGATTGTACTGACACACCAGACATAGACCCAAATGCACAACTCTTAGAAAGTTCAGTTTTCCAAAAGTCAGTCTTTACTGAAGGTAGTTCGGTTCACAGGAATTCAGTCAGCGTAGCAAACAAACACAAAATTGGCTTAGAGGCAAAGTCAGATTAAAAAACAGGTTCAAAAAACACTAGGAAATCAAACACTAGAGCAGGGGTCTCAAACTCAAATTAGCTTGGGGCCACTGCATGTATTGTCATCTCATAGGAGGGTCACTACAGCATTCAAGTACTACAAGAAAGTGCAATATTTCTGAAATTTTCATTTTTTTTCTTTCAATTTTCATTATTAACATAATTATTAGTAATTGTTGATTAGTTTTTAACAGTTATTGCAGATCTTTTTTCCCCTACTCTTAAATAACTTATTGAAACCTTTTGCACTATTGCACTGCACCTGACCTTTCTTGCCAGACACCTGACAGCTCATATTTTCTTCATATTTAACAAAAATATGTAAACAAAAGTATACATGTGTATGCATCTTAGGTTTTAACAGTGAAAATAGTTTTTTCCTTATAAATTACTTATTTAAACCTTGCACTCGGCTTGCTGGGTAGTCGGTGTTCCAGGTGTTACGCCAATTATATTACTTGCCCACTGCCCCACTGTCATTTTACTTTTTAAAAAATCAAGTCTGGTGATGTACACTGAAATTACAAATGCCAAAGGTGTCTAGTCCGTGCAGCAGCTGTGCCAGCATGAGAGTCGCAGCACAGAGTAACAGGAGTCACATTTCACTTTTAGCGTGGAGAGAGTTAGGACACCTGACCTGACAGGGCGATGGCAGAGGATTTCTTGTCAAACCGAAAAAACAAAAGCGCCTATTTCGCAATATGTCGGATTTAAATTCAGTGATAACCTGATGATGTTAATGAGGGAAAAGGATTACCTGACGGAGAATTTGCAGGTGTGCAACCTGTCACCTACTGCTCCTTCTTGTTCCATTACTCCTACCGACTGCATAAAACTACTCCCTGACATATTTAAAATTGACCTGTTGTCTACAAATGCAGAAAATGATTGTTGTTCTGTAGATGGATTTTGATAAACGACAGCAGTGCTGTCTGAGGAACTGAGGACTTTGCATTGCTTCTGACTAGTCTACTTCAAAAGAAAATAGAATTGTGTTTCTATTTCAATTGCAAATGAATGTGTAGTTTATATTAGTGTGAATCAATAATTCAATTTAAAAAAATTATTTTATGGACAGGATTACATTGTATTTTTGCCATTAGATTGTGGGCCAGATGGAGAGGGGATGGGGGCGGAAGTGGCCCGGGGGGCCAGCTGTTTGAGACTCCCCCAGTAGAGAGAATGCTGGGACGCTTGCAAAGAAGGGCGAAGACGCAAAGGCTGAAAAAACAAGTTCTAATTCAAACAATACAAAATCTAAAAGTCAAAATGCAAGAAACAAAAAGGGAGGTGGCAAAAACCACACGAAGCAGGCAGGGGCAAATTATACAACTAAAGACCTACAAAAACTAAATAAAGTACAAACAAAGAGGCAGTGGAAATACAGGCAGGAACATGAGGTACTTGAGGAACATAGAAGACAGGGCTGATGTGGTAAAACAACAGGAACTCAGGAGACGTTTGACAAAAGCAAAGAGTAAGAGGGAAATAAAAAAAGCTTAAATAGAAAATGACTAATTAACAAATAAAACACAGGTGAACAGGAAAAAGGCGGGAAAAGGAAAAGCAAAACATGACACATGAGGAGTAAATAACAAAATAAAACAGGAAATAGCTAGACCAACTATGACAGCACTATGTGGCTTTGGAAAATAAATTCAAACTCAGAATTCAAACTCAGAAAGGAAATATTAACATTACATTAATAACTGCCAATAAGTGTTTTTGGTAAGTGCTGACAAGCTCCTACACCTTTCTAGCTCATTGATGTTTGATGGCTTCCATGCTGCAACTGTCTGCTTTAAATACCAACAAAGATTTTCAATAGGGTTCAAATCTGGTGACTGAGAAGGCCACTGCAGGACATTCCAGGATCTATTTCTCAACCAAGCTTTGGTTGATTTGGAGGTGTACTTGGTACTTTTAAGATTTCCAGTTTGTGCAGCAGAAAAACATCCCCATATCATCAATGACTCACCTCCATGTTTGACCGTGGGGATGGTATTCTTCTGGTCATAAGCCTGGCCTTTCTCACGCCAGACATACCACCGGTCCATGTGTCCAAACAGTTCCAGTTTAGTTTCATCTGTCCATAGAACTATCTCCCAAAACTCTTCAGTGTTATCCAAATTCCTCCTGGCATATTGCAGTCGTCCTTTGATGTTCCTTGTGGTCAAGAGTGGAGAGTGTCTTGGAGTCTGGTCAGAAGTCCTTGTTTATTCAGTGCTCGTCTAATAGTTGCCACTGAAGCACTTGTCCCGGCCTTCATCAGGTCATCCTGTAGGCATTTTGCAGTAACACAGGGGTTTTTCTTAGTTGCCCTGATTAAGTTGCTGAGGGCTCTTGATGAAATTTTGGGCTTTCTCCCACGGCCAGGCAGGTTTGCAGCAGTGCCATAAGTTTTAAACCTTCTTATAATGCTCCCAATGGTGTCTCTTGGAATGTAAAATTTTTGGGAAATTTTCTTATACCCAAGGCCCTGCAGGTGCAATGAAATGATTTCCTCTCTCAGCTTTTGTGGAAGCTCCTTAGTCTTACCCATGATTGCAACTCACCTTGAACACCTTCATGGGTGGGGTTTATATGGGCATCACAGCTGAAGCAAATTAATGATCATTATAGAGTTCCCAAAGGCTTAATCATGCTTTAACTCCACCTTAGGTTGAATAATTGTTACTTGGCTATATTAACAAAATATACTGTTACACACGCATACTACATCATACATTTTCTTTGTTGATATTATGTATCACTCAACTGATAAATAGGTCATCCAAAGCAAAATCTAGCTCTTTGAAAAAACTTTCATTGGTAAATCGTTACAATCTTTGGGGGGGTTGAATATTCCCAATTGCAACTGTATATATATATATATATGTGTGTGTGTGTGTGTGTGTGTATGTATATTTTAGGGATGTCAATCTGTTAAAATATTTAAGCTTGATTAATCGCATGATTGTCCGTAGTTCACTTAATAAATCGCATATTTTTTATCTATTCTAAATGTACCTTAAAGGGATATTTTTCAAGTTCTAATTCTCTTAATATGGATATGGACAAATATGCTTGCTTTATGTAAATGTATATGTATTATTATTGCAACAATCCAAAACAATGACAAATACTGTCCAGAATATTCTCCAGAATAACCTCAAAGGTACTGCATGCTAAAAAATATTCTGAAAGCATAACATGGCAATCTCAAGCCCAACGAGCAACAACAGATGTGCACTGACCTGAATGTAACATTCCTTATCAGAATCATCATCAGAATACTTTATTAATCCCCGGGGAGAAATTGTTTTTGCTCCAGATGCTCTGTGCAAAGTAGAAGTGGAAATATGGCATGAATGGAAACAAGAGATAAAGATAAAGATATAAATAAAATAGTAAAGTAGACAATAAAATAAATAATAAAGTAGACAATAAAATTAAATAATAAAGTAGACAATCTCAAGTGTTCAATGACCACTCCAAGTATTTACAGATATACAGTGCAATATATATATGGTATGGGAAATATACATAGATACACATATATATATATACATATATAAATATGTATAGCCATTTGAGTCCGATCATCAGAGGGAGGAGTTGTAAAGTTTAATGGCCACAGGTAGGAATGACTTCCTGTGGCGCTCAGTGATGCATTTGGGAGTAATTAGTCTCTCGCTGAAGGTGCTCCTCTGTTTGACCAGAGCGTTGTGGAGAGGGTGAGAGCCATACTGCAGTATCGCCCGCAACTTCAACAGCATCCTCCTGTCTGACAAAGTGTCCAGCTCCACCCCCACAACGTCACTGGCCTTCCCAATCAGCTTGTTGAGTCCGTTGGCATCTGCTACTCTCAGTCTGCTGCCCCAGCACACAACAGCAAACAGAATAGCACTGGCCACCACAGACTCATAAAACATCCTCAGCATAGTCCAGCAGATGTTAAAGGAGCGGAGCCTCCTCAGAAAATAGAGGCGGCTCTGTCCCTTCTTGTAAAGGACTTCAGTGTTCTTAGTCCAGTCCAGTTTATTGTCGATGAACACCCCCAGATATTTGTAGTGTTCATCGATGTCCACGTTATGCCCCAGGATGGAAACTGGGGTCACTGGTGTCCTGGTTCTCCTCAGATCCACCACCAGCTCTTTGGTCTTTGTTGTGTTGAGCTGCAGGTGGTTCAGCTCACACCATGTGACAAAGTTGTCCACCACAGCCCTGTATTCAGCCTCCTCACCCTTGCTGATACATCCAAAGACAGCAGAGTCATCAGAAAACTTCTGAAGATGGCAAGACTCTGTCTGGTAGCTGAAGTCCGTGCTGTATAGGGTGAAGAGGAAAGGAGAGAGGACAGTCCCTTGTGGGGCCCCGTTGTTGCTGACCACTGCATCTGACACACAGTGCCGCAAGCGCACGTACTGTGGTCGGCCAGTGAGGTAATACACAAGCCAGGACACAAGGGGGGGATCCACCAGCATCGCCATCAGCTTGTCACCCAGTAGAGCAGGCCTGATGATATTGAAAGCACTGGAGAAGTCAAAGAACGTGACCCTCACAGTGCTCCCTGGCTTGTCCAGGTGGGCATAGACACGGTTCAGCAGGTAGATGATGGCATCCTCAACTCCAATCTGGGGCTGGTAGGCGAACTGGAGGGGATCCAGGTGCGGCCTGACCATAGGCCTGAGCTGCTACTAACACAATGTAGTGTCTAACTTTACACTTGTAAAGTTTAACTAAACAATGTTAATCGGCCTGCAAGCTGCAGCCACCCATTTAGCTATCGCTGTTAATAGTTTTTCGCATGTAGAGTTGTTCAGGTGTCTCCTTTGCAAACTATCCAGTGTGGTCTGCCTTTGGCGAGGGGGAGGAGGGCTCTCTGCATCAGCTGTGTGATTGGCCAGCAAGTGGTATTGAGACTCGACGTACTCTGGTGGTCACTCAGTTCTTCACATCAACATTAAATGCAAAACTTTGTCCTTGTCGAGAGAACCATCTGACAGAGGCTTTGAAGCTGAACTTGCCTTTCAAAAGACCCTTTTCTTTATCCGTTTCTGCTCAAGGAGGTTTGTTTCTGCTTGCCATCCACAACGTTACTGCCACATCGCTTCCTGAACTCCCAAACTACAGGGTGGGCCGAGGGTCATTACGTGCATGCATTAATCACAAGGTGTTAAGAGGAATTTGCGTTAACACGTTATTATCACATTAACTTTGACAGCCCTAGTATATGTATATATATGTATATATATGTATATATATATATATATATATATATATATATATATATATATATATATATATATATATATAGACATGCAAATAACACTGAATAAACAAGCTGTCCTCAGAGTGTAATAAGATCCCCAGAATGTTGTTTGAAACTAGAAAGGTGGCTACTTAGTAGTTTGCAGATTTTTCTCCTCTAATTGAAATTTCTTTCCCAAAACTACAAGTGCACCTTTAAGCATGACACAGAACAGCAGTCTGCCTGGTTTCAGAGTCTTTTCATTTTAAAATGATTAGGTCACTGAAAGCCTTGGTTAGTCTTTAACCTACTAATGATGAACCGAATGCATTCTTGATTATAAACAGACCCTACCAAACACAGTAAATCCTTTCTCACACACACACACACACACACACACACACACACACACACACACACACACATGCATACATACACACACACACACAGAGTGAGAGAGAGAGAGAGAGAGAGAGAGAGATTGTTAATGACTAATAGGTTGCCTGAGAATAAAGCTCATTAATTAATAACAAGAGATACACAATAGACCTACACTGTCAGCCAGCACACACACATACACACAAGCACACACTACCACCCCCTCCAATCTCTAATTATTAATTAGTGAAAGTGAAATCTATGAATTACTTGCTCCATTATGTACTTTAGCTGCTTCAATTTACATTGTGGCCTGTTTCACCCGGGCCAGCAGATTAAAGTGGCTATTTGAAATCAATTTCTCTAATAACAGATCTTAATGAGCTCATCAATTAAGGCTTCGTTAATGGCTTGTTACTGTCCAGTGTGTGTAAATATGTGTGTGTGTGTGTGTGTGTGTGTGTGTGTGTGTGTGTGTGTGTGTGTGTGTGTGTGTGTTTGTGTGTGTGTGTATGTGGCCCTGTCTGCCTGTATTAATCCTGCTCAAGACACTCCTTGTACAGAGTGGGAACCAGGAATATTGGACGCGTACACACACATACACACGTTTGGAGTTGGGGGTGGGGGCGTGTCCCTGCCTTCAGGAACCTATTTGAAAGAGTCTTTATGCAAATGAGTCTGATAATGGCTTCCAGCGTTGAGGTTGTGATTTCCATAAGTTAGGCTGCTCACTGGGGCATTTCCCAGGCTGGAAGGACCTTTAGCACGCCTCACACACACAAACACACACACATACACGCACGCACACAAACAGTTATGAGGCTGTGACCTCCTCCCTGACCCTTCTTCTCTTTGATATACACACAGTCACACCCCCTCTAAATGTAAGTGTTATATATGCATGAGTTAGCTTAACTGTTCAGAGTGAGACCTGTAATAAGCAGTTCATTTATTTAACCTCTGCCTTGGCACTTTCTTTAAACACAGATGAAGGAGGCTACAACATATATCCACTTCAGATGCAAACTGTGTACTGACATCTCACTTTTGTAACAGACTAAATGAGATTAACAACAGCACCTGAGGGCTTCAGTCCGGCCTTAAAGGTCATGATACACATTTCATTTTAGAAGTTGCTAGCTGTTTAAAGATGTGATCAGATTTAAAACGAAATGTATTTTAGCTTTGTAGAATTCAAACAAATTTGACTGTGGAATTGTTTTTTTATTGGAAACACATACATTAATGTACTGATTGATTAAGCTGCTGTAACCTGGCAAGTGACAACCGCTGTGTGCAGATTGTACCTCTACTGTGTTTGTGCTCACACATCTGGTCATTCTTTCTTTATTCCTCTCTTGTCACATTCATGAAGAGTCATAAAGCTTCTGGTTGTGCACAAATTTTCACTCAAGTTGAAACCAACCAAGTCATCTACCTATGTAATTAAAATGTTGATTAAATTACATATTGCTGACAATACTAAAATAAATAAATACATTTTAACTCTACAAAACTTTTGATAACAGGACAAAATTGTTGTATGATTACTTTTACTTAAATAAATGATCCAAATACTTGTTCCAGCACTGATATCAGAAACAAGGAAACAAATGCTAATCCCAGTGTGGTATCACTTCATTTTACAGTTCCAAAAATGTAAAATTAGTCCCAATATTATTAATGATATTTTGCTGTTTTCGAATAAACAGTTAATAAATAGAAATATATTTTCAGAAAACTTCGAACTGGTATCTCCTTAATTGCAGAAGTTAGACAGAAACTAGTTGGATATTTAAATGGCATGATCAACAGAAGTTTTTTTCCTGGAAATGTATTAAAGAAATTACCAGCTTATTGGAAAATAGCAGAATATTACAATCATGTTGGGGTAATATTTAATACATTTTGAAGTAATTATTGTGGTAATTTGGGGTAATTACCACCTACTGAAAATTGAGGCTACCTCATAATTACCAAGTAAAGAAGACTCATAATTTTAAGCTGTTAAAACTTTTTGGCTTGTACAACTTAAATTTAATAGTCTACCTTACTTGGTAAATCTGAGTTGATTGGTTTCCTGACTTTTTTCAAGTAAATTCAACTTTTAAAATTCAAAATGTATGAAATTTGTGGACCTAAAAAAATTGCAAATTCAAGTCACACATCTAAGTCTATTCGTCTATTCCTTAATCAGAACATGACAAAACAAGTATTGTGCGGTGTGCTGTGTTTAAGTATCTGATTCTTGACACTGTCAGACAGAAAAACAAGCATTCACATGTAACTGAAGTGTAGCAAAAATAAACTACTGTTAACCCCAGCACATTAATGCTCTCATCATGTGACTTCCCAGCATGAACAGCAGGAGACTCTCAGCCATGTCTCTGCTCTCATCAGTTGCCTGTTTATCAGCAAACTTGCACTTTAATGATTGATACTGTGTGAACTAATTATGACACCTCAGTTCACTCATTAAGCTACACAGCTACAAATGATTAATTGATTTATCACATTTTCCCAAGGCTCCATTTATAATCTCATGCTGAAATGAGTTTGGAGAAGGAGGGGGAGGAAGGAGGGAGACGATATGGATCGAGGGAGAAGGAAGGGTGCAAGCAGGGATGATGGAGGGAGGGAAGGTTAAAAGGTGGTGGTGGGATTTTAAGGGTGGAGCAGAGGTTAAGGAATATTAATATACTCCAACTGGTGCGATTAAACTATATTAATGCACTGCAAGCTCAGAGATAAGTGCTCCAATCATTACAGTGGAGAGGGGCTAAATCAAAAACAAGCAGACTTACATGATGAGGATGTGTGACGAAAGTTCTATAACAGACACTTCAGGGTAATTGGTTGTGAATGCAGGAGGCATTCACAACATATGTTCTTCTACGCATGGAATTCTTTATTAGTGTGAATGCTGACACAGCATTCACACTATTGTTCTTCTGGAATTTATTAAAGTTTTTATTATTCTTCTTCCGTACGTTTTTCGGCTCGCTTCTCCTCCTACAAATTTTGAGCTACAGAAACCATTCAACTATCAAAATGTTGAGCTCGTTAAGGACATGATGGCTTGTATTTTTCTTTTTCTATCTTTTTTACTTTTGGAAATATTCAGCTTTTTCTGCAAAATTTTTCCCATTCATCCTTATGGGGATTTTCACAAATTTCATTCTGCTACTGCTTCAGCATACGTTCAGCTATAGAAACCGTTCAACTATCAAAATGTTCAGCTTTTTAAGCTCTTTCAGTCTTGTACTTTTTTCAGCTTTTTAGCTTTTCAACTTTTTCAAATATTCAGCTTTTTAAAAAAAAAATTAATGTGGAAGCAAATGGGAAAATCATCAAATCCTCTTCAAAACTCATCCACTTTCAACCTCTTCTTCTCCCTCATACTTTGAGCTAGAGACACCATTCCAACTTTAAAATAGTCAGAAGACCTTGAACTATTGGGCATGTATTCAGCTTTTTAAAATCTTTTACGGTTTTGAAATAATCACAGTTTTAGTTTTAAGGATTTTTAGCTCGTCTTCTGGTTTTATAATGGGTGTGTATTGCGTGAGCTAGAGTGTGTGACATCATCGCTAGAGTGGAGAGCAGCTGCAAAAACTGGAGAAAAAACTAGAAAAATTGCATTTCCTGCGAAAATACAGTGTGAATGCTGACAGCTGAAGTGATTTCAGAAATCTGCTGAATGTACTGCCGGAAATGCATAAAACTATGAGAATGAATGGTCAAGAATTTGCAGAAAAAGCTGATTTTTTCAAAAGCTGAAAAGGCAGAAAGGCTGAAAAGTAATAGGCTGAATGGTCTGAAAAAGCTGAAGATTTTAATAGCTGAACGGTTTCTCTAGCTGAACATGAAGCTGAATACTTGGAAAAGCTGAAAAGGCAGAAAGCTGAATATTTGAAAAAGCTGAAAAGGTTGAAAAGCTTAAAAGTAATAGGCTGAAAGAGCTTAAAAAGCTGAACAGTTTGATAGTTGAACGGTTTCTGTAGCTGCACATATGCTGAAGCAGTAGCAGAACAAAATCTGAAAATGTCCCCATAAGGATGAATGGGAAAACACCTCCCAAACACCTGCAGGTCTAGAAAAAAGTGTAATGGTTATGGCCAAAATATATAGTATAGTATACAGTGAGTAACGGGAGACATTGCTGAACCATGTGATGTCTTTTTTATTTCTGTAGAGTGAAAAATGAGGGAGCCAGAGCGAGAGACAAAACCGGTACCGTCTGCTCCACTCCAGAAATTTAGGCTCAAAGTTAACACTGCGGCTTATGGGGGAGTTGCTGGAGTGCTTGTCGCTCGAGGGCTTCTACAGCCAAAAGTTTAAGTCCTACATCTGAAATAAGACCATCACCTGAAAGCCAACAAGATTTCCTACATTTCTATGTATATATTCTCTATGTGAAGTAAAAGATGTGGGACCCAAATCAAGCTGAAGACAATTTTTTCTAAAGTTTTTGCAGCTGCTCTCCACTCTAGCGATGATGTCACGCACTCTAGCTCACGCAATACACACCCATTATAAAACCAGAAGACGAGCTAAATATCCTTAAAACTTAAACTGTGATTATTTCAAAACCGTATAAGATTTTAAAAAGCTGAATACATGACCAATAGTTCAAGGTCTTGTGACTATTTTAAAGTTGGAATGGTGTCTCTAGCTCAAAGTATGAGGGACCAGAAGAGGTTGAAAGTGGATGAGTTTTGAAGAGGATTTGATGATTTTCCCATTTGCTTCCATATTCATTTTTTTTTTGAAAAAGCTGAATATTTGAAAAAGTTGAAAAGCTAAAAAGCTGAAACGTGCAAGGCTAAAAGAGCTTAAAAAGCTGAACATTTTGATAGTTGAACGGTTTCTATAGCTGAACGTATGCTGAAGCAGTAGCAGAATGAAATTTGAAAAAATCTCCATAAGGATGAATGGGAAAACTTTTGCAGAAAAAACTGAATATTTCCAAAAGTAAAAAAGATAGAAAAAAGAAAAATACAAGCCATCATGTCCTTAACGAGCTGAACATTTTTATAGTTGGATGGTTTCTGTAGCTCAAAATTTGTAGGAGGAGAAGCTAGCTGAAAAATGTACGGAAGAAGAATAATAAAAAAAACTTTAACAAATTCCAGAAGAACAATAGTGTGAATGCTGTGTCAGCATTCACACTAATTATCTTCAGCTTGATTTGGGTCCTACATCTTTTACTTCACATAGACAATATATACATAGAAATGTAGGAAATCTTGTTGGCTTTCAGATGATGGTCTTATTTCAGATGTAAGACTTAAACTTTTGGCTGTAGAAGCCCTCAAGCGACAAGCACTCCAGCAACTCCCCCATAAGCCGCAGTGTTAACTTTGAGCCTAAATTTCTGGAGTGGAGCAGATGGTACCTGTTTTGTCTCTCGCTCTGGCTCCCTCATTTTTCACTCTACAGAAATAAAAAAGACATCACAGGCTTCAGCAATGGCTCCTGTTACTCACTGTATACATATTTTGGCCATAACCATTACACTTTTTTCTAGACCTGCAGGTGTTTGGGAGGTGTTTTCCCATTCATCCTTATGGGGACATTTTTCAAATTTCATTCTGCTACTACTTCAGCATACGTTCAGCTATAGAAACCGTTCAACTATCAAAATGTTCAGCATTTTAAGCTCTTTCAGCCTTGTACTTTTCAGCTTTTCAACCTTTTCAAATATTCAGCTTTCTGCCTTTTCAGCTTTTTCAAATATTCAGCTTTATGTTCAGCTAGAGGAACTGTTCAACCTTCAAAATATTCAGCTTTATGTTCAGCTAGAGAAACTATTCAACCTTCAAAATATTCTGCTTCATGTTCAGCTAGAGAAACTGTTCAACCTTCAAAATATTCATCTTTATGTTCAGCTAGAGAAACTGTTCAACTATCAAAATATTCTGCTTTATGTTCAGCTTGAGAAACTATTCAACCTTCAAAATATTCAGCTTCATGTTCAGCTAGAGAAACTCTTCAACCTTCAAAATATTCAGCTTCATGTTCAGCTAGAGAAACTGTTCAACTATCAGAATATTCTGCTTTACGTTCAGCTAGAGAAACTGTTCAACTATCTAAATATTCAGCTTTATGTTCAGCTAGAGGAACTGTTCAAATATCAGAATATTCAGCTTTACATTCAGCTAGAGAAAATGTTCAACTATCAAAATATTCAGCTTTTTCTGCAAATTCTTGACCATTCATTCTTATAATTTTATGCATTTCCAGCAGTACATTCAGCAGATTTCCGAAATCACTTCAGCTGTCAGCATTCACGCTGTATTTCCGCAGGAAATGTAATTTTTCTAGTTATTATTATATCTTCCAGGTCAGAAAATTTGGCCCTTAACGTATTCACTCCATTCAAACACCAAATATTCATCTCAATTGGGAATTCCCCGCGTCTATTTTTCTCATTCATATCATTCATAATTTCAGAGATATTCAATGTTTTTCGGCCATTTTTTCCCATTCAAGCAGATGACGGAATGTTCAAAAAATCCCACATTTCACACTTTTTCAAGCATTTTCAAAGCTCATCTAGTCATTCACACTTCCAGATAGAAACTCCATTCGAACTCTGAAATATTCCACAATTTGTCTCCATTCAAGCCTGTATTCATCTTTCTCACAGCATTCATACTTTTTGCACAGTCACAGTTCAAACATTGGTAACTTTTCAGCCACTTTCAGATTTTTGCATTGGTGTGTATGGGGTGGAATGTTGACAGCCAGAGTGCAGGAGCCAACTCACAGAGTGGGGAGCAGCTCAAAAAAATTCAGAAAACCTTGTCTTCAACTCACGCTTGCTTCCACAATTTTCACTCCAGCAGAAAAATTTTAAAAAATCGTGCTGGTCGCTAGAGTGGTTCTCTGGAGCCAATCGGACAAAAACTTTTGGCTCGGTGGGCTTTTAACTGAAAGCAACACCGACCAACTGCCGCATCAAGTCCCATGAAACTGATAGGAAAAATATCTGGAGGCAGGCAAACACATCCACTTTTCTGAACTGCTCCAGAAGACACATTTTTGACCACACACACACAAAAATTTCCCTAAATGTTTACAAGACTCTAATAGTTTCGACCATATCATTATTTGAGTGATAGCAGTTACTGTTTTGGAGGGAGAAGCATGTTAATGTGAGGTGAGCCTCAGCTAAAATCACTATTAAATCAACCCTCACAGTCCGTTACCTCGACCACCCTGGTTACCATCACTGTGGCAACCGAGATCAATTGGGCCAACACAGAGAGAGACAGATTTATCAATGAGTCAGTTTAATACACACAGTGATATACAGACTATATTTCCCAACATTTTAACTATATTTAACTATTATCTTTTCATTCATTCAAGCCAGAATCTCCATCTAAATATTTAAATGTTCCCAATCACTGATACGTTGACATTTATTTCACTTTTCAGTCCCATTCAGAGTATTTGATTCATTCTCACTGTAACGTCTCTTCATACTCCTGTTTGGCTAACAGCTTATATTCTATTTTTAATCCTTCATTCTCACCCAACTATTAGGAAGCTTCATTGTCTTCAGACGAGACTTCAAATAAATTCAAGCCACCAATTCAGTTTGGCCTTAGCTTTTCAACAAACCCTAAATTATTTCACAGTTTTTAGATATTCTGGACATTATTCAAAGTTTTCAAAGCCAGTAATCCGCATTTGGCGTCAGCTCTTCAAAAACCTTAAAATATTCAACATATTTCTTATATTCTTGACATTATTCAAAGTTTTCAATGCCAGCAATCCGCATCTGGTGTCAGCTCTTCAAAAACCTTAAAATATTCAACATATTTCATATATTCTGGACATTATTCAAAGTTTTCAACGCCAGCAATCCGCACTTGGCGTCAGCTCTTCAAAAACCTTAAAATATTTAACATATTTCTTATATTCTTGACATTATTCAAAGTTGAATAATGTCTTTACTTTGGCTTTTGCTCAGAAGAGATCTGTGGAGGGTCTTAGAATAGGTTGAGCTAACAAGGCAGCCTGAATAATATTATATAAATTTTGTTTAAGGATTTCAAAAAGAGAAAAAAAAAACATTAAATTAGCAACGGATGCTAAATGGAACCTAAAGAGGGATCCTAATGAATAATTGTATGAGACAAAATTTGGTGAACCTGGATTTTCAAACAAACAAATACAGTGACATTTAGTGAACATTACCTTACGGCCAGACCACATTGCCTGCCTGAGCAGCGTGTGATAGAGGCATGTGTGCCACAGCAGTTCAGCAACACAGCTGTGTGTCCAAACAGAATTGAAAATGTTTCACTGGGTGATAAGGTTAATCTTCTTAGTACACGTTAAGTTTTAGACTCTGTGAGGCGGGACTGACAAATCTGGGGAGGAGGCTCAGATTTAAACTGAGAAACAGGTCTTTGTGGGATGAGGCCATCGAAGGACCTATCAGGAGGTGGTCAGTTTTTCAGGAGGAGAGGAGAAGGCCGGTCCGTCAGGAGGAGGAGGTCTATCGGGAGTAGGTGTAATGAGATGCAGAGACTCGGCTGCCTAACAATAGCTGCTGTGTGTCGCTGCTTAGCCTGCTGCTCTCCACCTATTTGTCATAATCAAAGACAGTTTTCTCATTAGTGGAAACCATTAGTCCTTAAAGCTTTATCTGCCTCTTATCAGCCCCGCCACTACCACATCAGCAGGCAGCACACTAACACACTCCTACACACACAACACACACAGACTTTCACAAAATCTGAAAACAATCATAAGAACACAACATATGCAGTGCAGTTAAAATACAACACACATAGTGCCAGAGAACCACTGGCCCACAATGCCTTGCTCAGGTATCTCATAAAGAAGTCACTGACCCCAAACTGAGCAACTCCGGCAGTGCCAGCACGAGTTACAAAGCACACCCATCCTAATCTGGCTCCATTAGTTGCGTCTGTCCCTCCCCACTTGCTGGGCTTTGTTCAGTTGTCAGGATGACCAATGACGTTGTGCCGCTGCCTGATTCATGGCGGCGACCCTGAGATCACATCTGATGGGACCATCAGGCCAAACGACCAAACACACCCCCAGCAACCCATTATAGTCTATTTATCTAGCTGGACATCTAATGGGAGCGCTTCTTTTCCACTCCGACACTGTGATGCTATCACTGAAGACTTGGTTAAGACTTTGACTGCTGAGCTGGGGTTATTTGAAGTGATGCAGGTTAATAACTGGAAAAGCTGTTAACTTCTGAAACCTGTAAAAATGAATTAGAACTTGACTTTGACCTGTGGAGGCTCGTCTGTTTTTAAACCAACAAAATGTAGTTGTTAGAAGTTGTTTTAGTAATTCATAGCAGATGGACACTCTCAGAAAATTATGTGTCATTATGCTCCTTACACATGAGAAATTGTACTTTATAGTCAGTACTTTATAGTGAGTTCGAAATTACCGCCCAATTACCACAATAATTGCTTCAAAATGTATGTTTTATATTTTGGCAATATTATTGAATAACAATATTCTGCTATTTTCCAACATGTAGTTAATAAATAGCTGGTCATTTCTTTATTACATTTCCAGGAAACTTCCAACTAGTTTCTGTCTACTGTAACTTGGTTACCTGGTTACTGCAGGTCAGTAAACTGTGTTTTTTTAACCATTTACATTTTCACCAATCTCTGTAATTACAGCAGATTCGTCCAACTTTGGAACAGTTTTCCTAAATGTCAAATTTTTATCGTTAGCCATCATAAATTATTAATTACGGAAAAATACAACAAGAATCAAATGACTAATTTCCCATTTTATGTTGCTTGTTAATTACCACCTACTTACTATAAATTCCAGACCTGGAAACTGAAGCATTACTGAAGTATTAGTGAAGTGAAAGATTCAGTCAGATTACAGGCTAGTCTGAGTTTCTTATATTTGTTTCTTATACAGTATGTTTAAGGAGGCAATTTAATTTGACAGTTAACTGTGTCTTTAAAGTAGTAATAATAATAATTGTTTAATCATATAGCACTTTTGTATATGTCAACAGTTATTGTTGGGTTTATTGAATATCTACTGACCCTAGAACGTCTCCTGAGTGTCACAGTAACAGCTTGCAAGTAAACCGACACATGCCTGATTAGCGACAACTTTACTTGGAGGTAAAACTGAAAGAAAGCACTGAGTCGACAAGTAATATCAGTAATAACATTATACAGGTGTGTGAGCCCATTTAGTGGATCTATAAACTGTTAAGGAGGTTTCTAGCAATGTATTTCACAAACTAATTATCATCTTGACTGGGATGAGTAAGACAGCGCTGAGAGTATTGCAGTCAGAGACTAATAAGGACAGGGATATATTTGCCAATGTCAAACAATTTTTTATGAGTGGTATATCATGTTATTATATTAAGTATAAATTAAATATACAAGATTTTTCACTTAAACTATGTTATCAAACCCAGCTAATAATAGCACTCTTTTCCAGTTTTAAGCCTGATTATTGGTATTATAACAGTGCACGGCCATATTTAAAGGTGACTTTTTTTTTTTTTTTAGGGTAAATATCCTTATTTAAACATTAAAAATGCAAGAAAAATAAAAAAAATAAACAAGATCTCATATAACACTACAACAATGATAACTGTTGGAATATAGAGCTATTTAACACTTATTTTAATAATCACTTACAGCAGCTTTAAGGCCACTGACCAAGCTGCTGTATTTGATGTGTTGAGAGTGAGAATGTTGTGGAACATTAACACGAATGAAATTTTGACATTTGTAGTAAACATAAGAGGTAAATCAGTATAAAATGACTGCATCAGACTGATGATGGTTCATTTGGGCCTGTCATGTTCCTTTTATTCTTATGACACCCCTCTTCTCCTCACTACTAGTTTGTCCTCTCCTCATTTTAACTCCTCATCCTCATCCAGTGTTTCTTCTCTTCATTCTTTTTCTCCTGCTCTCCCTCCTCTTCCATCTCCTCCCAGTGCTTGTCCCCCTTTCCATCCCCAAAGATTGTTTTTTAAGTTCCTCCATCTCCTCTCAATATTCACGTTCTTCTCCTGTTTCTCTCTTCCATCTTCCTTTATTTTTCACTTCCTCCCCCTCTCTAATCCTCGTTTTATTCCTCTTTTGTCATCTTTTTCTCTATCCCTCCCACCTCCTCCATGTTCCCTCCATCTCCCTCCTCTCTCTGTGTCATTAAGCTCTCAGTCCGCCTGTGCACTAAAACATGTAAAAGAGCTTCTGTTTTGGGAGAGATTTGTTTGTGGCATTAATAGTCTTTAGTTTTCCACATGGTTTCCCAGCAGCCAGAGACATTAGAAAGAGAAGTGAGGTGCAACACATCTCCCCTCTCATCCTCTCATCCCTGCCTCATCTGTCAAACACAGAGGCGGAGGGTGGGAGAGAACAAGAAAAAAAGGGAAGAGAGAGAGATAGCAAGGGAAAGCCAAAATAAAGAAGAGAAATATTGATGAAGAGAAATAAAAGAGTTTGATGGATTTTATTTGTATTTTAGCACATTTTAGGAAGTGAGAACTCCATTTTAGGGACATTTTTACTTTGGATAGTTGTTTAGAAGTTATCATAATAAGAAGAAAATAATTTTCACTGTCTTGTTAGATGATCAAAATCTTTTAGAGTATCATTCAATCAACATTAAGTACAACAAAATGTATGTATTAATGTCAAACCTACCCACATATTTTATTAATTTTTGACACTGATTTATTTTTCTCCGCCCATTAATCCTTGAAGGCCTCAATATGCTTCAAGCAAAGTGCTTGTTGGATCTTCTACAGTATCTGGAACCTGTATCCAGTACGAGAACTGATGGCTTTGCATCTGAAATTTTTTCAAATTCTCTGAAACAGGCAGCTCCATAATCAGCAGCAATTTAACCTGAGCCCCACCCATTTTTTCTCTGGGCTCCAATAAGAGTTGAGCAAGCTTGTTACCTGGATGAACCTTGGTCAACTTTTCTGTTTAAACGTATGTGTGCTATGTGCCAGGTTTGTCTATGTTGAAAAGAAAAAGACATTAACAAGATAGTTAAAAGATGTTGCAAGGGGACCTGTACCTGTACTTCAATACTCTGACCAGGTGGAAGGTATTGTGTTTATTCCGTCCCCAAATCGAAGACAAATTTTGTCCAAAGTAAAGAAAGGCTTAGGCTGTGCGATAGCCCTCACAGCTGAACATCAACACCATCACCAAACACACCTATGTTTGCTCAAAGGTAACATTACCATATAAAGTCACTTTACATTGATGCCATGATATTCACGGACAGATCATATTGTAGGCTACATAGTCACATCTCAGGTTAGCTAACTAGCTAGCTAACATATAACAGTTAGCCTAATGTCAGATCAACAACATCAGGCAG
This sequence comes from Pagrus major, assembly GCF_040436345.1. Lineage (NCBI taxonomy): Eukaryota > Metazoa > Chordata > Actinopteri > Spariformes > Sparidae > Pagrus > Pagrus major. The sequence goes on from NC_133232.1 coordinate 11,773,074, forward strand.
GTTTGCTTCTTCCTTATTTCTGTAGTAGCGTTAAGAAGATTTAGAAAAGGATAGATATGAAATATCATTAGCTAGAAAAGATCAAGGCTTCTCTCGTTTTCGTTGTGACTGGAATGACTTCACTTTCATTCATGTCATTTTGCCGTGTTCATAAAATTTAACATTGATGATATATCCTTCCATCACATACTGTAGTCCTTGCTGTCGGCTTCTTGAAGCTATACTGCCTGACTCCGAGTAATTATCTAATAAGCATTGTGGCACCTGGCTAATAAACCAGTAGCACCGTGTTTCTCATTTTCAAGCTTTTCCGACCTAGCAACAGTAACTAAGGGGGGGCATACTTTGGATTGGATCAATTAGTGAGGTATGCAGAGGTGAGAAAGTAAGCGGGAACTTCTCTCTCAAGGGGCGCCATAAATACCATCATGTAGAAATAACCCTTATTTGTCGTGTTGAAAGCATATACATGCAAAAGATACTCTGAGACTATGGAGAGCGGGAGGCAGTAAAGACATCTCATAATTCAGAGACAGAATAGAAAAGAATGAAATAGAATAGAAGAGAATGCCTTTATTGTCATTGCACAGAGTACAACGAAATTTCACTGCAACTGGTTGACATGTAGAAAGTATACAAAAATATGTGGATTGATAAATTGAGGGGTGGGCCAACATTTTTATGTCAAATTACTCTGTCTCTCCATAGATCATCATCTATCCTTGAGTAAAAATAGTGATAAAAACTGAGGTGATGAAAGTGAATTTTAATAATGATAAAATACTGTGGATTTAATATCAGATGGGTATAGCTACTGTTGTGATCACATCCTCGTAAATTTTATACAAAATTGTTGGGTTATATTGAACTTGCAGGAGGTAAAATCTGTGAATCTGCCTGTCTGATTTTCTTACATTTACCACAGTCCAAGTCCTGTTCCTGATGGGTAGTTCAGTGACTTGTGAGTGAGAGCTGTGAAGTGATCCAGTCACCAACAACAAACATAAGTAATTCTTAATTACTATCTCAGCAAAAATGTGTTGAAATTTTTCTTTTATTTCACACTGAATTTAGTGACCTCAGCTTTTGTCTTTAAATTTGTACTTTTCTGTTACTGTTAAGGAATTAAACTATTTAAGATTTGATGTAGCTTGTGTTCATCACCATCTCCAGCTTTTTCTTTGAACAGCTAGACCCTCTGTGGTCCTCCTTGTCTTCCTCTTTCCCTGCATCCTTCCTCTCATCTTTCCTTCCTCTCGTCCTCAGCTCAGCGCTCATCATGTCATCAGTTGGTTATGTCACCTGCAGGCGACCTGTCTGTCTGTAATTAATACAACCAGAGTCTGAAAATTTTCAGGCCTGCTCCGTTCCTTCCTTCTTCTCTTCCACCCCCCTCTGTCGCCCCCTCAGTTAATCACAGTTGTTCCCAGCAAAAGGAGCTGTTAACGGCTTGGTGCGCCAGGAATGGTCCTGGCGCTCCCCGCCGCTAATCGGACCGTTACGACTGAGAAACTTTGCATTATGCAAATCACTGGCCGGGAACAGGTGACATTTGTAGGGGAGCGGGGTGACAGGGCGACAGAGTCTGGCTGATTTAGACATTAGTCCCTGTCACAACGCAACACACATACACACATGCACACTCAGCTCATCTGCATATGCACATAGCACACTCTCACTGTATGTACAAGCAGAAAGAGTGGAGTAACAAATTACATATAATCTACTTTTAGTACTGCAATTGAGGAGGTAATCCATACCAGCGCTCTTTCTGAAGTCAGTGTTTTACCAAAAACGATTATCTACAAAGTCTTTGTTTTGAAAATTGGCCCTGCATAAATCTTCTCACAGCTCATGGATGTGGGTTCTTACAGTCCAATTTTCCTAATCTTGTAAGGTGTCCTGAGCCCAGCAAAAAAATGAGAAAATAAGAAAATACAGGCGATGTGCAATGACGAAAAGTATAAAAAAATATATAATTCCCCTCAAATGCATTAAATGGAGTTATTATACCTAAGGTTCAGGAACTGGACCATGCCACTCCTCCTCGCTGATGTGCCACCCAGGCCCAGCCAATCAAACCACTTGCATCTCATCAATCCAACTACCTGTGTCTCATCAACCTAACCACCTGGGCCGCATTAACTCAACCATCTATGTTGCCCTGATTCAATCACCTATGAAATCTATATATTGCCATCCCATGACAAGAAGATCCCCCAGAACAGGGACCCAGGCCATTCCAGCACAGGAACCATGGGGGAATGATGAAGCCATGCTGACCAAGACGTGCGCCCATCGAGACGTACCCCCACTCCGAGTCTCAACCTCCCTGGTTCCTAGATGGTCCAGCCAATCCACAACCCTACTCATACCCCCTTCTTCATCCACCAACCTCGCACCCCCTTTCCTTCATCCACCAACCTCGCACCCCCCTTCCTTCATCCACCAACCCTGACCCCTTTCCCTCATCCAACAACCCCGACCCCCCTTACCTATCCTTTCCAAAATCTTCTACCAATTTAAATAAACTACCTTAACGTTAAATTGTGGCGTGGTCTTGTTAGTGAAAACTAGAGTAACAAGACAACAAATCTAAGGAGTAGAAAGTACAGATATCTGTGTTAAAATGTGGAGTAAAAGTAAAAGGTTATCAGAAAACCAAATACTCAAGTAAAGTACAGATACCTGAATTATCTACACAAGTAAAAATAAGGAAGTATTTGTACTTTGTTACTTCCCACGTCTGAATTAGGAGCACCATGGAAGCATTGGATAAAAAAAAACACGCAATCCAGTAGGTACAAGGTAAGCGGAATTATTGATCAACTGCAACAGTTCCATTACAGTCCAGTCAGACTGTCATTCTGAGATAGTTCATCTTGTATATTGTATAATGGGGGCTTTTCCCTTGTATCTACCAGTTATCTTAGACTTTTTGATTGTGAGCTGTAGGCCATAAACACATGTTTGGTCCAGCTGTTGTAGTACACAAAATTAGCCTCAGCCATATGGTAAAGAACATGATGTCATTTTCTGTGAGATGCAAGTAAGTTAGTCGTCACATTCAAAGATTTGAGATTTGAAGTGATAGGCCTGACCAGTAACATGAATCAAAAAGTCTTGCATTTTTCAAATTTGCAGAAAAACTGATAAAGTGATGCAGTGGTGAGTCAGGAGGTTGAGACTCACTCTTTTGTATAAACTTTGCCTTTGTGGCAAGGGAGTGAGGGTTAAATTTGGTTTATTTCATTTTATGAGGAATCCAACAACACCACCTAGGGGAATTTCACCCTCAAGGAAATTTGAAATCACGCTGATACTAAACACACAGGTCACACATTTAAAAACATTTAAAACATTTAAAAAGTCAACATTTCTAGTTCTTTTTTTTTAGACCACTTCTGAACAGAATTATATTAATTTTTTTTTTTTAATCTATTTGTCCGACTTTTGTCTGACTTGAATCAAAGTACTGCTGCCACTTCACTAAACTCAATAGGTTCAAATTGAAGCACAATCAGAATATTGGCAAACTTCTCATGAAGCAGAGCATCTACAACTCTGGTACAAAAGTGGCTCCAACAGCAGCTACAGCTGTAATTTTTTGTGTCACTCCTACTCACTCCTACACACATTATGTATTGAGCTTGTTATATTAAAGTAATAATCTCAAAGATTTTCATGTACATAAAAATCTGTTAAGTTACTATCTTTCGCCAAATGAGGTAACACAATGATGATTGAGCCTATGGCCCACTGATGAAAGCCATTGCATTCGCTGTAATACCAAAGATGCACACTGGGTGTCGGTGGCGACTTTCCCAGAAAAATATCACAAGTGGCGCACAGTTGGTGACGCATTCACCCAGCAGTGGTTGGTCGGCCAGAGAGAGTGGGTGGTTGCAGATGATATAACAGTTTTGTTTGTCCTGGTCTCTGCTAGCATTGAACGGTCATGGCTGAACAAACAAAGAAAAGGCCGATAACAACAGACGATGAAACTTTAAATAAAGGTGCAACTCCAAAGAAAAAGAATGCAATTAGACTTTCAGAAGGAGGTAAACAGTCTAAAAAGGAAAGCGACCGTCAGCAATGAAGAACCAGTTTGTGTTGGAGAGCACTACCAGAAGAAAAGGGACTGAGGGGAGATACAGATGTTGCTCTCTTTCTCTTGGACTGGTAGGTACCGCACAAGTTTATAAAGTCAAATATAAAATCTACTCTACCTAACTTATGGACCTTGTTTTGGGGTAATGTTAGTCACTACACAGATTGAGTTTGTTACCTCTGCCAAGGAGGTTATATTTTCGGTGCTGTTTGTTTGTCAGCAGGATTATGGATTGGCTTGATTTTCATGAAACTTTGTGGAAGTCATTAGATTTGCAAACAACAAACGGGACCATTTCAGGGCTAATTTATTTTCTTGCCAAAAAGAACAAAACAGAAATCTTGGAGATTACCACTTTAAATTCAATGAGCTTAACTCAAAACGCATTAGATGACTAACTATTCTGTTTAAATTCAGTTAACCCACACTTTTTAGACATTCGGGATATCTGCATTTTTAAGTTGAACTAGCTTAATATGTTTTACAATCTAAGAAAAGAAACAAACAAACATGAGAAACTACAAGTACAGGGTCCTTCAAGATTCAGAAAAGATCAATTAAGGCTCATTAATAGACAAAGTCACTGTTAAGATGAACATTTTCTTTACTGGCTAAACCCATGTTCTCATCTCATGTGGTCTTGAAGTGAGTGCATCCTTGAACAGCTCAGCATCTCTTTCAATTCTCTGTCAATCCGCTCAGTGTCTCTGTCACTCTACCTCACTCTCTCTCTTTTTCTGTCCGTTTCGCTTGGTCTAGTGCACACACTGACAGACGCACACACACACACACACACACACTGATATTTGTATTCATTCGGCATAGGCAGTAATAAGAGGCCATTATGGACGCTAACCAGATCTTTTAACCAATGACTAACTGACATTCCCTCATATACAACCAATGAGCTGTGAGAGATCTGGCAGGAGAAGGAATACACACACACACACACACACACACACACACACACACACACACAAACAAAGTGACACTGTAATAATACATGCATACCAATCTAGAGTGTGTCTGAACACAGCCAACTGATCACTTTATCAGAGGGAGGAGAATAAAAGCCAGTGAATATGAAGATGAGCAGGAGGAGGAGGGAAGCTGAGAGAGTGAGTGAGGGAGGAGAAGGGAGCAAATTAAGAAGTTAGGAATGGAGGAATGAGAGGGAATAAGGGAGGAGGACAGAAAAAAATGGCAGAGGAAGCTGCTGGGAGAACAGGTCTGTATTGGTTGGTGAAAACTCATCACTTGATTCACAAAGGACAGGGTATTTCCACTAGAATTAGAAAGATATAAAGCCTTGTCCTAATAAATTGCATTTTTAGTTGTAGCAGCAACAGTAATCAATTCTATAAACTTTAAAGCAAGGAATCTCTGTCTGTCTGTTATTGGTATAACTCGAGAACCATTCTACTTGACACTGGGCAGGTTTGTTGGTGAAGATCCAAGGAAGTGTAGCATCAAATTTGGTGCAGTTTAGACACTAAATGTTCAATATGAATACATTTTTAATAAACAGTAAACAGCAGGGGCATGGCTTTAGTGCTCTGGCCTCATGGCACTACAGACTGATGCTGGGCTCATCCTACGGGACTTAAAAATTCTGCCTGATTTTGAAATAGGGTTGTGTTTTAAAGAGAAACTCCACAGATTTTCTTTTTCTAATCTTTAACATGCACACAAAACAAAATTTCAAAAATAATGGCACATCAGACATGTCAGATAAAGTTATCATAGCACAGGGAGCAAAGCACCACCTCACATTATCTCATGGAGAAGTTGCAGGGAGAAAAAAACAAAAGCAGAAGGTTAAACAAGTCCAGGTGAGTGGGGACTGTTGACAAGTTTCTGTCATCAGTAGTAGCTAGCTAACATTAGCCTCAAGGGCTAGAATGTTTACCGTTGCTTGGCAGCACTGCTCAGCTGCTCCGGGATGCCTTACTCATTGGTTGTTGTAATCTGGCTCAGAAAGTATATTCAATTCAATTCAATTCAATTCAAAGGGGCTTTATTGGCATGAAAGTTTAACAACAATGTTGCCAAAGCATCTGTCCAAACATTCGGACATAACATAACAAATAACAACACCAACACAACACCAAGATTGATTTATATAAATTATATATACAGTATAGTGTGTGTGTGTGTGTGTGTGTGTGTGTGTGTGTGTGTGTGTGTGTGTGTCTGTGTGTGTGTGTGTGCGTGTGCCTGCGTGTGTGTGTGTGTGTCGGTCATTCACTGTCCCTCAGGTTGTGGCATGTTGGCATGTTGACACATATTGGGCAGCAAGGCATTCCCTATCTCCCTCTCCCAGGAGTATTTTTAATTTTGATATGTCGTTCATCTCTTTGAACTCTGAGATTACCGAATTGAATTTATTAAAATAAATGTTCCTGGTTTCGTTGAATGCTTTACATCTCTGTCTCAACCTCACCTGTCGAGCAGTGACCACATGTTCTGTTTTCTTTTGATTGCCATGATTTGTTGTGTCTTCCTGTTTCGATTGTCAGTTTGTGGTCACTGAGCCTGTACTTCTAGAGGATCTGTCTCTGCTTTCTATCTCTGACAGTAGAGAGATATTCTGTTAATTCATAATCTCTTTTTAGGGCTAGATAACATTCTAATCTACTTTGGCTTTTAGTTTCTTCTTTCCAATGTTCCAGGTAGGTTTCTTTACATTGTGTTATAATTTGCTTTACTCTGATTGGTGTTTGGACAGCAGTGTTGTTGTGAGGCTGGTCAGACTGTGTCTGAGAGGGGGCAGTTAGCCTCAGTACCAACTGACATAGGGGACTCTTTTCAGGGCTCAGCTCTTGAGTTTGGAGGGCTTTGGAGTGGAGGGTGTCTCGGGGGCTGGATTTCAGGTGGTTAAAAAAGTTAAGCGTTCTCTTTTGAATGTTAATTATCAGTGGGTATCTGCCTAATTCATTTGCATTTGTTGGTGTGTTTCTGTGCATGTGTTAAATGTATCTGTAGAATTCTGCATGTAAAGACTCTGTTGGATGTTTGTCCCAACGGGTATAGCTCTGATGACTAAGTGGACCCCATACTTCAATACCGTACAGCGCAATGGACTGGATGACACTATCAAATATTTTAAGCCAGATTTTGACTGGAATTTGGAAATTTTAAATTTTTCTCTTAATTGCATGTAGGGCTCTAGTGAATATCTTACCATTTTTTGTTTGGTGTACATGTTTGTTAATTAAAGTGTGAAGGATATATACATGGTCGGTGGTGCGGTGTTTTGGGAGGAAGCCAATTTGACTGTTACTCAAGATGGAGTGTTCCTCAAGGAAATCTAGTATTCTTTTATTCAGAATACTACAGAATAATTTACCTAGACAGCTGCTGACACAGATGCCACGGTAGTTATTAGGGTCTGATTTGTCCCCACTCTTATAATATAATATATAATATATAATCATGATAATATATAATCATCCAGATTTTAAATGATAAATATCAAACATGTTTGATATTATCGGGGTGGCCTTGGTGAGTCTGTGAGCAGTTCAGGAGGCTTAAAAGTGGATCTGTAAACCGTTCACATTAACAGATCATTGGGCACTGCACTAGTCCATTTGAATAGGTGGAGTTCACAGTGTTGGCTGTACACTGTTTTGGTTGCTCTATACTTCATGTAAACTGGTTGTGTTGTCACAACTGTATACTGGTTCAGTCACAGCATCATATATTCACTCATTGGCTCCCACAAATAGACAAGTATGACATTAAATTGGCCAATCACATTATCAATACAACACTGTAGAGCTCCAACCAATAGCATTAGTGTGTGTGTAATGTTAATTAGCTCTGGCACATCTCTGCTCTCCTCTTGTCTCTGTGTGTCTAGCTAATTCAGCCTCTCGTTAACAACGCTTATACAGCCAATTACCATAAATCCCTGTTAGCTGCAGCAATTAACAGTAACGTGGCAGCACTGCATGTGTTTCTACTGTTGTAATTAAGCCAGTGTGTTGTTAATTAGCTAAATGTGAGTGGGAGGTTTTATGCTCGTTAGTATGGCCATTTCATTCAATTAGCAACGTCATTAACGAGGTGTCTCTGTTCTAACAAAGTTAATGCAGGGAGGAGGTAGTGACTGGGTGATTAGCCTAGACAAACATGATGAGGAGCATGGCACTGAGCCCAAGCAACGATATATGGAGGAAGAGTGTGTGTGTAATGAGCTCCAGGTGGTGTGGCAGCTTAACACACTCCCACTGTGCTGCAACAGCATACGTTAGATATTTAATGACATGACTTCTCATGCACACAGACACAAACTCAACACACTGCGATATATGAACATCCACCTACAGGCACTTTTATCATTTGTGTCATCATCATGTCAAGTAAAAATGGTGGAATTCCCCTTTAAAACTGGTGCAGTTTACAAGTGTCCTGGTAAGTTGCTTCAAAAGTAATCCCATGGACAACTGATAATTGACTTTAATAGGTAAGGTGAAGACTGTTGGACCTTTCAGTGACCTGATTAATGACGAATAATGAACTGAAGTTCAGAAACCAAACAGGAAGCAATTTAGTACACAAAAAAATCAATGTTTTTTTTTTATTATTTATCATGTTATCTAATCTCTTGTAAACCAACTTTAATTTCATGGTATTGTAGATTCAGTACAATATAATGTATTTGAAGAGAGGAACATACCAGTATCCAAACAATCCTGAAAGACTGAAACAAAGGGTGGAAAAGACAATACTGTTGCTAAATGTAATAAACTTTATATATTCAGTTATCCTGTAGGGATGAATGCAGCTTGTGGGGAAGATTGCAGACACTACTTAAGGCCAAAAAAGTCACAGATAATTCTCCAAGAAAGAGCTTAACTGATCAGCAATCAAAAATAATGGAGTAACAGACAGAGCTCTTTGTAGTAAGTATATTATTCTGATTATTCTGGTGATAAAACCTTACTTTCACCTGAACCTGGCTGTTATGCTGAGAAAAAAACATTGTATAGGCCTATCCTTCTACAGAAAAACTGGATCATATATGAAATTGAAAAGGCCATTAGCATAGCAAACACCTTTACTACCTGCAAATTTATCCTGCGTCTTAAACAGAAGAATACATAGAAAGAACTAATGAGACATAACGTGGCCTAATTAGTTGTCATCAACTCAAGTAACGTTATCTTCACTTCATTTATCTCTCCTCCACTCTGCTGTGTGTGTTTGTGTGTTAGGAGCCCTGCCCGAGGTAATCTCACATAGCCAGACCCATGTACACACTGCTGTCAGCGATGTGTGCCCACAGTAAATATAGAGAGGAGAAGAGACACTAGCTTGATAGTAAATGCCAGCAATACGCAGTAAAGACTCTCACAGAGCTGAGATTAAACAAGTGTAAATTAATTAGATAAATAAAATATTCTGTTCCCTTCAGGGGGATGGAGAAATGATACAGAAATAATAATTAATAGCAGTCTAATAATTATTATTTTTTAGGGATGCTGAGATGAAATTTGGATGTGCTTGAGTACCCCTAAAAAGAGTCTAAAATCACCTGTGCTTCTCAGTGTTTTCACTGTAGTTACCACTCTCGCATCACTTCTTGAAACGCTCCTCTGGTGTTGCAGTCTAAAGAGCGAGAAAAGTGAGAAAAAGGTGTTTGGATGGGTCATACACTGGACTTTCCCTCCGGAGGTTAGTGGTTAGGTTATGTTATTTAAACAGTTACGTGCGTAAATGACGCAACTTGTGTCACGTTAATGGCATAAACATTACGTGAATGACGTACTTACTTATGTTACACGGCATGCGTTATGTCACTTACATTGTTGTTAGACCCAAGTGCAGACACAGGCACCAGAGGTAGGTGTTAAATTGGTTTTAATGAAAAAAAGTGCAAAAAGGGAAGAAGGGTGGAGGGTGGGCGATGGTGAGGGGCAGTCAGGGTGTAGAGTAGGTGAATGGATAAGTCTGGCTGGTAGCTGGAGCAAAGAGCTTGAGATGATGTGGAGGCAGGCAGTGTGGCTGGAGATCTAAGCACAAAGAAGACTGGTTTAGAGATCTACAAGAAACAGCACAGGAAAAATTATGCAAGATACTAAGTGGCCAAGAGCGTATCTACCACTGAGCAGACTGAGCACCATCTTCTTCGCTGTGGTGTCCTTGGGTGCAGGCATCAAAGTGAAGGATGCCAACAGACTGAATAAACTCATCAAAGAGGCAGGGTCTGTTGTTGGCTCTAAGTTTGTCATCCTGGAGGAGGTGGCGGAGGGCAGGATGCTAGCAAAACTGCTGGCTATCATGGACGATGCCTCTCACCCCCTCCACAAAACTCTGGACAAGCTTAAGAGCAGCTTCAGCCACAGACTCATTCAACCCCACTGCCTAAAGGAACGGCACAGGAAATCATTCCTACCTGGTGCCATCAGACTTTATAATGCACACTTCACAACACACAAATAATTTTTGCGCTTTAAATTATTTTTACTGTCAATAAAATTGCACCTTATCCACCTTATGTTCCACTTACCTTTACTCCTCGATACCACAGCATTTTATTTTATTTACCTCAGTATTTTATTTTATCTTATTTTATAACTACTTAAGCATTTTATTGTATATAGTGTTTTATTATTTTTGTATATTGTATATAGTACTTTAGTTTTTCTATGTTTGCCCTTGTTATGGCCCGAGCAGGAAACCTGCAAGGTCCCTATTGTTTTTGTAATTAGGGCCCGAGCACGAATCTTGTGCGAGGCCCTATTGAATTTGCTCGGATTATTTATTATTAGGGCCCGAGCACGAATCTCGTGCGAGGCCCTATTGGATTTGCTCGGATTATTTATTATTATCATTATTATTATTATTAGGGCCCGAGCAGGAAACCTGCGAGGTCCCTATTGTTTTTGTAGTGATTATTAGGGCCCGAGCAGGAAACCTGCGAGGTCCCTATTGTTTTTGTAGTGATTATTAGGGCCCGAGCAGGGAACCTGCGAGGTCCCTATTGTTTTTCCAATGATTATTAGGGCCCGAGCAGGAAACCTGCGAGGTCCCTATTGTTTTTGTAGTGATTATTAGGGCCCGAGCAGTGAAACTGCGAGGACCCTATTGTTTTTCGAATGATTATTATTTTTAGTTTTTCTTTGTCGCAAATGATCGCATTTTTCACTGCCTGAACATACCCCAAAACTCACCAAACTTGTAATATAGATCGGACCTGGCGAAAAATTTTATAATCTGTTGTCGTTGTGAATTTTCAGCACTAGGTGGCGCTATAATCAAGGAAAGTGCGTTTTGGCTAATAACTCCCACATACTTTGTTGCACATTCAAAAACCTTATATCCACGCGTTCAGTGAATCGTGCTGAATCTCCTGATATAGGCCACGCCTCTGCCTACCGTTTTTTTTCGCAAAATCACAAACTGTCGCAAACCTACTTTTTTGAACTCCTCCCAGGAAATTTCACCAATTTGCACGAAACTTTGCACACAGCATCTGTGGACCCTCTTGACAAAAAGTTATTAAAAGAATTTTGATATTCCAAAGAATACTCAAGTTATTAAATAACAACTTCCTGCAGATTTAGTTCCAAACAGGAAGTGTCACATATCTCCACATTGGTTTGTCCTAATGACATGAAACTCAGGTTACTACTTCCCCATGAGTCCCGAAGGCTATGTGCAAAATTTTGGGAGATGACCACTCGGTGGCGCTCTTTAAATTGAAGCATTTTATATCTCCACATCGGTTGCTCGGATTAACACGAAACTTGGTACAATTATTGTCAATGCCCTCCTGAGGATAGCTGACGAAGGTGTTACCAATCCGCCACTAGGTGGCACTTTGGTGGCACTCTAATTTTATATTTGGCACTGTGCCCACACCATAAGGTACACCATAGCTTCACCATGCAGGGCGGCTGTAGCTCAGGTAGAGCGGGTCGTCTAGTAATCGGAAGGTCACTGGTTCGAATCCCGGGTCCCCCTCAGTTACATGTCAAAGTGTCCTTGAGCAAGATACTGAACCCCAAATTGCTCCTGATGAGCAGTTGGCCCCTTGCATGGCAGCCTCCTCCATCAGTGTATGAATGTGTGTGTGAATGGGTGAATGTGCCAAGTATTGTAAAGCGCTTTGAGTTATCAGTAGACTGGAAAAGCGCTATAGAAATGCAAGACCATTTACCATAACACTTATGGATATGAAATTCATAGGGGTGGTATAGACTGGCCCCTGTAACTCACACACCAAAAATGACCAGCAGGTGGCGCATAATATGTGGCACAGTTTTTAACCTTATATCTACGTGTTCACTGAATTCAGCTGAACTGTGTGTGATGTAGGCCACGCCCACTTTCGCACTAAATTTCCATGTGCAAATATGCAGGCAATTTCACCGATTTGCACCAAACATTGCACACAGCATCTGTGGACCCTCATGACAAAAAGTTGTAAAAAGAATTGTCATATATACTCAAGTTATACTCAAGTTATCAAATAACGACTTCCTGTACATTTTCTTTCAAACAAAAGTCTTGCATATCTTGCCAAAATACGGTCCCATTACCACTAAATTTTTGGTAATTGTCTTCCATGGTCTGATGACGGTTTGTGCAAAATTCAGTGCAAATTGGCCAATAGGCGGTGCTTTTATTGCTAAATGACGAAAGAACCGCTTGACTTCATTCACTTTTGATTGTAAATTCAGGCTTTCTCCAACAGAGGGCAGTGCTGCCTTGCTAATGGACACAAACCTCTGTTTAAGAGTCTGTAGGGTCACACAGTGTAGTTGTCTCATTATTTGTTCTTCATGTCTATTGCTGGGAGTTCTACACACTTCAGCGTACTTTTTTAATACCGACAGCAGCACGCCCTGACATGCGTGGACTGCGAGGGCCCGTTCATTGCTGCTTGCAGCTTTAATATTTTGATTGTATTTGTACTTGAATGTACCCGCTGCTATGATAACCTAATTTCCCCTCGGGGATTAATAAAGTTATTTATCTATCTATCTGAACAATCAGGCGGTGAGTGGAAGGAGAGCCGAGGTTCTTGAGCTATGAGTTGATGAGTTGATTAGATACACAGACACACCCACACACAGAGAAACAGACAAGGGAGGAGACACAAGGAAAACACAGAAGATAGATTCCATGTTTCCCTCACTTGCATCTTTTCCTTGCATCTTAGTAGGGACCTAAGAGATACAGTAGGTGGGGAGTGTTACAGAATAGGTCAGCAGAATTGAAAAGCAATCGCTGCACAATGCACGCCGGATTTCACAGGATCGAGGCAGTTGGAGTTTTCTGAGCAAGGCACTGCAGTTGCTCTCTACCACCTGCAAACGCCTGGCTGTAGTTTGATCTAACAGCTGATTGGACTGATTGGTTTAGACGTTGAACTATATGACGTTTTATGGAAAGTCTTGTTTTTGCTGAAATGGAGATTTTGATCTTGTTAGTCTGATTTTAAAGGTTTAGGCTATGCTGTCTGTAGCCTACATTTATATTATAAACTGCACACAAACATAGTTGTTGTTTATATTAAAATTGGACTAATTTAATTTGGCTTGTTAAAGTAATTAACAACACAAAAACTTCTGGTAAGTGGGAAGTGTGTAATCACATGTGATGCCCCAACAGTATAAATATCTGACAGATCAATAAAGAAAACTACTGTTTTGTATTTCTTTCCTTTGTGTTTGACTATTAATGTTTTCTATTTATTGATGTGGTTTGAGAGGGACAGATCTGCTCAGATTTTTTGATAGACAGCAGCAAACTGATATGAAGCTGATTCACATGCAAATTTATGTAAAATGGAGGTTAATTCCTGAACAGAAATAACAGACCACATGTGTAGCGATTTAATAGGCTGCCCTGTCATAATTAACAGCAGTTGAAGACTGCGTGTGCAATGATATGTGGGTCTGGTGACATTTTAATAAACTTAACAATCAATCCTGCACAATACAGTTCCATTGATTTGTGCCGTCCCCTGTTCCACAGGAAAAAAACACAATATGTGGCATTAATAAAGAAATGCAAATCTATATGCATACATTATAATGCAGTGAAATTGAAATTGTATGTCAGTATTTTGGCACACTTTTCACAACAAAGTCCAGTTCTTTTTCATTTGATTTGTGGTTAAGGTTAAAAGCAAAACCACCTATTTGGCTTTTTCATCTAATAACTCCGTTAATAAGGATAAGGGAGTTGATTACCTCTCTGAAAAGTTGGAGGTGTGCAGTCTCCTGCAGCTCTTCATCTAACAACTCCTTTCATTATTGTGTGCTGGAGAAATTATTTTTGGGCTCTTGTCGGACCAGGAAGTTGTTCTTACAATGTTTGATTACTAGGTCTACTTGGCTTCTAAGGCCAGCGCTATTACTGGAGGCTTGCAAAGAAGCACTTCAACTGTCAAAGCTCAACTCAAGTTGACTGAATATCAGGACATCCAGTCACTTATTCGCACCCGCTGCGCTGAATCGAGTGCCACCCACTTTAAGTCCACACGATGAGACCAAGAGACAATGTCTATTCTCTAACTCTCTCTCAAACACAAAGACACACATTACATTTCTCCTACGCTTCTGAATTGGTTTACAAATGTCAAAAATCGATTTTCTATTTCTATTTTTTATATTAGTAATACCTTCTATGCCATCAAAAAGAGAGCAGAGCGGAGCAACAGACTGCAGCACTAACAGGTGAGACCAGCTGACCAGCACACACTGTAGTGATGGGAGAGTGAGAGTGACCGAGTGTTTTACTCATGCATCCCCATACAGACAGCTCAGGGCAGGGAGCAAATACTAAGTTAAAACTAGTGCCATAGTGGTTTATTTTCTCACAGGGCAAGGTTAATACAGTAATTAACCAAAAATACAGTTTCAAAGTAAGAGTAGCAGGTAAAAGGGGCGAGTCAGTAAATGAGTTAATGGAGAAAAGGACTCATCACCCTAAAGTAAGTAAAAGGAGTCTTTAGTTTTGAATGATGACTTGTGACTCATTACTATTCAGCTGTAACAGCAGCTGGTCCTCTACCTACCCCACTAGTGTCAGTTTTGGACTAAAAGGGCTCCACAGTCAAGGTAGCAATAATAAGTTAAATGTTACATCCAGTTAGACTTTCAAAATACAACAGTTCACTTAAGATGACATACAGTATTATGACTTTTGGACTGTTATTAATGTTGTCATGTCACACACATTAAAGCTGGGGTTGGTGAGATGGAAAAACCGTCAAGCCCAGGCTAGATTTTGAAAGTATCCAGCCAGTAATCCCCCCCCCCCCCCCCCCCCCCCGCACTCATGCATCTCTCCAAAGCCACTCCTCCCAAACCATGAACGCAACGCGTCCGACAACTGCCGAGTACCACCGACAGAGTCCCGAGTACAAGTAGCTACCTCATGTCTCATTCACCTGTAAGTAAACACTTAATATTATCATATTGAACGTAAACAACAAACATAGCCATTGCTAGTACTGATAGCTGTCAAGCTAGCTTGTTAGTATTCAGAAATTGTTTTGAAAGTGTATTTTGATGTTGTAACTTATTGCTGGTTAGCTAGCAACAGCTGGCTATGGTAACATTAGATACGGCAAAGCTAAAACATAAAGATTAGTGGTGGGCCTGCTACACATGTTTTTTTGTTACCCTCAGTGATTCACAGACAAACGTGAATATTGTATTGGACTCATGATAATACAATGTTTTGCATGTTAGCGCTTCAACAATGAGAGCATCGTTGACTCTGATGACGGGGACACGCCAAGGAAGTGGAGGCAAAGGCCGTTGACGTGGGAGTGCGACAGGTCAAGGAGCAGATGTTCTTGGAAAAGATGACATACATCGAATAGAAGATCTTCAAGCTCAAAGGATTGCACATGAGCAGGTATCTAAAGTAGAACATTACTGGTGCTATTTTTCTGATAACCACCTACAACTATTTATGTTTGTACAGTACATTGACCCAGGCATGTAACTTGGACACACAAGTGCCCAATTCAGAATCACATTTTAGGCGAAGTGGCTTTTCTGCATAACAATAAACACAGTAGAGTAGAAAAATGTAAAGAAAGATAAAGGGCTGGTACTTCAAGTCAAAAGCATGAATGGATAAAATGAAAAAAAAAGTCATATAAACTGGGACATCCGTACAGTTTTGTCCAGGAATGTCTAAAGTATTCACCATTGAAGGAGCAAGTGTTCACAGTATGCTGAGGACAGTCGAGCTCTGTTCCACAAAAATATCTAATCATGTTGCTCATCTATTGCTTTACAGGCCAGAATTCGAGGTCTACATTTAAGTGCTGGAACTATTCCTTGTTTTGCATTACCTCTTACTTGTTCTTACACTTTATGTGATGCACTAATAATAACAACTAAATTAGGTATTTTTTGGAACGCATGTAAATAAATAACACTACAAAAAAGTATACCTTTTATCATTTAGACAATATACAGTATAATTAGCAAAAATACAGGAAGGACATCCAGAGGTTTCTTGGATGATTATAAACACAGGTCAGTGTTAGCCATTACATATCTGACAGTAAATACAGCATTTCAAGGACCTTGAAATATCATATTACTTTACAACATTACTTGTCCAACTCCTCAACTCCTGTGACTGAAAAGTCATCATCTCTGCAAAAATTATAATTACAGAAAACTGGATACGGATGGAGAACTAAATGTGTTTACTGGACAAAAAGTTACATCTGAATGTGTTTATGGGGCATAAAAATGTTATTGATTCTCTCAAAGACAACACAAGTCTGGGGTTAGGTGGGTGATGAGAAGCTAATGTGATAGGTAGCAAGCAATTATTTGAAGGGAGTGGTAGGTGCATTGTGTGCAGCAAATATGGTCAGTGTTTCCCACATTCTACTGTGGTCAGCTGACAGTCAGATCATAAATTGAAATGCAAAGTACATTTAAAAAATGTCTTACTAATATGTAATAGTCTCAAGCAGTAGGCTAACGTGTGACTGCTAGGACCAGAACTTGAAGCATTTACCTGTTGCAGTTAATGAAATGATGCCATTCCATTGTGTCTTGTATCCCTGCTAAGGAGCACATAAAGCAAACCAACATGATCTGAAAGAAGGACTCATATACAGTTGCAATCAAAATTATTCAACCCCGATTGCATTTTAGGTTTATTGGCAAAATTTAAAATTGTCCAGGTGTTTGCAATTACACAAGAACAGTTTAAATAGTTAAATACAACTAAAATTACAAGGATTTTATCCAAATTCAACACTAAATCCTACTTTTAATGACTACTGCAGTCTCAAAAATATTCAACCTCCTGAATAGAATTCCTCATAAGAGCAAACATTTGCAAATCAGGTGTGGTCTCAAGCACACCTGATGCAACCAATCAAGGGCTTCATTAGTTGCATCAGGTGTGCTTACGATAGAACACCTCAATACCTGGACTGTTGACGGTGATGTTTCATTGCATGTTAGAAATATGGCTAAGTCAAGAGAATTGTCCAAAATGTACAGAGAAGAGATCATTGCCTTGCACAAACAAGGAAAGGATACAAAAAGATAGCAAAGGCACTGAATGTTCCTAGAGATACAGTCGGAAGCATAGTTTGCAAGTTTAAAGTTAAAGGAACAGTGGCTACACTAGCTGGATGTGGAAGAAAGAGGAAGCTATCAACGGCTGCCACCAGAGTCCTGAGGAGGTAGGTGGTCAAAAACCCTCGACTGACTGCAAAAGACCTGCAGCAAGACTTGGTGGCAGCAGGCACTGAAGTTTCAGTTTCCACAGTAAGGCAAATACTAAACGCTGAAGGGCTCCATGCCCGAACTCCAAGACGTAATCCACTACTGACCCAAAAGCACAAGAGTCGGCTCCAATTTGCTCAAAACTATATAAATAAGCCAAAGAGGTTTTGGGATTCTGTTCTGTGGGAAAATGTGAACTTTTCGGGCCTATGGATCAGCCGTATGTCTGGAGGAGGAAGAATGTAGCATACGCTGAAAAGAACACCCTGCCTATAGTGAAGCATGGCGGTGGCTCAGTGATGCTCTGGGGCTGCTTCGCTTCCTCTGGCACTGGAAACCTGCGGTGTGTGGAGGGCAAGATGGATTCAATCAAGTATCAGGAAATCCTGGGAGAAAATGTCATGCCGTCTGTGAGGAAGCTGAAGCTTGGGCGTCATTGGACCTTCCAACAGGACAATGATCCCAAGCATACCTCAAAGTCCACCAAGGCTTGGTTTCAGAAGAAGTCCTGGAAGATACGAGAGTGGCCATCACATTCACCTGACTTGAACCCCATTGAAAATCTCTGGTGGGATTTGAAAAAGGCGGTTGCAGCACGCAAACCCAAGAATATTAGTGAACTGAAAGCCCTTGCCAATGAGGAATGGGCTAAGATTCCTCAGGAATGTTGCCAGAAGCTGGTTTCTGGCTACGCATCACGTTTGCAGCAGGTCATAACAGCAAAAGGGTGCTCTACTAAGTAGTAAAGATGCTTGTTATGAAGGGGTTGAATAATTTTGAGACTGCAGTAGTCATTAAAAGTGGCATTTTGTGTTGAATTTGGAGAAACCACTTGTAATATTAGCTGTGTTGAGCTATTTAAATTGTTCTTGTTTGATTTGTTTATTGCAAACAGCTGCTAGTTTATACATTTTGCCAATAAACCTAATTTGTTGTGGGGGTTGAATAATTCTGAGCAGGAACCCTGCGAAGGCCCTATTGTATCTGTAAGGATTATTAATTATTCTTTTTTATCCTCCCAAACGACTGCATATTTGGTGGCCTGAACATACCCCAAAACTCACCAAACTCAGAACATACGTCACATTGGTGTGCTGCTATTAGAATTCAACATGATTGGGGGTGGGTGTGGCCAGGGGACTCCATAGCGCCACCTAACATCGAGTCATGTGACCAAAATCTTCTCGGATCGTCGTGAAATTCACAGGACTCATGGGTCTCAAGGATTTAGCCGGGAATGTTTTTTGTCGGAATTTTTGCCGCAACAGGAAGTCGGCCATCTTGAATGGCGTGCGGCGATTTTCATATTTCCGACACTGTTTTCGGGACTTTAGAATGTTCGCAGACTCACCAAATTTGGCCCGGAGCTTCTTACCCATGAGTACATTAATTTGATACCACAACTGCCCTCATGCGCAGCACGACAGCTCAGTAGCGCCCCCTTACGCCCCCCTTATGGCTTTTCCCATGTTGTTTTTTTTTCATTTCTATGCCTCGTACTTTATTTAACTAGTCCGACAGATTTAACGCCACAGACTTCACAGTCACTAAGTATCATCCTCAGACCTTGATGATGACACCTTGTCAAAAGCTTTCGTCTCCGATATACCTGGTGGGCGTGGCGGTGCGATTAATTTCGATGACCCCCTTATGGATTTTCCCATTCTGTAGGAACCCAATTTCTAAGCCTCGTACATTAACTAACCCGTCCTACAGATTTAACACCACAGACTTCACATTCACTCAGCAGCATCCTCATCCAATTTCTAAGCCTCGTACTTTAACTAACTCGTCCTACAGATTTAACACCACAGACTTCACATTTACTCAGTAGCATCCTCATACCTTCAACAGCCTGTGTTGTACCTGGTGGGCGTGGCGGTGCGGTCAATTTCGATCCTTTGCCATCACGCAGGAGGTCCTTATAACTTCAAAATACAATTTCCCATCTGCATCAATACTGTGTAAAAAATGGCTTCATAGCGCCCCCTGGAATAATTCAAACTTGAAGCCCCACCTCCTACAAGCACACACATCAACGAAATTCGGTACGCATAACTATCATGACCAGACGCACATAAAACCCTCTTGGACACATACCCTCAGTCCTACGAGAAGTCTGCCATTTTGGTTCAAATTTGAGATTTCGCCGCCAGTTTCGCCCATTTAAAACCCATTTTTATGCCACGTACTTTAACTTACTTTATCTTGTCCTACAGATTTATCACCACAGAGTTCACATTCACTCAGTATCATCCTCAGACCTTAATGATGATGTGTTGTCAAATGCTTTCGCCTCCGTTACACCTGATGGACGTGGCGGGGGGTGGTCAATTTCGATCCCTCACCATAAGCAGAAAGTCCTTATAACTTCAACATACAATTTCCCATCTGCATCAAATTGCTCACACATGTAGAGGGGATCGCCATGAATACGCCTCTGCATCAATACTGTGTCTTAACCATAGCGCCACCCACTGGACACAGGAAGTCACTGAATATGTCACTGTTGTGTTTCCAGTGACACGGATCCCGTTTAGGTAGGAACCTTTCCACAGGCTTTTCCCATTTCGTACGTACAGACAAACACCTACGCACACCAAATGTTCCACACACATCACGAGTCACCCACATTGATAACTGATATGGGTCTGGGCCTTTTAAGTTAAAAAAAGGCTCCATAGCGCCCCCTGGAATATTTCAAACTTTAAGCCCCGCCTCCTACATGCACATACATTAACGAAATTCGGTATGCATATGTATCATGACCAGATGCACAAAAAACCCTCTTGGACCCATACCCTCAGTCCAACAGGAAGTCTGCCATTTTGGTTCATATTTGAGTCACCGCCATTTTGACCCATTTAAAACCCATTTCTATGTCTCTTACTTTATTTAACTTGTCCTACAGATTTAATGCCACAGACTTCACAGTCACTAAGTATCATCTTCAGACCTTGAAGATGATATGTTGTCAAAAGCTTTCGCCTGCGTTGTACCTGGTGGGCGTAGCAGTGCAGTCAATTTCGATCTTTCGCCATTTAGTAAGAAGTCCTTATAACTTCAACATACAATTTCCCATCTTCACCAAATTGGTCACACATGTACAGGGGCTGGCCCTGAATACATCTATGCATCAATACTGTGTTAAGTAAAAAGATGGCTCTATAGCACCCCCTGGAGTATTTCAAACTTGAAGCCCCGTCTCCTCCATGCACACACATGAACGCAATTCGGTATACATATGTATCATGACCAGATGCACAAAATACCCCCAGGCACCGAAACCCTCAGTCCAACAGGAAGTCGGCCATTTTGGTTCACAGCGGCCATTTTGTCAAACTTTAATCCCCGCCTCCTACATGCACATACACTAATGAAATTCGGTACACTTAAGTATCATGACCAGGCGCACAAAAAACCCTCTTGGACCCATACCCTCAGTCCAACGGGAAGTCTGCCACATTTCACGCCACAGACTTCACAGTCACTAAGTATCATCCTCATACCTTGATGAGGAAAAATTGTCAAAAGCTTTGGCCTCCGATATACCTGGTGGGCGTGGCGCTGCAGTTAATTTCAATGACCCCCTTATGGCTTTTCCCATTCTGTACAAACCCAATTTCTAAGCCTCGTCATTTAACTAACTCGTCCTACAGATTTAACACCACAGACTTCACATTCACTCAGTAGCATCCTCAGACATTGAAGATGATGTGTTGTCAAAAGCTTTCGCTTCCGTTACACCTGATGGGCGCGGCGGAGGTGGTCAATCCTGATCCCTCGCCATAAGCAGGAAGTCCTTACAGCTTCAACATACAAGTTCCCATCTACACCAAATTGCTCACACATGTAGAGCTGAACTTGGCCTTTCACATGTGTAGCACAGAAGAATTAGTCCGCCTCTCACATACAGCTTGTCTATCTAATGTCCAAACAGCCCAGGGTAGCAGTGCATGTGTGAGCACTGCTGTATGGATTAGATCCACAGCACGTGTAAACATTGGCCTGCGTGTAAACAGTTACGTTACATGTAAATATGTTTCATACGGCAGTAGTCTATCATAGCTAGCTAGCTAGCATTAGCTACAAGCTGACAATGCTAACGATGTTAGTGTTTGGCTAATGCATATGACAGCAACATAAGGAGCTAACATTAGCTACGTTGACTACATAATGCAGAGTAATAATACATTTCCCCCCACCAAAACAAACCAGCTCATTACCTGCCCAACAGAGACACAGCTACCATGGCATCTGTTTTCAGGCTTTCGACTCTGTTGTTGCCATTGTTGAACAGTCACTCCAATGTCGACTCTTGTTTCACCTCTTGAGCTATCCAATCTTTTTGTATGTAGCCTTCTCGAGTTCGGATTTTCTTTTCTTGTGCTGTTTGGCAATGCAAGCTGCTGTAAGTACAGCTGATAATGAAGTGTGGCTGTACTTTCTCTGTCATTCTTGTCCGTAAACAATGAGCTCACTCCACCACAGCTCCAGCAGTGTGTTGAATAGACTCCAGTCGCGCAATGAGTCTAAAATTGATTGGATGAAGTTATTACAGCCCTGTCGCTGCCACAGACCATGGATTATTGTCTGCTGTCTGGATGTTCAGATATTTTATACAAATATATTTTAAAAAAATGCTTCTGAACAGAATTACCAACCCCAGCTTTAACTTTCACATAACTTAAAACAAAAAGAACCCTGGTCTCTGCAGGTAAAGTCCAGTGTATGACCCATCCAACCATCCCTTGACTCAGACTTTTCTTGCTCTTTATACTACTGCACTAGAGGGCTTCTATACAGTAAGTTAAGCTTCAGGGGTATCCACAGCTTCAAACTTAGAAACACCACTGAGGGACACTAATCAGGCTTCTGCATTTGATGTGTTTGGAGTGAGAATGGGCTGAGCTGGTAGGACAGATGCGAGTTGGAGAACCCCCTTCTATATTACATTAATTTAAATGTAATTATGCTGCAGTAATTAAATTAAATAATCACACAAATGTGATGTGCAGTTGTTGCTGAATGGTTAGAGTAATCAAATTAATTACAGGAAGTCATTTTTTACCAGAACAAAGAATGTCATTTTCAAAAATTCATACCTCCATTAGTTTTCACTTTCCCACAACCAAATTTTGATTCTGTGTATTATTAATGTAGTATCATATCTAGAAGTTATTTGGTCCTGCAGATCTTGTTAAATATACAGTCATGGTCAAAGGTCTACATACACTTGTAAATAACATGTACAGTGCCTATAAAAAGTATCATGGTCAATATACAAAAACTAAACAAAATGAAAAATAAAAAAATAAAAAACTATTTAATGTCAAAGTGAAAACCGATTTCTACAAAATAATGTCAATTCATTAAAAATACATGGAATGTAAAATAAGTGGTATTCATCCCCTTTAAAGTGACTGACCTAATTCAGAGGTCCAGCCAATTGGTGCCAGTAGTCTCACAATTACTGAAATGGAGATCACCTGAGTGCAATGAATGTGTCTCAAGTGATTGTAGTATGAAGACACCTGTGTCTGGAAGGTCCATACACTGAAAAGTCAGGGGATGGATACAAAAACATTTCCCGGGAGTTCAGTAAAATCCATCATTAAGAAATGGAAGGAATATGGCACATGTGTAAACCTGCCTAGAGCAGGCCATCCTCACAAACTGAGTGACTGTGCAAGAAGAAGACTAGTGAGGGAGGCCACCAAGACACCTATGACTACTCTGAAGAAGTTAAAAGCTTCAGCAGCTGAGATGGGACAGATTCTGCATACAACAACTGTTGCCCGGGTTCTTCACCAGCAAAGTTTTATGGGAGAATGGCAAAGAGAAAGCCACTGTTAAAGAAAGCTCATTAAATCTCTACTACAGTTCACCCAAAGGCATGTGGGAGATTCCAAGGTCAAATGGAAGAAGGTTCTTTGGGCTGATAAGACCAAAATGGAGCTTCTCGGCCATCAGGCTAGATGTGATGTTTGCACATCACCACAAACACACCATCCCCACCGTGAAGCATGGTGGTGGCAGCATCATGCTGCGGGGATGCTTCTCAGCAGCAGGCCCTGGAAGGTTTGTGAAGGTAGAGGGTAATATGAATGCAGCTAAACATAGGGAAATACTGGAGGACAACCAGATTCAATCTGCAAGAGAATTACAACTTGGGAGAAGATTTATTTTGCAGCAAGACAATGTCCCGAAGCATACAGCAAGCATGCAGCGAAAACATTATTTTGTAGAAATCCGTTTTCACTTTGACATGTATTATTATTATTAGTACTAGTAGTAGTATTGTATTGTTTTATATTGAATATGATACCATTTATTAAAAACAATAAAATGGGAAAACTTTAGAGGACGAAAAATGAATAAATAAATAAATGCATAAATAAAAGAAAAAAATAAATAAATGCATAAGTAAATACATAAATAAATAAATGCTGAAATAAATATGGAAATAAAATTAAACAGGTTATTAAACAGGGCATGCATAAATAAAAGTATTACATTTATTTCTACATATCTACATGTATTTCTACATTTACATACACCTACATTTATTTATTTCTGTATCTGTATGTTTATGAGGTGGGAGGTCCAAGCCTCTAAAGTAGGATTGGTCTTCTAGACGAGCCAGTCAGAAGCAAACGATTCCTAGTTAATCCTCCCTGTACAGGATATACCATTGAGATATATATGTAAATGCCGCATTGACTTGCTGGATCGTATGTCAATGTCGCCGCCATATTGGATGTGGCAGGTCTGCCCTGTAAACAAATACATGTGAAAACTGGATTTTCTGAATAAAAAGCACTAGCGTTTACATTTAACTGATTTTGATGCATCGTTTTTATATTCAATGATTTGTATTCATTTAAGTACTAATAATGACAATCATTGAGACAAAAAATTAACAAAGTCTGCAAATCAAAATAAGACGCTGCAAATGACAGTGAGTCTGCTTTCTTTTCTCTTAGCAGTTAGTCAGAATCAGAATCAGAATCAGAATTCCTTTATTTGTCCGGCAAATGGGGAAATTTTCTTTGTTACAGCAGCCAACGGTCAGGAATATTACAATAGACAATAATAAAAATAAAAAAATAAACAATATAATAAAATAAAAAGATAAGAAATAGAATAGACTCGTATATACATAATATTTACAATATGAACAGTGTAATTATACACAGTGTGGGCAGTGTATTTTTATTTACAAATAATAAATATGGGTATTAAAAATTGTCCAGTTAGTGCAAACCAAAGTGAGAATGAGAATGAGATATGTGTAGAGTTTGAGTGCACATGTGAGGACTACTGGGAGCAGTGCTGGTTGTACAGTCTAACAGCAGTAGGAAGGAAGGACCTGCGATACCTCTCCTTCACACACTTGGGGTGTATCAGTCTATCGTTGAAGGAGCTGCCCAGTGCTGTGATAGTGACCTGCAGGGGGTGGGACTCCTTCACCAGCAGCGATGATGGCTTATCCATCAACCTGCTCTCTCCCACCACCTGCACTGGGTCAAGAGGGCATCCCAGGATGGAGCTGGCCTTCTTGATAAGTTTATCAAGTCTCTTCCTGCCTGCTGCCGAGATGCTGCTGCTCCAGCAGACTACTCCATAGAAAATGGCTGATGCTACCACAGAGTCATAGAAAGTTGTCAGGAGTGCCCCCTGCACCCCAAAGGACCTGAGCTTCCTCAGCAGATGGAGTCTGCTTTCACCTTTCTTTTAGGTTGCTGCAGTGTGATCAGTCCAGTCCAGTTTATTGTTCAGGTGAACTCCCAGGTACTTGTAAGATGTCACCATCTCAATGTCCGTTCCCTGGATGTTCACCTGTGTGCAGGGTTGTCTGTGCCTGCGGAAATCCACCACCAGCACCAGTGATATACTCCATGAAAATTAAAGACACTTATTTTATTGTATACAATAACATTGCATGGTGGCTACTATTATAAATATGCACAATATATTTTGCAAGTCTGTTGTCCATAATTTGTTTGATAAATATCAGTAACAGACATCAGTGTCAGCATGTTTAAAGTA
Organism: Pagrus major; assembly: GCF_040436345.1. Taxonomy (NCBI): domain Eukaryota; kingdom Metazoa; phylum Chordata; class Actinopteri; order Spariformes; family Sparidae; genus Pagrus; species Pagrus major. Next base: position 11,798,973 of record NC_133232.1, read on the forward strand.
CCATAACAGTGTTACTATATGTCACTGTTTACTGTCAGTTTAAAGCAGTGGTTATTGGATATTGGGTTCTGGAAATTTTCAAGTTACAGCTTGTAATGAAACCCTAACCCTTGGTTTGTTGCATTTAGATTATGTCATCTTACTCTTAAAAAGTACAGTATTTGGAGTACAGCTATAGGGTTTAGCAAGGGTTCCATGAAGTTGATATAAGTTCCAATGTGAATTTTTGAGATGATCTGGGAAAAGTTCTGGATTTTGGGTTAGTTGGTATGGAATGACCCTTATACAAGCCTGTGGACAATTTGAAGTTATTTAATGCTGTGGATTTCCTTGTGAAGGACTCAGGTCGGATTTTCTGTGACAGTCCAAATGATGTGACAATGTTTTCAGATGCCTTGTCTCTCCACTCCGCTAACAGAGAGCAACAGTAGCTAACGTCGGTTTAGAAAGTATCCACCAACATAAATTAACCACTGGCTTCAAGCACAACACAGAAGTTTTACAGAGCTCTTTTTGTCACTATCCTGGTTTTGTGATTCTGTTATTTCCTAACCTTTTCATAAACTGTGACACTTTTCACCAAAATTCATTTTGAATTTTTCATTCAGCCCCCTCTGCTGGCCATAATTAGCCTGTGCCTTTTTTCTATCCTCCACTGTCATGTATTGTTTCCAAAGTTTAATTCAAGAAAAAAACTGCATGCGTTTTTATTTTCATGAACCTGCTATAAGATCAACTTAACCTTGCCCTGGTTAAGAGTTGCCACTGACTTTAGCTGAGCATTTAAAGGACACACAGAAAAAGAGAGGGATAGGGGCATAGAGCACCCTAACCCTAGTTAGCAGGGGAAAGGGCTGCTGGTGTCAATGTGACACAAGATGAACATGCTCCACAGTGAATAGCCTCTATTCCCCACCTTCCCCCGCTCATCTCTTTCTCTCCCCCATTTTTTCCATCCAAACATATTTTTCTCATCCACTGTCTTTCCAACTCCTCCTCTTCCTCTCTCTCCCTACTTCTAATTCTCCTCATCCCTCTGTCTCCCATTTCCCCATCTCTCTCTCTCTTTTTCACTCTTTCTGATAAGAGCCTGTTCTCTTTGACATCTCAGTCTGACTCCATTATAGCTAATAGAGAGAGGCCATCTCAACACAGATGCACACACACACTCACACACACAAACACACACAGACACAAACGCATGCATGCACGCACACACGCAAGAGCCCAGTGGATGCTGTGAAAATAAAACACCTTGTGAATGTCTCCAGAGCTGAGAAACACCAAAGCATTTTTTTCATATTTAGCCTAAGCTGATTTCTGACACAAATAAATTGTAGAACTATTTCAACTTTTAACTCCAGCTCTAATAATCTAATCTAGTTTCTGTTTACATTCAGCCAATATTTTTGCCATTAGATCTTTCCAAATACCTTAATCACATATTTCATATTGTTCATGTAGACAGGACAAATTAGTAGTGTTGACTTTTTAGGGACAAGTGCAATTACACAATGCTCAATGAGTATTTTTGTGCATAACAATGAATATAAGAATCTTCATTTAAATATAACATAAATTTAATAGTAGTGATACATTTCAGTGTTCAAGTAACTAAGTACATTTACTCAAGTATTATAGTTAAGCTTAATTTTAGGTACCTTTACGTGAGAATTTCCATTTTGTGCCAGTAAATACGTCCCACAACAATTCAGAGCAAATAGCTCTACTACAAATAGCTGTACTTTTTACTTTACATATATTTGACAACTTTAGACACTGTTTACTTCACAGATTAAAAGTGTGAAAACCTATAATGAGCATAGATTTAAATATGATGCATCGCTATACAATAAATTAAAGGTAAAGGTAATCGAAACCAATAAAACCTCAGTATTTTCTCCATGAATTGATTCTTTGGACACTTGGGGGGCAGTGGAACAAGCTGAACACAACACTGACATAAGTTGAATTTTCGAAAATGTTAGCAAATGGTTGCCTCTTTATATGTCCAGCAGAGCAATGTCGTTTAATAAATGGTCTCATTTTGTGATGGCACAGTTTTTAATGTTTTCTGTAATTAAAGTCTTTCTGTACACAACCCTGCATTTTTTCCAACTTTTGCATTGGTTTAATGCAGTGCAACTATACACTACAACTACTATAACTACTCTGACACAACTATGTTCCTGTGTACCTGCCATGTTCCATGGCCTCTCTCTGAATTTGCTTCAAATAAGAGCTAGATGAAGGGGAACCAGCTCATGTCTGCCTCTTAGTAGTGACATGATATGCGATGGATAAGCTCCAGTGATCTAGGGTGTTCGGCCTTGGCACATGGGGTGTGAGCTCTACAAGGTAAGCTTGCTGTGTGTCCAATGAAGTGTTTTTTTCTGATCACCTTTGTTTATCCAGTCATGTCTGCAAAAGTGGTGTCTTAGTGTTTCACTTCTTCATCCTGAAAGCAATATAGTTGTCAAAGAACACTTCTGGAAAAGCTTACACATGAAAATAGAAGCAAAAATATTGACTATGAGCAGCTTTAACTTAATAAAAATATAGTCTTTACGAACCCACAGTGACTATAGAAAATATGAGAGAATGACGAGAACCTTCAAGAAATATAGGCTACACACACACACACACACACACACACACACTGTGATGTGACCAGAACCCCCCCGACACTTTAGTGTTTGCCATGTCAAGGTGATTACAAATGGAGAACGAGGGCCAGAGCAGTCATATGGTCCAACATTAGAGTGTGTGTGTTTGTGTTGTTATGTTTCGATATATGTCTGTGTGTTTCACCCAGTGTGTGTGTGTGAGTGTGCTGTGTGTGTGTCAGTGTATTGGCTGCTGATAAATGGCTGCCTCTTTAGGGAACTTATCTCTTTAAGTGTTGCCGTGGTGAGGGATGACATCATTTGGATCCCCCAGCTAACTGGCTGCCATGACGACACCTCACCAACCTATCCATTTACCAGATGGCTCGATAGTGTCTGCACACACACACACACACACACACACACACATAGGTAATAGGAGGCCATGTGGAAATACAGCCAGAGACTGTGGCAGTTCCAAGCGCTGATACACACACTGCTGAGATAGGGACACACACACACATACACACACACACTGATAATAAACACCCAGTCGCAGATGACTTACAAAGGCACACACACAGTAAAGCACATAGCCCCGCCCCCTCCTTGGTCTTATCACAGCTTAACAGAGAAAAAGCATCGAGGAGGAAAAATTAAGTATTGATCAAATTAGCAGTTTTTTAAGTCTCTCATGGACGTGTGTATGTGCGTGTGTGTGTGTGTGCGTTTGTGCGTAGCAAAGATGTTGTTGGGGCGGTTAGAGGGATTGAATGAACCCAAAAACAACAAAATAGAAAGGCCAGAAGGACACTTGACCTGCAACACACACACAAACACATGCACACACACACACACACACACACAAAGAGAGCAAGAGATTGAGAGAGAGAAGAGATATATATTTACATATCCAATACAATGAAAAACAAGACACACACACCAGGTGACAAAGGTACATCAGTACATCACTGAGTTCTTCTTTAACATTGCACTGACATCCTTTTGGTCTTTAGTGATACAGATAGCAGAGTAGCATAAACACTGGGGAGACAGAGATGTGGGCAGCACTGACTAGGATAGTTCAACATTTTGTTAGATATTCTCACCTTCTTTTAGAGATTGTTCAGATTGACACTCTCTGTGTCTGTCAGCACAGAGATGAAGTCAAGATGTAGTTAGTCTAGCTAAGCACAGAGAATGGTTGCAACTAGTCTAGCCCTGTCCAAAATTTAAAAATACAGCAAATAACAACAGTTTTTGTCCATTTTTATTGTAATTTTTATGTCTCATAACTACTCTGAGGTTACAGCTGTTGCTAACTTGATGTGTGTAGTTACAGGTGTTGTTCTTATCTAATGCTAGCTAGCAGAAAAGGCACTGTTCAGCTGTATTGGACACACAGTAGATATGCTTATATTGACAGTGTTTCTGTGATTAAGTTGAAAACATTCTGATTAGAGATCTCAGTGTAACTGTTTATATGGATGCCAAATACAGTGATGTGATAATATGTAAAGCATTGAATCAGAACATTTACTGTACATTTCAGTTCGGTCATTGAACGCATTCCAATTTGGCCAATACTTTACATAAATTACAATTAATTATTTCCCTTGAATTAATATGTGTGTTAATAGACCCACTCTTACCTGAACGGGAAGGGGTTTCACTGTGTTATTGTACTGACTATGAGGTCATCTCGCTGGTTCAGAGACTAACAATAGTCTGCATAATGACCTTTTATTAATGCCATATAAATACTAGTATTTTGAGCTATAATTATAATCTTACAGTGTCTATAAAAAGTATTCACCCCCTTAATTGTGTTCCTCTTTTATTGCTTTTATAAATGGAATCATGGTCAATATACAAAAAATATACAAAACAAAAAATGTACATGTTAATGTGAAAACAGATTTCTACAAAGTAATGTCAATTAATTAAGTATATCATGTAAAATAAGTGATTGTGTAAGTATTCACCCCCCTTCAAATCAATATTTAGTAGATGCACCTTTGGCAGCAATCACAGTACTGAGTCTGTGTGGATAGGTCACAATCAGGCCTGCACATCTGGACACTGCAATTTTATTCAATTCTTCTTTGCAAAACTGCTCAAGCTCTGTCAGGTTGCACGGTGATTGGACCTGAACAGTACTTTTCAAGTCCAGCCACAAATTCTCTATTGGATTGAGGTCTGGGCTTTGACCCGGCCACTCCAGAACATTCACCTTGTTATCTTTAAACCATTTCTGTGTAGCTTTTGCTGTATGCTTCGGGTCACTGTCTTCCTGAAATATAAATCTTCTCCCAAGTCGCAGTTCTCTTGCAGACTGAATCAGGTTGTCCTCCAGGAATTCCCTATATTTTGTTGCATTCACTTTACCCTCTTCCTTTACAAGCCTTCCAGGGCCTGCTGCTGAGAAGCATCCCCACAACATGATGCTGCCACCACCATGCTTCACGTTGGGGATGGTGTGTTTGTGGTGATATGCAGTGTTTTGGTGTCCGCTAAACATTGTGTTTAGTCTGGTGGCCGAAAAGCTCCATTTTGGTCCCATCAAGCTAAAGAACCTTCTTCCAGTTGCCCTTGGAGTCTCCAACATGCCTTTGGATCAGCTCTAGTTGAGATTTAATGAGCTTTCTTCAATAGTAGCTTTCACTTCGCCACTCTCCCATTAAGCTTTGACTCGTGAAGATCCCAGGCAACAGTTGTTGTATGCAGAGTCTCTCCCATCTTAGCTGCTGAAGCGTTTAACTCCTTCAAAGTAGTCATAGTCTTGGTGGCCTCCCTCACTAGTCTCCTTCATGCACGGTCACTCAGTTTGTGAGGACGGCCTTCTCTAGGCAGATTTACACGTGTGCCATATTCCTTCCATTTCTTAATGGTGGATTTAACTGAATTGCAGGGGATGTTATGCGACTTGGAAATGTTTTTGTATCCATCCCCTGACTTATACTTTTCAATAACCTTTTCACGGAGTTGCTTGATGTGTTCTTTTGTCTTCATGGTGTAATTATAGCCAAGAATACTGCTTAACCAGTGACTGGACCTTCAGACACAGGTGTCTTTATACTACAATCACTTGAGACACATTCACTGCACTCAGGTGACCTCCATTTCACTTATTTGACTACTAGCACCAATACTAGCTACTAGCATTTGGACAGATTAGTCTCTTCTGATTGAGGTGGTTACCTGAGGCATTTTTATTCTTATTGGGCTATTATTCTGACTATTAACAGACTCAAACTCCTCTGTAAACCCTGTAATCCTTCCCAAACTGGCTGTTTGAACAAAGCAGCTCACCTAGTATCACAACTAACCCTGATAAGTACTTGCAAAGACACAACATTACTGAGATGCTGCATAATAGCCCAAACATTTAAGCAGTGGAATTACAGTTTTAAGAAGAGATTTTTTTGCTCTCTTTACCAAGTGTATTAGTAATATATAATGTGTGATTTCACACATGCATGCAGGTCATTGAGTGGGACTGAATTAAATCAGCAGTCAGTTCATTTGTCCATTCATCCATCTTTTATAGTAGTCTAGGCTTTATTCATAGTTTTCCATTAAGTTGCTCTTTTATTTGCTTTTGTTTTGTTTCTACCATGGATAAATGGTTGTCATTGAATATTTTTGATTAATGAATTGTTGTAAAACACTTTTCATAAACCTTCTTATAATCTCTCACTAATGACCTGTATATGTATACGTTTTTGTTTTTGTTTTTTTTAATTTACATTTACGTACTTTCGTTTTGCTGAATAGTAAATAGCTTTTTAAACTATGTAACCTCTCTTTATACCTAAAAATAAAAATCCCTCAGTCACTATTATAATGTTCCCTAATTCCTTCTGTGGTTGACATCCCATAGAGGAGAGTTGTTCACATTCACAGTTACTGATAGGGCTGCTCTGCAGTATCAGAGTGACAATTACTCATTCTAAAAATAAGTGGTTTGTCCCTTTAGGGCTCTCTGGACTGAGCTAATAGTTGCTATCAGTGACAGAATAAGTAAAACAAATGCTGTTGGTATTGAGCTATATGTTCAGCCTTTCTGGACCTCATACTGAATATTTAGACTGGAAACAATACAAACACACACTGACCTCAATGACTTCACACGCAAGCCACACACACACACACACACACACACACACACAAGGAGAAACTTATTAGGTTATTATCTTTCCGCCCCATAAAATAGGAATAACTTAAAGCGGCGCCACAATTAATAACCCAACTATAAATCTGAATATTCTCCATGAATATTATTCTGTATTACTCAAACACACTCACACGCACAGTGATCAGCAGGGTGTATGGGAGCAGGGAGAATGATAAAGCCATCAGAGAACGTTCTGGATGAAGTGAGCCAAACATGAATGTGTGTATCAGAGCATGTGTGTGTGTGTGTGTGTGTGTGTGTGTGTGTGTGTGTGTGTGTGTGTGTGTGTGCTTGCGTGCGTGCGTGTGTGTGTGTGTGTGTGTGTGTGTATATGTCAGAGTGTGTTCTGCATGGTAGCTTTATGCATCAACACATTGATGCATTCTCCATCTCCATGTTGAGTGGCCGCTCCCAGTCATATGCGCTGGATGCTCTGGTTAAATCAATGCCCTACCCAGTAACCTCTAACATGAAACACACACATATACACACACATACACTTCTGTTATCTGCTGTGACCTTGCTGCCCGTTTCCAGAACGACACACACTCAGACGCAGTGTGGTGTAGAAGAAGATACTCTTCATAATGTTAAGGAATTGTAGGAGTTTGACTGCACAGCACTTAAGCCATTTCAGGGATCCTGCTCTTTGTTTTGGCTTTTTTGCTCAATCATCTGGCTTCAGCATCAAGAATCTTTCATGTATAACTATCTTTATGTGTTGACGCTGTGGTGTCCATTTCTGTAATCAGTTTTCTTTAAGCTGTAGCAGCATAGCGGGGTGGACAGTCGGACACAGATTCATATAAATTGGTTGTGTGCAGCTGGCCTGCACTGTTACACCAGATGACCCTTTCTTTTGCTTCCAAACAACAAAAAAGCAAAAACAGAACTGCTGAGGCTGATGTTCTCTCTCTCATCTCTTCACGGCCATTTCAGCGCAGGAGAAAATCCATCACAACTGGGAAGGCTCCATCATGAGTTAAAGGGTTTATAGAGAGGTGGTGGACAGATTGTCTAAAGTCGCTTTTCCACCAAAATTAGCAGGTCTACACAGGTTTTTTAAATGCGGGTCAACCCCCTAAAAATCGCCAATTGACCCTATTCCCACATCCTGCAGGATATCTGAAGTTACGTTGTACATCACTGACGTTAGATTTTACATCTTGAATGCACTGGAAACAGTTGTAGAAGAAGAGAAAACATATACGCATTGTGAAAGAAGTGTCTGTAAAACTGTGGATAAATTCTTTTGAGCATCACAACCCCCGCGAAATGACTCGTTTCACTATCATAATTTGAGCCATTCGGCCATTTGATTCAGGTATTTTCACAGCCATGAAGTCGAGCTATTTTGGCTTCAAAACACCACTGAGCAGCTTTCATAGGGATATGAACAGGGCTCGATCTCCAAAACTGTGTCAAGTAATAAAATGTGCTTAATAGAAAATAGTACATATCGCTTTGTTCTATGATTGAAACATTAATTAACTCTTCTGATTTATGGCTTATTTCAGCATTGCATAGACAAACAAAGGAATGTTGCCTGCTCAGCAGTGGCCCAGCCCCATTCACTAGGCAGAAATGCATTGCTCTGATTACATCAGCAGCTAAAAAAACCCATATGTGATCAAGCAAGGTAGGTAACAACTTCTAAAATGCCACCATACTGTAATGGAGAAACCACTTGAGTTGTGTGAAGCACCTTATTGCTGTAAAAAGTGGTAAACAGAGCCAGATTTACATGGTACCACTGTCATACACACTGTACAGTAGGTACACACTGTAGAGTGTACCCCCTCACAATACGCAGCTCTGAAAACAGAGTACAATTGGGAGTACAATTGGAGGGCTGGAGTACAATTGGGACCGGCCCCTAGAATCTTGGGAGTACCAAAGGGTCCTCAGGTTAACTTCAACATATAGGTCAGCTTCATATTGAGGTCCTTGTAATAATCATTACTTAATAGGTAATAAGGCTCTCAATGAGTCCTTATAAGATGCTTATTGACATCAATAAAAAACACTAAAACTGTTAATAATAGTGTAATAAACATGTTTATTATGACATTTACGAGGACTTATAACAAACTTGTTAACAGTTCATAAACTGCTTAAGAACATTAAAAAAAGTTTTTTATAATTGTTTATAATAGCATTACAAACACATTGATTTCAACTAACTTATCATAATGGTGTTGTTAAACCTTTATGAAGCTTTGCTTTTTTGTTTATTATGATTAATACATACTTTTTTATGCACTTAGTGACAGTAAAGCTACTGGATCAAAAGCAAGAACAATGGCATGTGAGGGCTCAGGAATTCATTATTAGTCACTCATTAACTGTTTTTGTCATTTTTATAGCTGCAAAAACCAAAATTAACTGTATATAAATGCATAATTAAGTATCTATTAATCTTAATAAAGCAACAAAAAAACTTTGTAAAGGGAAATTACAGTTAAACTCAATAAATGTGTTTTAATACTATTATAAACAATAAAGAAACTCAAAAGGCCTTTATTAATGCTCTTCTATAAACCTCTATAGGACCTTCAAGCATTACCAAATATATTTTTTCACTTTCCCCTGGTGGTTCCCAGTTTTACTTTTATTTATCCCTGTTTTGAGATATCAGTCTAACATTTCAACCCCATACTTTAGACAAATATTTTTCTTGTTATTGGGTCAACTGACCAGTTAAGTCAAATGACAATGTTTACAACCTAACAGATATCTGCTCATCCACACTTGTCCACCTCTAACCTTTACTAGATATTAGATTCAGATGTGCCAAGCATGCTATCATTCACTCTCATTATCTCTGTTGCACACACACAATGCTGACAAAATGGGGTCAGGACCACTGATTACTCCACCAGTTTATAAGTTATTTTTTGCCCCAGCATCCCTCGTTCTCAATTTTCCTTACATCTTTCTCTCTATGTCTCTGTCTTTATCCCTTTCTTTACTCTCACTGATCTACATCCTACAGCTCAATATTTCAGCTCCAACACCAACATTCTCTTCCAGCCTGGCTTCAATTCCACCTAAACAGATACCATCAGAGGAGAGTTTCTTGATGAAACTGAGCTATTTTAAAGATTAAACACACACACACACACACACACACACACACACACACACATCATAGCCACTCAGTGGGTTGACAGATGTAGTAGGTCAATAAAACAGTTTGTAATAGAGGTTATATGATTTAAAATAGTATACGTTGCCTTTCAGGTGTGTGTATGTGTGTGAGAGATAAAACAATGACGATGGCAAAGAGAATATAGGGCCATGCATCTAAATCACAGAGTACACACACACACAGACACACACACACACACACACACATTACAATTCACCCCATTAGACAACACAAATCTAACCCTCAAACCAATCCTGTGAATTCAGTTTATACAGTGTCCATAAGATCCATATGTCACACAAGCACAACTGATAAGAGAGGATATAGTGAGCAGTGAGAGACCTGTAATACATCTCATATTAATAATAATGTTAGAGTAGGAATACACACTGCATTCACAGTTCAAATGTACTGAAAAAAATTTCAGCATGAGATATGTGACAAACACTTGTCAGCATAAATAAATAAATCCATATTCATTTATAATTGCAATGCATTACAAGAACCTGGTGCTATATCTTATATCACTACTGAGTATTTAGCAAAAATGCTGACAGATCACATGACGGACGACTTAAGAATAAGAATAGCAACATACTTTATTCTTTTTATTGTCAACAGATCCAATGAAAAGACCAATGAAGAAATAAAGGTTACAGTCATGGTAGCTGCATAGATGAGGCTGTAGTTACCATGCTTACAGTTTTCTAATTAGCACTTAACACAAAGTGCAGTTGATGCTGGTGGGAATGTAGTAGTTTTAAACAAACCCATAAAACCGTGTGTCATATCACGTTCACATCCCCTAATGTTACCCCAAAACAACAAGTCCACAATTTAGGTAGAGTAGATTTTATATTTGACATTATAAACTTTAGCGGTACCTACCAGTCCAAGAGAAAGAGAGCAACATCTGTATCTCTCCTCAGTCTCTTTTCTTCTTTTAGTGCTCTTTGACACAAACTGTGGTTCTTTCTCGCTGATGGTCGCTTTCCTTTTTAGACCATTTGCCTTCTTCTGAACATGTAATTGCTTTCTTTTTCTTTGGAGTTGCACCTTTTTTTTAAAAATTTCATCATCCATTGTTATCGGTCTTTTCTTTGTTTGTTCGGCCATGACTGTTCAACTCTGGCAGAGACCAGGACAAACAAAACTGTCATGTGCAACCACTGCTCACTGCTGGATGAACGCGTCACTAACTGCGCTGCTTGTGATTTTTTCCGGGAAAGTCGCCACCGATACCCAGTCTGCATCTTTGCTCTTACAGCAAATGCAAGGGCTTTCATCAGTGGGCCATAGGCTCAATCATCATTGTGCTACCTCATTCGGCGATGTGACTTAACAAATATTTATTTACATGAAAATCTTGGAGATTATTACTTTAAGTTTACGCTTTATTCTCCCTATATAAAAACAACCACATAGACATTTGAGTCTGTAGACCACATATTAAGGTATTGCAATTTATCCTCTATCTTACGCTTGGCACAAGGCGGCACACAGCGCAAGTATCATTGCAAGATTCAGACCGACACAGCTGTCCTTTTCACGTCCAGTGCCCGAGTTGTGTAAATAGCAAATGTACTTGTGCCCACCTGTGCACCCCTGGGCATGTTGGTCTTAAAGTGTGGTGTGGTCTTCAGCTTTTCCAGCCCATCAGCCCCTTCCCTGTTTCTAGTGTTTGTCCATTTATTTCCCTCACCTGTGTTGCTCCACCTCTCTCCACTCACCACCTCATTAGTTGTGTGTGTATATAGTCCCTGTGCTCACGGACGTAATTTGGGGGGGTACACAGGGGACATGTCCCCTGCACTTTTTCAAAAGGCCGTTTTGGTCCCCTGCAGTTTTTACCGTCCAAAAACAATGTAACACTATAGTAAACAGAGACTCGACAAGCACTAGGACCAAACGGAAAACGTTTCCCTTAGTTTAGACCGCCCACAAGCTCCTCGATTGGCTCTGCCGTTTCTTGTGTGATTGGCCGTCCCTGCTGTCACTCCATCTTGTTTGCACACCGGTCTGCTAGTTGCCCTGGGGCCCGTTTCAGAAAGCAGGTTTAGTGAAAACCCTGACTAAGTCAACCCTGAGATGAGGGGAAACTCTGGTTTTTCGGTTTCACAAAGCCAGTTCAGCGTAACTCTGAGTCAGTTACCCGGGCAATATACTCCATGAAACAAACCTGCTCGCTGGCAGGTTTGCTTCAACTAACCCTGAGTTTCCCCTGCTCTTAAGTTGAAGCCTGCAGACTGAAGGCAGTGGCAGACATGCCGTGTCCGTTTCTCGAGGAGCCAGTTGATGTCGAAGCGCAAATACTCCGCAGAAATCTCCGTCGGGAGAGGATTATCAGACCCTGATTGGATGTTTTATCATTATCAGCGGTCTGATGATCCAGACAATAATCCTAACCCCCCTGCTGATGCACGAGATGGAAGAGCTGTTAGAGACATGATATGCTTCAACCATTTCTAACTGACCCATCACCTCCCCAGTGTCAAAGAAAGACAATATGCCTCTTATTTTATGAGGTCTTCTTTATTTCCTGGAAGTACAAATGTTGTACAGTTAATCTTTTGTTGTTGAAACAATTGAAAATCATCCACCTGTGGGCACATCACCCACCCTTAACTGATGATCCAGCAGTTGTATTTCCATTTGTGTCTTTTTGATCTGCAGCCTTATGTGATCCATTTCCAGATTGGACTTATTGATTTGTGTCTGCAAGTACACCTTGTACAGTTTCACAGGGAGCTATAGGAACACAAATGACGTTGAATTTCACAGTGCCATGTCTACTTAGTGTCATAGTAAGTTGTGGGTCAATGCTGAACAACATCTTACTGAGGAAACCTGTGCTGTGGAGGTTGATGGACCCTCTTCCTCATTGTAATTTCCAGCATTGCTCTGTTAGAGAGAAAGAAGCTGCAAGTTGCATTGTGGAACAACACTATCATTAACTGAAACCAAAGTTATTTTAAAGAGGTGTGAACCACAACAGGCCTTTCTGCAACTTCCCTCTCTGTGGCGGCAGATAGGGTGTCTTCATCATCCTCCTGTAATAAAAAGAAATTATTGTGTTATTTTCTACCCATCATGACAACTCTGTGGAATATTAAGAGTACTTACAACATCATGGAGGTCTCTTATAGCAGAAGGCTCCACGAGACAGATTACACCATCAGTAACTGGTAGAAGAAGATTAGTCAGTTGATGATTACCCAGAAAAGTGCACCACCTAATGTACATTTCTTTTTTTTTTTTACAATAGTGTGCAGGTCCCATCACAATTTTTCAGACTCTGAGTCACCTTGAAATAGATTGATATCTGAGAGCAACAGCAGCCAATAACAGAACTGTAGCCTACTGCTACAAGAAAAATCAGTGTGCCAAGTTGTGTCTATGATGAATGGATGGCCATTACTGAGCTAACAGTAGAAAAAGGATGAATGTAAATATGCCATTCATTTGAATAACTTACCTGTTATGTAGGCCCTTGTGTCCTGGGGCGTGGCTGGCTCTGATGAGCTCCCCCAAGAGATGCCCTCAGCAATAGGTCGCCCACTGTTCTGACTGATGGCATCTCTTCAGCCTCTATTAGTAGTGGTGGTGGTGGACCGCCACCTGTTTTGCGGGCCTCAGCCTTTTTTCTGTTGGCTATACTGGAGGTCAAATTTGAACATATCCAGAAAACACAAATTTGGAGACATGCATGTACAATAGGCATTTAGGTGTGGCTTTCATATAGACAACATTAAATACTAGCAGTGATGGGATGGCTGAAGATTTGGCTTTTTCTTTGTTTAGGGGATTTTCCTAATTACTTAAATATCGCTATCACATGTTGAATGTAGCCACTGAATGCTGCTTAATGAGGGCAGGCTATAACAACACCACAATTGCTTGTAATTAAATTATACCTTACCTGTTTGGACTATATTTTTATATTTCATCTTTAGTTGCTGCCCGTTGCAGTCCGTTTTGTGCCTGTTGGGTTGCACCTGTGCGCTAAAACACACATATAGAATATAAATGTTAAATGAGTGGAACACTCAAGACGAAACATTTCTTTTTTTTCTCCAATTAATACTCACGCATTGACTCGGTCAGCAATTTTCTGCCACACAAGCTCTCGCTATTTTGCTGCTGCCCCAGTATTGCTTTTTCTTTTGAAAATATGCTCATTTTCTGCATATGCAGTCATTAATATTTCCAACTCCACTGGGGAGAAGTAGGAGGATCGAGGCTTTTTTCACCTGTTGCCATGGTGGATCATATTATCTGCGTTCCACTGATGAGGGCTTTTTATATCCTCATGCACGAGCTTCACTCAGGGTAACCTTGACTCAGAATTGATTGAACTAATTGTTAACACCTGTTCTGAAACCGAAAACTCTGAATTTGACAGCTCAGAGTTGGTCAACCTAGAGTTCAGGTTTTGACTCAGAGTTTGTTAAACTTGCTTCCTGAAACAGGCCCCAGGAGTGCTTATTAATCTGCCACGGTAAATTGGGCGTTTGTTTTGCCTGGGTCACGTCAGTGAGAAAGATTGTAATATCAGAGGTTTCATTTACATTCACGTTTGAATCAGTGTCCATGTGCGTGCGTGCGTGTGTATGTGTGTTTGGAAATTAGGCGCAGCCAGGATGTCTAAAAAAAGAAAAGTGGACATAAGAGACTTCTTTAGAAGTCAAAGTATAAGTGACTCAAAGAAATGCGTTACACCCATCCTGCAACTGGCTCCCAATAAAGCAGCATATCCACTTCAAGATCCTCCTCATCAATTACAAAGCTCTAAATAATCTTGTAAAGTGTCTTTGAGTTTTATTTAAAGTGCTGATAAATAAAATGTATTGTTATTATTGTTATTATTATTATTATTGTTATTGTTATTGTAACTGTAGAGCCTCAACAATGCAAAGATTTTAAAAAAGCTTATATTTAATGCCAAAGGGATACACTTATTTTCATGTATTATTTTTATGTTGAAAGGCAGCAACTGTTTAAAAAAAACACCAACAATGAAAGATTTAGGGAAAATACAATAAAACCTCGGATTACAAATGTGATTTTATACATCCAAACTCATGATAATTGTGAAACTAAGTTTTTTCCTCTATAACCGTATCATCAAAATTGATGATTGTTGCGCCCCAAATTGTCCCACTGTTCATGTAATGCATCAATATATTTTTGTCAGGTGACAGATAGTAGAGATGCAGAAGGAGATACAGGAGGAGAGGCTGGAGGAGGGAGAGCAGGAGAGGCTGGAGGAGAAGAGGCTGGAGGAGATGGAGGAGAAGAGGCTGGAGGAGGTAGAGGAGGAGAAGCTGGAGGAGATGGAGAAGAGGCTGGAGGAGGTAGAGGAGGAGAAGCTGGAGGAGATGGAGAAGAGGCTGAGGAGGGAGAGGAGGAGAAGCTGGAGGAGATGGAGGAGAAGAAGCTGGAGGAGGTAGAGGAGGAGAAGCTGGAGGAGATGGAGAAGAGGCTGGAGGAGGTAGAGGAGGAGAAGCTGGAGGAGATGGAGAAGAGGCTGGAGGAGGTAGAGGAGGAGAAGCTGGAGGAGATGGAGGAGAAGAGGCTGGAGGAGGTAGAGGAGGAGAAGCTGGAGGAGATGTAGGAGGAGAGGCTGGAGGCTCACAGGTGAGGTTGAAAGAATAAACATATGTTAGTCATGAGATTAAGCATTGTGACAAATGTTAGGGTGATGATAATCTGTATCAGAGCTTTCAAAGTTCAAACACCATGCATCTACATACAGGAGGAGAGGCTGGAGGAGAAGAGGCTGGAGGAGATGGAGGAGAAGAGGCTGGAGGAGGTAGAGGAGGAGAAGCTGGAGGAGATGGAGAAGAGGCTGGAGGAGGTAGAGGAGGAGAAGCTGGCGGAGATGGAGAAGAGGCTGAGGAGGGAGAGGAGGAGAAGCTGGAGGAGATGGAGGAGAAGAAGCTGGAGGAGGTAGAGGAGGAGAAGCTGGAGGAGATGGAGAAGAGGCTGGAGGAGGTAGAGGAGGAGAAGCTGGAGGAGATGGAGAAGAGGCTGGAGGAGGTAGAGGAGGAGAAGCTGGAGGAGATGGAGGAGAAGAGGCTGGAGGAGGTAGAGGAGGAGAAGCTGGAGGAGATGTAGGAGGAGAGGCTGGAGGCTCACAGGTGAGGTTGAAAGAATAAACATATGTTAGTCATGAGATTAAGCATTGTGACAAATGTTAGGGTGATGATAATCTGTATCAGAGCTTTCAAAGTTCAAACACCATGCATCTATATATTTTGTCAGATGAAAGAAGCAAACTGGCCAGGTACAGTTTTATATTGAGGCCGGTGTACTAAAAAGTCTGTGTAAATGTGTAAATGTATTATTTTATTGGTAAGAAATAGTAGCGACTAAGCAGTGAGTTCATGAGCTGGGTCAGGAACTCACAGTAGGGAGGGAGTTACATAAACTATTTGGCAATATTTTTTGTCATTATTGTAATTAATTAAATTATAAGTTGCTCATAGATATTCCACCTTTTGTTATGTTTATCATAGCTGGATCAGCAGCAGCCAGGGGTCAGTGGATGCTCAGGCAGTAAAGGAGCACAAGACAGAAGAGCAGAAATGAGGTCTGTTTACCATATATTCCAAAAATAAGTGTAAAATGAAGTTGACTAACAAGGTGAAACACAGAATTGGGTGGTAATGTTTTGCTACATGCTTTACAACCATTCAAACCAAAAAAGGGAACAGTAAACTTAAAAGTAGCAATAGAAAACTAGAAGAACTTGTGCCCCCCCCCCCCCACCTCTGATATCAAAATTTTGTCCTTGCTCAGCAACATAATTCTTCTTACAGACCTGTTGTTTATTTTTCTTCAAGATTAGACCCTATAGAGAGAGGATTTCCATGACGACGGACCGGCAAAAGACGCGTGGTACGCCATGTTTACAGGACTCCCAATAGTGAAAATAAAACTAGAAGTAACGCTGAACTTTATTGAGACAATAAAGTTTAAGAGACACAGTTTAAATTGAGACACCAGGCAGCTGGAGCGGACCGAGCTCCGGTCGCGCTTACCTAATAAATGAACCGCCTCATTGTTGTTTAAACCGCCTAGTTTACCCAGTGTTGCACCGGATAAACTGGGTGGTTCAAACAACACTGTCAATTAAAAAAAAAACACAATGTTAGCTACAATTAAAATAGTCTTCGGCCTTCTTACATCACTGTCTTAAATAATTTGATGGCCCACATGCCTGCATACACCGATATGATCCTCCGAGCTCTGCCTCATATGTCTGCCCCATGAAAGCGTCTGCATGACGACGCACGTGCTGATTACAAAACGAAAAAGTTTAGCCACAGCAGACGTGCAGTAAAAAAGACAGTATGAGCTAACGTAATTTAACGTGATGAAAGTAAAAACACACTTAGCTTACCTGCTTGAACAAAATTGTTGTCAGCTCTCCCTGCGACGGATGCACCTGTTCAGCAGAGAGCTTTTAAAAGCGGTTCAAACTGGTTCAGACATGCGCACATGAGCAATCTACGGAGTTGGCCCAACGTAACTCAAAAATCTGCTCAAAGATTTACAAATCCTTGTTGTGCTGATTTTAAAATAGTAGTTAAGACAACAATGAGAGAAAGTTGCTGGGCAGACAAAATTTTATAGATTGCTTATTGCAAAGCTTTATTTCTGGGTCAGTTTAATTTGAAAACTCTAATGAGATAAACAATTACTAGTTATCATTTTTACAGTGAATCCACATTCCGATTCTTGGCTCATCAATATTTCTCTAGTTAAGAGAAATTATACGTTTAAGTTTTAATATGTACATGTCTATAACTCTAAACTCTTTGCTATGTAAGTGTGGTTTGGTTGGGTATATACCCAGAATAAAAAGCTTAGGATTCAGCGGTAATTTCTTTGATAAAATCTGTTCAATCATATTGATAATATCTTTTCAAAAGGATTTCACTTTCACACGTTCCCACATACAGTGGTTCAAGTGTTCCTCTTGCTTCATTACACTTGATGCATATATATTGAATTTATTAAAGACTAGCCCCTTGAGATGTAGCATCTCATTTTCAAGGGGGTTCCTAGACAGACATATACATAGAACACATCAATACACTACATTACATTATAGACATACATAACACATGACAAATACAGACAAATACAGACATCTTGCTCACCCACTCCCAAACACCACCCCTACCCACAAGTCTAACATACAGAGTAGAGATATTGAATAACAAGGATCAATGATGTGAACATAAAAACTTAGTAGAAATAACGAAAATGGAGAAAGAAAGAATAAAAATAAATTAATTAATTAATTAATTGGAAACATGAGCAATTTGTTTTAAGATAGGAGTATAGTGACATCCTGAAACAATGAAAAGAGGTAATAGAACGCAAAAAAAGAGGGAGATCATTCCAATCCGATGGGGCTTTATATTGGAATGACCTTTTACCTGTCAGGCCTGGACTTAAAGAAGGACTCAGATGCAGAGGGTTATGCAGATCAAGCAGGTTTTATTTCTTTGAATTGCTTCACGGCTCTTAAGAAACGAGTGATAAACAAAACCGGCTATCAACTTCAACTTCTCTAGGTAATTAACAGGGAGAACAAAACAATAAATAACAGAAAATCACTCCGAAGAGGAAACAAAAACCTGAATAAACTAATCTACTCTTTCGAGGATTCTTAGCTATGAAATCTCAAACAACATAAAGCGCTCCACACAAGGGAGGTTCAGGAATTTACAAAACTTTATTCTACTCTAAATCTAGGAAACAAAAAATAAATACTATGAACAAAAAACCACTCAACAGAGGGAAAAGAAAAAGGCTATAAATCAAGGCTATCTTAATACTGCTTAGAAAAAAAACTACAACTCAAAATCACTCTTCTTAAGAGGAGGAAAGAAAAACAAGAATACCAACTTAGACTCTGTAGAAGAACACTTGACGTAGACATGGACCATGGGAGCTGGAGACACACGAACGAACATGATACTCTGGCACAGGACAACATGCAGACGCAGACTTTAAGCACAAGAGGGTAATTGGGGACCAGGTGAAAACAATCAGGGATCAGGGGAGACGTCAGACCGGTGACACAAGAGGAAGGGCAAGTGACCTGAAACGAGAGGAGAGTTACTTTTCAAAATAAAACATGAAATTCACAAGACAAAAATCCCCAGACGAGACACCCCTCACCGCGGTGTGACAGTACCCCTCCCTCTAGGGCCGACTCCTGACGGCCCAGACTGTTCAGAATGGTCTCTATGAAAATCATCAATGAGGGTGGGGTCCATGATGTGTCGAGAGGGGACCCACTGTCTCTCCTCCGGTCCGTAACCTACCCAGTCCACTAGGTACTGTCTGCCCCGGCCCCGGTTGCGTACCGCCAACAGCTGCTTAACCTTGTACACCGGGCCCCCATCGACTACCTCGGGTGGCGGGGGGGGCGTGGCGGCCGGAACCATAGGGCTTTCTTTGAATGGTTTCACCTGGCTGACATGGAAGGTCGGGTGTACGCGGAGGGACCGGGGCAGACGGAGGCGTACTGCTGCGGGGCCAATGACTCTGGTGACAGGAAACGGGCCCACGAACCGTGGTGCCAGCTTCTTGGAGGGAACCTTCAGGTGCAAGTCCTTGGCTGAAAGCCACACTCTCTGTCCAGGCTGATATGCGGGAGCTGGCCGTCTCTTTCGGTCTGCCGCCTTCTTGACCCGATCTCCCTGTCGGATCAGCACCTGGCGGGCTGCTGCCCAGATGCGGCGGCAACGTCGGACCATGGCATGGGCGGAGGGGACCGATACCTCCAACTCATTGTCTGGAAAGACTGGGGGTTGAAAACCATAAGCACATTTAAAGGGAGAGAAACCTGTGGCAGATGTTGGCAATGAATTATGTGCATACTCAACCCAGACCAGGTGTTTGCTCCATGTTGAGGGGTTCTGGGAGACCAGGCACCGGAGGCCGGTTTCCAGTTGTTGATTTAGGCGTTCGGTCTGGCCGTTGGCCTCCGGGTGGTAGCCCGAGGTCAGGCTGGCCTTAGCTCCAATGAGCCCGCAAAACTCCCTCCAGAACCGGGACACGAACTGGGGCCCCCGGTCAGAGACGATGTCCTTAGGGAATCCATGAACCCTGAAAACACTGGTCATCATGATTTCTGCCATCTCCTTGGCGGAGGGCAGCTTAGGCAGGGCAATGAATCTGACCATTTTGGTAAACCGGTCCACTACTGTGAGGACCGTGGTATTACCTTGGGATACCGGGAGCCCCGTGACGAAGTCCATGGATATGTCGGACCACGGTCTGGAGGGGATAGGGAGTGGCTGCAGTAGGCCCATGCGGGTCCCGGAGGACGTCTTGTTTCGAGCACAGACCGAACATGCCTCCACGTACTCCCGAACCTCCGGCTCCATGGATGGCCACCAGAACCGCCGAGAGATGGCGAACATCGTCCTCCGAACTCCCGGATGGCATGAAAGCAGTGAGGTATGAGCCCAGTGGATCACCTGTGGGCGCAACTCAACGGGGACAAACAAGCGATTATCTGGGCACCCACTAGGTGACGGGTCTCCACCATTAGCCTGCTTCACCTCATCTTCTATCTGCCAAGTCACCGCTCCAACCACACGGGTTAGTGGAAGGATGGTCTCAGGCTCCTTGGCAACAGGCGCGGGGTCGAATAGTCGAGAGAGGACGTCTGGCTTGACGTTCCGGGACCCCGGCCTGTAAGAGAGGGAAAAGGAAAAGCGGTTAAAGAACAGCGCCCACCTGGCCTGGCGAGAATTGAGTCTCTTAGCTTTTCTGATATATTCTAAATTCTTATGGTCCGTCCAGACTATGAATGGATGGTTGGCCCCCTCCAGCCAATGTCTCCACTCCTCTAGGGCGAGTTTCACCGCCAACAGCTCCCGATTACCGACATCATAGTTCCGTTCAGCCTTGGACAGTCGACGCGACAGGAAGGCGCAGGGGTGCATCTTCCCATCCTGTTCCGAACGTTGAGAGAGAATGGCCCCAACCCCTTGATTGGAGGCGTCCACTTCTACTACAAACTGGCGTTGTGGATCTGGCATGGTGAGGATGGGAGCAGAAGTGAAACGCTTCTTGAGGTCCTGGAAAGCCCTCTCTGCCTCTGGCGACCAGCGGAACTGCACCTGGGTGGAGGTAAGAGCATGGAGGGGAGCAGCTATTGCGCTAAAGCCTCTGATAAACCGCCTGTAAAAGTTAGCAAATCCCAAGAACTGCTGAACCTTCTTGCGGCTATCTGGTGTAGGCCACTCAGCTACAGCGCTAATTTTAGCCGGGTCCATCTGTACTCTCCCAGGGGCTACAATGAAGCCCAGGAAGGAGACGGTGTCGGCATGAAACACACTTTTCTCTGCTTTGACATACAGATTGTTCTCTAACAGTCTTTTCAGAACTCTGGTCACGTGGTCTTGGTGTGTGTCAATGTCTGGGGAGTAAATTAAAATGTCGTCTAAATACACGTAGACAAAAAGGTCAAGGAAATCTCTCAATACATCATTAATCATGGCTTGAAAAACGGCAGGGGCGTTGGTGAGTCCGAATGGCATGACCAGATACTCATAGTGGCCACTAGGGGTGTTGAATCCAGTTTTCCACTCGTCCCCCTCTCTTATGCGAATCAGGTGATAGGCATTGCGGAGGTCTAACTTGGTGAACACCTTGGCCTGCTGGAGTTGGTCAAAAACAGAAGACATGAGAGGGAGAGGGTAACGGTTCTTTATTGTAATGTCATTGAGAGGACTATAGTCTATGCACGGTCTTAGGGACCCATCCTTTTTGTCCACAAAAAAGAATCCGGCACCTGCTGGCGACGACGAGGGACGGATTAGCCCTGCCTTTATGGAGGTGGTGAGATATTCTCTCATGGCCTCTCTCTCCGGTCCGGAGACTGAGTACAGGCGGCCCTTGGGTATGGTGGAACCTGGAAGAAGGTCAATGGCGCAGTCGTATGGCCGGTGTGGAGGAAGAGACATGGCTTTGGTCTTACTAAAAACCTCACGGAGCTGATGGTAGCAGGAAGGCACCGAGTTTAAGTCCGGATATTCGGCTTCTGTGGCAGGGTTGACAGAAAACAGGTTAACCTCAGCTACCTTACTGCTCTGGGCTAGACTAAAAAGACAGTCTTTAATACAATCCTCCCCCCATCCTAGGATTTCTCCAGTCCTCCAGTCTACCTGGGGGTTGTGGCGAAAAAGCCACGGTTGTCCCAAGATCAGTGTGTGAGTGGAGGCTTTGAATAAATAGAAGCGAATATGCTCCCTGTGGTCCTTAATCTGCATGTGGAGAGGTTCAGTGATGTGAGTGATGGAAAACAGTTCTTTCCCATCTAGAGCTCGAGCCCTGATGGGCTTAGCTAAAAGTTCTGATCTTATGTCCATTTCTTCGGCTAGCCCCCAGTCCATCAAACTCTCATCGGCTCCTGAGTCTATGAGGGCCCCAAGATTGGTGACAGTGTGATGCAATAACTTCACTTTGGTGAGAGTGCGTGTGACGGGGCCTGAAGCCGTGATTTGACTCACCATCTTGGGTCGCTTGGCTGGGCAGGTTATGACGAGGTGACCCGCCTCCCCGCAGTAGAAGCACCTTCCTTCTAGTTGCCGTCTCCGTCGCTCCTCTGGTGTCAGTCTGGCTCTGCCCAGCTGCATGGGGTCCCCTTCTTCCTCCGCGGGGGAGTTATTACGCGGCTCCGACGGGGAGCGGTGGAGAGCTGGCCAGCCTTGTGTTTGCGAGGACGGGGCTCCTCCGGTCATCACAGTCCTGTCGCTCCGGTGTCGTCTGAGCTGTCTGAGTCGGTTGTCCGTCCGGATTGCGAGAGCGATAAGATCGTCCAAGCCTGCGGGTAAATCTAGAGGAACCAGGAGATCTTGGATCGGGGCTGCCAGCCCCTTCAAAAACACATCATAGAGAGCCGTGGAGTTCCACCCGCTTTCTGCCGAAAGAGTGCGGAAACGGATGGCGTAGTCACACACAGAGTCGCTGCCTTGTCTCAGCCCACTCAGCTCCTGTGCTTTCTCCCGGTCGTCCGTCACGGGATCAAAGGTGCGTTTTAATGCCGCCTGGAAATCTGTGTGGGAGCTGCAGATCGGAGAGCACCGGCCCCACTCTGCCGATGCCCAGGCTTTGGCTCGCCCAGTCAGGTGCGAGATCATGAACGCGATCTTCGACCGATCAGTAGGGAAAGCATGGGGGGTTAATTCGAAGTGAATTGAGCAGTCTATGAGAAAAGTTTTACATAGTCCTGGTTCACCTGAATACTGCGCTGGTGGAGCCAACTTACTTCCTGCTTCGGCATGAGGCGTGGGCGGAGCAGCTACGGGAGCCGGGGTGGTGGGTCGAGGAAATTGCGAAACCAGCTCGTGTAGTTGGGACGTGAGTTGACCCATATGCGCAGCCATAGCCGTCTGGAACTCTTCCTGTCGGGAGATGCGGGCTTCCTGAGCTTGCAAGAGCCCTGTCAGTTGTTCCGCCTCTGCTGAGTCCATACTGGCCAGAGTATACTGTCAGGCCTGGACTTAAAGAAGGACTCAGATGCAGAGGGTTATGCAGATCAAGCAGGTTTTATTTCTTTGAATTGCTTCACGGCTCTTAAGAAACGAGTGATAAACAAAACCGGCTATCAACTTCAACTTCTCTAGGTAATTAACAGGGAGAACAAAACAATAAATAACAGAAAATCACTCCGAAGAGGAAACAAAAACCTGAATAAACTAATCTACTCTTTCGAGGATTCTTAGCTATGAAATCTCAAACAACATAAAGCGCTCCACACAAGGGAGGTTCAGGAATTTACAAAACTTTATTCTACTCTAAATCTAGGAAACAAAAAATAAATACTATGAACAAAAAACCACTCAACAGAGGGAAAAGAAAAAGGCTATAAATCAAGGCTATCTTAATACTGCTTAGAAAAAAAACTACAACTCAAAATCACTCTTCTTAAGAGGAGGAAAGAAAAACAAGAATACCAACTTAGACTCTGTAGAAGAACACTTGACGTAGACATGGACCATGGGAGCTGGAGACACACGAACGAACATGATACTCTGGCACAGGACAACATGCAGACGCAGACTTTAAGCACAAGAGGGTAATTGGGGACCAGGTGAAAACAATCAGGGATCAGGGGAGACGTCAGACCGGTGACACAAGAGGAAGGGCAAGTGACCTGAAACGAGAGGAGAGTTACTTTTCAAAATAAAACATGAAATTCACAAGACAAAAATCCCCAGACGAGACACCCCTCACCGCGGTGTGACATTACCAACCTCTTTCGAGAATCTAGGAACAAAGAAAATAGGGAAGTTCATATGTCTAAGTGAGTATGGCGAATTGTATGGAATCATAAGTTCTTTTAAATATGGAGGACAATGGAGATAAACACATTTAAAAAGAAAATGAAGCCAATGAGATTGCCTTCTTGATTTGGGTTGTAACCAGTTCAATGAATCAAACATAAGACAATGATGTGTTCTAAAAGGACATCTCAAAATATCAACATATATCAGGGATGTTATCATTAAACTTGTGCAGTTTGACTGGGGTAATGTATGTACGCATCGACCATTTATAGTGAATGAGATTCAGGTTACCGTTAACTGTTTGTGTCTGAGCCTTCTTGCATACCCCCTCCAGTCTTGTAAAGATATTTCATCACCCATGTCTTCCTTCCATAGTCTCAGTTTGGATTCTGAGGATTCATGAGACCCAGACACAAATGAATCATACAAAGATGAAATTGAGCCTTCATCATAACAATGTCCTACGATTGCTTCCTCTAATAAAGAAATACCAGGTATATCTAATGAGTAGTTTTGAGACAGAGATATAAAACTCCTAATTTGAAGTTTGTTTGTTTGGTTCTTTGAAATGTCATATTTGGTTGATATTTCTGAGAAGGACAATAATATTTAATCTTCTCTGTACATATTGTGGATTTTCCTTAACCCCTTTGTCAGACTTAAGAGTTATACAAAAATGGAGGACCCAAATGCAGACACACAGGAGGCAGGATATGGGGAAAACAAACAAAGTCAGAGTTGGGGGAGACCAGGAGGTCGGGGTGAGGGGCAGTGGCCAATCAGGAGGCCTGTGACGAAGGCAGAAACCTTCTGGGAACTGTCGTTGACGGCGGTAACCCTCTGGAGGCCGTCGACGAAGGCTGGAACCCTCAGGGGGCCGTAGGTGAAGGCGAAGGCGAAGGCTGAAACCCTCAGGAGGCCGGCGGTGAAGGCTGGAAACCTCTGGAGGCCGGCAGCGCCGGTGAAGGCTGGAACCCTCAGGAGGCCGGCGGCGACGGCAAATGCGAAGGCAAAAGCCAATGCGAAGGCGAAAGCTGTAACCCTCAGGAGGCCGTCGACGAAGGCAAAGGCTGGAACCCTCAGGAGGCCGTCAGCGACGGCGAAGGCGAAGGCTGGAACCCTCTGGAGGCCGGTGGCAATGGCAAAGGCGAAGGCTGGAACCCTCTGGAGGCCGGCGACAGCAGAAGCCCTCTGGAGGCCATTGACGAAGGCGGGGATGAGGGCTGAGACCCTCTGGAGGCCGGGGACGTGAGCTGGGACCCACTGGAAGCCAGCGGCGAAGGCGTTGACTGGGACCCACTGGAGGCTGGTGGCGAGGGCTGGTACCCTCTAGAGGCTGGCAGCGAGGGCCCACTGGAAGGCATGGGCTGGGACCCACTGGAAGCCGGTGACGAGAGCTGGGACCCTCTGGAAGGCATGGGCTGGGATCCACTGGAGGCCAGCGGCGAGGGCTGGAACCCTCTGGAGGCCGAACCGCCATCCGGGAAACACTCCTGGATGTCGGCAGGACCACCGATGGAGCAGCTGTCAGCCTGGGAGCCGACGGAGGGTCAGGCCAGGCTGTCGACCGAGGGACAGGAACTGGTGCCAGCCAGGCTGCCGACGGAGGAGCAGGGTCAGGAGTTGGCCGGGCCGCCAACTGGGGAGCAGGAGCAGGCACCAGCAGGGCCACCGACTGGGGAGCAGGAGCAGGCACCAGCAGGGCCACCGACTGGGGAGCAGGAGCAGGCGCCGGCAGGGCCGCCGACTGGGGAGCTGGGGTGCTGGGCAGGCCTGGTTCCGGGGTGCTGGGCAGCAGAACAGCTGGGCCTGATGCTGAGGCGAGGGCTTGGGCTGGTGGCTGAGGCTTGGGTTTGTTTTTTTTGTTTGTTTTTTTTTTAAATGTGTTTATTAATTTTCTTCATAAACAAACATACAAATGACAGGACCAGACTAAACAGCAATACCACATGACATTTACAATAACAACAACAACAACACAACAACAAGCTGGGAATAGTAATGCAAAAACGAAAATGCATATAATGAGATCTTATGAGATTTTTCTCCCACATCCAATCCAACCATTAAAGGGTCCCGTCTGACAGCTTCCGCTAAAGGCTCAACAGCCACTGCAAATAAGAGTGGTGACAGGGGGCAGCCCTGTCTGCTGCCCCTCTGAACCACAAAATTTGTGGACCTGAGTCCATTGGTTAGAACTGCGGCCATTGGTTCAGTGTACAGGACCTTCACCCATCTAACAAAATCATCACCTAGGCCAAACTGATCAAGCGTGAAAAATAAATAAGACCATTCAACGCGGTCGAAAGCTTTTTCCGCATCTAGGGAAATTACAAGACCGTCTATTTCCTGCTGTTCAGATAACTGGATAATATTTAGCAATCTTCTAATGTTGTTATAAGAGTTACGGCCCTTAATGAAGCCCGTTTGATCCTCCTTCACTATAACTGGTAGAAGGCCTTCTAAGCGTCTTGCCAAGACTTTGGAGAGGATTTTTAAATCCACATTTAGCAGCGAGATCGGCCTATATGAGGCACAATCCTCAGGGCGTTTCCCTTTCTTGAGAATCAGTGAAATATTAGCTTCCCTAAGTGATGGTGGGAGAGTGCCACATTCAAAAGAGTGATTAAACATATTCATCATGGGCTCTAATAAAATATTTTGAAATTCTTTATAGAACTCACTACCAAGACCATCACTGCCTGGTGCCTTGCCTGATCGAAGAAGTTGAATGGCCTCACGCAGTTCAGCCGCTGAGATTGGGGCATTTAATTTAGATTTCTGATCTTGTGATATAGTCGGGAGATCAAGCTCGGAGAAGAAAGCTTTCATTAGAGTTTCAGCATTGTTAGCCTGTTCCGACTGATATAATCTTGTATAAAAATTTCTAAAAGTATCGTTAATTATTTTAGAATCAGAGGAACAAGTCCCTGACTCGTCCAAAATTGACTCAATAATTTGAGAGGCCCTACGTTTTTTTGTCAAATAGGCCAAGTATTTTCCTGGTTTGTCCCCATGTTCAAATAATCTTTGTTTTGCATATCCTAATTTTTCCCCTGCCTTTTTTGTTAGCAAGGAGTCTAGTGTGGAGCGAATAGCAGTAATTTCTTTCAGTTTACCTGCTGTAGGCTTCTTAATATATTCCCTCTCTGAAATACTTAATCTTTTTTCTAATAAAGCTTGTTGCTCCATATTTTTACGTCTTTTGGAAGCAGTATAGGATATGATCAACCCCCTGGCATAAGCCTTGGAGGTCTCCCAGAGCAGGGATGAATTAGTAGCCGAGGGAGAGTTGGTAGCAAGAAAATGCCTGAATTCTGTAGTGAAATATGATATAAATTTATGATCTTTTAGAATTGAGGTATCCATTCTCCAACTTGTGGGTTTCTTAGAGAGTTTTTTAACTGTAACATTCATATACACCGCAGCGTGATCTGATATTATGATGTTTCCAATCGAACAAGAGGCAACAGATTCTATGAGCTGTTTTGGGGCAAAAAAATAATCTATTCTTGTGTAGCATTTGTGAGGATTAGAAAAAAAGGTGAATTTCTTATCCGCAGGGTGAAGTGTCCTGTAAACATCCACATATCCAAAGTCCTCACACAGACCAATGATTTGTTTTGACTGTTTTGATAAGGCTAAAGCACCTAGAGGAAACCTGTCCATCAAAGGATTCATAAGGCAATTAAAGTCACCTCCAACAATAGTATTTTCCACCGCAAGATCAGATAATTTGGCAAAAGCCTCCGACAAAAAGTTAAGGGGGTGACATGGAGGGCAGTAGACATTTAAGAGAGCAAAGTCTTCCCCATGTAGGGAGGCTGAGATAAGTACAAACCGTCCATATTTATCTTTAATACATTTTGACACCTTAATTGGTAAAGTTTTCCTAATGAGTATTGCCACCCCTCTGCTTTTGGTAGTGAACGATGAGAAATAGACTTGGTCAAAGCCGCACTGTTGCAACTTTAAATGTTCCTCATTATTCAGGTGTGTTTCTTGCAACATAGCAATATCAATCTTTTCTTTTTTTAAGGATGACAATATTTTTTTCCTTTTGATGGGAGAGTGGCTTCCCTTGATATTCCAAGTGCACAGCCTCAATGTGTCACAGGTCATAACATTTTTTGTTGAAAACATTTAAACTCCCAAATGTATTATAATCTCCATGTAATTTCTGCACTTGACTATAACCCAGCTGAAGAACAAAAAACAAACAACACAGATTACAAATAACAAAAGTGCCAACAGCACTGTGGGAGGAACCTTCCCCACGCGGTAACCAGGGGATTACCATGACCTTCTCCACTACTCTCTACTCTAACTTGGTTAGCTTCTCTTACAGCTCCGAACTCAAATCTCAAATAACACCACCTGAGTGATAATATCCACCCCCCAAAAAAAGAAATACTCTCAGCAATGTTAGTTTACACATCACGTTATCAGTCATTCCTGATCACCATAAACATAGGATGATAGGGCAAAGATTGCCATTTGAAATTGTTCAGTTTTAGCTTTGTGAGCCATCCTCATTAATCATATATGGTAAATATATGATCCACCCACAAATAAGCAAAGTTCAAAACAAGTTTTTAAAAAAAAAAAAAAAAAAAAAATCAAATAAGTGGCCTGCCCAAAAATATAAACGGATCAGCTGGTGACTCACGTGTAGTTCATCTGAGAGTGTCAACAAAAGCTACTGCTTTAGCGGGGGAGTCAAAGGTTCTGGCCTCCCCACCGTGGAATATTTTCAGCGTAGCCGGGTAGAGCATCATGTATTTGGCACCAATGCCCCGCAGGCGTTTCTTCACATCATCAAATCCTTTTCGTTTGCGCAGCACCGCGGCTGACAAATCCTGGAAGAACATGATGGTGGATTCCTGGTGCTTCACGGTCCCGCTGCGTCTTGCGGCGTCCAACACCCTCTGTTTGTCAGCGAAGTTGTGATATCTGATCAGGACGGGTCGTGGTCGCTGGTTCGATCCCGGTTTGGGCGCCAGGGTGCGGTGAGCTCTTTCGATTTTAACGCGGCCGGCTTTCGTCTCCATCCCGAGCAGGTCGGGTATCCAGCTCTCAAAAAACTTTGTTGGGTTGCTTCCCTCCACGTCTTCTGGTAAACCAATAACCCGGACATTTTTTCTCCTGCCTCTATTCTCGAGGTCGTCAATATGCTCGGCCATGCTTTGTATTTGGTTTTCAAGCACCTGCACACGCGTATCTACCGTATCACAGGTGTGTTCAGCCGCAGCAATCCTGTTCTCTGCCTCGGTGGTTCTCTCCTCGATCTTTTTCAGCTGCTGGGCGTGGGCCTGTATCGTTTGGGATAACGGCCCGAGCTTTTCATCGATCACCTTGGTGATGTTTGCCGTTATTTCCTGAATAGTTTGACGAAAAGCGGGGTCAAGGACAACCTCGGTGTTAGCTTGTAGCTGTTGCTGCTCTTCCTCCTCCGGGAGAGAGTACGAGTCAGTCATGCTAGCAGTAGCTTCCAGCCCGCTCGTCTTGGTCGGATTTCGATTTTCTTTTGGTGGTATCTTGTCCCGGGATCTCAAAAAGTAGTCGTCAATATTCATGTTAGGACGTGCGACGTGGAGGTGGTTGCGAATATTGAGTTGGGCGGAGTTTTTTATGAAATATCAATGCGGTGGTGTGGAGCTCAGAGAAAGTCAACCACTCTCTACGCCACCATCTTGGATTCGTCGAGGCTTGGGTTTGTTAAGAAAGACCATAAAACGAGGTGGCACTCTTAACCAGGGCTGTGAGGAAATCTTCTTATTCGCCAAAGCTCTGATAGCTTCTCTATGTCCCTCATGGGTGGAATCTGTCCACATGCCTCGAAGGCATACTAACTCTTCCATTAAATCCAAAAGTTCGTCTGAGATGTCTGCTGGGTCCATTTTTGTGGTGAGTTCGTTCTGTCAGAGTTAAGAGTTACACAAAAATGGAGGACCCAAATGCAGACACACAGGAGGCAGGATATGGGGAAAACAAAAGGCGAACTTTAATAAAAAGCTGAATACAAACAAACGAGGAATACAGAACTAAAAATGCGTCATGAGGACAAAAACAAACTACAAGCTAAAACAGAAGTGTAAGCAAAAGCAAAGTACAAATCAAAAGAGAAACCAAACACCAAACTACAAACATACCAAAACGGGAGACACAAGGAATCACAGGGTCACACGGACATCACAGGGGAAATCACAGGGAAACACGGACGAACACGGAGGAAGACAGACCAAGACGCACACAGGCTAAACACAGGCTAACACGCTAACACGGAGAAAGTCGGGAACAGGAAATCACAGAACATCACGGAGGGAAAACAAACAAACTCACAAAGACAAGAGGGAGGAAAAAGACTAAATACCAGCAACACTAATCAGGGGATGAGAAACAGGTGGAGTGAGGAGGGACACGGACAGGTGAGGGAATCAACGGAGAAACACAAAGCAGGAACTGACAAGCAGGACGTGACACACAAGGGCAAAACTTTCAAATAAAACAGGAAACAGAAACAAACAGACACTGAACCATGACACCCTTATCAGCCACAACCAAAATCCTGGATCACTTTTCCTGGTTTAAAATTGACATTGCCCCAAATGGGGCTAAAATGTGCCCAGGAAGGATTGATATTCAAATATTTACAAGTGTCAAACCAAAGGTTAATCATATTTGATACAATAGGGTTGTCTGTATTTTTGCTTAGGTGTTTACGATCTGCTGAATACAAATACAAGTGCAATGGTAAGCTTGGCATGACAGAACAGGATGCAGGAACAGGATGATTTTTCTTTTACTTGGACTTAATCATATTGTCTTTTTGTGTTTTTACATTCTCTGCTCTGCCTTCTTGTTTTAACACACTTTAGACTCAGCTTCCTTGTGTTTGGCTCGACTGTTGAGTGTTTATTCTGTAATATTGTCTTCCTGAGTGTCCTGCTTTAGCTTAATTGTCGAAGCACTTTGAAAACTCTCTTTTTAAAGGTGCTATATAAATAAAGTTTATTATTATTATCATTATTAAAGCTGGAAAGTCTACTCTGCCTCCAGAAGACGGGCCACTGTCAGTTTAATATAGAGGCAGGGAAAATCCTGGTGAGAATGAATATAAATAAGGATCCTGGTCCAGATAATTCTGGCCATGCATCAAAAACATGTGCCAATCAGCTAGCTGATGCTATTACAGACATTTTTAACATCTCACTCTCACACAAGACTGCTCCCTCCTGCCTCAAGACAGCCATCATCATTCCTATACCTAAAAAGTCTTCTGTGTCTAGTCTTAACGACTCGCCCTGTGGCTCTCACCCCGATCCTGATAAAGTGTTTTAAGAGACTGGTTCTCTAGCACATCGAAGATAACATCCCTGCCACGCCTGGTCTTTCACCAGTATGCTTTCAGAACCAACAGATCAACAGAGGATGCGATCTGCTGGAAAAGGATTTCCTCTGTCGATCATTAAAGTACATCATTTACCACTAAAAACTCAACTTTGCATTGACATATTAGTCTTCTCCTTCTGAGCGTGTTAGCATGCTGATATTGATAAGTGTTTTTAATATACAGCGTTGCTCAAGTAGAGCTGCTAAGAGGTTTTTGCCAATTAGTTTTCATTACTCAATGAATTTTATGTCCCTCTTGATCAGATAGCCTGCTGCTCGCACAGCTTCTCCTCCAGGACCTCAGCTTCTTTCAAGCTTGGTTTCCTCATACATTCTTAGGTTACACAAGTGTTATCTCTGGCTAAAGAAAATTGTGTTTACACCTAAGCACTACCTATAGCAATAAGTGTAATAATCATCAACCTCTTCCTTAATAAAGAAATAAATTATGACGTGTATTGTAATAAAAACCAACTGATAAAAGTTTTTCTGGACTATGAAGAGGGATATTCCAGATACGCACAAAGTATGTGATGAATGGCAGGCTGTTTCTTTGTGCAAAATACACTTTTGGTTTAAAATTCCAATCAGGCTGCTTTGTTTCAGGGGTTAAGCAAAGGCAGGTCATTTTTAACCCAAAGGACAAGTGGAGTAAACAGAATATGAAGCCTTCACAAGGGTTAAGTTAAAAGGAAAAGAAAGCTTGAAAAATTAGTGTGGGCAATTTTTCTCGAACCCAAGCATTCACATTCTCAACACAGATAAAACAGACAATCGTACTAGTCTGAGTAAGCCAACTGGTGAGTAAAAGGGAAAAAATACAGAGCCATAAGCATCAGCCCCTCAGATAGCCTTTAGATGGAGTAAAAACCTTGAGGCAAGCCAAGAAGATAAAAGACATATCAACATGGACAGAGAAAATAAAGGAGCTGTGGAAAAACAGAGCAGTGTTTGCAGAATCCAATTGAGCTGACACTTTTTCAGCCACATACCATTTTCTGTTGTTTACGGCTTTATGAGTGGCTGACCCCAGTGTGTCTGTGTTTGCGTGGGTGTGGGCGTATGGCTGAGTGGCTGACCTGTGTGTGTGTGTGTGTGTGTGTGTGTGTGTGTGTGTGTGTGTGATTGAGGTTGATAGATGTTGACAGCTGCGGAGAATCACTTTCCTCTTGGTAAAACACCATATTGACCCTGTAGCCCCACCACAAGCAGAGGTTAGCTGTGCTGGAGCCCAGCAGGCAGGGTGAGGATGACATCCAGCTGAGGGCTGAGGGCTGAGGGCTGCGCTTGAACCCACAGCATAACACTGTCCCACAGAGCACCCTGGACACACATCGACTCACACCTCCCATCCAAAAATCCTACACGCACCACAGCTAGACAATATATGGGGCCAATATAAGACTTTGAGGTGACACACCCTGTAGCAGTTGTATTCATTTCAGGTCAGACAACAATGCACTTGAAGAGTATTAAACTAACATGGTGGTTAAAGTAAAAGTAATAACAATGACATAAAGTTGAGAAGGCTCTCGTGTTACCAAATTAGCATTAATCTGAATTCATCTTTCTGTTGCCCTAATGAATGTATTCAGTCAAAAAACAGGATGCAAGGAGTGCTGCTCAATTGTGGAAAATGGTGTCCCTCTGATGCTTATCATCTTAGGGATCTTGTATAGAAGAATTATCCTATCTTTATTCAAGAGCGTAGATTTTCAGTTTGAGAGCATGATTTCATTCCTTTTCAGTGACACAGCTCCTTCTCGTGCTCAGATTTATTCTCCTCATGCTCACATTTTGTGCTCACACTGAGATGTTTGCTGCTTTCTTTAAAAATGTGTGCTTGAACTCAAAAATCACATGCTTGTGCTCACACATCCTCTTCTTGCACACAAAAATTTTGCTCGCATTCAAATATGTCCTGTGCTCGCTCAGATCTAATGTGCACGCACTCGGAACAAGCACCTCCTCTCAGGTTGAGGAGTCTGCTCAGACTCAAGGCTGTCCCTCCCTGCGCTTAAAATATTGTGTTTCACCAGCCAATAGGAATACAGCTAGAGTGTGGACCAATCAAATGATGAGTGCCGCCTTGGGTGTGTTCCTTCGCACTTTTTTTGAGTGCTCCGTTGGGGCGGGTATATGGTCTGTTTGTAAAAGTGCTTCTCTCAAAATACACCAATTTACCATATTAGCCAGCTATTTGAATCGTCACCTATTTAAGACGCCAGCATATTTATGTATAATTAATCTTAAGTAATCCTAAAAAGAGTTATCGTAGTTTAAATTTTTTTCAATTTAATATTAGCGGATATATGTTATATAGTATAAATACTCACAACAGCGTAGGAATGTTACGATAGTCGAGTGGTTAAGTACACTGCCAGATATTGCATTTTAAATCACACAGAGATGCCGCATTATCGCCGCAGCGGCGGTTCGCCAGTTCTCCGCCGTTGGTTGTTCACACAGAGCCGAGCAGCTCTGGCGTAAAAGACGAACCAGAGTAACCGGCATGACGGTACACGTCATGAAGATGACGTGTGTGTTTTTTCAACGGGTTCCCCGGTGTCCTCCTGTTAATCCAAATCTGCTGGGTCAAAAATATACATACAGTAATTCTAGTATTTGGTTAAAAGTCTCTTGGCCATTTTCACCTCAATTATGTCCTTTTGATAGCCATCCACAAGCTTCTGGTAGTCCTCTGGTTGCATTTTAAACCACTCCTCTTGACAGAATCGGTGAAGTAAGACAAAATGTAGTAGCAGCTCATCTGTATTGTTGGGTCTGGTGTCTCTCATCTTCCTCTTGACAAGAGATTCTGTATGGGGTTCAGGTCGGGGGAGTTGGCTGGCCAATCAAGCACAATAATACGATGGTTTACTAGTCCTGCTGGAAAAGGAAGTCCTTTTCCTTTTTTTGGAAAAGGAAATCCTTTTCCAGCAGATCGCATCCTCTGTTGATCTGTTGGTTCTGAAAGCATACTGGTGAAGGACCAGGCTTGGCAGGGATGTTATCTTCGATGTGCTGGAGAACCAGTCTCTTAAAACACTTTATCAGGATTGGGGTGAGCCACAGGGCGAATCGTTAAGACTAGACACAGAAGACTTTTTAGGTATAGGAATGATGATGGCTGTCTTGAGGCAGGAGGGAGCGGTCTTGTGTGAGAGTGAGATGTTAAAAATGTCAGAAATAGCATCAGCTAGCTGATTGGCACAAATATTATTAAAATGTAAAACCTAATTAATGTATTATATCATTAAGATTATTGTTCATTCCTTGGTTCAGTTGCATATATCACAGGATTACAAAATGTTCATGCCATCAGTATCATGGATTACAACAAAACACAACAACTTCCACATTATAATGTATGTATATACATATATATGAGAACATAGAAGTGTATCTAATTCTACATGTCAACCATTACGAATATATCATCCTGATGTGTCATCTGAACTCTCGCTCTTCAGCAGCGTTGCCATCTAGTGTGGAGTGTTGTCCGTGACACTCTGAATCAATGCATTCTCTCTCTCTCAGTCTTGTCCTGTCCAGGGCCCGCAACCCCTATCCATTGTCCGTGCTTGAGTCTCTGAGTCCATTCGCTGTCCATGTTCGGGTCCCTGGACAGGTTAATCTCTCCGCTGTCATCCTGAGAAGAGAGAAAACACCAATCAGTATCTTTGCGCGTAAGCAGAGTCTGTATAGATGCCTCGTCAGCCCCGCCTGCCCAGCCCTGCAGTGGGTGGACCAGGAGGCCGGGTGGCGAGTGGTGACGCAACGAAGAGCCGTCTCCAAGTCCTGGTTGGCCCGCTCCGTCTTGCCGTTAGTTTGTGGGTGGTATCCCGAGGAGAGGCTGGCCGATGCCCCCAGAGCCCGGCAAAAGACTTGCCAAACCCGCGACGAAAACTGGGGTCCCCGGTCTGAAACAATCCTGAGGGATGCCATGCAGCCGGAACACATGTTGGACGAGCAAAGTGGCGGTCTCCAGGGCTGAGGGAAGGTTGGACAGGGGAACGGAGTGCGCCTTAGAGAATCTATTAACAATAGTCAGAATGGTGGTGTTACCTTCAGATGGAGGCAGGCCTGTGACCACCGCGATATGAGACCAAGGCCTGTGAGGAATGGGAAGGGGGCGAAGGAAGCCAGCAGGTGAGAGGCCTTACTGCGGGCGCAGACGGAGCAGGCGGTGACGTACTCTCTGGTGTCAGCAGACATAGTGGGCCACCAGAAACGCTGCTGTAAGAGGGCTAGGGTGCAGTGGAAACCAGGGTGGCAAGCTACCTGGGAGGCGTGTCCCCACTGGAGTACTGGGGACCTGGCCGGCGGTGGCACGAACAGCCGCCTGGGTGGACAGCCTTCAGGATCTGGATGGTCCCCTCGGGCCTCCTGGACCAACCTCTCGACCTCCCACCTGGCAGTTCCAACCACACATGACGACGGCAAGATGGTCTCCCCACATGGCTCCTCCTCCAGAAGGTCAAACTGGCGAGACAAGGCATCCGGCTTGGTGTTCCTGGAGCTGGGCCGGTAGGTTAGGCTGAAGTTGAAACGGCCCAGGAACAAAGCCCACCGGGCCTGGCGAGAGTTCAACCTGCGGGCAGAGCGGAGATAAGAGAGGTTTTTGTGATCGGTCCAGACTACAAAGGGAAAGGTGGCCCCCTCCAGCAAATGCCTCCACTCCTGGAGAGCCAGCACGACCGCCAGAAGCTCACGGTTCCCCACATCATAATTTCTCTCCGCTGGCGTGAGTCGGCGTCAGAAAAAGGCGCAGGGATGTAGCTTTCGGTCGGAGGCAGAACGCTGCGAGAGGACTGCTCCCACTCCTGTGTCTGAGGCATCGACCTCCACCACGAACAGAGCAGCATGATCTGGGTGAGAAAGCACAGGAGCAGAGGAAAACAGGCACTTCAACCTACTAAAAGCAGCATCTGCTGCAGGGGACCATAAAAAAGGAGTCTTTACAGAGGTTAACTTGGTTAACGGGGAGGCGACACTACTGTAGTCCCTGATAAACCTCCGGTAAAAATTGTCGAACCCCAGAAACCTCTGTAACTGCTTACGGGTTGTAGGAGTGGGCCAGTCGGCCACTGCCTGAACCTTGGCAGGGTCGGTCCTGATCTGGCCCTTTTCCACCACAAAGCCAAGGAACTGAACAGACACATGAAATTCACATTTCTCTGCCTTGACATATAGTCTGTTCTCCAGGAGCCTCTGCAAAACCAGTCTGACCTGCTGAACATGCTCTTCAAGGGACCAGGGAAAAATAAGAATGTCATCCAGGTAAACAAACACAAACTTACTCAACATGTCATGCAGGACATCATTAACAAGGGCCTGGAAAACAGCAGGTGCATAAGTTGGTCCAAATGGCATGACACAGTATTCAAAATGTCCCAGAGGTGTATTAAAAGCGGTCTTCCACTCGTCCCCCTCCCTAATACGTACCAGATGGTACGTGTTCCTAAGGTCCAACTTAGTGAAGACAGTGGCCTCATGAAGGGAGCTGAAGGCGGAGTCAATGAGGGGAAGTGGGTACTTATTCCGTATGGTAATGTCATTTAAACCCCTGTAATCAATACAGGAGCGAAGAGATTTGTCCTTTTTGTCCACAAAAAAGAAGCCCGCCCCCACAGGAGAGGACGAGGGACGAATAAGACCAGCTGCTAGGGAGTCTGTAATATAAGTC
The DNA here is from genome assembly GCF_040436345.1 of Pagrus major. Classification (NCBI taxonomy): domain Eukaryota; kingdom Metazoa; phylum Chordata; class Actinopteri; order Spariformes; family Sparidae; genus Pagrus; species Pagrus major. The sequence continues at coordinate 11,836,312 of NC_133232.1, forward strand.
TCCATGGCCATCCTTTCTGGTTTGGTGAGATTATAAAGTTTGCTTGAAGGTAAGGGGGCACCAGAGAGTAAATCTATGCCACAGTCATAGGGTCTGTGAGGTGGCAAAGATTGGGCGCGGACCTTATTAAAAACCTCCTGGAGGTTGTGATACTGAGCAGGGACACAGGTGAGGTCAACTGGTCTAGGTGGAGGCGGCGTAGGGGAGACTGTGGTAGGAATAGCAGAGTGAAGGCAGTGGGAGTGACAAAAAAGGCTCCAGTTGGTGACGGCAGAGGTGGGTCAATTGATGTGGGGATTGTGCAGTATTAACCAGGGGAGACCTAACACTAGAAGGGTGGTAGATGAGGTAATAATAAAAAAGAAATGGATTCGTAGTGGTTACCGGAGAGGAGCAGTGACAGGAGAGCAGTGCGGTGAGTGACGCAGCCTAGCAGCCTCCCGTCGAGGGCAACAACGTCTTTAGCTGAAGGTAAGGGCTCTGAGGGTAGGTTAAACTGGGAGACAAGACCAGAGTCAATAAAACTGTCATCAGCACCAGAATCCACGAGTACTTGCAGAGGAAAAGAAACTTGACACCAAGACACAGTACCTTTAAGCTGGAGACGGCGAGGAGGGGAGGAAGGGACGGGGGTATGGCTCACCAGTGCCCCTCCTGTGGCTGGTGAGCCCGCTCTTTTGGCAGGATAGGACACAGGGGGAGAAGGTGGCCAGCCTGACCACAGTAGCCGCACAGCCCGAGACGCCGTCGTCGTAGGCGTTCGACCTGGGAGAGCCTCGTCCTACCCAGCTGCATGGGTTCCTCGGTGCTTGGGAGCGATGGCGCCGCGGACGGAGAGCCACTGGGGACCGGTGGATCAGGAGGTGGAGGAGAAGGTGCAGGTGGCCGAACAGACCAGGAACGAGAGGGGGGGAAAGGAGGACTAAGCCTGGCTGCTCTCTCCCTGCGTCTCTCACGGAGGCGGTTGTCTAAGCAAGTAGCTAGGGAAATTAGCTCATCTAGGGAAGATGTTTCGTCCCTAGCCGCTAACTCATCCTTGATCTCCTCACGAAAAGGCCCCTGCAGAGCTATCTCATCCCACCCACACTCAGCCGCAAGAATGCGAAAATCAATGGCGTAGTGGGAGACTGTGCTGGATTCCTGCTGTAAGGTAAGGAGCCAGCTACTGGCCTCCCTGCCCTTTAAAGGGTGGTCGAAAATCTTCCTCATCTCAGCAGTAAATAAAGGAAAAGAATTACACAGGTGTGAGTTGCTGTCTGACACAGCCAATGCCCAGGCCGAAGCCTTATCTGACAATAAGCTCATAATGAAAGCAATCTTAGCCCTGTCTGTAGCGTAGGTTAAAGGCTGCTGATCAAAAACTAAGGAACACTGGTGGAGAAACTGGCTACAGGTCCCTAACACTCCTGAGTACCTGGCAGGTGTGGGGATGAAGGGCTCACGGGGATGGTTGGGTGGAGGAACCGGAGCGGAGTCCGGAGCCGGAGCTGAAGCTAGAGCTGGAGCAGGAGCGGTGAGGAGGTGTGTGGCCATCTGGTCCAAACAAATTGGGTGAATCCTGAAGAAAGGCGTTGTCCGTAATCTGTTTGAGGGTCTCCTCGTGTTGCCCCATAAGGACTCCTTGACTCACCAGAGCCTGTCGGAGCGCCAACGTCTCTGCGGGGTCCATCTTGGCCAGATAATTCTGTTACGGCTTAATGGGGGTTAGGACCCGGAAACACAGACTGGCAGGCGTCTAGAAGCAGAACAATGTTTATTTTCACAAAAGGTGTCCACAAACAAAACGAGAGGTGGCTGGCAAGGCAGTGGAGAAAATCCAGGGCAAACAAAAACACTCAGGCACGGAGGCAACCAACTCAGGGACGCAGGCGACGAGGCAGCAAGGTAAGAGGAACTGAAAAACACGAGAGAAAAACACGTCAAAAACGCACGATCGAAAAACACAAGGCAGCATACTGGAAATAGTTACTAGGAACGGTCAGCTCTACCGACCAGACGGAATTATCTGGCAGGGGAGTAGAGTGAAGACCAGAGGCTTTATGGAGGTGGTGATGAAACTGAGTGCCTTCAGGTGTGCCTCGTCAGCCCCGCCTGCCCAGCCCTGCAGGGGAGACAAAAGAGGCGGAGAAAACAGACAGAACAGAAACACACAACCCTCACAAGCAGAGCTCAATCGTTTTCGTGGAGGGGACCAGCTGTTTCACACCCTCAAACCCGACTGTCCGTACAAATTTGCCGGACATGGGAAGATGTGTAGCATCATCAGGCCAGATACAGGTGAAAGCCACTCCGCTATCAACCATCACTTTCAATGGCAGATCGTTTACTTTCACCGATATTTTCAGATCTCGTTCCGGCCCTGACACTACCAGCTGACACCTCCTCTGGGCACCCCTAGAATCCAGGTTCCAGGCCCCCTATAAGGGTTCACCGGTCCCAAGGGTGGCTGCGCTTGACCCCTGAATCCTCCTCTGAAGCCTCCTCTGGGATAGTCCCTGCTTGGCTGGTTGCAGGCCCGAGCAAGGTGGCCAAACTGTTTGCAATTATAGCATGCTCCCGGAGGTTGCTGATAGCCTGGATTGAAATTCTCTCTTCCTCCTCTTCCAAAGTTTCCACGTCCTCGTCCTCTCCATGCCGGCGGCTGACCAGCAACTGGCTGCAGAGTGGGGATGATTGGGATTGACAGCGGTGGCTGCGGCAGTTGGAACTGAGGCTGAATCAGCTGTAGCTGTGGTTAGTTTGGTTGAGTTTGCTGGGGCTGCCCCAGCATGACTACGGCCTGTGTTTTCTCCTTCTTCCTATTATCTGTCAACTGTATTTGGTTGAGTTTCCTGAGGGCTTCCTCGTCTTGTTCTCGCTGAGCATGTTCCTTCTTTCGATATAGCTCAACCTGGTGTGCTACATGATCTGTGTAGATGCTCTTCGTCATGCTCCCAAGTCCAACCACCTCCGCTAATTTGCTTCTCACTGGTATGGGCAGCCCTTCCTGTAGCTTGGCTCGCAGGATTGATTGCTCCATCCGGTTCAAATCCGGATCGTTTCCTGTGACATTTCTCCACATTTGATGAGCCCTTGACACATAAGCTTGTGGGTTCTCATGTTGCCCCAACGGCTCGATGAGAATGTTGTCTGGATGCACGTTGGTGGTGTATGTTTCTCTCAGTGCTTTCCACATCCACCCTCTACATGCAGCACACAGGTCTGCGTCATTAACGGCCATCGCCACAAATTGGTTCAGTCCTGCTTTCACCAGGATCTCTTCCATAACTGGGACCCCAAGGAGGTTGGCTAGAAGTCTCTTGATATCTCCCATAGCGGGCTGTGTTCCTATTAAAACTTCCTCCAACTTGGAAATCCATGGATGCGCTCCATCTTGAAGAGTGGGCAGCTTTTCGATTATGTGTGACATATCTGTATTCTGCCAGGGCTTATACTCCAAACTCTGCCCTCGCACTACCACTGGAAACATCTTACCAGATCTATCCTTCTTTCCTTTGCACAGGTTGTATCTTGAAATGCTTTCTCTGTGAGATCCTCCCCTCTGTCGCTCTGTTTCTCCCAATTCCATTTCATTCAATAGGTGATCCAGAAACTCCCGGGTTTCTTGACTCTTAGCCTGCTCAGTTTCATCCCAGCATTGATCTCTGCTCTCTTCGACCTGCTTCCAGCCTCGCTTCTCACCATCGACCTGGTTGGCAGGCAGATACAGATACTCTGTATCATCAGAGTCTCCATCACTTCCTTCAGTCTCACTTTCGCTAGTGTCATTATTCCTCCGTACAGCCTTCCTCGATGATATATTTCCTTTCCTCTCAGCTCTGGCCAGTATGGGTTTGATTGTTGAGTCATACCCTCCTCGGGCATCCTCCGTATCACTTCGACTATCGTTTCTTATCTCCATCCTTCTGGATCCTCGATTCCTCCTTTTCCCTGGACATCCCTTCTTTCTCCCGTATCTGGGGCTTGGGTGCATTTCTATGGTTGTTATTGCATTCCCTGATTCTACTGTTCGATCCAAAACGTCCGCCATTTGGTAATTGCCCTTTTGGCTGATCACAGGGAGCTGGGGATACAGGTCTGAGAACTTAACCTCCTTCTCGTAAGGTAGGGGACGTTTTACTGGGGCAGTATGTGAAAAAGGTGTGTTAGCCTCCGCTAGTAGCTTCCCAGTAAATTCCTCCCTAATTCCTCTGCAAGCTTTTCTCTCTTTTCTTTAGATGTCATTAGCCATTTCTGTCCCTCGTTCTCAAACAACTCTAAGATACCTAGCTCTGTCTGCCTCTTCTCCTTTCTTTTCTGCCCCTTTTTTACCCTTCTTCTGCTCCGCCTTGTATGTGGACACATGCACCTGTATTGTTGTAATTACCTCTGGGTTAAGGGTTCCATCCACCGGCCAGGGTTGATCAATTTCCGGCCAGCGCTTATGCCATTTCTTTGATACTTCTGCAATCCCCTTAATGAGGGGGTTGCTTTTCTGTACCACGCCAACAGGGGTAGTTGCTTTTGAAGTTCCAGAGCCCATCTTTGGCATTGTGAAATTATATCCTTTCACTTTCTTGTTTGTAGACCCTTAGACACAGGAAAGATACTTTACCCTATCCAAGGAAGTCACCTAAATCAAATTAAATCAATTAGAGATGTGTTTTCGGAACACTGTGTCACCATAGCCACTTCCCAAAGGAGAGTGGAATAAATTTGCCAACCTCAGAGAAAACCAGTAATGTATCGCTCTAAGGGCTGAAACACCGTGCTGGGACTAAGTATAATATTGTCTACAGACACAGTGGCCCTCATTTATAAAACGGGTGCAGATCTGAGCGCAGAATTGGTCTTACGACAGGACACACGTGTGATTTATGAAACATTCGTATCTGACCAATCCCAGCATATGAATGATCGGGTCTTGATAAATGCGGCGGCTGAATTCGATCGTCATTAACATGTTACGCCCTTAAATATTCCTGGTTCGGAGGCCTCGCCCACTGAGGTCAAACATGGAGAGAAGAAACACTGGCAAGAAGAGAAACTTTTTTCCGAGATGGAGATCGGCATCCTGACATCCGAGGTGTAGCAAAACAAAGATGTGCTTTTTAGCAGTCTGAAGAATGGAATTAAAGGAGCTCATAAAAACGCTGTGTGGAAGAGGATAACGGAGGCAGTCAACAGCGTTGCCGTAGAGGAACGGAGAAAAATTCTCAATAACTTAACCTATGCCTAACGATTTAAATGTATCTTTTATTCATCCGCAGCCTAAAAGCTTATGCCTGCTAATTGATCAAGACAATTCTTTACATTTAGGTCAAGAAAAAGTGGTCGGATTGAAAGCGGGCCACCAAAAAGCGTGTTGTTGCACTTAGGCGCAGCATCAGGCAGACTGGAGGAGGCCAACCAGACTCCAGCCTGATCCTGACGGGGACAGAGGAAAAAACGCGTCGTTGATTGGGTCCGAGTTGATCTCTGGCATAAGTGGTGGAGGAGACACAGACGCACTCACGTCAGAGCCAGACCAGAATGGTAACTAACAACCCCCTTTTGCTTGCATTGTAAAATCTATCAAACTCTGACTGTACACCATTTCTTACAAATAATTAGGCTTACACATGTTACATGGGTATACATTTTTATTGTATTTTTAAATGTTTCAGAGCCAGGCACCAGCATCATGTCGGCCAGGTCTCCTCCCCAGAGTGGTCCCACTGCTGCCGAGAGTGAGCGCCTGCCCTCTGCCCCCCGTGCTGCGCCAAGGCCAAACATCATCACGGCAGAGGTCCTGGAGAGACAAATAGAAATATGCAGTTTATTGGCCTCAGTTGTCGGCGCACTTGAGGCAATAAATAACACATTAAAAGAAATTAATGAAACTCTAACAAAGCCTTAATAAAATGTTTAAATGACTAAATGTTGTCCATTGTCTGTGTTTAGTATGCCTTTAGCCAATTTCACCTAGAATACGTCACATTACTGATTAAATACTGCAGAGCATTTGCAAGAGTTTAAGGTATACTTTACGTTGTAAAAGTGATGAATGAGGTCCTGTCTCCTCCGTATAGCCCCAAGTGGAGGCTGTGCTGGCCACGGTTCCATGGGCATTGGCTCATCTGACTGCGCTGGCACATCAAAAGGCACTCCATTCACTAATGCAATGTTGTGCAAAACTGAACAGGCCAAAATAATATCGCACACTTTCTCTGGGGTATACAGCAGCGTTCCCCCTGCTGGTCCAAGACAGAGCCACCTGCCCTTCAGCAACCCGAAGCAGCGCTCCACTGTGACCCGTGTGCGTGTGTGCACACTATTGAATCTGCGTTCCTGCTCTGTAGCAGGGTTTGCCAGCGGGGTTATTAGGTATTTCGTTAGAGGATAACCCTTGTCACCTAGAAGAACCATACCAAAATGTTAATCATCTGATACCTTGTTTAGTTTAATGCAATTTATCTAGGGTAGCTACTTACCGAGGAGATGACTTTGGCTCTGCAGTGCGCCCTCCTGCAGCCGCGCGCCAACACAGCTGTTTTGAAATATAAAAGAATCGTGTGTCCCCCCCGGCCACCTGGCCACCACGTTTAAAAGTGATAGCTTGGCATCACAAATCACCTGTACATTTATCGAGTGGTAGTTTTTGTGATTGATGAATGCGTAATCATTCATGGATGGTGCCTTCAGACGCACATGAGTGCAATCAATTGCTCCAACCACATTTGGAAACCCAGCAATCTCATAAAATTGGTTTTAATTACAGATTGCTAGGCATCATTGTATGGGAACCGAATGTTCATGTTTCGGGAGAGGGACTTTATTGCAGCCAACACTGCTGGCATCGTCCTGCTGATGGTTGGCTGGGAGACCCCAGCCCTGTCCCCGATCTCCCGCTGAAAGGTCCCGGTGGCCAAAAACCCCAGCGTGGCGAGCACCTGCACTGTTACAGGTAAGGCATTTGACCGCCTGGTTTCCCTATTCAAACGAGCATCTAAATTGTTGCATAAATCAATAAGAACATGCCTTGGGAGCCGAAAGCGACTAATCAGCCAAGCATCACTCTCCATGAGGAGATCCCTGCGGTCTCTGAAAACGCGCTCACGTCTGACACGCGCGTATTGTTCCTCCAAAACAAGTAAATCTGCCATCGTCAAGATTTGATAACAATAGTAATAGTGGAATGACTAAACATCTGACCAACCACAGTGCAACAATGATTATCTCACCAGATGCTTTTAATTGTTGTTCCAGTTGTTTCACACCCATCGGAAAAAACAAAAACAATTACACAATTTTGCCATGAGTTAATTTGCAAACACACATTTCTGCTTGTATTTATGATTATTTCAAATTTTAATGTGCAATAATTAGTTGTCATGTTATTTAGCCTATCATATTGTTTTATTTTACAAAAAAGCGGTATCAGTAAAAACGTGGGCTTTTTTTAAAGTTAAATTTTTTATTTTGTTTTATTCGTTTTAAGAATCCGTTTTGATCTGTTCTAAATATGTGACTGCTTATGCTTAATGACAGTTGAGGTTTGAATAATAATTATTTTCAGACTCAGCCAGATTTTGCTATGCTGCACTGCAAATCCACAGACTCATGAGATCTGATCGTAGCTTCCGCTCACGTCCAAATTGATAAATGCCAAAGCTTGCATGGAAATGGTCGTACGCACGGTTTTCTGCTGTACATTCGTTTGATAAATGAGGGCCAATTAGTCTAGTAAAATTGTAACTTTTTTAACTCGGATGACTGTGAGGATACAATAAAAATAGAAACCTAAAAGTCCACCAGTTCCCTGAGAACCGACAAACTGTCTCTGACGTCTGCACCGATCTCCCAACCATCTACACCACGGTGTTTATCTCATTCTACAGTTATAAAACAATTCAGATATCAGATAATGAAATCACTGTAAACAGCCGATGATATGCTGTAGTTGGTCAGTCAGTTGCCAAGCTTCACTTGTAATTATTTCCTATTTAGTACTCCATATGGATGTGAAAAAACACTTTGTGTGCATGTAATTGTTGTGGCATTGAATGTATGTGAGTGTATGAGCGTGTGTGTTTGCGTGTGCTTGTGTGTTTAAAGAGTTAGTGGATAAAATCACACTAGCCTTGGCAGATTTGGTGTGGGCCGCACAGGCGGATGGCACTGGCAGACGTTAACGTGTGTCCGGTGATTCTCGTCCGTCCCCCAGTAGGCCCCGACTTTAGATGCTATGCCTTCTTTCTCGGACTCTCGTGTCCCAGGTGGATAGAAAGAAGAAGAAGAAAAACACAAGTGAAGACTATTATTTCGTCCGTACTGAGAGCAAGCCAAAAGTGTCACTTCTTTATCACCATCCAAGTAATATAAACATTACACAGATTCAGCTTAACATCATTATTATTTCATTAATGCAGATCCGTTTTATTTTAAATGACCCAAACGTGAAATAATTAAAGCTTTAAACAGCTATATTGGTTATCTGTATGTGAGTGTGGGAGGGGGAGGGGGAGTAACAACACAATACAGGTTGCAGGGATGCTCTCTGTGTGTCCACGCGTTCACATACCAGCTGCTCCCAGCCCCTCCTTTCTCTGCTCTCTCTCTCTCGGCTCCACGGACACGCGCGCTCTGAACTCATCTCGGCCGCAGGGAGAGAAAAAGAGAGCTGGATAGGCCCATTGTCAATCATAAATTAACGCTTTTTATCTGCCAACATTCAAACAGGCATTTTATTACTAAAACTTTGCCTTAAATGAAAAATATTGGCAGGCCCACAACAACTTTGTCCCTTAATTAATTTCAGTTTAACTATTTGGAGGAGGGTGTTTTTAGAGCAAATTCAATATGTATGATTTGGTTTTAGTCTCCGTAGGAAAATATCCGCACTCTGCTGCATATATGTCTAGCTAAACGGCTTTTGAATAACCCAAAATTCCCTGATATATTTAAATACACATTCATGTTAGTCCTTTGGTTAGATGTTAGTCATACTACTCCAATCATGCATGTAATTTATCACATGCCTTCAGATCTGTAATGGTTTACGTGTTCAAATTTTGCGTCAAATTTCTTTTACAGGTATTTAGGCCTTGAAATATTAATTTCTCTAATTCAACTAATTTTCCTTTGCGTCTCATCAGGGCTTCCCACTCGGGTATGTGGAAGTTGTAGTGAATAGAAGAACAATTTCATACTTCGACCAGCTGTAGCAGTCGACCAAATAAACAATTGTCCGTACGTCCACAAATGCTTACTTAGCGTATTCATTAGACTTCTCCACATTAAAACAACTCAACAAACATGGTAATTACTCATACACCGCTCGATAGCGATAAAGAACGCTAAGTTGGATCCCTCTGATCAAAATCCAACAAAGATGCATTGCATTTTAGCGCACATCTCATATATATATATTAAGCCTAATATTACACCGTTCTATCATATTTCAGCCTACTTTTTCCCTGAACAAGCTCATTTCTTCACATTCTCTCCGCATAATATCCCCTTAACTTTTCATTTTTATTTCTACCATAATTTTTCTCTTTTATGTGATTAATAGTGCTATTTGTGCATATAAGTTATTGTTTTATTTATAGGTAAATTTCCATACCACCAATCCTTCATTTCCTTTGTCCTATATTAGTACATTCCTGTAGTTATTCATTTATTATTATACGCTATATATATCACGTTATCAATTACAATACCTATGTATTGTATATATTGTATTATAATAATACATATTTAAAAATATAGATTAATTATAATTAATCCTTTGGATTAACAATCGGCTTGATTTACACATCAACTTTAACTGAATCTCACCGCCCGATCTAGATGCTGGTGGAATTTAGGTAAACAGTACCGAAAAAGTTTCGGTACCAAGAGATCTGCTTGACCTGTTTGTTCGTTATAACAGCAGCTACAATGAAAATTCCACCCTGTTGTTTGGTCATGTTGCTGCTGATGACATCAACCAAATTTGTTGATGACCAGGGCCTATGGGGGAACCCTAGCGCAACATGAAAATGAGACTCCCCTCTGACCAGCTCCCAAGAACCAAAGGCAACAAAATATTTACAGATTTATTTAAAAAAACATCAAACACACAAACAGTAATGCCAGCAGTCTGGCTGAAGTGGAGAGAATAGAGCCCACAGAAACTGGGAGGAGCAGGCTTTTTAACTTCTGGTTTAGAGGCTGGACCAATCGGCTCCCTGGACAATCTTCATTCACACAGTCATCATTCACTCAATTAATCAAACACACCATGACACCAATCACACACTCACATACTGTAACACAACAGAGGGGCATGAAAGCACAGGGGAAATTAAGCATTATTTATGTAGACACAGAGCCCTCATCCTCTCCTCTTCATGGAGTCCTGTGTCCTGTTGGCTCTGGCCCATCCAGTGCAATAGCTTGATCCAGGACATGAGGGGTTAACCACTTCTCTGTGAAGATTTGCACACAGCAGTCATTGATTTCCCATTCCTGAGTGAGCCTGGGTCGCACCTCTTTCACACAATATCCTGCAATCAGATATGAGCCAGAAGAAGGCTTGGTAGAGGAACAACTCTTGGTCCAAGAGGGGTCAGCTTAGCTCTGAAGTCGCCTCTCTTCCTTCTCTTCCTGGGGTGGTCTGGTCTGGCTGGCTGCTTGGCAGATGCCGCTGGTGGAGATCCTCTTGCAATCTGCTAAACTAAATCTAAACCCCACACATTGCCATAGCAACGAACATCAACAATGTTGATGTTTGTTGCTATGGCGGCGGTGCGCATGGATGCAGCGGCCCCTCTAGGGATCAGCAAGAGTGAAAGTTTTGGGTGTCCTACCTATCCCAGACGTTCATTCTGCAAAATTTACAGCCGAGAGACTTTACTAAAAATCAGGGTAACGCAGGCTGCTAAAACTATGATGCTTGGTTGTGATTTGGACATATTACACCAGCACGGGATCTTATTGGAGCCAGCCAACCGTAAGAAGAGAAGGCGAAAGTGGTGCGAACGTAAACAAAAGAGGGGGAAGAGAGCCGGGATCCATGCTAGGCTAAAGGCTAACCCCTCCAGACCAGCAATACTGTTGCTCCTACTCTCCAACGTCCGCTTCCTCGACAACAAGCTGGATGCGCTACGTCTGTTGAGAGAAACCCACAGATAGTGGAAAGACTGCTGTGTGTTTGCTTTCACGGAAACATGGCTCCAGGACAATATCCCAGACGTGGCCATACAGCTGGAGGGGATGACGGCTTTCCGGGTGGACAGAGATGCAGCTACCTCCGGTAAAAGTGAATGTGGCAGGATGAACTTTTTCATCCACTCCCCGCCCCGTCCTCTTTGCTCGATCCACATCAGGTGCGGGTCGGCGGGCTGCGCCTGATTGAGGGGCGGGGCTGGCCGCCACTATAGCTGCACAGGTGCCTGCTGCTCAGTTTGCGCTTTTGTCTCTCCGGGTGTGGCGTGTGGTTTGGCCTGATCCGCGTGGTGGTTGGCGTTGTAGGATTCGCTGGAGCTTCATTGCTCGGTAAGTGTAAGTCCTGTTCAGCGTGGTTTACTGGGGCCGCTGTGCGTCTTTTTGGGCATTACACCTGTTCTATGTTGTGCTTTGCAGTGCAGTTGTCTGTCGGCTGCGGCGGTGGGGGACTGGAGTTGTCCACGCTGGGCGGTTTGCTTTCTCCAGGTAGGCTGGCTCACCTAAGGCTTCGGCGGCGTTGATTCAGCCTGCCGCTAATGTAACTTTTCTCTGGTCTCTCAGCAGTAACTTTATGCGCGGCTCGCTGCGCTTCCTCTTCTGTCGGGAAAGCTGTACCTGTTCTCTGTGGTAGGTGGTCTGTAGTTCAGATTACTTTCGATTACTTTTTCAGTAATGATTTGTAATTTCAATTGGCGATTTTGTGTGTAATTTGCAGGCACGCTGTGCGCTGCGGGACTCCAGGTCCTGGTTCAGTGCTCCGCCGCACCGGGTGACACTGCTGCTGTCTTGTCTGCCGCTGTCTTGTCTGCCGCTGTCTTGTCTGCTGCTGTCTCGTCTGCCACTGTCTCGTCTGCCGCTAGTCCGTTTCGGTGACAGTCGTTAACTGACTCACTGCAACTGTGCGCTGCTAATTTTTGGTCCGCTGTACCCACTGCTGGGGCTTGGTGGCTTTATGTGTGGAGTTGGCACATTTTGAATTATGTTTGCATGAATTAATGATTGCTGTTTTCCTAGGTTTATTTCTAATTGATTTGCTTTGCTGGTGTTTTGTTTATTTTTGTGTTTAAGTGTTTTTGTTCATTTAAGTTGATTGCATGATTTGTTTTCTGTTTGTATAATTGGATCTCCCCCAGGTGGCGTTGTCGAGCAACAAAACAAATACACTGATTGGCGGTTTGTTGAAACTAGCGTGACCATAAGTCCCAAATCATCCAATTCTCTCACTCGTGTTCCCCTCGCTCTTGCCACATAAAGGAGGGGGTCTGTGCATCTATATCAACAAAGACTGGTGTGTAAACGCCATGTTAGCCACTAAACACTGCTCTCAGCTGGCGGAGTTCCTCATCGTGAAATGCCGGCCATTCTATCTGCCGAGGGATTTCACCATAGTGATTGTAGCTGTTGTTTACATAGCTCCTAGCGCAAACGCTAAAGCTAATGCTAATGAGGCACTTGGAGGGCTACATGATGCCATCAGTGAGCTCCTGACTAAACACCTGGACAGCTTTGTAGTGGTGGCAGGGGATTTTAACCACACCAGTTTAAAGGCTGTTTTCCCCAAGTTCAAGCAAGTTGTGGACTTTAAAACCAGAGGAGAGAACATGCTGGACCTGGTGTATACAAACTCCTCAGATGCATACAAGGCAACGCCCCGCCCTCACCTTGGCCATTCTGATCATCTATCTGTGATGCTCGTGCCTGCTTACAAACCACTACTGAAGCGCAGCAGGCCAGTGAAAAAACAAATCAGGACCTAGCCTGAGGGGGCAGACTCAGCACTTCAGGACTGTTTCATGCACACTGACTGGGAGGTTTTTAAGACAGCAGCCTCCCAGGGATATCAGATAGACATTGAAGAGTATGCTGAGGCGGTAACCAGCTACATTGCAAAGTGCACAGAGGGTGTCACTGTAATTAAGTCCTTCACTGCACGTGGCAACCGAAAACCCTGGATGACTACAGAGGTGCGCTCGCTGCTGACAGCCCAAGATGCAGCCTCAGGGCGGGGGATATGACTGCTCTCCACTCAGCCAGGTCTGCGCTCTCAAAGGGAATCAAGGCTACGAAAGGCACCTATGCAGAGAAAATCCAGGGACACCTCTGTGACACAGGAAACACCAGGCGGATATGGCAGGGAGTCCAAGCGCTGAGTCCAGGCCAGGGGTCAACAACGATGATGCTTCTCTTCCAGACAGGCTCAACAACTTCTTTGCACGCTTTGAAGCACCAAACCGGACAACCAGAGGGTGGGCCGGTCCTTCTCTACCATCTATCAGTCAGCCCTCACCATCAACGCAGCAGACACACGCAGGGCCCTAACCAGGGTCAACCCACGGAAAGCGGGAGGCCCGGATAACATCCCGGGACGTGTGCTCAGAACCTGCACTGGTGAGCTAGAAGATGTCCTGACTGACATCTTCAACATCTTCCTCAGTCAGGCCATTGTCCCCAGATGCTTCAAAACATCCAATATAATACAAGTAGCAAAGAAATCAGTTGTATCCTGTCTGAACGACTACCGCCCCGTTGCACTGGCACCAATTGTGATGAAGTGTTTTGAGCGGCTTGTAAAACCACACATCACAGCCAGCCTCCCTGCATCACATGACCCACACCAGTTTGCTCCACAGAGGATGCAATATCCACCACTTTGCACTCAGTCATCACCCATCTGGACCAGAAAGACACCTACGCCAGAATCCTGTACATTGATTTCAGCTCAGCATTTAATACCATCATCCCAAGAGACTAATGGAGAAACTCCTCCTACTCGGCCTGAACACCGCCACATGTCTCTGTGGGACTTTCTGACGGAGAAACCTCAGTCTGTCCGTGTCGGAAATAACACCTCCAACTCCATCACGCTGAGCACTGGATCTCCTCAAGGCTGTGTACTCAGTCCATTGTTGTTTACACTTCTAAGACACGACTGTGCATCCAGACACGAGGGGAAACAGATCATCAAGGTTGTGGATGATACCACAGTGGTGGGACTCATTCATAGAAATGAGGAATCAATGTACAGAGAAGAAGTTAAACACCTAGAGCAGGGGTCAGCAACCTTTACGATCAAAAGAGCCATTTTTGCCCCCGTCCCTCGCCAAAAAAATATGTCTGGAGCTGCAAAACATATGTGTCTTATAATGAAGGCAACATGGCCTAGAAAGTCTAAATTAGCCTATCAAGATTATTAATCAGCCTCAATGAGCATTCATTTATAATTCCACATGATGTGGCAACTCTGCAGTGGGCTACTTATGCTTACAGTATAAGGTACTTGAACTTTGCATTTCCATTTCAATGATGCCATGTTTTGGTGCATTTATGACATAGAAGAACTAACCTACAATAAATAGAAATAGAGTAGCAATACAGAACTATAAATGCAGACCTACTTAAGTCCTCCCTGTGTTTGTGAAAATATACAAAATAAAAAGTAGCCTCTTTTCATAATAAATAAAACACATAGTGGCAGGCAGTAAAAGTATATATATAAAAAAACACAGGACAGTTTAAATGTATTTTAGTCCATTTCAGTGTGAGTTAATCCTTCTTTTCTATCCTCGGCCACATACAGCTCAGACTTGAGCATTAGACACAGTGTGTTAACTCAGGATCATTCAATTAATCACAACTTGATAGAACAGATACAATTCTGTGTGTAGGCTACGCATTTTTACTTTAGGAGAATGCAAGAATCACTGTCGGCCTAAAGCAGTGATGATGATAATATATATATATATATATATATATATATATATATATATATATATATATATATATATATATATATATATATATACATATATAAATATATATGTATATATAAATATATATATACAGTCATGGAAAAAATTATTAGACCACCCTTGTTTTCTTCAATTTCTTGTTCATTTTAATACCTGGTACCACTAAAGGTATAATACAATGAACACGACAAAAAATGCAGCTGATCACATAATACTTTATGTCCTATTTGACATTCTTAAGCTTAATTGTATTCCCAGGGTATATAAGAGGCCATTTCATGTCATAAGCAGCACTGCACATGCAAAGGCTTAGAGTGGTTTCCTGCTTACATTCAAGCCATAGCACAACTCAGAAGTTGTCAGCTCTCACATAATGCCTAAAACAAAAGAATTATGTGAAGCCACAAAGGCAGCCATCTTGGCACTGCTGGAAATTGGCATGAGTGAGAGACAGGTAGCAAAAAAACTAAAGATCTCCAAGACAGCTGTTCATTACAACAAGAAAAAACAAGCCGAACACGGCACTACCAAATTGCTACCTGGCCGCGGCAGGAAACGTCTCTCTACCCCACGAGATGACCGTGCACTCGTCCGTTCCTGTGTCAGGAATCGTCGTCAGACCTCCAGGGACCTTAAAAATGAGTGGGCACTGTCGAGAAATGTGACTTGTTCGGCAAGGACAGTTTGAAACCGACTTGTTGAAGCTGGTCTGAAGTCACACAGAGCACGGAAGAAGCCCTTCATCAACGAAAGGCACAGGAAGGCCCGGTTACTCTTTGCTAGGGATCACAAGGATTGGACTGTTGATGATTGGGCTAAGGTTCTCTTCAGTGATGAATCCAATTTTGAGTTGATGCCCACTCCAGCTAACTTACTGGTTAGGAGGAGGCCTGGAGAAGCCTACAAACCAGACTGTCTTGCCCCTACAGTAAAACATGGGGGTGGATCAGTGATGATCTGGGGTTGTTTCAGTATGAGTGGAACAGGGCAAATGCAATTGTGTGAAGGGCGAATGAACCAGGTCATGTACAGGGCTACTCTTGAAAACAGTCTTCTTCCATCAGCTGGAAAACTCTTTCCTGCCTCGAATGACTGGATTTTCCAACAAGACAATGCCCCTTGCCACACAGCAAGGTCAGTTAAAGCCTGGATGGAGAACCACAACATTCGCACCATGCCTTGGCCTGCTCAATCACCAGATCTGAATCCAGTTGAAAACCTATGGAAAATCATCAAACTCAAAATGGAGAACCACAAGCCCAAAAACAAAGCAAATTTGTTTGAATTTGTGCAACAGGAATGGGCTGCTGTGACAGCAGAACAATGTCAGAAGCTGGTGGAGAGCATGCCAAGACGCATGGCTTCAGTCATCAAAAACAATGGTTACGCAATCAAGTACTAACTCCTGTGTGTATCATGTGTTTAAAGCAAACAGAAAAGAAAACATGGAATGCTTAAAAGCAGTGTTTTTGGCAGTACAGTGCCATAGCTATTGATGTAAGAACTTAAGTGATTTTGGTTACTATCAAGAAAACCATGGAAAATGGCTAGATATCAGCTCTTAAATTAAACTCTTACAAGCTATTTTTGTTGTTATCATTATATTTGTCCAAACAAATGTACCTTTAGTTGAACCAGGCATTAAAATGAACAAGAAATTGAAGAAAACAAGGGTGGTCTAATAATTTTTTCCATGACTGTATATATATATATATATATATATATATATATATATATATATATATATATATAAATATATATATATATATGTATATATTATTCATTTTCATGTGGCTCCACAGGGAGCCACTGCAGTGGGGCAAAAGAGCCGCATGTGGCTCCAGAGCTGCAGGTTGCAGACCCCTGACCTAGAGGGTTGGTGCAGAGAAAATAATCTGGTGCTCAATGCAGACAAAATGAAGGAGATGATTATCGACTTCCAGAGGTCACAGCCCAAGCACTCTCCTCTCAGCATCAGTGGCCGCACAGTGAAGAGAGTGGAGAACATCAAGTTCCTCGGAGTGCAGATCTCGCAGGACCTAAACTGGAATAAGAACACCTCAGGGTTTACGAAACAGGCCCAGCAGAGACTGTACTTCCTGAGGAAGCTGAAACAAGCCTCTCTCCCCATCAGCATCCTCAGGACCTTCTATAGTGGTGTGGTGGAGAGCGTTCTGACATATTGTATCTCGACATGGTACTCCAGCTGCAGTATGTCAGACAGAAAAGCCCTGCAGAGAATAGTTAGAGGAGCTGAGAGAGTCATCAGAGTTTCCCTCCCCTCTGTCCAAGAACACTTTCTAAGCCGCTGTCGGAGCAGGGCACTGAACATCGTCAGGGACCCCTTCCACCCTCTCCACACATTCATTGAACTGCTCCCATCAGGAAAACAGTTCTGGAGTCTAAAATGCCGAACAAACAGACTAATCAACAGCTTCCTTCCACAAGCTGTTAGATTGCTGAACTGCTGATCTGGAGCATGCACACTACTGCACTTCATGAGCCTTAGTCATAGTTGGTTGTGAATGCAGGAGGCATTCACAACATATGTTCTTCTACGCACGGAATTCTTTATTGGTTGTGAATGCAGGAGGCATTCACAACATATGTTCTTCTACGCACAGAATTGGTTGTGAATGCAGGAGGCATTCACAACATATGTTCTTCTACGCACAGAATTCTTTATTTTTATTTTTATTATTATATCTTCCGGGTCAGAAAGTTTGGCCCTTAACTCATTCAACATTTTTCAACGTATTCACTCCATTCAAACACCAAATATTCATATCGTTCATAATTTCAGAGATATTCAACGTTTTTCGGCCATTTTTTCCCATTCAAGCAGATGACGGAATGTTCAAAAAATCCCACATTTCACACTTTTTCAAGCATTTTCAAAGCTCATGTAGTCATTCACACTTCCAGATAGAAACTCCATTCGAACTCTGAAATATTCCACTATTTGTCTACATTCAAGCCTGTATTCATCTTTCTCACAGCATTCATACTTTTTGCACAGTCGCAGTTCAACCATTGGTAACTTTTCAGCCACTTTCAGATTTTTGCATTGGTGTGTATGGGGTGGAATGTTGACAGCCAGAGTGCAGGAGCCAACTGACAGAGTGGGGAGCAGCTCAAAAAAATTCACAAAACCTCATCTTCAACTCGCGCTTGCTTCCACAATTTTCACTCCAGCAGAAAAATGACAACATCAGCTTGTAGGAAAACTTGTACTGGTCGCTAGAATGGTTCTCTGGAGGCAATCGGACAAAAACTTTTGGCTCTGTGGGCATTTAACTGACAGGAACACGGACCAACTGCCGCATTAACTCCCATGAAACTGATAGGAAAAATATCTGGAGGCAGGCAAACACATCCACTTTTCTGAACTGCTCCACAAGACACATTTTTGACCACACACACCACAATTTCACTAAATGTTTACAAGACTCTCATAGTTTCGACCATATCATTATTTGAGTGATAGCAGTTACTGTTTTGGATGGAGAAGCATGTTAATGTGAGGTGAGCCTCAGCTAAAATCACTATTAAATCAACTCTCACAGTCCGTTACCGTGACCACCCTGGTTACCATCACCGTGGCAACCGAGATCAATTGGGCCAACGCAGAGAGAGACAGATTTATCAATGAGTCAATTTAATACACACAGTGATATACAGACTATATTTCCCAACATTAAACTATATTTAACTATTATCTTTTCATTCATTCAAGCCAGAATCTCCATCTAAATATTTAAATGTTCCCAAACACTGATACATTGACATTTATTTCACTTTTCAGTCCCATTCAGAGTATTTGATTCATTCTCACTGTAACATCTCTTCATACTCCTGTTTGGCTCACAGCTTATATTCTATTTTAATCCTTCATTCTCACCCAACTATTAGGAAGCTTCATTGTCTTCAGACGAGACTTCAAATAATTCAAGCCACCAATTCAGTTTGGCCTCAGCTTTTCGAAAAAACCCTAAATTATTTCAGGTTTTTAGATATTCTGGACATTATTCAAAGTTTTCAAAGCCAGCAATCCGCATTTGGCGTCAGCTCTTCAAAAAACTTAAAATATTCAAAATATCTCATATATTCTTGACATTATTCAAAGTTTCCACAGCCAGCATTGCGCATTTGGCGTCAGCTTCTCAACAGGGAGCATTCACAACCGCAAGTTCTTCAGAACTTGCCTTCTCTAGTTTTAGTTTTAATTTATTATAGTAATATATTGTGTGTATTTATTGTGTTCGTGTTATGGGATCCCGGAGAAACGCAATCTCATTTTTGCTGCACTACTTTTGTGGGTACAGCTAAATGACAATAAAGCTTTGATTGATTGATTGATTGATTGATTGATGAATAGGATTGGTTTCCTGAGTCTTGCCTTCACTATGCTACTCGGCCTGTCCACTGGGCTTTTCCCAAAAAAATGAAGGTAGAATTACAGCACAAAATTTGCCATTTTGCTACCAAAACAGGAAGAGGCATTGCTTTTCCCTGGTTGCTATCCCCAGATAACAATGGAAGAACTAAAAACTTTACACTGCAAAAGAAAAAGAATCCCATTGATGGAGAGGACAAAGATGATGAAGAGGTAGAGTGATGAAAACCGAGGTAAAACAAGAGTGAATGGACGGTCATTCACTCAGTGGAGAGTGCTTCAGTGTTTTGTCAAAGTCAGAGCCACCCCTTGGCATAGGCTGTATAGGCAAATGCTAAGGGCGCCATCATCCACGGGGGGCGCCGCAAATATTATATAAGCCCACAGCAACATGACTTCATAGCAAAGCCTATTAAATAATGGAGAGGCCTTTTTTCTGGGTTCCTAGCTGGCTCGTTGCACTGTACCTGCCCTCTGTGAGGGTGGGGGGCAGGGTCGAGTTCACATTCAGTTGCCTGAATCTGACCGGACCGTGACCCCAAGACCAAGAGAGAGATTTATTGATACTGTAGCGGAACCATCCAGCGCCCAGGGAAGGAAAAGAAGGAAAGAAGAGGAAGAAAAACGTGAAAAAGATAGAGGTACAGTAACGTCAATGTGATGAAGTGAATGAAATGAATAGTTTAATGCATCGTAGTTACCGTTGTTGGAGCAGAGTGTTAACTTGCTAGCTTACTTCGGATGATAGTAGCATTGTTTAATAATCAGTAAATAACTAGAGTCGATGTAAGTTAATGTTACTCCCACCTTAAATTCATCAGGGACATTTGGAAAGTTAATGTTAGGGCTGTTCAGGTGTTATTTTAACCCGTTGGCTGTGTTTTCCCTGCTTGTATGTCAGTTAAAATGCTATTAGTTTTCCATCCCCTTTATAAGTAATAGGGTAGTTGTAAGCTTTTGGTTTATTGTGTCACAGTTTATGTTTGTTAAAGTTTAGATCAGTGTTAAAGTGCAGTTAAAGTGTATTACTGTTGATACTCCATACCTTAGCTTTCCCATATCATTCATAGGCTACATATTAATTTCACTGCACTTTACTGCTTTTTGCACTCTGGTTAGACTGAATTGCATTGCAATGATGATAAAGTTGAATGAATCTCATCGTATTTTCATTATTAGTCTATATTAGTCTTATGTAAAGCACACACCAAGCATCTCTTTTTTTTTTATTAAAATGTGACATCCAGTGGTCACATATACTTTTCTTCTTTCTTCAGATGCACTTTTAAAATATTTCACCACCACCCCCAGTGACACAGCATCAGGTGCTCCTGTCCCCTCTACCTCAGCACAGCAGAGTGACAATATTCTTTAATGTGTGTGCAATACCTTATTTATATTGTATTTTTAATTATTTTTATGTCACTTGTTTTCGTGTTCACTGTTTTTATTTTGTATGTAAATAGAATATTCTTTAATATGTTTGTGCAATGCCTTATTTATATTGTATTTTTAATTTATCACTTGTTTCTTTCTTCAGTTTTTATTTGGTGTGATATTTTTGACTTAAAAGAAATAAAATCTTGAATACATACATGCAGTTCCTGTGTGAGTGTATGAAAATTGATTGTGAAATTGACTGTGATGCAAGGGGCACCAGCTAAAATCTTGCCTAGGGCACCAAATTTGTCAGGGCCAGTCAAAGTCACTGATATATGTTTCCCCCTTACCACCAGGACATGAGATGGTTCAAAACTGGCATTCTTTCTACTAGATCAGTAAGTAACAAAACCTGCAAATGTATTAGTGTTTTACTCCACCTTCTTCATATTACTGCAATCGAGGTTTCTAGGTTAAACTGAATTTCTTATGGTTGTGGTTTTTGTTTTGGACAGTAGCCAGAACGTTAGCGGTAGCCATGTTGCTAATGCTGTTTTGCTGCAGCAACACTAACTGTACTACCACAGGGAAATGCTAGGAGGGGGAAGGGTTTAAAGTAAAAAAAAAAATGTGTTTGTTGCTTTTTGCTTTAAATTATAGTTAGTAACACACTTATTTTAACCCAAACCACCATGATTTCCTATACACAGTAGTTTCATTGCCTAAACCTTATCAAACTGCAAGCATATGATGAAGAACAGTGTCAGGCACTGACACTGGTATGCAGCAACTGTCATGTTGTTTAGGGAACAGTGATATGTGTCATTTTGGTAGTCACTGGCAATCAACCAATTCAGTCATTTATATATGAGGAGGTCTTAGTGAGACTGTGACGGCCCCTGCCTGTGTTGTGGACAAGTTACTGTGTCATACTCTTTCTCTTTAAAGGTGGAGCAGTTAGCAGTAGCCAGCCTGATTTGGAACACCTGGGCTAAGCGCTCCCACATAATTAAAGCCCAGCCCTGCTCTGGGCTCTCGCTCTCTCTCACTTGGTCCGGACCCAGCCAGCGTCCGGCCATCTTTGCTTTGCTTTGTTTAGTTTTGTTTTGACACTACAACACCACACACCTCATAATCTCACACATTCACATTTACACTACTGATAATACTGACTTACACACTCCACATTTGTTATCATTCGTCCTGTTATTTGCTTTATTATAATAAATACTTTAAATTCTCAGTCAACTATTGTGTCCATCCCGTATTTGTCATGGCCTTAGAGCCGGGTCATGACAGAGACTGAGCCAAAAAAGCAAAGCAAAGGCCTAAAAGAAATAGAAATATAAGCAACTCTTCCCATGGAAAGAAATTTGTGGATGTAACTGTTACTGGGGTAGAGGTGAAAAATGACACACATACGCCTCTTGCAGCCCATTCTCACTCCCAATGCATCAAATACAGCAGCCTGGTCAGTGGCCCTATGCTTCTAGTTTGTAGTTACTGGTGTCACTTATTGAATTGCCCCTCTGCAGTTGTATCAAAGAAAAGTCAGTAGCCCTTTTCAGTAGCAGCAGCGGTTCGCCAATTCTCCACCGTTGTTTGTTCACACAGAACCAAGCAGCTCCAGCGTAAAGACACACCAGTGTGTAATTCCCATAGCAAGCCAGCGCTGTGGATCCAAAAGAGGCGTGACGGTACACGTCATGATGATGATGTCTGTGTGTTTTTTTCAACGTGTTTCCCCCGGTGTCCTCCTGTTAATCTAAACATGTACTGTTTATAATCATATGGATGCTGTTATAATGTGTTGTGATTGAGATCCTGACCTACCAACCATCCTGGAAAGTGACAAAGTTACGTTTTTCGCTCTAAATTACATAATCGCCATCAGTAAACAGGATGCTGTCTGACTCTCTCACTTGCAGGGAGGGATGCTGTTTTCTGGGGGAAAGTTCACTGAAGTCTCGGTTGGGAGGGCTGACCGTCGCGGTGATTTTTTTCAAGACAGTAACTACAACCACACAATAGTGTAAGGAGACAAACACATGGTGAGTTAAAGTTTTTTGCCGGGGACAGACATTTTTCAGGCAGAAATGTGACGAAGAGTCGGTAGGACAGACAGGATGACAGACACTTCTCCACGTATAACTGCGGTATTTTTTTCCTCATATAAGTTGCCAAAGACACTACCAGTTACTACGTTACTGTTGTTTGGTCCTGTAACGTTGCTTTGTGGGACATTTCTCTTTATTTTGTTGAGTGAAGGACCTGTTTGGTTATCAGACTGTGAACACCATCAGATCGACACGCCCCCGCTCCGCTCCGCTGGCTTATCCATTCACTCCATTCATTCCATTGTTTTCCTAAACCTAACCAAGTACTAAATAACATTCCAAAAGTTGTAATATGTGAACTGTTTGTCAGCAAGCTTTATTTTTAAGGTGTAAACTGATGTTGTGAATTAAATATTACTGCCAAATTTACCGCCAAGCCCTTGACATGCAAAACTGACACTAGAGGGGTAGGTAGAGTGTAGTTTAAAGCTTAAGGCCACTGACCAAGCTGATGATTTTGGTGAGTTGGAAGTAAGCACGTGTGCTCCAGACAAGATAAAAATCCCTGACTAGTGGAGTGACGTACAGTTACTGCATATGATTCAATATTTACAGTTAATAGTTAAAGCTTTTGTTGTATGCACTTTACTCTGCGTTTACTGGATAAGTAAGGAATAATGCACAAGAGGTGTCCTGATGTATTTAAACAATGGATTTTACATTGTACACACTAATCTGCCTCGAGCCAGAAGCATGCTGGGACAGTCTCCTGCACACGAAAAGAACATCAATAAAGTAGTTTAGATCCGTGGTTAAACTATTGTCAGAAAATATGTTTGAGGTGACCTGATATAGAATTTTTCAGAATCAGAATTAGCTTCAATATAAATCTGTTTAATTACCAAATATTAGTCCATTATTAACAGAAATTCCAATATTCTGACTTTAATTACATTGGTTTTGTTGGGTTATTACTGTGTGACTAACTGATTTTCCTGAGAGACTGATTTAAGGAGAATCTTGGCAATCATCCTCTAGAATGTGTCATAACGGTATCTTCAATTTGCCTCAATCAGTCTGCATTCTGTTTATTTTTTGTTGGTCAAATATTTGTAGCCTCAGATCAGTGCTTTTAATCAGTCTTAAAATAAAACAGTACATCATACTGATTGCTAACCGTCTGAAAAAACACTAATAGTTATCCAAGAGAAACAGAGTTGGTGGTTCCATCTTAGAGATATCAACAGCTTTTTCTGAGGGGCCACTGAGCCAGACTCAGTAACTCTGTGGTAATGAAAGTTGCACTGGGCAGGTCCCAGGTCTCATGCATGTATGTAACCCTGCATCCCCAGAGTGCTGCTGGAAATAACTATATTTTGTTCACCTGTGTCAGGGTTAAAACACATCTAGGTGTCACCTGGTGTGGCCTGGGGGGAAATGGTCTGCCTGGCTGCCATGGGGATGCTTTAATTCATATTGCTGTTAGGTTGTGTTTGGCCACACTGGCTTAATAACAAGGTTGGTCAGCCAGCAGGACTATGCTGTCCTCCATGTTCCTCTCTCACAGAGCCCAAGGCTAGGCTGAGCTGGGGGTCACTGGCGTGTCCCTTTTCAAGGTAGCTAATATAGCGTTCATTGGCCATTGGTGATGGTGGTGTGTGTGTGTGTGTGTGTGTGTGTGTGTGTGTGTGTGTGTGTGTGTGTGTGTGACAGACAATAAAGTGTGTAGGTGAGGGGTTATGCACCTAGAGAGTGCAGGCTGTAATTTAAAACAACTAGAGCAAATCCTCTCTCTCTAACACACACACACACACACTCCCTCTCTCTCTTTATTACACAGACTAGCAGGCAGCTGATTGGTGAAGATTATTAAAACATCCTGCCCATCTCAGCAGCGCCCTACCAACCCTCTGACAGGGTGTGTGTGTGTGTGTGTGTGTGTGTGTGTGTGTGTGTGAGAGAGAGAGAGAGAGAAATAGAGAGAGAGAGAGAGGTTGGGGTCAGTCATGCCCCATCACCCAAAGTGACCATAGGGAGTATGTCCTTTAACTACAAACTCTCTCTTTACTCGAGCTTCGATTTCCATTCTTCTTTCATCGTCTGTGCCTCCCTCTATCTTCTCATCCCCCTGTAGATCACAAATTAAATGTTTCAAGGAAGAAAGAGGGAAGAATCTTTATTTGATCACAACATACATGTACATGTACAACATAGCGAAACTGGTACCCTGCATTTAACCCATCCCAGGGACCAGCTCCAGATCTTGACTGGAGAATCAACCTAATGTACATGTTTTGATGATGGGGAAATGGGAGTACCCAGGACCTTCTTGGTGTGAGGCAACAGTGGTAACCACAGCGCCACCGTGCTGCTTCTTTTACCTGGTTCCCATCAATATATTAAAGGATACATGAATGGAACCCAGTTAATTATCAACATTTTGATATCAAGATTGTGTTGTTGGTTATTGTATGTAAGTCAGTATCTCAACAATTAATGGCCAAAATTTAATGACACTGACACTGGATATTTGTCAGGACCGAACAGAGGGTGGACCCAAAATGCAGGACACAGATCTCAGGGAAGACAAAGTTTAATCCAAAAATGGGTACGGTACACAGGTAATCACTCCAAGACAAGCAAACAAATCAAAAGGGGTCAAGCGGAGGCAGGGTTGAAGAAACGGGCAAAAAGTCAGGAAACCGAAAAACACTCAGAACTCTAGGAAATCGCTGGAACGTTAGACAAGCTGAGACGAACTGGCACAGAAGGTGGGGAAGACAGACTACTTAAGCACACAGGGGGGTGAGACGATGAGACACAGGTGAAACACATCAGGGCGGGACAGGTAATCACACTGGAGGTAAGGACACGGGCAGGAAGTGACGGACCTAGAACAGAGACAACAAGGTGAGTAACAAAATAAAACACAGGAAGCACAAGACAGAAACTGACAAAATAAGAGGGAAACACTTAGCTGGGAGATATGAAAATATTCACATCGGTCCTCATGTTTTGGTGACCTTTTCTTTAGCACTACTATCAGAAGACCAAAATTCCCCTTGTAGAATGGAAACATCCACGTCTAATGCGCAACTAGTTAAATTCAGTTTTGCACTTCTCATTCATACTTCCCGAGGAGGAACACTTTCCATTTTGGACATTATTTCTCTTGTGCTACCATCAGGATAAAATGACGATTTTTTTAAGGTATGTTATGGCTAAAATAACTAATAGGTTCAAAACCCATAATAAGCTTCCCATTCTCTCAACACTTACCAATTCCTTACAATTGCACTTCATGAATATACGTAACGTAACCTAGTTAAAGTGCAAGCAGATTAAAGACTAAAATGAAGATCCTGCCATAACAGATATGTCTAACAAAGCAGCAGCCTCGACGAAGGCACTATTGTTAAATACTGGACTTCAATTGAACAACAGTATTCCAAACGTGTATTGATAGCTTTGAAGATCACAGAAAAAATAGATTAACTACAAGTTTCATAAACAGCAATAAAAATATATGTATATATATACATATATATACACACACAGAGAACAAAAATATAAACGTTTTTGCTCCCATTTTTCATGAGCTGAACTCAAAGATCTAAAACATTTTCTATATGGACAAAAGACCATTTCCCTCAAATATTGTTCACAAATCTGTCTAAATCTGTGTTAGTGAGCACTTCTCCTTTGCCGAGATAATCCATCCCACCTCACAGGTGTGGCATATCAAGATGCTGATTAGACAGCATGAATATTGCACAGGTGTGCCTTAGGCTGGCCACAATAAAAGGCCACTCTGAAATGTGCAGTTATGCTTCATTGGGGGGGTCTGAAAACCAGTCAGTATCTGGTGTGACCACCATTTGCCTCACGCAGTGCAGCACATCTCCTTCGCATAGAGTTGATCAGGTTGTTGATTGTGGCCTGTGGAATGTTGGTCCACTCCTCTTCAATGGCTGTGCTAAGTTGCTGGATATTGGCAGGAACTGGAACACGCTGTCGTATACGCCAATCCAGAGCATCCCAAACATGCTCAATGGGTGACATGTCCGGTGAGTATGCTGGCCATGCAAGAACTGGGATGTTTTCAGCTTCCAGGAATTGTGTACAGATCCTTGCAACATGGGGCTGTGCATTATCATGCTGCAACATGAGGTGATGGTCGTAGATGAATGGCACAACAATGGGCCTCAGGATCTCGTCACGGTATCTCTGTGCATTCAAAATACCATCAATAAAATGCACATACGCCTGCCCATACCATAACCCCACCGCCACAATGGGCCACTCGATCCACAACGTTGACATCAGCAAACCACTCACCCACACGACGCCACACACGCTGTCTGCCATCTGCCCTGAACTGTGAAAACTGGGATTCATCCGTGAAGAGAACACCTCTCCAACGTGCCAGACGCCATCGAATGTGAGCATTTGCCCACTCAAGTCAGTTACGACGACGAACTGCAGTCAGGTCGAGACCCCGATGAGGACGACGAGCATGCGGATGAGCTTCCCTGAGACGGTTTCTGACAGTTTGTGCAGAAATTCTTTGGTTATGCCGACCAGCAGCTGTCCGGGCGGCTGGTCTCAGACGATCTTGGAGGTGAACATGCTGGATGTGGAGGTCCTGGGCTGGTGTGGTTACACGTGGTCTGCGGTTGTGAGGCCGGTTGATGTACTGCCAAATTGTCTGAAACACCTTTGGAGACAGCTTATGGTAGAGAAATGAACATTCAATTCACGGGCAACAGCTATGGTGGACATTCCTGCAGTCAGCATGCCAATTGCACACTCCCTCAAAACTCGCGACATCTGTGGCATTGTGCTGTGTGATAAAATTGAACATTTTAGAGTGGCCTTTTATTGTGGCCAGCCTAAGGCACACCTGTGCAATAATCATGCTGTCTAATCAGCATCTTGATATGCCACACCTGTGAGGTGGGATGGATTATCTTGGCAAAGGAGAAGTGCTCACTAACACAGATTTGTGAACAATATTTGAGGGAAATGGTCTTTTGTGTGTATAGAAAATGTTTTAGGTCTTTGAGTTCAGTTCATGAAAAATGGGAGCAAAAACAAAAGTGTTGCGTTTATATTTTTGTTCAGTGTAATATGCAATACACGTGACTGCTACGTGACTGCTAGGACCAGTACTTGAAGCATTTTCCTAGTGCAGCTAATGAGATGATACCATTTCTTTTTGTATTGTATCCCTGCTAAAGAGCACATTTATGCACATAAAGCAAACCAACTTGATATGAAAGGACACGTATTTATGAAATGTATCCATCAAAGATTACACATATTACATGAATAACAGTGGTCTGATCCATGTTGCTATCAGCATCATGTTACACTCACCTGTCAGAGAGAGACTCTACAGAAATAGTGGAAACATCAGGGCATGGTTCTGCTGTGAACTGACGCTTCAAGGCTGGAAGTTGAGGCGTCCCTCTCATAACTATAGGACAGCGAATTAGGCGACATCAGCACATTTGTAAAACGTCTAGTTCAAAGGCTATATGAATGAACGTCATATAAATACCATCTAACAACATCGGCTCACAAATACAATGCAAACGTTGTTCACAGATATATGTAATCTTCCCAGGACCTCCGAACAGTGGACTTGTCCTTTCACACGTGTAGCACACAAGAATTTGTCCGCCCCTCACATAAAGCTCGTCTGGCTAATGTCCATACAGCCCAGGGTAGCAGTGCATGTGTGAACACCGTTATATGGATTAGATCCACAGCACGTGTAAACGTTGGCCTGCGTGTAAACGGTGATGTTACATGTAAACATGTCTCATACAGCAGTAGTCTGCTATTTTAGCTAGCTAGCCAACATCAGCTACAAACTGCTAACGTTAGTGTTGGGTGAATACATACGACAGCAACATAAAGAGCTAACGTTAGCTACGTTGACTACATAATGCAGAGTAATAATACATTTCCCCAACAAAACAAACAAGCTCATTACCTGTCCAACAGAGACACAGCTACCATGGAGTCAGTGTTCAGGTCTTCAGCTGCTTCAGTTGTCGCCATCGCTGAAAAGCCACTCCGATGTTGACTCTCGTTTTACTTCTTGCGCTATCTAACTTCTTTTTTTGGTAGCCTTCTTGAGTTCAGTCTCTCTTTTCTTTCTCTGTTCAGCAGCGTAAGCTAGGGCTGCAACTAACGACTATTTTAATAGTCGACTAGTCACCGACTATTGAAACGATTCGTCGACTAATCGGATAATTATTAATTTTTTCTTAAATTTAGCATGAAGTTGCTTTAATTATGTGGCAAATGATAATAAACACAAGAAAGATGGGTACTTCAATGAAAAATGCATCTTTTATTCAACTTTGCTGCTGATTCATACAAAAAGTAAATAAAAATGTCCTATCTAAAACCAATTAGGCACAGTGCTCGGTCAGTATAGACATAAATCCATAAATAAATAAACCTCTGTCCATTTTTTAAGGACAGGCAAATGTGTTTTATAAAAAATAAATAATTAATTAAAATCAAGTAAACATTTTTTCCTGTAAACCAAGGACAGGCACATTAGCAGCAGTAAAACAGTAAATAAAACAAATATTAAGTGCATTTTGTGAAGTACATTCAGTGGTCAACTGCACAGTCTGTTGCAAAAGAACTTTACAATTCTCAACAGTCTGAAATCTAACGGTTT
Source organism: Pagrus major (assembly GCF_040436345.1). Taxonomy (NCBI): domain Eukaryota; kingdom Metazoa; phylum Chordata; class Actinopteri; order Spariformes; family Sparidae; genus Pagrus; species Pagrus major. The sequence continues at coordinate 11,865,769 of NC_133232.1, forward strand.
TAACAACTGACGTTTGTAGATACACAGCTGAAAATAAAGCATTCAGAGTTGTCCAAATTCAAGTTGTAAACATGGACTGTGTGATACAACCTGGACACAAACCTGTCACGGTGGACAGACCAGGTTTAAAATCACCATGAGGCTCAGGCTATGTCGTTCAGTTTATTCATACTGAGAAAAGTCAGCATATCCACATGCTCTCGTGTGAGGCTTGCTCTCTTCTGGGAGCAGATATTTCCTGCTGCTGAGAAGATTCGCTCTGCCGGGGTGGATGTTGCAGGAATGCACAGAAGAGATCTTGCTAGGTTTGACAGTGTGGGAAAACGCCCCTCATTTTCTCTCCACCAGCTGAGAGGGTCATCCTTTTTGGCTATTGGTGCCTCTGTGAAGAACATCTGAACTTCCCTCCTCACCATTTGGATTTTTTTGTCCTCCTGGGTTTCCTTCTCTTCCTCACTCAGACTGTCAGTGTCAGACTGAAGCAGGTTATCCAGCGCTGACTTTGCCCCTGGGACATTACCCCTCCTCTTCTGCTGTAGCTCAGGGTCATCATGTATCCCAGTCTCGGCCTTTGCTTCTTTTATGGCAAGAACTTCAACTGTACTTTGCACCCTTGTGCCATCTTCAGGTGAGATAAACTTCATCTTTCTGAATCTTGGATCGATGGCAGCTGCAAGAACAAGTGGGTTGTCTCTCTCTGCAGACACAGTGTTAAGATTCTCCCATCTCTCACTTATTCCTTTTCCTGCAATGGCTCGAAAGGCTTTTCCTGAGCTTGTCTCAAACTGGGTTTGCTGTATGGACCGTTGCAGCCCTTTGACCAGCTGTGGAAGACATGAAGCAGTAGCATACTCCTGTCCACTGAGGAAAACGGTAGCACATTCAAAAGGCCCCAACCCTTGCAACAGCTCTTCAAGTAGCACCCACTGCTCTGGTTTCAGGTCAAAGTAGTGCTTGCCTCTTGGTGTTACCTCAGGGTCAGAGAGAGTTGCAGTGACTGGCCAGCGCTGCTCCAGGAGTCTCTCCACCATGTAATAAGTACTATTCCATCGCGTACTGACGTCCTGGATCAGCTTGTGCTCTGCAGTGTTCATTTGCTGCTGCTTCTTCTTCAGTTTTGAATTTGCCAGCTCACTTCTCCTAAAGTGCTCCACTAAGCTTCTTGCAGCACCAGTAGCTTTGTTGATGCTGGGCTCTTTGAGGGCACTGTTGACGATAAGTTGGAGGGTGTGCCCAGCACAGCGGACTGAAGACCAACCGTGTTTTTCTTCCAGGAGTCGAGCTGCTGCCACCATGTTAGACCCGTTGTCGTGTACTATTGCTTTAATTTTGCTAGGCAAGATGTCAAATTTCTCTATCACCTCTTCCATCCATATCATGATGTTCGCAGCAGTATGCCTCTCCTCCAGAGGTAGAGTGGCGAGGTTCAAAGTCTTCATTTGCCAGTCTTTGGTGATGAAGTGACACGAAACTCCAAGATATGCCTCTGTGGCACGGCTCGTCCAAACATCAGACGTCAGTGTGAGGGAGCTGTTGACCTCTTTTAGGATCTCCTTTACCTTTAAACACAAAAGTTGATTTTTGTAAATATTTAAAGTGCAAAAACCTACATGTCAACAGAAACTATTCAACATACAAGTTTTACTGTTTTAATAATTGCAGCTACTCTATGATTTTACCAAAATTAAGTTATGTATTTCAGCTATTTTAATATATATATATGTAAATATAATATATGAATGAAATATATAATTGCTTTTAAATGAAATTTGTGATTGCTTGTATGAAATATGTGTGATTGGTTATATGAATTATGAAATGTGTGTGTGTGTGTGTGTGTATTTTAAACAATTACCTTCAGAAACGTTGTACTGTATTTCTGCTCCATCAAGTGGGTGAAATGGGTTCTGGATGGCAGGATGTAGTCTGGGTTGAACTGGGCTATCATCTGTTGAAACCCGGCACCATCGACCACGGAGAGCGGCCTCATATCATAGATCAGCATCTGCAATACTGACTCAGTGAGGGCAGTCGCCTGTTGCGGGGTGCACATCTGCCTCTTTTGCAGAAAGGGGTCCATGGTGGCTCTCTTCTTCGGACTGCATGCATTTAATTTAAAATACGTTTGTCAGGCGTAACGTTAAAGCTCTCTTTTAAAGCGAAAAAATGCTTATAAAATGTACAATGTACATCAAAAACAAAACATATTGGCTTGAATGTTACTTGAATCTTACCGAGGCGAGTCAGACTCTGTTTCGTTCAACTGCCCGACGTGCTTTCTCTTTAAATGTTCATGCATCACCGAGGGGCTGCCGTGATACGCAAGGTCTGCTTTACAAACCTTGCAAGTAATCTTTTTATTTGCCGTATCCAGGCTAAAATGCTCCCAAACTTTAGAAGTTTTGGTACGAGTAGCTAATTTGTTGGACGCCGCCATTTCTGTGTACGTTACCGCTAGACGCTATTGTGCATGTGCGACTCTCGGCAGAGATTGTAATTAAATGAGATGCCTCACTCTGTTGGAAAAACACGTCTGGCGACAATAGTCGACAATGGAATTCATTGTCGACTATTTCTATTATCGATTTTTGTCGACAACGTCGACGAATCGTTGCAGCCCTAGTGTAAGCTGCTGTAGGTACTGCTGGTGATGAGAAGTGTGGCTGTAGTTTCTCTGCCATTCTTGTTGTAAACAGTCCGTCCCAGCTCCAGCAGTAGGTTTTATAGACCTGGGTGTCAAATCATTTCATATTTTGAATGCTGTCAGGATGTCAAGAAATGTTATACAAATATGATAGAAAATGCTTTTGAACAGAATTACCTACCCAAGCTTTAAAGTGGTTTGATAAAGGGACATTAAAAACCTCTCCTCTCCTTTCCTCTCCTCCATTAGAGTTGACCCCTACATAAAACACCAGTCTGTAATGACAGACTAAACTAATGCCATTCATCATCTGCTTGGCTTTGACACTGCTCTAACCTCACTGTTCCTTCACACACTCACGCACACACATACACCAGTCAAGCCAAAACTAGTGGGGTGAATCACTGAACACACACCAACAAAGAGAAACACATATGTGGTACAAACACACACACACACACACACAGCAGTCCCCCCAAAGACAGACGTCTCCCCACAGAGTAGAGCAGCAAAGTGGAACTCCAGTAAAACAGCAGCGTGTGTGTGTGTGTGTGTGTGTGTGTGTGTGTGTGTGTGTGTGTGTGTGTGTGTGTGGAAGAGAGAAACATGAGTGTGATTGCTATAAAAGCCATTGACCACCCTGCTGTCTCCTCAGGCTCTGTCTGCTTGTAGCCCTGCAGTTTTAGCAGATTTAGAGGATTAGAGATTGCCTGTTCCCTGGCCTGGCTGGAAACAGTACATCTGTGTTCATTTTCCCATGTACTATGTAAAACTACATGCAGACTTGACTTTGTGGCCTTCGTGTCACCACAGTTCATATCTCCCTATGAGCTATTCACTGGCCGCTTATTGATCCCAACACAATGTATCTCACAAATCATGTCTGTCGATCAATAGTGAAATCTCCCGGAAAATTTATATTGAGAAGCCTTGTGTGCTCGCTGCTCACCTGCTGAATGGGATTGAATGTTTAGTTGATTAATCGGGCTAGTTTAAATTTGGCTGTGGCTAGCTCTATTAAAACAGTGGCTGCAGTAAATCAAGATGCTGCCATTTGCGATTGAAATGAGCTGCACTCTGCACACGCAGCTGCTGAGGATAAATCAGCGATTGGGTTTTTATATTTTCAATGGCAGTAATAACTGGTAATAACTGGATTGAAGTCTGGCAAAGCCAAGGTCTTTCTTATGATGGATAATTCACATTTGTATGGAGTGAATATGATATGAATGTCTGTTCATCTACTGTATTTATATTAATTAATCTGGTAACATTTTACTCTAAGTGTTACGATTTGGCAAACAAGGTGAGGAACCAAATGCAGACAACACACGGGAGGCAGGATTAAGAAACTAAAGGCAAGCTTTATTTAACCAAAGCTGAATGACACACAAAAACCAAGAGCCTAGGCAACCCAAAACTGAGTCAAACAGACAAAAAACAAAGTAGCAATTAAAAGGGCTTCAAAAAAAGTTCAAATCAATGAAAAACACAAGGAACAAAAACCAGAAACATACCACGGGGAACATTGGAGACAATGGAGACAAAGCCTGGAGTTGTGTTTGGGGTCATTGTCCTGTTGAAAAACAAATGATGGTCCCACTAAGCGCAAACCAGATGACATGGCATGTCGCTGCAGAATGCTGTGGTAGCCATGCTGGTTAAGTGTGCCTTGAATTTGAATAAATCACCAACAGTGTCACCAGCAAAGCACCCCCACACCATCACACCTCCTCCTTCATGCTTCAAGGTGCGAACCACACATGTAGAAACCATCTGCTCACCTTTTCTGTTTCTCACAAAGACATGGTGGGTGGAACAAAAAATCTCTAATTTGGACTCATCAGACCAAAGTACAGGCTTCTCACTAGTTTGGGCGGCAGTAGCTCAGTCGGTAGGGACTTGGCTTGGGGACCGGAGGGTGGCCGGTTCAAATCCAGCTACAGACCACAATATGGAAGTGGACTGGTAGCTGAAGAGGTGCCAGTTCACTTCCTGGGTTACTGCCAAGGTGCCCTTGAGCAAGGCACTGAAACCCCCATGGCAGCCCACTGCTCCTAGTTTGCAGTGTGTACTTACAATGTGTAGCTAGGTATGGGTCAAATGCAGAGGACAAATTTCAGGTGTGGTTGCATGTAAAAATAACTGACAAAATAAAGATTCTACTTTATTCTAAACAAAGCGGTAAGAAGTTGGGTGGTGGACTTGCTGTCTTAGTTAACTCGAAATGATGCAACCCGGGACATGTTACTACGAAGGCAATAACATGCACACCCAATGTCGAACTGTTAGTTGTCGGACTAAGGCCATACTATCTGCCCCGGGAGTTTTCGGCAGCCATTGTTGTTAATGTTTACACTCCGCCATCGGCAGTGGCAGCGCGTGCCTGTGACGTCATTCACTCCACCATCGCAGACCTGCAGACACGGCATTCCAAGGCTCTGGTCATAGTAAATGGAGATTTTAATCACATTAACATTTCAAAGACACTGACTGACTTCCCCGAGTATGTGACCTGCAACACCAGAGGGGATAAGACCTTGGACTTACTGTATGCCAACCATAAGGATGCATACAGTGACACAGCCCTTTCCCCTCTAGGCAAATCAGACCACTGCCTGATTCAGCTTACTCCTACATACAAGCCTCTTGTTAAGAGACAGCCCATTACCACCAGGACTGTGCAGCAGTAGTCTGTGGAGGCTGAGGGGGCCCTTATGGAGTGTAACAGGATAACTGACTAGGAGATGTTTCAGGAGGACTACGGTGACAACGTTGAGGGTCTCACTCAGTGTATCACCAATTACATAAAGTTCTGTGAGGATACTGTTGTACCAGTAAGGTTCGCTGCTTCCCCAACAGCAAACCATGGATCAACAGGGACATCAAAGCCCTGTTGAAACAGAAGAGGAGAGCTTTCATGGCAGGGGACAATGTGGACACAGAAGGAAATTCAGAGAGAGCTGAGGAGACAACTGAGGAGGGCTAAAGCCTGCTACAAGAAGAGGAAAGAGGGGAAGCTGCAGCAGAACAACCACCGAGAGATGTGGGCGGGGTTGAGAACCATCACAGGCATGAAAAGGGCGGGAGAGCAGCGGAGGGGACAAAGGAACGTGCTGATGAGCTAAACCTGTTTTTTTAACAGATTTGACTCACCACCTGGGGCTGGGCTTACACCCCCCTCCCCCTTCCACACTATTCACCTCTCTGCTGCACCACAAGTCCCGGGCATTACAGCTTATGCACCTCCTCTCCCAGCATCTCCCTCTCCCCCCACCACATCCCCAACTATCCCAACACCCCCAACAACAACAACAACACCAACCATCAAGACCAGCCACGTGAGATGGCAGCTAGCCAGGACCAGGACCAACAAGGCCAGAGGACTGGACAACATCAGCCCGAGGGTCCTCAAGGTCTGTGTGGAGCAGCTGGCAGGAGTGTTCAAGCATCTTTTTGGCCCCTCCCTGAGGCTGAAAAAGGTGCCAACACTCTGGTAGACATCCTGCATAGTCCCGGTGCCAAAGAAGGGACGCCCCAGTGCTCCAAATGACTTCAGACCCGTGGCTCTAACGTCACATGTCATGAAAACCTTTGAGAGGCTGGTCCTGCAGCATCTCAGGTCCCTGGTGAGCGACTGCCTGGACCCACTGCAGTTTGCATACCAGACTGACATTGGCGTGGAGGATGCCATCATCTACTTGCTTCACAGAGCTTACACACACCTGGAGAGGCCACAGAGCACGGTGAGGATCACATTCTTTGACTTCTCTAGTGCTTTAGACATGGTCCAGCCAGTCCGGCTGGCTGAGAAGCTCTCAGTGATGCAGGTTGATCAGGACCTGGTGGCATGGATTACAGACTACCTCACAGACAGACAGTATGTCAGGCTGCCTGTCAGATGTGGTGACAAGCAACACTGGCACACCCCAGGGAACTGTTCTTTCACCATTTTTGTTCACCCTCTACACCTCTGACTTCTGCTACAACTCCCAGACATGCCACCTGCAGAAGTTCTCTGACGACTCCTTCATTGTTGGATGTTGTTTGTTTGAGGAGGAATACAGGGAACTAATTGAGAACTTTGTAGGATGGTGTGGCAGGAGCCACCCCCAGCTCAACATCGGAAAAACCAAGGAGCTGGTGGTGGACTTCCAGCACAGGATGAGCCCCCCAACACATGTTTCCATAAACGGGGACGGGGTGGAGATGGTGGACACCTACAGGTTCCTTGGGGTGCATCTGAACAATAAACTGGTCTGGTCAGACAACACTGAGGCCCTCTACAGGAAGGGACAGAGCAGGCTGTTCTTTCTGAGGAGGCTCAGGTCTTTCGATGTGTGCACTAGGCTGCTACGAATGTTCTACCAGTCTGTGGTAGCCAGTGTCATATTCTTTGCAGCAGTGTGCTGGGGAGGTGGCATCGGGAGCGGTGGTGCCATCAAGCTGAACAAACTGGCGAGGAAAGCCAGCTCCGTGGTGGGGATGAAACTGGACAGTGTGGAGGCGGTGACAGAGAGGAGGATGAGAGGAAAGCTGCAAGCTATAATGGACAATCCCTCTCACCCTCTCTAAGCCGAGCTGAGGCAACTCAGGAGCACATTCAGCCACAGACTCATCCAACCACATGCCTCAAAGCGATTTGGGGGCTCTTTCATACCATCAGCGATCACCCCATCACCTCTTGTGTCCACTGATTAAGGACTCAACTATACACTGTCACTTTAAGAATGATTGTTTTTTGTTCTGTTGTTATTTATTATCTCAGGAACCCTGCACATTTTTGCACATTGTTGTTATTTAATTTAATATCTCAGATCCCTGCACATTGCACATTGTTGTTATTTAATATCTCAGAACTCCGCACATTGCACATTTATTTTCACATTTATTACATATTGCACACATCACGTACACACAAGGACAGTTACTGTATATATGTAGCGCCTGTCTAGCATGTTTGGCTATAGTGAAAGGTGGCTAACCTGTGTTCTTTAAAATATCAAAAATAGCTTGGGGTTTCCTAATAAACCTAACAATATTATCCTAGTGTGTGTATAATCATTTTCTTTTAAATGCAATACTTTTTCCCCTTTTAAATCACTATTTAAGCATGAATACTTAAGCTTTACCCTGAACTGAAATGTCTTTAGGATTACTTTTGCTCTTTTTTAAACACTTTCACCCTTTAAACACTCTTACTCTCTCAAACAGAAATTACTCTTTGTCTTAACTTAAAATATCAAAAGTAGTCAATAGCCACACCTGTTTTATAAAAAAAGTATGAGCTTCTTACTTAGAAAATTTGAACTCACTGGTTAAATGTTTCATTCAATGGTGTCAAATCATTCACAGACACATTCAAAACACATGGGCCCAAATTAAATAAAATAGTCGGCAATAAAATTGCCTAAATGAAAATACCCAGTTCAAAGAAGCAGGCCTGAATGTAGCTCCTGTACGTTGTAGCCTGAAACAAAATGGCTGCTTCACCACGAAGGCAAAAAACAAAACACTGGTACTGTCACTCAATGGATGTAGCCTCCCGTGCTCAGGATCCAAGGTGGCAGAAGCAAGAGGAAAGATGAAGAGAAGAGTCACGGGGCTGAAGAGAAACTCCCGCAGCTGACGATCTCGGCAAAGTCCACCACTCGGCAACGCTCCGTCAGGGTCTTTGGGTTTGCTGTCGGTCTCACAGCTCCACACAGGCTTTACTCGTCAGGTTCACTGGTTGTTAGCTTGTTAGCAAAGTCCATGCAAAAGCAGAAGCTAACTTAAACTCCTTTCTGTCTTCTTCTGCTGAGTAGTCCACTCAAACCATTAAAGTTTTTATAAGAGTCCTGGTTGAACACTTTCACTCAAACTGGCGTAGATATTAACTTAAAAGTTCGTGTTTTTACTTTACAGCATACAACCCGCTTCTCTCGTCTTCCTCCGCTCGTCAGTCTCTCGCATCTCCACACACTTCCCCTACACCTCAGTTCATCCACCCCCTCGTCCTTTGACCTCGAAGGTGATTGGTCCAGGAGTAAGAAAGGTCCCGAAATAACATAAAGTCACAAAAGGTCCAAGAATAACAAATTCACAAAACATTTGTGCAACCCTTTCTTTCCTATTCTTACAGGCATATTCAAAGCATTTTAACATATATTATTACACAACCAATAATTAACATTTTAAATGCTGTATTCACTTCACCTTGAATATTTTTCACTATTCATTGTTCTCATTGAGCAATATTATAACTTCACTGCTGGTCATTGAATTTTAACATTTTAACCTTAAATGCTATTTATTAACCTATGAACTTATTTATTCAATTATATTCTTAATATATTGAATAAATTTCAACAGGGTTACATATAGTATGCTTATTTTTATTCCAATAGTTTTTATTATATTTTTATTTAATTGTTATTTTATTCTTTGCTACTTATTTCCCTCTGTACTGCTGTGTTACCTGAGAATTTCTCCCAAGGGGGATCAATAAAGGAACATCTTATCTTATCTTATCTTATCTTATCTTATCTTATCAGATTTCGACTGATCCAATCCTTGTGTTTCTTGGCCCAAGCACTTCTCTTCTTGTTCTTCCTCAGTAGTGGCTTCTTTGCAGCAATTCGACCATGAAGGCCTGATTCACGCAGTCTCCTCTGAACAGTTGATGTTGAGATGTGTCTGCTACTTGAACTCTGTGAAGCATTTATGTGGGTTCTAATCTGAGGTGCTGTCAATTTGTGGTTTCTGGGTCTGGTAACTCTAATGAACTTATTCTCCACAGTAGAGGTAACACTTGGTCTTCCTTTCCTGGGGTGGTACTCATGAGAGCCAGTTTCATCATAGCGTTTTATGGTTTTTGCGACTGCACTTGAGAATACATTCAAAGTTCTTGAAATTTTCTGGATTGACTGACCTTCATGTCTTAAAGTAATGATGGACTGTCGTTTCTCTTTACTTAGCAGAGCGGTTCTTGCCATAATATGGATTAGAACAGTAGTCGAATAGTGCTATTCACTGTATTGAACTGTGTGCCAACCCTAGCTCTGCACAACACAACTGATGGTCTCAAACACATTAAGAAGGCAAGAAATTACGCAAATTAACTGTTGACAAGGCACACCTGTTAATTGAAAACCATTCCAGGTGACTACCTCATGAATCTGATTGAGAGAATGCCAAGAGTATGTAAAGCTGTCATCAAAGCAAAAGGTGGCTACACTGTAAGACCAAACAGTAAAAGTTTGTCAAAGAGACTTAGTATTGTTAATGCAAAAATTTAAAAAAGTTAATTCACCACTAATGTTGTGAGTTATTAGTGCATATTTTTAGTTTTAAGTGTACAGTGCTCAAACACTATAATTCATTTTTGTCATTGCACTCAAATAATTTCACAGCAGTCGCGTCACCTGTGTGACGTCACGTATGTGCGTCACGTACGGCACGTACGTGCATCTTCTCCAGGCTTGTGGAGTGTCCGCCATATTGACCGCTGGTGTTAGCGGAGAAATAGAGACGGACGTTTGCAGCTTGCCAATAACTTGGATATATTTGAAGAAAAGGAGATGTTTTCACTGGAAAATACGCTGTGGGACTGGTCGTGAAGATATTTGAAGTGAAACGCGCTGTGACATGCAGCAACTTTCTCAACCGTCTCAGCTAACTTTCTCCTCCGTGCTGATTGCACTTACCGCCATTATATTGGTTTTGGATTTGACTGTTCTACTCTGGTAAGATAACGTTTTAGTAAGCAATTTTTGCCTGCCTCACTGACAGTGAAAAGTGGAAGCTAGTGTAACGTTATTTATTTAACATTATTAATATGTTAATGTGGAAAGTTTGTGTTGTGTAAGTTCTTTGGAAAGTTAATGACCACAAAACAGAGGCCCACCACCATGCTTTTTTGGCCGCGCATGTCTGGGCATGTCTGGGCATGTCTGTTAATTAAGAGGCATATGTCGGGGCAGGTTGGTAACCTAGAGGCATAACGTTAAATTAGAGTTTTAACATTATTTTTTGCAAAAACGTTGCAAATTACCGCGTATGGCATTTTTGTAAGGCAAGGTAACCTTGCAACCTATATTAATTTTACATCTTCTTTCTTTTAAGGCTGAAACTGAATAAACTGGCTGATATACAGCGTCTTCAAACTGGTATGTTGATGTGTAACAATAAGCTTTTAAACATTTATTACACATAGTTACTAAAATGTGAATAAATATTTAGTGCACAATACTGAAATTGATCTAAAACCTGTCTCAATGTTTTCACACTGTATGTAAGACTTGCAGATTGGGATTTTAGGCAAATCATTTTCAATTTTCAAATGGCTTGGAGGTGCAAACTTTGTGCTGCTGCCTATGGTAAAAGGGCACAGTTGCTTGAGCATTATCGTTTGCATCACAGCAATTTTTCATCAGTGAGTCCATTGCCTTGTCTCTATGATGACTGCATCTGCACATTTCAGACAGTAAATGCTTTGAAAATTCACTTAACTCGGATACATACAGAGACAGCTGTGTCCAGTGAAAATCAGGTGGGGTGTGTGTCATTCATCTGTCCCAAATGTGGATTCAGGCAGCCGTTCAACGATAAAAGTCTTCTCAGTCATTTAAGGGCACATTTAAAAAAACACGAGATGGTGGATTGTCCATTCAAAAATTGTCACTACCGTACTAATGTGTATTCCTCCTTTAATGCCCATAAAAGTAGGGATCATCCAAATGGTGATGTCTCAGTTTTTAAGAATGAGATTGTCCAGACAGAAATCAATAGCCAGCCAACGCAGAGTCAAATTGAATCTGATGAGAGTGATCCTTTTCAGAATTCCCCTGAGCTGGATGCTCCTGAGTGTATCCCTCCTGAGTCTGTTGGCGATGTAGGAACTTATGCCATCGCCTCTGCATTAAATTGGGGCCCTGTTTTTGTTGTTAACCCTTTTCATCTGGATGAAGAAGATTTACAGGAAGGAGGCGTCTTCCAGGCTGACCATCTTATCTCCTGGCAGAGAGGATAGTGTTCTCCTGGACCATAAAGACTTCAAATGAGGACAGTTTTAATTAATTTACAACCCAAAGCCTGTGGATGAACTTTCTCTCCCATTTCTGAACTCTCTTTCTCTATGACTTCTGATCCACAAACACTCACAGAGTGGACATCGGACACCTTCTGACGTGTTGTTCTATGCTGTTACTCTGTCTTCTGTAATTTACGACACATCTGGATGCTATCTGGTCACATTCCATTCAAATGGCCTCTGTATTCTTCCAGATTTCAGACCATTTCTAATTAACCATTAAGTCAGTATCTCACAATCTTAATTCTAACACATTAAGAATCAGTAAGAGAAGCTCATAAAACTGATCTTTCTCCCGTTTCTCTACGATTAAGATTGACTGAAATAAAATTGTAATGTTTAATCTGTACTGTGTTCGGTGGAACCACAGCACCTCCTGATGGTGAGTCCTGATACAGTTGGACGAGAAATATTCTGTTTAATATGTTCATGGTTATAACCAGTAAATGACTCTGATATGTCTTTGTTTTAACAAGTATTAAGCTGAATATGTATAATTAATGTTTAATCACGTCATAATCATTTTCATGATAGACAAAGTACATCTATTAAGCCATGTTGAGAATCTGTGAGAAGGTGAAGCACTGTTTTGTAACATTTAAATCTTGGAGACAAAAGCCGGTAAGCCCCGCCTAGACACGCCTCGATTTGCGAATAATAAAACGGAGAGATCACGTCTCTCGAGTCAGTTTTTAAAAGTTTTATTTTCAGTTTTTAGTTCAGTGTTCAGTTTTAATTTTCAGTTTTAGTTGTTTTAGTTTTGTTTAAGTTTTTCTTTTGTAACTTATTTTGAAGCTCTTTACTTTACTTTGAAACACGCTCCAAGACAGCGATCTCATCAGAAGTGCTCACGCGTTGATTTTTCTCATTTTATATTTTCCGCAGTATTGATTAGCTTCTTTTATTAAGTTTGTACCAGAACGAAGTTCTGTTTTAATTTGTTTTATACCGTTAAGTATCGTAACCTGCTTTTGAAGAAGTGAACTTAATTTAGATTACCTTGCATTAACTAACAACGGAAGATCCGCCTGATCAACGTATCATCCTCAGTTATTTTATTCAAGAAGTTAAATCTAGTTTACAAAGTCAGAGCCTGAGAACCACTCGAAGAAACGAAGAAGAACATCTTTATCACAATCATCATCACTACAGCAACTTGCTGTGTCCGAGACCGTGCAAGCGGTTTCCAACGAAAGACAGACTCTTTAACAAGCCCCCAGCGCTCGCTAGCGGTACCATCCCGCTGGGCATTGAGCCAAGATCTGCACCGGATCGGTACGGGACCAGCTGCCCTCTTCCTAAGACAACGGACCGAGGTGCCCGACCGACTGATACCGGACGAGCTGACCCCCATTGGACCGGGACTGCCAGTTAGAGCCGCAAATCGCCCGAGGGAATCCGCCGCCGTGGACCCCGCAACTCTGCTAAGAAAGTAGGCTCTCCATCACTCACAACAGCTGGATTCACACATGATACATGAGATGGTATATGGCTCTGATTCATATCTTTTAGCTTAAGAGAAATTCGGTTAGGGTCTCGTTAGTATTAAAAATTACTCCCGTAATCTTTAAATGCTTCAACCTAACCCATGATCTCACCATCAGCCAATATTCCACTAATAACCCATGACTTAGTTATTTCATATTTCTTGTTACCTGTGTTATTCATTTAAATTGCCATTTCATTTATTTAACCTGAATTATTTAGTCAATAAACATATTTAACCGTATGTCGTTGTCTGTGCAGGTTTGTTTTTAATGTGGAGAACCGATGGATATGTGTAGAATTCACTGCTTCATATCTGAGATTGAATAAATTGATCTGAAATTGATTAGAATTGATACAAGTTAAACTTGTCCAGTCGAATTTGATTAATTACCTCCGGATTATTCAAATAGACAAAATAACGGAGGTGGTGCCCCATTAACGAGTGTTTATTATTAGTGTATCTCCTACAGCGACACAGGTGAATTGCAAGCTCAATTGCGAAAAAATTTGGCTTCTTTGTTCTTGAAAATGCACAGTGTCCTTCATGTATCAGAGACGGCTATTCAGGACATAGTTGAAAACTTGGTGCAAATATTCTCATTGTCTAAACCTCTTGTGAGAGACTCTGTCATCACAGTTTTTCAAGAACATGATCAGTCCATCAGTGATGCCCTGCTTCATGAATTAGTGGAAGCTATAACAAAAAGTAATGTTTTTGTCAGTGCTACATCAGAAGGTGCAGAGCTGTCCACGACTAAGCGGAGGAAAACATTTGTAAGGAGTAACTACCCTCTGTTAATGCCGGTGCAGTACACTATAGATTCCAGTGGACACACAGCAGTGTATGTTCCAATACTGCAGATGCTTCAAACAATGTTTATCAATACATATGTTCTTGACAAGATTCAAGAAACCAAACCATCACTGCCTGGAATGTACATGACTCATGAAGATGGAACATATTTCAAAGAAAATGAGTTATTGTCAGAGGGAGGAGAGTTGAAACTGTCACTGATTTTGTATGTGGATGACATTGAACTAGCTAATCCTTTAGGGACATCTAGAAAGATCCACAAGCTTTGTGCAGTATACTGGTTGCTTGCCAATGTACCCAGTAAATATAGATCCAGCCTGCATGTCATTCAGATAGCTCTGCTATGCAAAGTACCTGATCTTCAGAGGTGTGGTTATCAAAGTGTTCTTTCACCTTTGTTGAAGGACTTGCGCACTCTTGAGCAGGATGGCATTTTCATTGCAACTGTTGGTCAGTGTATTAGGGGAACTGTATTGTTTGTTGCAGCTGACAATTTGGCTGCCCATGGTCTTGCAGGCTTTGTGCAGTGTTTCCGAGCACGGTATGTCTGCAGATTCTGTTGCTGTACTACAGACCAGATACAGTCCAGTGAGGTTTGTGAAGCGGAGTTTAACATGAGAACAAAGGCCTGCCATGATCTTCATGTGCAGAATGTTGTTCAAGGAGAAAATGCAACTCACTTTGGTGTTACAGGTAATTGTGCTCTCAGCAAGGCATTGCAGCATTTTCATCCCATTACTGGTTTCCCGCCTGATATACTTCATGACCTGTTTGAGGGTATTGTGCCTGTTGAGTTGGCCTTGTGCATCCGGGAGATGATTCGTCTCAAGTATTTCACTCTTGAATATCTCAACACACAAATTCGGACATTTCCATATCAGTACTCCGATAGGCTTGATAAACCACAAGTGATCCCAAAGAATTTTGCAGCCAAACTAAGCATTGGTGGGAATGGGCACGAAAATTCCACTTTGTTGAGGTTATTACCATTTCTGGTAGGAAGTAAAGTCCCTGAAGGAGATGAAGCATGAGCCATATTGATGGACCTTAAAGAAATTGTGCAACTAGTGTTGTGTCCATCTTTCACAGAGGAGTCCATCCAGTACATGCAGGCTAAAATAAGTGATCACAGACGGGGTCTTCAAGCAGTCTTTCCAGACTTTAAGCTCCAACCAAAGCATCATTACGTGGAGCACTACCCAGAACTGACCAAGTGTTTTGGGCCTCTTGTTCACCTAGGGTTTGAGGGGAAACATCGCTTTTTTAAAAGGGTGATACATGACACACACAATTTCAAGAAAGTCTTGAAAACTCTCGCTACCAGGCATCAGCACATGATGGCGTATCATTTCAGTGCGGCAACATTTTTCAAACCCAACACACAAGCCTCAAGTGTCATCTCTGTCCAAGTTGCCACACTCCCTCAAGCAGCAAAAGACTTCATAGTGACAAAGACGGATAGCCAGGTCATATACAGTGCACCAAAGATCTCCATAAATGGCACAGAGTATGCTAATGGAATGTTTATTTCTGCAGGCAACACTGGAGGACTTCCAAAATTCAGCAGGATTGAGCATATACTGCTTGTGAATAACTGTTTCCTTTCTTTGCAGAAACTATGAATGCTGGTACAGTGAACATCTAAGGTCATTTGAGGTTACATGCTCAGACAACTTCTCTGTGCTTCAGCTGTCAGAGCTAAATGACACAGTAAGTCTCACAGCATACAATATTGATGGGAATTTAATGTTGACACAGAAAAGATTAATTTTGATCAGAGACTTCCAGGATTAAAAAGCTTGTAGAAGTAGGGATCTATACACCCCATGTAGCGGTGTGGAGAAAATGAACACTAGTGTAATCTAACAACCAATATGCTATTACTGACACTGCCCAGTGCCCACTATAACCAGCCAAGAAAATTTTAGAGCCAAACCAATATGCAGATTTTTGGGCTGATACTGATATTGGGGAGTAAAAAATGTTGATATCAATATATTGGCCTATATACGCATATTTTTGCAATGATCCCTCAAATGTCGTTATCAAACACTTGCAACAAAGATATGTAACAGAGGCAGGCTATTCTATTGTTTAACAATAAACTATGTTGTCTAAAATGAGTCAGGGCACTGAAACATTAAAATTCATTGGAAATATAATAGTTATAAATTATCCCAAGTATCTTTTTCTGCATCATATGTCTATATCTGACTCTCACAGATATATCGGCATCATTGTGTATGTTGGCCTATATGTGCTGATAAGAAAACTCTTATAATTTTTTTTTTACTTCCCAATATTCTGCATTGGCTCCAAAAATCAAGTACCAATCCAGCTCTAATGATACCTAATACATTTCAATTATGTTTTTCATTTAAAACTGAAAATATGCTCCAAACTGCCTGATTTTGTGTTGACAAAACTGCATGTTGCTCATAATCCATTCTCTCTCTTCTCTTGCTCCTTAATAATAGGAAATGTCAGCTCAAAACTTCCTATTTCATGTCCATACTTCCACGGACATTGTCAGGAAGAATGACATTATCTTCACGTCCAGAATCTGTGGAGGAGCTGAAAATCATGATTAAAGAAAAGTTTCAACTAGACTTTGACTTTAGTTTATCGTACGAAGATCCAGACTTTGACGGGCAGTTATGTTCCCTTGTAGACATTGAGGAGCTTCCACAGAAGGCTGTACTGAAAGTTGTAAGGGCTGAGAGTGATGCCAGTTCAGTAGCATCCAATGACACAATAATATTGCCCCATGCCATGTCACTAGACAGGACTGAGAGATGGCCAAATGTTTTTCAAGTGCCCGCTTTTTCCTACGAGGTAGAACTCCTACTTGGGGAGGGAAATATTACAGTTGAGAGAACAGGGAAAACTCTTAAGTTATCTAGGGGGCAAAAGCATGACATCCTTGAGACCCTTGCAGCCAAAATGCATACCTACAAAGCATACCCCAATGATAAGGAATTTTCAGTAGTTGCAGAAGCGCTTGTCACTAAACATCCTTGTCTAAAAGAGCCAGGATCTCAGACAGGATGGTATGGTTGGAAAAATAGTCTGAAGTTTAAGATGGGGAACTTCTGCACTAAGTTGAGTCGGGCAGGATTTCGTGAGGTAGCTGTAAATTCTGGGAAGAGGGGTAGAAACAACCCAGACAGACAAGCTCCCCACACTAACATCAAAAGACCAAAGAGGGCAGAAGTGAATTTCCTCCCAAATTTCCAAAGAGGTGAAGATGCTGGGAGCCTTGAGCAATTGAGACTCCAAATTATAGATGAAGTTAAGAAGACTGACAAAAACCTTACCTTGATTGCAAAGTTAATGCAAACTACCTTTGCCCTGCGGCGAAAAGAGGTCATCAGTGATGACCTACCTGTTGGAGAGATCCTGGAACGCTGGCCTGCCCTTAAAATGGAGTCCCAGGTAAAAATATGCTCCTTAGTACACTGATTTAATTCTTATGTGTGGCTTTTTCATGATAACTTAATAACTTTCATCAAACTTGGCTAATGGTTTGGTAGTTAAGGATCTGCATGACCCCAAATCTGAGAGACGATGATGAGGCTAATGATTTGCCATTGTGGGTCAGTATTGTAGGATTTTCTGTTTCAGGCTACACATGCATAGACATTAAATACATGTTTTGTATTTGTGCAGATTTGTTCCGAGTTTCACAGGATCACCAACATCAACCTGAAAACTCAGTTCTATGCTGAGTTGGATCAACATGCCCCCCGTCTTCAGAACCTCTTCAGAAAGAAAGCTGCATGCACAGGAAAAGTAGCTGAAGTACTTGATCAACTCTTCAGCACTTATGACCTCCAGGTGAGTTGGTTACACTTCCTGGTGCTTGATAACAATACCACAGTGGATTATGTTAGTTTGAACTCTCATCTCTTCAGTCATGGGGACTCTTACAAGTGATATATATTGTTTGACAATGATGTTCAGCATCAAACGGAAGTAAGAATAATTTCTCTCACTCAAGGAACAAATTGACGTCCATGTCAGACGTGCTGTTGTCCTCCGTGCTCTCCCTGCGTATCTGCATGAGGATGAATCCAAGCTCCTGAAGCTGTGGGATGTAAGTCAGCATATTAATTGTTAAGAATTGATTAGAGGAATAAAAAGAGGAATTCAGTTGGGAAAGTATAAACTCAGAAAACCAGTTTACACTGATGTTATGAAATTCACTTAAAGAAGTATTTCACTGCTGAAAAGATGGCTCTTCTCTTGTAGGAGAAATACACTAATATTCCTTAAATTGGTTCTACATGACCAGAGATATCAGAGAAAAGGGGTTGTGGTTGTGTGGAGCTGTCCATTTTGCTCAAAAGGTGGAAAACCTACAACAACCAGAATGTACTGCACTGCACCAGACCAACCGCTAATGGGTGATGTACTGCGAGTCTGGCAGTGCTAGGTTTTGAATTAATCCTTTCTGAACAGGAAACCGAGAGGCGGCAGCGAGTAACAAATAATATGGTATTACAGCTAAACAGTAACTAAATTATGTTTCTGAGAACATTTTGAGTTGAGAGAAATACACATCAGGATGGTGGTTCATATTTGATCAGCACTGCCATGTTTTACAGATTTGAGTGTTTTCTTTTGTTTTTGCAGCTTCTGCTTTTACAGTGACCCCTCACCCAATCCGAGAGGGAGAGAGAGGGGTCGCTCTGACTACACTCTTTGTATCTGTGATTGTACGCTTACAAAAAGCAGAACAACCTGTAGTCAATATGACCACCTTGCCAGAAACAAAGTGGGGTGGCAGGCAAAATGGAGAGAAGTTTAACATACAACCAAAACTGTGGTGATACAAAGCTGGTGGAAAATTTGCAAAGTTCCCGTTTAAAGGAGCATTCTGTAGAATGTTACAGAATTTTAGTTGAAAACATTCAAAAAGTTATGATGTCATGTCAAAGATGTCGATGTTGTAGTAGTAGTAGTAGTAGTATTAAGGGGAGATGATACTGTTTGTTCAGTTTTAGCTAGCTTTAACAAATAAATTGGCAACTAACAGTCGAATACAGCCAGGCAATAAATCCTACCATCGTCAGGCTAATAATATTCAGTTTTTGTTTTTTGTTTTAGAGAGGTGTTTGTCAGCTGCATCGTCATTTTTGAGGCTGCAGTTTTGGTAGTCATTTTGTATTGTGGTATGCTAATAGTTGTTTCTCCTCTCTCTGTCTCTCTCTTGTCTTCAGCCTTCGCAGTCTGATGAACTAGACATTGATGACACACCGATTGGCCTTGTCTTGATCCGTGCCAATTCAACAGATGCCACATTCCTTTGCCCAGATAAGACTGCAGTGGTGATCGAGGGTAACCTTGTTATGGAAATGCCCACATTGGCTGACGCATATCTCGTGCTTTTTGCACTGATTTATGCACTACATTTAAGTTATCCGAAAGACATGGCCAATACCTTCGACTTCATGCAGAAAGTCTTGATGGGCCTGGATGATGGAAGGTTGAGGCCCAGGGTGTTGAGCCTTAAAAATGACCTTTTGGCAGAGACAATTCATATGCACAAGCACTGCTGTCATTTTGGGCATTCCAGAGAATTGTATTGTTTGTTTTTTAAACATCTGGAAATATTATTGTTGTGCTCCAAGTTTGAACTTGTTACTGTTTACCTTAAAATTTGAGGGAATGTTCTTATTCTTCTTATCCATATTTTTATGGATGTGTAAAACCGTATGGAAAACCTTTTTCATTCATTTTTTTTATACTTAAAGGTGTATACGGTCTTTATGGGCCATGTTGTTAATAGATGAGCAGAAATGTTTGGATTGTTACACAATTTTATCTGCCATCGCTGTATTGTAAAACACCTTGAATTTGTAAGGGATTTATTTTGTTGAATTAACCACACGGATTTTAGGAGCTGGTTCTTTCATCTATAAAGAGTTCCTTCATTGATT
Organism: Pagrus major; assembly: GCF_040436345.1. NCBI lineage: Eukaryota > Metazoa > Chordata > Actinopteri > Spariformes > Sparidae > Pagrus > Pagrus major. The sequence goes on from NC_133232.1 coordinate 11,885,730, forward strand.
TTTCAATTCCTCCGCACTTTTTGAAATACTGTTACTTGTAGTTCTGATGTCACTATTTGTGGAAATAAGTAGCATTGGGGACGTTTATAAGTTTATCAAACTTATTTTGCCATACTGCCTATACTGAGGTAGATGCTTTCATATCTCTGCCTTAATTCGACTGTTATGTGGTAAATAAGTGATAGCAATATAGCAATATTTGGTAATGGCAATATTTTTTTTTCTCTGGCCATTCCTCAAGGCCAATGCACTGTTTGTATTTTATGGTTACTCAATAAAAGGTGAGTTGCATTTAAATTGTCTGTGTTAACGTGTTTTTGAATGTTAACTCAAAATGTGTGTGTGTATATGTATAGAGATTTTGAGTTAAAGCTACTTAAAATAATTTATGTAATCAGTTTCAAAAAATAATTTAAGTATCCTAAATCTTATTTTGAGTTCAAATTAAACAAAGTTGTTGTAGTGGAGTTAGTACAGCTTCATTTAACTTGAAAAATTTAAGTGAACATTAAGTGAACAACATCGTACAGAGAAATAAAATATTTTATTTTAAGGTAATAAAAACTTTCAAGTTAGCTATACTTGTTTTTGTTTTTACTGTTAAAGGAAAATAACTAGTTAAAAGTACTTAATCAAGAAAGCTTTTTTACTTACAAAATTAAGTTGGTGTCACTTAGAATTACTAGTCAAAAGTACTTAATAAAAGAATGCTTCTTTAACTTACAAAGTTGAGTTATAGTACTTATAATACTTAAAATTTTCGATGTAATCAGTTTCAACAATTCTTTTGAGTTAAATTAACTTATCAGGTTTTACAGTGTACTTTGAAGAATATAAAATATAAAACATATTCTGGTTTGTTTAACACTTTTTGTTTACTACATAATTCCATATGTGTTCCTTCATAGTTTTTATGTCTTCAGTATTAATCTACAATGTAGAAAATAATAAAAATAAAGAAAAACCATTGAATGAGAAGGTGTGTCCAAACTTTTGACTGGTAGTGTATGTACATAAACATGTAGTGCATTTTTTGATTTGCGTCAAGCTTAATGTAAACAGCAGCAACAAAAAGGTGGTGATAACATGGCCAGCATCGTCATGTTAAACGTTCAACATCAGGTAAACATCATCTGTCCATCCACTTTAACTGTGTGTGATCACGAAGCATCAATGACATGAACACAGAGTCCTCTCCTTGTCCTGCTGTAGTCCTGCACACTGTCAGCTCAGAACATGGTCTGCCCGTTGAGTACAACAGCTTGATCCTGGATGCTGTGGTGGAGACAGGTCTCTGTAAAGATGTAAGCACAACAGTCTCTGATTTCCCGTTGTTTAGCCAGCCTGACTCCCATTTGTCTATTTCATTTCCCTACGACCAGACATTAGCCAGAAGCAGTCTTAAATCCAAGCTAGATTGGATGGTCAAAGATGCCATGGGCAATAATGGTCTCAATGTCCGTTGCTCTTAATCCAAAACCAGTGCTTTCTTCTCCAATGCTGATGAAGGTATTTCTGTCTGAGGTAATACTTGTTTCAGCTTAATGTAGCATAATTAGAAAGAGTTACATCCGCATGTGCTGCTGTGATGTCATCCTCCAAAAGATCGCGTCAGCCATCTTAAGCGGGGATTATGCTTGCGCGGCGATTGTGCGCCTAGGCGTCGGCGAACATGATCGCCGTGATTTTTCATTTATAGTAGTGCGGCGGTGTCTATGCATCGCGTGGTAATTCACCGCCACAACGCTAGGGGGCGCTGAGTAACGAAACCGCATGAATTCGTACCTGGAGTGTTTACTTTCCGGTTACGCCAGAGAGTGAACACGCCTGGTCTCTGGTAAACAGTACATTGAACAATGGCGACTGAGCGAGAGAGGATACTTTTGGAGCTGGAGCTGATCGATATTGAAGAACAAATGCTTCTAGTGCAAATGTTAAATACCAAACGAAGGAGAAGACGTGTGAGGAGGTGGTCTAAAGCTGCGACCCGGAAATGCTGTAACGCGGACCAATCACAGCCCTCGAGGTCCGCGTCGCATGTCCCTGCTGTCTGCGCCGTTTCGACGCGTAGTTAGGATTTTTGGGAGGTGCGCGTCAAGTGACGCAGATGTTCGGCGAAGGGGGTTCAAGGCGACGGCGACTCTCTGCGACGCGACGGCGACGATATGCCGCGCAACCCTAAATTGGCCTTTAGCCCTTTTCACACAGAGACGCCGCATTATCGCCGCAGTGCCGGTTCGCCAATTCTCCGCCGTTGGTTGTTCACACAGAGCCGAGCAGCTCTGGCGTAAAAGACGAACCAGAGTATAATTCACACAACAAGCCGGCGCCGCGGCTCCAAAAGAGGCGTGACGATACGCGTCATGGTGATGACGTGTGTTTTTTTCAACGTGTTTCCCCGGTGTTTACCTGTTAATCTAAAGATGTACACACTGATTGTTTATAATCATATGGATGCTGAATGTGTTGTGATTGAGATCCTGACCCACCAAACATCCTGGAAAGTGACAAAGTTACGTTTTTCTCTGAATTACATAATTACATAATCGCCATCAATAAACAGGAGACAGTCTGACTTTTTCACTCGCGGGGAGGGAGGCTGTTTTCTGGGGGGAAAGTTCACTGAAGTCTCGGTGGAGGGCTGACAAACAGTTGGTGAGTTAAAGTTTTTTGCCGTGGACAAACGCTGTTTTTGACTGTGACGAAGAGTCGGTAGGACCGACAGGCTGACAGACACTTCTCCACGTATAACTGCGGTATTTTTTTCCTCATATAAGTTGCCAAAGACAGGACCAGTTACTACGTTACTGTTGTTTGGTCCTGTAACATTGCTTTGTGGGACATTTCTCTATATTTTATTGAGTGATGGACCTGTACAGTTATCAGACAGTGAACACCATCAGACCGACAGGCCCTCGCTCCGCGCCGCCGGCTTATCCGCTCACACTGGTTCTGTTCGCCAATAATGCGCCTCTGATACTACCTCCGAAGGCGCATCAGAGGCAGAGGGAAATTTCACCCCTCGCCGCATCTGAAACTTTCACACAGAGGCGGATGCGGAGAATTGGCGCAGGATCCCTGCATGCAAACGGCAGTGTGAATGGGGCTACTACCTCCGAAGGCGCATCAGAGGCGGAGGGAAATTTCACCCCTCGCTGCATCTGAAACTTTCACACAGAGGCGGATGCGGAGAATTGGCGCAGGATCCCCGCATGCAAACGACAGTGTGAATGGGGCTCTTGTCTCTCCACCATCCTGGCTCTCTCTCTGCCATCTTGGCTCTCTCTCTTTGTCGCTCTGATTCCAGGGTGGTGCCACGTTTTATTGATTTCATTAATAATTTTATTATTAATATCAAGAATTGCTATTAGTAATTATTAATTGCTTATAACCACACCTGCCCTACCTTTGTTCCCCAATAAAATATACCTGCAAATGCAACACAAAGGTAAGATTTGTGGTTTTTCTGAAGTATTTTTAAACAAAATGTGTCAGTGAAACAAGGAAAGATTCAGAACCACTGCAGGAAGCGGTGTTGGAGAAAGTGAGGTCAGGATGGTAACTTCTGACTTTCTGTTGGAGTTTTTATCTTATCCCAGACCAATCCCTTTTTTTTTACAACAGTCTTTCAATAGCTAAACCATTTTTCAATTGCCATTTGTACATGCAGTCATGGTCAAATCATACACCTGTAAAGAGAATGTATATCATGCCAGTCTTCAGTTCCAATGATTTCTATAGCTATCATTTTTCTGTGATGGAATGAGTGGGACTCATACTACTATGTCACAAAAACATTCATGAAGTTTGCTTTAAATATGAATTAATTATGGTTCTTCTGAAAATGTGACCAAATCTGGTGGGTCAAAAATATACATATATACAACTAATTGAATGACCAATTTTGGTGATGTAGAAAGTTGCCTGGATCAAATTTCCTTTGTAGCATGGCCGCTTCTTCTGAGTGATTATGACTGACAACAGCTGATGACTTTTCTGGGCCCATTTTAATAGGGCTTGTTTGATACACCCATTAGACACAAATACTACAACAGGAAAGTCTAACGAGCACAAGATTGATCTGAAAGAGCACATTTCTGATTTGAACAAGTCAGGAAAGTCACTTGGAGCCATTTCAAAGCAATTACAGGTCCCAAGATGAAATGTGCAAACAATTGTTTGTAAGTATAAAGTACATGGCACAGTTGTGTCACTGCCATAATCAAGAAGAAGATGCCAACTATCATCTGCTGCTGAGATAAATTGGTCAGGATGGTCAAGTGTCAACTAAAAATCACCAAAAAGCAAGTCTACAATGAATTAGAGGCTGCTGGAAGACAGGTGTCAGTGTTCACAGTCAAGCGTGTTTTGCATCAACATAAACTGAGAGGCTGCTGTGCAAAAAAGAAGCCCTTGCTCCAGCACCTTCAAGCTCGACGGAAGTTTGCTGCTGATCACAGGGACAAAAACCATTCTGGAACAAAACTCTCGTCAGATGAAACAAAGATTGAGTTGTTTGGCCACATGACCATACCTACTGTCAAGCATGGTGTCATCTGGCATCTTTTGCCAGATGACAGCAGGGGGATCAGACTGTGGCTGGTGTGGGTGTTGTCTTTTAGTATCCTTTGGGCTCAGTCAGGGCGCAGACATATTTCTTACAATATCACTGTATGATCCATGCCAATTTGTTTGGCTCCGGAATTTAGCCTTCTTAAGTCTCCATAGGAAGTAGTGCATTTTCTGTGCTTTCTCCATGGGTGTCAAATAAGTTGCCTATTTTAGTTACTATTTATTGTATTTGTAAAATTAGACATGTTTGTAAAATGTTTAGTGGAAATGATGAAATCAGTTGAAACAGTTTGACTCTGACCTTTATTACAAGACAATGGCAAAACACTGTGACCTACACATGCACACAAACACACACACACATACACATACAGCGCAGACGTGTCAGTGAAGGGCATAAGGCAGGCAGTTTTTTTAATTTGGAAAGTAGATAACACGATGTTATCAGGACAGAGAGAAGACAGACTCAGACAGAGACAGATGGAGGAAAACGACAGAATAAGGGATATAGAGAGACAGAAATAGACAAAATTAACAGATAATATTCATGTTTTCATTACTGTATTTCTTTTCTTTGTTTGATTTACAGTCAGTGGTCTATGCAGAAAAAAATATTATTGTACATGTGACAGAGATGCAGAATGCTATTATTGAGAGACAATGATTTCTGAATTCTGACGGTACAGGACAAGGTTCCTACAAACTATTTTGTGAAGGACACTGGTATCAGCAGGGAGGGAGGGGTGATGCTTGAAGGCAGAAACAATAGTGACGATGACCTGAGGAGAGATGGACAGATAAGTGGACAGATAGATGGAGACAGAGGCTGAGAGATGGATAGGGTGAGAGGATTACAGGAGCAGAGGTGGTGCTCTGTAGTACTGGGACATGATACACTAGAAAAAACACACACATACATCCTTTGTATAGAGCCAGTTGAGGGCAGGCTGATCTTGTATGAGAGAACATCACAAGAAATACAGCAGATTTACAGCTAAGGACGCTGTTTCCTGTAAAGCAGTGGTACATGGTACAAAGCACAGTGAAGGGCACACAGCATAGGGGAGTCAGGTGTTATCATTCTGTGACCAGTGTGGTGCAGTAGTCAAGCACAACACATCCTCATACCTAAACAACCTAATAGGTTGATCGTCAGCATCTCCCAAAACAACATCACCATTCCCAAAACAGCATGACCGTTGCAGCGTAACAGCCAAACATGAACCAGACCTTCATTGTATGTCTCAGTTTGGTAAGGTTTAGGCACTAAAACTACTTGGGTAGGTTTAGGAAGGTTGTGGTTTGGGTTAAAATCATTACATTACTCATATAACTTCTGGCCCAAACATACCTACGTAACCTAAGTAAATTCGGTTACATTATGTACGTTTAACGGAGGATTAAAAGGTGGAAATTACAAGAAGTCTGGACATTCTGACAGCTGCAGCTACAGCTGTTTTGTGAAAAGTTAGTCAGTTCTGTGAGCCAGCCACGGACGTAATTTGGGGGGGGGACACAGGGGACATGTCCCCTGCACGTTTTCAAAAGGCTGTTTTGGTCCCCTGCAGTTTTTACCGTCCAAAAACAATGTTACGCTATAGTAAACAGAGACTCGACAAGCACTAGGACCAAGCGGAAAACGGCCGCTCAAGCTGAAGCCTGTTTCCCTTAGTTTAGACCGCCCACAAGCTCCTCGATTGGCTCTGCCGTTTCTTGTGTGATTGGCCGTCCCTGCTGTCACTCCATCTTGTTTGCACACCGGTCTGCTAGTTGCCCAGGAGTGCTTATTAATCTGCCACGGTAAATTGGGCATTTGTTCTGCCTGGGTCATGTCAGCTAGAAGGATTGTAATATCAGAGGTTTCATTTACATTAACGTTTGAGTGCGTGCGTGTGTATGTGTGTTTGGTAATTAGGCGCAGCCAGGAAGTCTAAAAAAAGACATAAGAGACTTCTTTAGAAGTCAAAGTATAAGTGACTCAAAGAAATGCGTTACACCCATCCTGCAACTGGCTCCCAATAAAGCAGCATATCCACTTCAAGATCCTCCTCATCAATTACAAAGCTCTCAATAATCTTGTAAAGTGTCTTTGAGTTTTATTGAAAGTGCTGATAAATAAAATGTATTGTTATTATTATTGTTATTATTATTGTTGTTATTATTATTGTTATTATTATTATTATTATTATTGTAACTGTAGAGCCTCAACAATGCAAAGATTTTAAAAAAGCTTATATTTAATGCCAAAGGGATACACTTATTTTCATGTATTATTTTTATGTTGAAAGGCAGCAACTGTTTTAAAAAAACACCAACAATGAAAGATTTAGGGAAAAATACAATAAAACCTCGGATTACAAATGTGATTTTATACATCCAAACTCATGATAATTGTGAAACTAAGTTTTTTCCTCTATAACCGTATCATCAAAATTGATGATTGTTGCACCCCAAATTGTCCCACTGTTCATGTAATGCATCAATATATTTTTGTCAGGTGACGGATAGTAGAGATGCAGAAGGAGATACAGGAGGAGAGGCTGGAGGAGGGAGAGCAGGAGAGGCTGGAGGAGAAGAGGCTGGAGGAAGGAGAAGAAGAGAAGCTGGAGGAGAAGAGGCTGGAGGAGGTAGAGGAGGAGAAGCTGGAGGAGAAGAGGCTGGAGTAAGGAGAGGAAGAGAAGAGGCTGGAGGAGGGAGAGCAGGAGAGGCTGGAGGAGATGGAGGAGAAGAGGCTGGAGGAGGTAGAGGAGGAGAAGCTGGAGGAGATGGAGAAGAGGCTGGAGGAGGTAGAGGAGGAGAAGCTGGAGGAGATGGAGGAGAAGAAGCTGGAGGAGGTAGAGGAGGAGAAGCTGGAGGAGATGTAGGAGGAGAGGCTGGAGGCTCACAGGTGAGGTTGAAAGAATAAACATATGTTAGTTATGAGATTAAGCATTGTGACAAATGTTAGGGTGATGATAATCTGTATCAGAGCTTTCAAAGTTCAAACACCATGCATCTATATATTTTGTCAGATGAAAGAAGCAAACTGGCCAGGTACAGTTTTATATTGAGGCCGGTGTACTAAAAGGTCTGTGTAAATGTGTAAATGTATTATTTTATTGGTAAGAAATAGTAGCGACTAAGCAGTGAGTTCATGAGCTGGGTCAGGAACTCACAGTAGGGAGGGAGTTACATAAACTATTTGGCAATATTTTTTGTCATTATTGTAATTAATTAAATTATAAGTTGCTCATAGACATTTCACCTTTTGTTATGTTTATCATAGCTGGATCAGCAGCAGCCAGGGGTCAGTGGATGCTCAGGCAGTAAAGGAGCACAAGATGGAAGAGCAGAAATGAGGTCTGTTTACCATATATTCCAAAAATAAGTGTAAAATTGGTGGTACTGAGTTGGAGTGAAGTTGACTAACAAGGTGAAACACAGAATTGGGTGATAAAGTTTTGCTACATGCTTTACAACCATTCAAACCAAAAAAGGGAACAGTAAACTTAAAAGTAGCAATAGAAAACTAGAAGAACTTGTGTCCCCCCCACCTCTGATATCAAAATTTCGTCCTTGGAGCCAGCTAATACACAGGACTGGCTCTGCAAGGTTTCAGTGAGTGATACTCTAAGATTCCACTGGATGCATGTTGCTTCCCCAACAGCAAACCATGGATCGACAGGGACATCAAAGCCCTGTTGAACCAGAAGAGGAGAGCTTTCATGGCAGGGGACAATGTGGACACACAGAAGGAAATTCAGAGAGAGCTGAGGAGAGAACTGAGGAGGGCTAAAGCCTGCTAGAAGAACAGGATAGAGGGGAAGCTGCAGCAGAACAACCCCCGAGAGGTGTGGGCGGGGTTGAGAACCATCACAGGCATGAAAAGGGCGGGAGGAGCAGCGGAGGGGACAAAGGAACGTGCTGATGAGCTAAACCTGTTTTTTAACAGATTTGACTCACCACCTGGGGCTGGGCTTACACCCCCCTCCCCCTCCCACACTACTCACCTCTCTGCTGCACCACAAGTCCCGGGCATGACAGCTTATGCACCTCCTTTCCCAGTATCTCCCTCTCCCTCTCCCCCCACCACATCCCCAACTATTCCAACACCCCCAACAACAACAACAACACCAACCATCAAGACCAGCCACGTGAGATGGCAGCTAGCCAGGACCAAGACCAACAAGGCCAGAGGACCGGACAACATCAGCCCGAGGGTCCTCAAGGTCTGTGTGGAGCAGCTGGCAGGAGTGTTCACGCATCTTTTTGGCCCCTCCCTGAGGCTGAAAAAGGTGCCAACACTCTGGTAGACATCCTGCATAGTCCCGGTGCCGAAGAAGGGATGCCCCAGTGCTCCAAACGACTTCAGACCTGTGGCTCTAATGTCACATGTCATGAAAACCTTTGAGAGGCTGGTCCTGCAGCATCTCAGGTCCCTGGTGCCGACTGCCTGGACCCACTGCAGTTTGCATACCAGACTGACATCGGCGTGGAGGATGCCATCATCTACCTGCTTCACAGAGCCTACACACACCTGGAGAGGCCACAAAGCACGGTGAGGATCACATTCTTCAACTTCTCTAGTGCTTTCGACATGGTCCAGCCAGTCCGGCTGGCTGAGAAGCTCTCAGTGATGCAGGTTGATCAGGACCTGGTGGCATGGATTACAGACTACCTCATGGACAGGCCGTAGTATGTCAGGTTGCAACACTGCCTGTCAGATATGGTGACAAGCAACACTGGCACACCCCAGGGAACTGTTTTTTCACTGTTTTTGTTCACCCTTTGACTTCTGCTACAACTCCTGGACATGCCACCCACAGAAGTTCTCTGACGACTCCTCCATTGTTGGATGTATCACAGACAATAAAGAGGAGGAATACAGGGAACAAATCGAGAACTTTGTAGGATGGTGTGGCAGGAGCCACCTTCAGCTCAACATCGGGAAAACCAAGGAGCTGGTGGTGGACTTCCAGCGCAGGAAGAGCCCCCCAACACCTGTTTCCATAAACGGGGAGGGGGTGGAGATGGTGGACACCTACAGGTTCCTCGGGGTGCATCTGAACAATAAACTGGACTGGTCAGACAACACTGAGGCCCATGGACCGAGGAGTTCATAATAACATAATCACGCGCAACCGCAGTTATAGGTATGTATTATAAACACAACAACACGAAATGTTCCCAACCGAAGGATTAGAAGAAGTACTTGAATTTGTCTCTTTTTTGAGATTTTTGTGCTGGCGCCAACACAGAGTGTTTTATTATGAAAATTAACCGGATGTTATGGTGTTGTTTCGGTGTCTGACTTCCTGTCTGCTCTGTGCTGAAATCGGCTGAATTGCTGTGTCGTGCTCCGGCATCTGGTAGAAATAGAAGCCCTGCGTATCTGCTCCGGAAGGCTCTGGACTGCCGGAGCTGCAATGGAGCTGTGATGGAGCGGAGCCGGACCGGACACGTATCTGGTGGAATCTTGCCATGAAACAACTGCTGAGTGTTATCTTTCTAATTAAGTATTTCCACAGTCTTATATTTCATTAGTTTTACAACAGACTGCAACTTTCTCAAGTTGAAGAATTATCTTTTAAATTGACGAACATCATATGTCTAATTCATGGCACAATTCAAGCAGTATTATTTGATTCTCACCATTAACTACTCTACATATATTTTCTGAAATAAGGTGCCCTTCACCGCATCTGAAAGTCCTGTAGCATAGCAGGAAGTCTTTCAGTAACAGTGAGCTATAGGGAAGTACCTGGTCCATAGTTAGTTACAGCAGTGTCATCACAGTGACTTCAGAGCAGCGGGAGAAAACACAAGAGTAGAGAAGGCTGGATGCTGTGTACTCTGTTAATGACCACAGGATTTATTCAATAAACCCTTGCTTCTTAATTAATGCTTTAATTAGACTTCCTTCCTCTCACTGCCAGCCAACCACACTCACACACACAGTCTTACAAAGACACACATGCAATGCAAGTGAGGTGGTGACCTTGTGATAGCCTATGTGTTCAGCGTTCAATGGCCGTGCCCCAGAACTCACACATCACACGTGCCGTGTGAGCATGCACACAAACAGTCAGCAGGATAAACACACTTTCTCATAGACAGCATTACCATCTATACTGCTGGTGTGCCTCCCGCTGACAGTTGGATATTACCCACAAAGACTCAGATTAAACATATTCATCAGTGGTCCTGCCCACACTGTCATAATGGCCACTGAGAATTAATTAATGAGTGTGAGGGGCGAGCAAGAGAGTATAATGTCACAGGAAACACAAGTTGCACATGTCAATTCAAAGGAAAACATTTTATAAATAAATATGTTTAACTTTTACAGGATCCATTGAATGAAGAGAGAGAGACAGGCGGAAGTCAGAGGTCAAAGAATCAGGCGAGCATGGAAAAAAAAACACCCTGTTTGACTTATGTTGCGTCACACCTTGATTTCTCTGTGGACTGAAGGTATATGATCAGTATTCTTTTAGTAACCATGGATCAAATGACAATGTGTATGATAAACAGTCAACGGTCGAAAAAAGCTCTAGAAACTCCCTGTACAATACCTGCTCGGCAACAAACAGTTAGAGACTAGCTGGTAAACATAGACGAGCATTTAGCAGCTACTTACATTTGGCAAGCCACAGTGACATGACTCTTAAAGGTGCACAACGTGGTTTTGGGGAAGAAATTTTCTTCATTGACTGTTTTTTTTTTTATTCCTAAACAAACATAAACAAACTCTCTTAATTTTTATGAAGACCCTGCCACCTTTCTAAATTCAGTGTTCTGGGGACCTTATTTTTAGAGAACAGCTTTTTTATTAAGTTATAGAAAAATTTGATATTTCTGAGTCTGTATTACTATCTCATTCATATTGTAAATGCTAAAATTCTGAGTGTGAATTTCTTATCCAAAACTACATAGTGCCCCTTTAATGAATACTAACATTGCTCTGTGTCTGCTGGATGTGCAAATAGAATGTTGTTATGGATTGTGCAAGACCCGCCCTACTCCACCTCTGGTTGGTTGCTTTTGTTGGTTACATTCTCATTTTGTAGCTTGGTTATGTCTGTTTTTCTTGCAATTATGGGCAGGGCAGACTGCCCATATTCTGCTGTATCAGCTCTGCCACTGGCTGTTTGTTTTACAAACCAACATCGAGTAAAACCCAGACACAACCTGTTAACTCAATGACCACTGAACATACAAGCTGTGTCCAAATTCAGGGGCTGCATCCTTCGAAGGACGCGGCCTTTGCCGCCTCCGAAGGCAAGTCCTTCGGAGGTACCTTCGAAAGCCGCGTCAACCGTTGTTAAATGGGAGGGTCTAGTCTTCGGAGTATTTCCTGGTTGCGTCACCAGATGTTTCCGCCCTTACCCTTACGTCACGATTTCTGCCACCCAGGCCCGCGAAAGTGAAAATACGAGTAGAGAGTTTGACTGAAAAAAGTTGGAGGTTTTAAGGTCCCTTGAAGTTTAACATATCTGCCGTTGGATGTTCAAATGATTAAAAACCGAGGATAAACCCAATTCCTACATTTAAATGTCAGATCTGCGCCACTTGATGTCGCCATTTTCTTTCTTTCTTTCTTCGTTTTCGGGACTGAGCAGCAGCGCGCAAAAAATCTTGGGATATGGGAGGCCACGAACGATAGTAGCGGTGCATCCTCCAAAAAGATAGAAAAGAAGGCTGCATTTGAAGGAGCCTTCGAATTGGGACAGCCCTCGCGCGCTGTTGTGACGTAATTTGCCTTCAAATGCGTCCTTTGAAGGATGCAGCCCCTGAATTGGGACATAGCTACAGTTAGGAAATAGCCCACTAGCTAGGTAAGGCTAGGTAAGGTAGCTAGGTATCTTCTTCTTCTTCCTCATTTGTGGTGTGATTAAGCAGTAAATTCACCATGGCCCACTGACCTCTCTCCCTCTTCTGGTTGTCCAGTGAGAGGAAGTGGACACAGGAGGACAGTGGAGAAAAGGCACTTGGCTTCGGGCATGAGTCTCACCAATCTCCCTTCCTTTTCTTTCTGTCCATTAGACTACCAGGGCCATGCAAGTCTGTCAGATTTAGTCATTTTTTTAGACAGGAAGAAGGTGCCTATCAGTTGAACTCAGAGGTGTATGGCAAGACTTGCAGGTAAACTGGTGGGATCAACAATAACACATCAAATGACGACTGTCTGCTGGCATGTTTGCTATATCACCTTTTATAGCATGATGATGTGTCAATGTGTTTCAACTTGTGGCCAAAAAAATCAATTAAAGGGCCAGTATATAGAAATTGTATGGGCTTCAGATTGCAACCAACTGCACATGCCTCGTCTCACCCCCCCTACAGTGGCAGCAACAAAAAGTGAAAAAACGTGTAGGGCCACCTCTTGAGCCAGTGTTTGGTTTTTCCTTTCTGGGCTACTGTAGAATAATGTTGCAGACTCAATGGAAGAGGAGCTGCTCCCTCTGTAGATAGAAGACTCATTTTAAGGTAACAAAAACACAATGAATCTGGGTTTTAAGTGATTATACACTAAAGAAACCATAATTATGAATACTATATTCCATTTCGGCCCCTAAATACCCCTAAATCCTTCACACTGGACCTTTAATTCTGCTTTAATTTTCACACTGGTCTGCATGCATGGTGTTATTCAGTGGTTGTTCCTGAACAGCTTTTTAACACATTCTGTATGAAGGTCTGTAATGTCTGTTTGACATAATTTACTGCAAACCACAATTTAAGAATTCTGCCATCAACCAAGGGCCTGAGCTGAATGGTTTACTCTGGTAGTATTTACAGTCTAACAAGCTCACCGGTATCCCCTAGTAGGTAAGTTGATTAGTTTATTTATTTCTGTAAATTTACGGATTTTACCTCTAGTTTTGTAATTGATCTAATGTAAGTCATTTACAAAGTGGAAATGCACTATTAATGCATTTTTCCTCTTGTCCAAGCTTCTAAAATGTAAGGATTGGTGCAGTTTTCTTTTTCATGTCAGAGAGAATTGGAAATCCCATGGAATCATCATTGAAACTAGTAACCTTGGGTTCTGGGAAACTGGAACTGCAATTTTTCACTACTTCCTTATGTTATAGATTGATAGATTAACATCTGGAATGTGACACCTGTGTTTTACCAGCTGAGCTACACATAATATGATGCATTAGTTTAGATCTTAAGGTCTTTGTAAAGTTGGCACTCATGAAATGTAATACATTTATGGGATCAGTCGACCAATCAGAGTGACTTGAAGTTGCACTGGAAGTTCAACCAGGATCCTCACCTCAGCACTCTTCACACACTATTTAACAGCAGCCTTTGACTCCACATTCTTCCTGTTATTTCTTATCCTGTTCTGCTCTTTTACCCAGTCATAGTGATTCTCTTATTCTCTATTGTTACTCCCTAACCACTTAACAAGTCTGCATACATACACATGCATATGCATATTCATATGCGCGCGCGCACACACACACTCACACACTCACACACACACACACACACACACACACACACACCTCACACTTTGCAGGCTTGTTGCTGAAGACCCAAGGAGGTGCAGTGTTGAATTTGGTGCAATTTGGACACGCTAATATTAATACATTTTGAATAAACAGCAAACATCACTCTGTGCCGCAGTGAGGGCATGGGGCTTTAGACCGGTTCTGTAAACCCCTCTGATTATTATCAGGTAATCTGTGATATAGAATATTTTGAATGGGTACTGTAGTAGTGACAATATAATTTCCTCTTGCTCCTCCATTTAAATACATCAACTCACCAACAATATTAAATATTAATGTTGAATAATTAAATGCAAAAAGGTTGAGATTTTCCCAAATTATCCTGTATCATAAATAAATTAACAAGAAGATTACATAGTAAGTTTGTCTGTATTTTGCTTATTGGTCTTTCTTGGTTGAAAGTTGTCCCCTGCCATAGCTCAAACAGCCTAAAAATACCCTGTTCCATGTACACCAATAACAGCACAGTCCATCAGCTTAATAAAGCATATAAATTGCAGTAAATACATTAAATGGTGATGTAAATACATCACTGCTCTTCGCTGATTAAATTACAAATGTTGGTAGCTGGAGGAAAGAGAATACGTGGTTACACAAAACTGAGCGGTTCCTGTGTTGCACTGTCCTGTGCTGCCATCTTGTGGATAATCACAGCACTGCAACCAACAATCTTAACAAAACGGGTGAGGGTTGGGATTAAAATTCCTGGCATAAGGTGTTAGTTCAAGATTTCAAACCCATCAATAAATGAACAAGAACATTTATCTGACCTAACGACTATTTGGACCAGAACATCTCCATTAAATGATGATGTTGCACCGTGTCTGTCTGCTGAATAGACAACTGCTGACGCATTTGCCATAACATTTTAATGAGGTCATAATATGTCAATGATGTGTTTTCAACTTTTTTCTATGCCCATAAATGAACAAAATTAAATAAAATGATAAATTAATGCAGCGTTAAATGTCATATAAAGACATGTTATTAATGCTAATTAAGTAAATATATAAGAGCGTTGTAATATTAAGACTCATTCAATTTTAAAATATGTTAATATCTCTAATAGGCTATGTCTAAAATACTCCGTAACTTTTGGGACACCGTTTCTGGAAAGATAAGTTGCAAGCTCTTCAAATGTTCGGCAAAATGATTTAAACATCAAACCTAAACATTATTCACCGTTTGTTTGTCTTTTTGACGGTGGTAGGAATTTCTGAAGCCGATGGTGTATCTCTCAACTTCGTCAAATATCCGTGGGTATATGCAATACCCTTTGACAGACTGAAATGGAATAGTTATTTGCTTGGACAGCAGGTGGCGGTAATGTTTCACTAAAAGCCGTAAATCGTTAGTGGAGGAAGAAGAACCATAGCAACGATTAAACAAAGATGGCGGCCTGGACTGTTGTGCGTTGGGACACTTCAAAAGTCTTCAGTTTATTTCTCTTGTTTACTGCCGTTCCTTCCAACGAAAATGCAACGAGCTACAACAACTTTAACTCGGCTGTGTTTGGTGATAAGAACGTAACATTTAACGATATGGACAATTATACAACTACACAGCCTACAGAGTCAACAACCCCAACAACACTGAGCTACAGCAGTACAGAGGAGCCCGTTCAGCCGACCCTGTCCACTGAGCCCCTGCCCACCTCCGACCGCCTGCTCACTCCTGTAACCAATGGTAATCGGTCGCTATAACGAACTACACTTTTAAACAGATTCTCCACTTCATAATGAAACATTAGATATTACATTACATTAATAGCGAACCTAGGTGGACACTCTGCTCCACAAAGCTACTGTCATAGTGTAGTATATAGTACGTAGACATATTCTGTATACCTGTATAAAATGCATACACAAACAGACATATAATGGCGATGTACACCATATTACCACACTGAAGTCATATTTTTGTTTGTGTGTGTTGTGTTGCAGTTGACAGCTTGTGTCCCTGTGATGAGCACAAGGATGTGTGTGACATCAACTGCTGCTGTGACAGAGAGTGCGGTGAGGAGGTGTCTCTGTTCACTGGCTGCTCTGTGGTCACTGTCAGGTTAGTCTGTCAGCTGCAGTTAAAGAAGCTGGATTTACAGTCACTGTAGAGTGTAGATGAAGGTCCAGTGTGTAGGATTTGGGATTCAGGGGCAGATATGTAATATAATTTTCACAATTAATAATATTTTTATTAAGTTAAGAGTATAATCACCTACACTTAGAATCATTGTGTATTGGTTACCTTATCATGCCCCTTTTATATGTACAGAGGGAGTGGGTCCTCTCCACAGAGTCAACCCAGTCCACCATGTTTCTGCAGTAGCCCATAACGGACAAATAAAACACTGGCCTTTTGCATTTTTCACATTTTGAGCAGCAAAGTAGGAGAGGTATAGGAGAGTGGAGCTTGATGCATACTTGTTTTCCCCAAGGCACACATTTGCTCCCATGCTAATAAATATAGGAGTGCAGAAAGAACTAAAGGGGCGCTATTACATTTTGAGGAAATCTTCACAAGCAAAACAATAGAATTTCTTTTGATACAAAATGTGCATTTTTTTTAAAAAAAATTATAATTTCTGCTTATAACTGTATTCAGTAAAGTAATATGATCCTCAGAGCAGACAGTTTCCATCCACCTTGTTTAATAGATAATATTCCTTTTGGTCAGTTTCAGAGACTCAAACGTATATGTGATTCAGAAGAAGATTTTGCAAGAAATGCTCAAGACATGAGCCAGAGGTTTAGGACAAGAGGATATCAACAAAAAACTATATCCAGAGCTTACAATAAAGCAAAATGTCTCCCTAGAGAACAACTGTTGGCTTCTAAACAGAAAGATCCACAAAATTCAGATCAAGTATACTTTGTGACACAATATAGTAATCAAGCAAATAAAATCAAACAAATCGTCAAAAGAAATTGGGACATATTGAAAAGTGATAGTACTCTTAGAGAAGCTCTCCCAGATGCTCCAACCATCAGCCTCAGAAGAGCTCCAACCCTAAATGATAAACTTGTTAAAAGTCATCTCCCCCCTATACAATGAAAAACCTGGCTCTCCACCAGAAAAGGTAATCAGGTAATCAAGTGTGGACATTGTAATCACTGCAGTAATATGATAAATGCTAACTACTTTACTGACATTACATCTGGTCGTAAGTTTGATATAAATTCATTTATCAATTGCAATACTTCATACGTTGTTTACAGACTTGAATGTCCATGTGGTCATTTCTATATTGGGAGAACAAAGCGTAAATTAAAGGCAAGACTGGCTGAGCATAAGTATGCAATAAGAACTGGCAATCCCCAATATCCCATGGCTGTTCATTATAAAGATGTAAATCATGGCAGTTGTAATTCTTTAAAGATATCAAGTATAGAGCATATTGAAAACTCAATCAGGGTGGAGACAGGCTCAAAAAACTCTTGCAAAGAGAGTCTTTTTGGATTTATACATTGAAAGCTACATATTACCCAGGTTTGAATGGCGAACTGGATTTCTCTCCCTTTTTGCAATTGTTTTCTCTTAGAACTGATAGTTCTGTTGTCTCTTAGACAGGTCCTTAGAGAGAGAAATAAGTAATTTCTCAGTCTTCTACCAAGCTTAATATTTATTACATGAATGTATATATTATGTATGATTTTTTGATTATTTGTTAAATTAATGATGTTAAATTGTGTGGTGCAGATTCCCCTATGGTTGTACAGAGTCTGCCATATTCTTGACCTTTTTTTTTTCTGTCATTAGCAGATCATGCTGATCATGTGACCGCCTACCTGCTCACACTGAGCAGCTGTCTCTGATTACCTATTTAACAATGAGCAGAGCTGACTGACAAACATTTTGCCCTTGCCCTGACGAAAATAAAAACATGCGTTGGCATGTTTTTATTAGACTAGCCATGTACTAATAAAGGCGTTTTAATGAGTGCCTCAGATCTTTCCTTAAAAGTAATATGATATTTTAAATTTGGGTTTCTTACACATGTTCTATAGTAGATTCAAGCACCTGTACAGCACCAAACCTGTGTCAAATTATATATGGACAAAATCATTATTTGATTTCCATCATATGAAATCAGATGTTATTGTGCTTTAAACAACCTAAATTATGATTCAGCTGGCATTACTACATATGGATGATAAATGAGAGGACAACAAAAAAGCTTCATATGAAATATATAATATATAAAATAAGATTTATTCTTTCTTGTTTCTTTTAGACTTTTGATGTTAAGTTTGAACAATACAACCTAGTTAAATGAGCCCTACCACACAATGACCTTCCGTTTCCATGTGTAGCAATATTAATAAGACTCTTTAATTGAATATATCTGAAAGGTTTACACATGGCAGTAACCTCTGTCTACATATGGTGTATTAACAGGCTCATCCATGGTGTGCATTCTTTTTGTTTACAGTGGCAACAAGCAGTTGTGTAGCCGAGATGCAGCGTCCCACTCTTTAAGGAGTACAGTAGATGGCTATTCAGAGGTGCAGTTGTCTGTCCAGAAGGAGACTAATTATGATGTCTTCTGCATTCAGTCACAGAACCGTAAGTCATTCATGGTGTTCATTTGGAGTAGAAATTACATATGAATAACATATTTTTTTAAAGAAATATTCTTCTGTCTAGGTGTTGATGGATTCTCTCATCCCTCACCTGCTCTTCCAACTAGCAGCAACTTTGACTCGCTGTTTAAACAATTTAGCAGCTTTATTTTTGGCTCAGAAGAGAATAGTGGTCAGGTGTCCTCTGCAGAGCTCCTGACTGTGTCTGGATACCAGGTAAGTCACTACTTTGAAGGGGTAACTGTTCAAACCCATTATTCGTAATTATCATGGAACAACAATGTTCACTCTCTGCATTGGTTCATGTTTTCAGTATGGAGACCTGATGGTGACAGCAGGAGACAGTGGGAAGAGAGGGATTTTCTGGCTGCCAGCTCCGACTGTTACTGCTGACTGTGCGGACACCAGTCCTGCAGGTAACTACTACTCACTATAATGTGAGACAATGTCACTTTTGTCACTGTGTATAGTAGTGAACAAGAGCACATAAAGAAAACGGTCATAAAGTCAGCAAACTGACTCAATAAGTCAGTGACACACTATTAAGAAAGGGAGCAACAGATTGAGCAAGGAAATTATATTAATATACTACCATTCAGACACAAGACAATTCATTCAAGTCCCTTGCAGGAGAAACATAACAACTGAAAATAACACATGAGAAAATGTTGAAATTGTATTTAAAAGACAATAAAAAAATTAAAAAAGTAAATGAAAAATGTTTTAGCCCTGATTTTAATGAGCTGACAGATCTCAGGTTTTCAAGAAGCTTGTTTCACCTATTGGGTGCAGAGAAACTAAAAGCAAGGGTGCATTTTATTACATTTTTTTTTTTTATTTATTTTTTATTTAACCTTTATTTAACCAGGAAAAGACTCATTGAGATTAAAAATCTCTTTTACAAGAGTGTCCTGGATATGGACATATGAATCCAACCTTTAATTCATAAAAGGAAGAATGTACTATTACATCTTAATACAGTTAAGTTGTACCCCATTAATCACTCAAACTCAAGCTTTTACTGCACTGAGATAATGAGATGTGATTCCAAAAAATACACTAAACTAGTCTGGTCCCAGACCCGTGAATCACCACCCACACCTTTGATTTGTTCAGTAATCCAAGTTGGTCTGGTTTTGTGCCAAAAAAAAGATCCATTAAAAGCTTTATTGAATGTTAGTAACTGCCTGTCTGACCCTTGGGCGTAACCCATGTGACACAGATACAGTAAAGTGACTCTTCAGTGAGCAATCTTGTTTCTGAACCGTCTCTGGTTGTGCTCACTGTGGCCCCCTTTTGGATACACAATCGACCAGTCACAGATTTGTAGGTGGGCTTAAGAATGAGAGTGTCATCTTCCTCGCTAGCTAGCTACATCCATTCTAAATATCAACAAAAAATGGTTGTTGGTTAATTTACATTTACTCTTAAATCTGGCATGTCCATAGCTGCTGTACTGATTGGTTAGTTCAAAACAAAACAAAATGCATTCATACATAATGTGAATGACTGTTTTTTTTTTTAAATAAGGTAGTAGAATAAATTTATAAAATATATGAAAGCTGTAGTGTAGTTTTGACTACAGATCCTTTCTCAAACTCCAACTTTTCAACTGTGTTATATGAAACTTCTAACACGCATGTAAGGCAAGATTATATTTACAATTGGACCTGTAGAGTTTACTTATTGACATGTCACAACTGCTGTCATAATACATCCAACCTACAACTAAAATAGTACAAAGTGCAACTCAAATAAAAGTGAAGACAGTAAAGGTTGATTAGTGTAGATTACGTGCTGTAAAATCTGGGTTATACAGAGGACTTTCAGGAGAGTGGTGCCGTTCTGTTTATTCAGAAATATAAGGAGAAAATCCTTCATGCTTTCATATTAAGATTATTTCATCATTATATGCCATCAAGAGTGTTTCTTTGTTCTCTGGTAAAGGAATAGTCTGACATTTTAAGAAATAAGCCTTTTCATCCTCTTATTTCATTGTAATTTTTAATTTTTTTTTGCATGTGGTTGCTTTGGTTTTTCCTGTTTTTCTCCCCAGCCTTCCTACAGGATCAGAGCAATCGGTGTTCTCGGGATGTGGTCCTGGAGCAGGACTGCAGCACTCTGCTGGCCCTCAGCATTGACACCTACACCAACATCCAGCTCTTTGCTGTGAGTCCTACATTTACACTGCGACATACTGCTGCTCCACCATCAAACACTCTTACTTTCCATATTATCCGTGAGTGGTGTTTCATGCACCCTGGGAGATATACAGCGATTAAAGGGGCACTTTACCAAATTCACAGTACATGTGTCTTGCCAGTTCCCTTACTTTATTGAAGTGCAATACTGCTTCAGCCATTTTTCTCTACCTGCTCCAAAAGTTGACAATTACCATTCAATAGTTAGTTCAGATCCAAAAACAATGTGGTCAAACACCAAAGTCACACAAGTACTCAAACAAACTAACTGATCTAAGTAGCAGTAGACATTCAAACTCCCATGTTCTGCAAGGTGAAAATACTTTTGTTAAAGGAGTCTGATGACCTTCAAGAAATCGGTATAAAGGCTTCAGTTTACCATTGCACTACCAAACTTACATTTTTAGATGGCTATGTACACCGATCAGCCATAACATTAAAACCACTGACAAATGATCTGAATAACATTGATCATCTCATTACAATGCAACGTTCTGCTGAGAAACCTTGGGTTCTAGCGTTCATGTGGATGCCACTTGACACACACCACCCATCCAAACACCATTGTGGACCAAGTACATGGTCACAGGTCAGAGCTGTTTTGGCTGCATAAGGGGAACCTGCACAATATTAAGTAGGTGGTTTTAATGTTGTGGCAGATCGGTGTATGTTTTGCTGCTGCCCCCATTCTTAGCAGTACATTGCATTGCCTCCATGCCAGTTCTTCTGCCTGCTTCTCCAAACTGGGGGCATGCTGACCACTGTCTACTGTAGATTATTCAGTGACAATGAACTAACCCTTTAATATTTCAGACAGCTGGAAAGTATTTCTGGGTGGACTTTACTAGTGATTTCTTTTAATTTTTTGATAAGAAAACAAAGTATCATGGATGTTTGTACAGAGGTTGCACAAGATGAATAAGCTACTGTATTGGAAATGCTTAAAACACAGAGAAACTCTACAATAGTGAATCTATTGATACTAATTTAAAGATGTTTAACTAAATCTTTTTCATTGCCAGGGGAAGAATAAAGTTGCAGATGTAAGTATGTTGACTTTTTGTGTGTTTAACTCTGAAACAATTAGTTAGTTAATTAGTTGATCTACAGAAAATCAATTAACAAATATTTTTGTAACAGATTATGTCTGATTATGTGTTTCTTTGTTTTCTAATCTTAAAAACAAAATATCTTTTATTTGGGACTACTGGTCAGAAAAACAGGTTTGTTTTTGTTTCGGGGGATTAATTGATAAATTCATCAGGTTAATTTGTTAATTAATTAATCTGCCTGCTTTGCTTAGTCTCATAACAATTGCAACATATTTTATGTACATTGTAGAAGTGATCACATGGTCATCACAATGATAGATTCATAGAATCGGCGGTTGACAACTAAACAGGTACACCTGAAGCCTAATTTCCACCAAACAGTCTGGTCCAGTTCAGCTCAGTTTGTTACACCTCAGAACAGTAAGCCCTAGATCAGCTTTGTGTTTCCACTGTGAACGGTACTATTAAATATAAGCAGGGTTGTTACTGGCCAGCTTTGGAGTAACCGCTTTCACTTTCCAGCACTTGGAAAACAACTGGACTGGTCTGGCATCTATTAAGTGACACACTGTGACCTGTACTGTAGATTACAGCCAGATTGACAACATATACAAACTGATAACCTTTTTTACCTCTGCCCCGCTCACATTATTCGTCTTTTTTCTGCTGCTCTCACTCTTTTTCTCAACCACACACAGCACACACAGCACACACGTGTGTTTGTTAAATTGTTTACTTTTCCATAAAAGCATGAAACTTGGTAGACTTGCACAGCTTGGGGACATTTTCAGAGATGGTGCCATTGCAAAAACACCACGTGGTGGCCATGGCAGCCATTTTACTTACCGCCATAGCTGAATTATTTATTTTGCATCACAGCTTCTGAACCAAATATGATAACACAGAAAAGGTTATGTCTTCCAGTATGTTTATGATGGTCAAGGATTACAATGATACCATATACAATATCATAAATTGTACAGATGAAGAGGTAATGGTGAATTCTTTTACACTGTGAAAAGGAAACTAGAGACCAACTTATGATGGGAACATACCAGCCACGATGCCCATTAACATGTTGACCTATGAGTACTCAGAGCTAGTCATTACTACATTATTACATGAGTTCTCCATAATCATAGGTCAGTACTGCATTGTAGGTGGGTGATAAGTAATGTCGTAGGCCACCTCCTCTGTTCAAAGACAATCAGTCCAGTTTGACTGATTGGGGAGAAAAAACAACCTCTCCATAAACGAATGGCACAACACAGGAAGGCCAACTCCTCAGGTCAAGACTCTGCTGTCCACTTACATCTGAAGGAGAAACAATCCTTTGAGGACAACAATGTAATCATCTTGGCCAGGGAAGACCTATGGTTTGAAAAAGGAGTAAAAGAATCAATCTTTGTCAAACTGGAATGATCGCCTTTGAACAGAGGAGGTGGCCTACAGCATTACTTATCACCCACCTACAATGCAGTACTGCGTTCCCTCCCCAGACAGCTTAACAACCATTCAAATCTGGGCTCACCTAGCCCTAGCAACCCACATGAAGGCCAGTTAAGTCAACGACCCACAAGTGGCCCTAACGACTCTGAAACTCAGAACTCACACGTGTCCTTATGAGAGGTAAAACATCTTCAAGAAACTGAAACAAGTCCAGTTGCCTGCGCTACAGCACATTAGCATGACCTGGATGACTGAGAACCTTCATCAAGAAACATTACTGAAGCAAAATTCACATCAAGTTCTAAATCTTGTCATTTCCTTTTGATTGGGACATTTTGGTTTCATAACAGGACAGGTGTGTAGGCCTAGTGCCGTTGAGCTGGAAAAACTGGAAACAGATGTCTACTTATAAACACTTACTATAGACACTACTTAATACATTATTATGTTTGATTCGATAAGAGGAACACACACAAAACTTTGTCTCAGTTTCTTTGCAAATAAACTCATTCAAACACACAGGCTGCAGACTCGGTACCTCAACAGGGTGAGGTAAAACAGGACAGTACCAAACGGTTCTTTTAGTACTATCTTTTTGATAATGGAAATGCAAACAATTGTTTAACAAACTGAACTGAACTGTACTGCTTGGTGGAAACAGGGCTTTATATACATACATAATCATATATACTTTACATGTATTAGTATATAGCCACATTGTCTCTCCATGATGTGAAGAGTTAGAGTATACCGTTTGTCTTCACATTACTTTACATTGTAATTGTCTTTATTATTTTTCAGCTGATCCATGTCTTCAAAGGTACACCCCTTAAAACACCCTGTTTTGTTTTAGTGGCCAACAGAACCTCAATATCCGATAATGACCTCCCAGCTCAGTGTTGTTTTGACACCCATCTGGGAGAGCATTTTGGGGTATGCAGGTGTTTTTGGGTGCTGTAGAATAATTAAGGAACTGCATAAAAGTTTGTATTAAAAATGTTCACATGTCATCACAGCCCCTGTCTAAGCAGGAAATTTAGCAAGACTAAATTTATTTTGCGCAGAGTAAATAGGTCCCAGTAACATGTGGCAAGCACATAGTGCAATAAGTTAGCACAGACAGGTTGAGGTGAAATGCTGCAATGTAAAGACACGAAAAATGCCATTTCTCTCATAACTGTTGCTCATTTCCCAAGAAGGAGGAAGTCATGAGTTATTACCCCACAATTCACTGTTCCTTTACACTACTGCACACTATTCAATAATACCATACTGACACAGGTTTGTTTCACCTGCCTTTCATGGAACTAGATACTTGACCCACCACAGACTCCTGTCTGTTTTTTTTACTGCCAAAACACTGCTATAATGCAATGTTTTTAAACAAATCTGTATTCTACTGGCCCTATAATGTCAACATATCTGTAACAATGGAAACCAAAGGCCGCCTGGAATTTTGGTAAAACACAATGAAAAGTCTACAGCCAAGCTAGCAGCTCTGTCACTGGTGCTTCCAGCTAAATGTTAATGTCAGCATGCCCACAATGACAAGATTCTGATGTTTAGTTCTTTTTTACCATGCTTACAATCTTAGTTTAGCATATTTGCTAACTAGCACCAAACAGTAAGTACAGCTGTGGCTGTTGAGAGTGTCATTGTTTTTGCAGATACTTGGTCATAAACCAAAGTACTGGACAGATGACATTTTTGACTTGATGGTGCCAAAGGGAAGTCAGTTCACCATGTTTATCTGTTCAAAATTTTGTGGCTATCCATCCAGTAGTTGTTGAGATATTTTAGTCTGGACCGAGACGAAGTGGTGGATCCACGGGCTTTGCCATCTCTATCAATATACAAACTGTAACTCTGCACACTGTTGTCAGTTGAAAGCAGGGGATGATGATGAAAAATGTCTGCAATAAATGTTAATAAAGATGACCAATTTTGTGTATGTGACGTTGCTGCAGGTTGTTCCTGTTGAGGTGGCTTCAGTTTTTCTGCAGTCTGTAGATGGTACTCAGACGGTACTACAGATCAGTGATGGAGAAAATCTCAACCCTCTTCTCCTGAACCCAACCCTCTGTGCTAATGTGGTGCTGAAGGTGATTCTAGCTTACTCCAACACATGCCTGTATCTATGTTTATGGATTTAAAGCTTGCAATATATTTCATCAGTTTATCTGAGGAAACAATAAAGTACTAAGTATTTGCCCTTAAGTATTGTGTTCTTGTCAAACAGAATATAGACATTAGAGTACACAAAATGACTGCAAATATAGCAATAATTTTTTTTTGCCCTTTGTTTTTTTTCCTTAGGTTGTCTATGTGATGAGGTACAATCCAGCTGGTGAGATAGTGAATGTGAAGGTGTCTGTGGTGCTTGGATTTGTTCATGAAGCAGCTGTGTCCATGGAGCAGGAGTTTCTTATCACATTTGCCCAGGTAGTGTCTCAACAAAATGTTTTCTATCTATCAGTGAGTGTTATCCACAAAAGGGTTGCTTTTTTTTCTACATGAGGAAGAAGGAAGGAAGGAGGAAGGAAGTCTTAATAGTGCTATGTTGCACTAACGAAGACAATAATAACAGATATAATAATTTAAATATAATAATAATAAATAAATATATATAATAATAATGGCGATGATAGTAGGAGTCAAGCAGGACCATAGCAGCATGACCAACCATGATCAATAGGAACCTGCGAGACCAGAGAGCCCAGAGACTCCGGGGAAGATGCCAAGTCAGTAACATTATTTAAAATGCATTATTGAATGTGTACAGGTAGAGAGGAAGAGAGAAGAGCTGGGTGCATCATGGGAAATCACCCAGCAGTGTAAGCCTATGGCAGCATAGCTAAGAGCCTGTGCAGGCCCTTACTATAAGCCTTATCAAAAAGGAAAGTTTTAAGCCAACTCTTAAAGGTAGAGAGGGTGTCTGTCTCCCGAACCATGAAATGAAAATATCGAATGATGATGGAGATAATGAAAAGAGGAGACTGCTGACTAATCGCTGACGAAGCTACACATATAGTAAACCTTGTCTGATTCTCTACTGTCAAATAAAGCTCCAAAATAATCCTGTGGACTGTTGCTAGTAAAGGAAATATACCTTTCCTTCAATGTCAAGGGGTGTTGAAATAGTTCACTCTGATTAAGTAATAAAAAGTTGGGCCTGTGCAATCTATAAATGTAATAATTGAAAATGTGTTAATCTTGAGACTAAATGTACTTTGTCTTGTGTCTATTAAACAGGAGGACGAGGAAGAGGCGGCTGTTCACTACAGTGGAAATCCAGGTTATGTGGTTGGACTACCTCTTGTGTCAGGAACAAGAACAGCAGAATATCCTTTATCTGAGAATTCCAGTATTTTTAAACCTGGCCCCTTTATTTACATGTTTTGGTATGTAAATGATTCATACAAATTTTTGGAATCAGTCACATAAGATCACCAGCTAAAATGGCTGCAATGCAATCCTGTGGGATCCACTAAAAGTGCTTGTTTTTGTCACCAACAGGCTATGGTTGCTATTCTAAGTGTCTGAATTCAGAATTCTCCTTTAACACTGAACTTCCCTCACCCTGATTCATAGATACTAGTGGTGATGTCCTTGGACAGCAGTAGTAAGGGGTTATGGGTACTTTGACAGCATTTGACAAAAGGTGGGATAATGTTCTGATTCTAAGTGCTATGTCATAGGCAACTCGACTTGTTTCAGTTTCTTGAAGACGTTTCACCTGTCATCCAAGAGGCTTCTTCAGTTCTAACCAACGGGAGGAGAGTTGGAGGCTTTTAAACCCTGTTTAGGAGTGTCCTTGCAGAGTCGGGACACGTGAGCTCTGAGTCTCAGCGTCATCAGGGCCACTTGTGGGTCGTTGACCCAACTGGCCTTCATGTGGTTGCTAGGGCTAGGTGAGCCCAGGTGTGAATGGTTTTTAAGCTGTCTGGGGAGGGAACTCAGTTGTGCATTGTAGGTAGGTGATAGGTAGTGTTGTAGGCCACCTCCTCTGTTCAAAGACGGTCGTTCCAGTTTGACATAGATGGATTCTGAAACTGAAACTGAAGTCCAGTTGCCTATGTTAAATTACCATGACCTGGATGACTGAGAACCTTCATCAACATGATAATGTTCTGATGCTCTACATTGCCCAGGATTTGTCCTTGACAGGTGTCTTCACTGGGATTGTTCAGAGCGTCGACCCCAGAGAAACCTTGTCTCTTCTCCACAGTACTGAGGACAAGGACTGTTTGCTGGGACCACATCAGCACTTCCCTGTCCTGTTCGGTCTGGACTCTGTGTCTGGTTGCACATTAAGGCAGGACATCACTCACACTCAACAAATCTCATCACTATGTACAGGTACAGTGTCTGTCTATATACATAAGTGATGGTGACTTGTCTTGTTTCTGCAGACTGTTGGATGCTGACAACTGCTCCCTGGTCTCACATGTGCTTCTGGATGTTCTGAGAGGACCAAACTATACTCCATATGTGGCATCCTTTGGAAACTCCCCGTTAGGCTATCCACTAGACTGGCTGCCAGTCAAAAACAACTTCAATCCCGGGGTGAGCACAGTTAGACCAGTCAGTTCCTGAATCTGATAGGAGTGGAAGTCATGTCATTGCAAATTAGTACAATACATTTTGGTGACACTGCCATTGGGGAGTGCCATTGACATGAGGGGGAGTGCTTGGTCCACAACGGTGTTTGAGTGGGTGGTGTGTGTCAAGTGGCATCTACATGAATGGTACAGACAGACAGACAGACAGATAGATAGATAGATAGATAGATAGATAGATAGATAGATAGATAGATAGATAGCGAGAGAGAGAGAGAGAGAGAGGGAGAGAGATAAAAAGCAATTAAAAATATTTCAGTGCAAATGTATTTTGGTAGATGAGTGAATCAATTAATAATTGGAGATTCTAAACTCTAAAATGAGGTGATAGCTTGAAGTACTCAAGTACAAAAATTCCTTGCTGCATAAACTGCACAAACAGTGCTCCTGTCAACACGTCCACCTGGTTGTTTTTTGAAGCCCCACTCTAATGTGATTTGATATTTTCGTGATCTTTCCTGAAAAAGTTTTGTAATTTTTGAAAAAAAAACTTAATTTTGGGGTTAAACTTAACAAAATGAGAATCTAGGACTTTTAAGTCATCCACCAAGTTTGGCCTCGCACGTGTGCTCTATGAAGAGCCATGCCGTAACCTAAGCAAGTGGTCGACACTATAGTGAGCATTTATACATGTGTGCTGGTGCGTCTGTGTTGCTGGCGGTTGCGAGCGTATTGCCAGCTGTACTTTCCTCTTTAAACACAACGACCCACGCGGCTCCATACAAAACTGGCTTGAACAACTTGGCCTAGCGGCCCGCATCGTTGTGAATTGCAGTTACATTTTGGGGGGGTGCATGTTAGACCACGCCATGGTTATGGCGTAGATTCAACATTTAACCACATCCCATTCTTGGTTTGAGAAACAATGTTAACAGTTAGAAAGTCTGACTGGAGTGGAGCTTTAGTTTTCTGCCTCCATCATGTGGACAAATCTGCTGGTCAAGAGGCGTCATAGAGCGCAATTAATTTGCGTTACTTTCTTTAAAGCGTCCTTTTTACTATAATTAAATAATTGAAAGTATTGCTTTATAATGACAGCCCTAATGACATGACAATAATGACACACACACACACACAAGTATACAGACTTGCAGAGATATGCGCTCTACTGAATGCCATTCTATTTTAGATCATTAAACCAGCATTAATCAATACTATACATGTTTCCACAGTTGAGCGCACTTAAAGTAGTGTATGCCTAATGTTGTGAGGCCACAATCCAGCTGTATGTTTGTCATCTGCAGGAAGCACAGAGTTGCAGCATCCCACTGTCACTTCATTTAGAAATTGAGTGGACTAAATATGGATCCTTGGTGAACCCCCAAACTCAGATTGTGAACATCAGAGAAATCATCCAAACCAACACCACCAGTTTGGTAAGACTGATTTGAGAAATACTGGGAGGAAAAATTAGAAGATGCAGTGACGGTCCAAACATTTTCTACTGTGTCTGATGTCGTGTTCTCCCACAGGAGCTATTATCTGGAGGCAGCAGTATCCTGTCAGTCAGGAGTTCAGTGGCCTTTATACCAGTTTCTGCTCCTGCTCGTCCTGGTTACAGAGCCACACCCACCATTGATGCCAAACTGCCCTTTGACTTCTTCTTCCCTTTTGTCTGAACAGCCCATTTGTTTTGCTGGCCCTGTTTGGGCTGGCTCAAACCGAGTATTTTTCTGTTTGTTCGAGAGATCTCAAAGACTGTTTATTTGACACACAAGACGTCACTTGGTTTTGTTTTGTGGACTGAACTGATACTGAGACTCAAACTGAGTATTTTTCTGTTTGTTTGGGAGATCTTGAAGATGAGGGATTTATCTGTTGAGAAGAAGAGACACTTTTGGGTTATTTGAACTGTATTGGGGCACTGAATGTATAAATACACTGTTTTGGTCTGCTAAATTCTTGTGTGGAGGTTTCTTATTTTCTTACTTTCTTATAGTGTCTTTTTCGTCGTAATTATGCTTTTACACGAAGGTTTGACTTGGGTTCCTTCACAAAAAAAGCCTAGGTTGCATTTTGTTTCACTTTAAATAAGGGGCCATGCACTGAAATACATGGGTCCTTGGGTAAGGTTGACATATAACTAAACAAAAATTATTCTTATCAGATTTATATTCTGACTGGCACCCTGGCACCGGCTGCTGCAACTGCTACAACGTGCGGCACTCAAGTGAGGAGCTGGAGGCAACGGCAACACATTCACAAGATCAAGGTAAGCGATTAATTGTTATTCATGAGGCAAACAAATGTGTGTTTGTAATGAAAGCTAGGTTAGCTTAAAGGATAACTTCAGTATCTTTAAACCTGGACCCTATTTTTACATATTGTAAATAAATGACTAGGTCCAGCCGGCAGCTGCAAAATGGGCTGAATCTGCCAAAAAGTACAAAGTACATCAGAATGGCGGTTTCTGGTTAAATAAAAAGGATTTTAATCTTTAACACAAAGGTCTATCTCTGTATGGATCCTTCCATAATGCTGTCAGACACTTAAAATAACAATCTGAGCCTGTTTGTGGCAAAAACAAGCACTTTGCGTGGACGCAAGTTACTTTCATTGCCCAAAAGGAAATTGCAGCCCATTCCATGGCTGCCGGCTGAGGCAATCTACTGGACCAATTCCAAAACTGTTTGTATTAGTCATTTCGAAACCAAAATATGTAAACATGGGGCGCATTAAAGGCTAACACAGCCCAAGAAAAAATCACAGTTGTTTGTCACTGATGTCTAAAATAATGCAGTAACTTGAAATTTAATTTCCAGAATTAAAACGAAGAAGGTAACGAGAGAGGTGACTATAATATGCTATTTTAACATCTCTAGACTAGGAGAGTAACTTAGTATGGGGAAGTTTATTACTTTATCAATGTCTCCTACTGTCTACTTTCTTAAACCAGCCAGCTATATGAGACAGTTTAGGACAAAAGAGAGTGTCTGTCTGAGACTCAAACCAGAGAAAGGTGAGTGATTATACAAGTTACCAATATTGAGGAATAGTCTAGTAAATAATTTACTTAATTCTGTCATTTTGTTCTTTTTCATATTTACAGTCAGCGCAAGAAACATAGAGCAAGTGACTTTGACCCAAGATGGCCCAAAAGCCATAGTTGGCTCATGACCATTCCTAGTGGGATGTTGTGTGTACTCTGCAGAAAACACGATCACTCACATCATGTTATTTTCATAAAGCAGCTTAGTAAGAACTACAGACTGGATCATTTTGTCTGTCATCAGAGGTCTGAGACACACCATGATTCTGTAAAGAAAAACAGCAATCTCAGAGCAGGTAACATAATGACAAAACATGAATGAAATTCTGGAAAACTGTCAGTTTAGTGTTACTGTATTCATCATTCTATTCAGAAAGAACAGTTGTCCAAGCTCTAGCTTTCCAAGCAGACATTGAGCATAAAGCCCTGGAAGGATGCTCCCAACTAATCTATGAGTTTGCCAAGCAAAAGTGGCCACATCAGACCAGCAATGTGCTTCAAATGTGACAAAGGATCGGCTGCTCCTTATTTGATGCACTGAATGTGAGTTTTACTTGGGTAGTCAGCCTAAAAAAAATGTAGATTAAAAAATAGGCTTGTGTAGATTAGAACAGGTATAGGACAACAATTTAATGCTGTTATGTGCTTAATTTTGCTCGCCAATTTCTTTTGTTACTGTAGGTGGGTATTAACACTTCATATACAAGTGCAAGGATTATTGATGAAATTCTGGAGATCATTGGGACCATGCTGGAAGACCAACTTGTGACAGAAGTCTCAAAGTCCCCCAAATGTCTTCCAAATGTTTCTGACTTAAATACAGTGGTTGCATATTTTACGACAGTCATTAATCACTTCTTCCCAAAACAATGACTCCCTGATGTTTGTGTTGATCATGCCTTTCCTGGGGCAGTGACCCTTTGATGTTTTATTGGACAGTAAATGTCATCCTATCTACCTTCCTGTAAACACCTCACGCGAAGAGAATTGCCCCTCATGTGACTTTCTAACCCTTACACCTTAAAGGGGAATCTCCCCTCCTCTCAAATCCCTATATGTTCTTCTCACACATTGCTGTGACAAAACAGTTGGGACTTGTTGTCACGTTAGCTTTATTTTGTATTGATATCATAATTGATATATTTCCATATGTGACTTCTGTTTGCAAATTCATTGGCTGAAAAATTCTACTTAAGATACATTGAATCTGATGAAAAGGGAGGTACTGTCGTAAAATCTGCAGTCCTCTGTATGACAGATGTGAAGGCTAGGGATGCGGACACTCTGAAAGAGGCCATCCTTCAGGTCACAGCAGAAAAGAAACTACCCATGGACACTTTTTCTTCTATTGCAAGTGATGGTGCTTCTGTCATGGTTGGTATGTTTTTGTTTTTGTCTTGTTATTACAAAGATGGTATCAGTGGTGATAATGAATGTGGGAATTTAACAGTTACTTATTTACCATAAGGTCGAATATCGGGTCGGGAAGAAAATGCAGGATATGTTCCCTGGCCTTGTGACTATCCATTGTGTTGCTCACCGACTAAACCTAGCTATCTCAGATAGTGTTAAGGAAAGGTAATGTATACCTTACCTAGCCAAGTACACCCGAACCATTGGGACCACAGTTTGGTTTTACCAAGCATCTAGTAACAGAACAGCCAACCTCAAAGCAGTGGAGAAGCACTTTGAGGTCCCACTGCTCAAACTGCAGGTACTATTTAAAAGAAAAAACATCTCTCAACATTCGACTTGTTTTCAAAGATTGCAGATATATTAACTTTAATAGGTCTCTTGTATATTAAGGGAGGCAACCAGACCAGGTGGGAGAGTAGCAAGTCTCCATGCAACAGATGTGCTGCGAAAAATCATGCCGGCTGTCCTTGCTGATCTATCTATGCAGGCCAGATATGAGCCAACGGCTGAGAGGCTCCACAGATTTTTTTAAACATGAATTCTTCCCACCAATGTTGTGCCTAATGCAGGTTGTGCACAAAACACTGCACAGACAGTTTCAGGTTTTCAGAGAAGAAACCTGTTTATTGCACAGGTGGAACAGGAGGTAATTGATAAACCAAGGCTATCTGTACATCAATCTTACAGGATTTATGATCATTGTCAGTAAACAATTGTTCTTTGTTAAAAGGTATCTGTTTTGGTATCTTCTCCCTTCAAAAAATGAGGACGAGGAGATGGATGAACTGGCTTGGATCACACTGGTCTGAAGCCTTTGTCAGAAGAGGACCCTGGCTACTTCCAAGATGGTGTTTGGGACAGGTTTAAAGCCAATGTATGTTAATTTCTTAACTAAAAATTGCGAATGAGATCTAGACCTTCCTTTTAAGTAAATTAATAATATGCATTACAGGTTATGGACCACTTCCTACCCCTGCTGGTTGAAAACCTGGAGAGCAGATTCCCACAGATGGGTAACCTGGGAGATTTTTAGAGTGCCGAATCCCAATTCTGGAGAGCACAGATGAAAGCCATGGGTGTGACCACATCAACTTTTTGGCAGTCTTTCCCAAGGCTGAAAAAGGAGGTTCTTGTGATGGCTTATGCAGATTGTTTACTGTCCGGCCTCAGCTGGACAATAAAGTTACGTCGTGACGTTGCTCCCATGCTTTGAATTGTGGGACATAAGGCTAATGTTACTTATGCAGGAGGCGTGTTGGATCATCTGAGAGTGACTTCAAAAAAACAAAAAAACTTGCAGAGTGTTTTTTTAAACAGACATCTCGGGGCACGTCTACAGCCATAAATAATAATTGTTACAGCAAGCCCAGCTAATCAGCCAAGATCTGAGTAGGCACTGTCAACCTTGCTGTCTAACTCTGAGAGAGGTGTGTGCAGCAGAGTCAATAGATGTCTTATCTTAAAGCTGCCATGTGAAAACAATATTATTGTAGACAAACGTGAAAGGCACAGCAGATGGATAAATGTTTTGTTTTTGTAATGTTTATGTATTGAAAAGATTTAGCTTTTATTTTGTAGACTGCTGTAGTCTGATTATTGGAAGGACTTTCTGAATAAAAGGGGAATTTAAATGATGAAAAAGTAGCCATGTGCAGTTATATAGATAAAGACATAAATAAAGAAATTGACAATTATATATGGCAACAATCACAGTATTGTAAAGCCTTATTCTGCACACTGAAGTAATGTGTTTGTCATGGGTTAGATTGCCAAAATCAGAAAAATAACAGCTAAAATCCCTGAGGAGCTAAATTAGCATTTGTGACGGTTGCGTCCACAGTTTGCAGTTACCTACAGTTCCCTCAAACAATGTAGCATGAAGATGCGCATCAGAGGCGCTTTAGAAGTACGTATAGGCAATGCTGACTGAAAACTATGTAGTTATATGCCACATATCTGCACCCTGGTTACACTCTGTCACAGCTAATTAACAGCGATCTCCACACTGCCTCCGAGCTGGGCGTAAACATACGTCCGACTGTATGTTTCACTTATAGGCTTATGCAAGTACAAACAGTAACTTAACGTTACACATCTTTAGTTTACTTAACTTAGTTCACAGAGGAGCTGTTACAGTTAAATATCAGCCGAAGCAGTCATTAACATAGCGTTAGACTACATACATCCGCTTCCTGTGGAGTCAATCAGCTGAACCAGGTGGTGCAGCCTTCCAGGTGCACCACCTGGAAGGCTTTCCAAGTGGTGCAGCATATGCTTCTCATACAGTCCACAGCTTGTCACTCCATCAGCGCCTGTAAGGAGGCAGCACAGTTGCAGTGAATACAAAGCACGGCTGGGCTATACAAGGTCCAGCTACTATCCGCCCACTGTAGCCACATGCCTTCACACCTCATTGTTCTCTGTCCCCTCTCAAAAGCTCCGTCACGGTGTCGAAAATTATGGCAGTTGGATATACTTCACACAGATTTCCTTTGTTCTTTGTTTGCTTGCTTGTTTTTTGGAAAATAAACTACGAAAACCAAAGGAACGTTGAATGGACATTGAACTTTTTTTCCCTGCGTACATTACAGCCCATGGTGCAGCAGTGGCTCTTTGATTTTTATTTTGAAGTTTGGTTTAAAGTTTGATTTTAATTAAACCACAAATGACCACTACATCCTTACTTCAATATATGAGTTTAAAGGGGCACTATGCAGTTTTGGAGAATAAATTCAAACTCGTTGGAGTGTAAAAATATCTATCTTTTCCATAACTGAATAAACAAGCTGTTCTCAGAGAAAAAATAAGGTCCCCAGAACACTGTTTATATTCGGCAGACCCTGCCACCTTTCTAGTTTCAAACAAAGTAAAACAGTATGAAATCATGTTGTACTTTAAGGTCAGTTTGTTTATTCAGTCATGAAAACGTAGAGAATTTGTTTAGTTAGTTTGTTTAGGCATAAAAAAGTTAATGAAGATCTTTCTCTTCTGGTTAAAACTACATAGAGCACCTTTAATACAACACGTATCTGTTGACAGAGAAAATCTTGGTATAGCATGTATATATGGACAGCCACACCAAAAGCTTACAGTAACATTACATTTGCTTTCATGCAGATTCTTGCATCATCATGTCATCCGACAGGAGGGCACCAGGTAATATATGTGTAATTCTTGGTCAAGGTCATCCATAAGCTTATTATTATTAAGGGAGTCGGGCATCTCTTCAAGGATCATCTCTATCTGTACCTTCAGACACCCAGAGTCTGCTAACAATAAGTATGCCAAGTGTGAAGGACAGTGGGTAACCATGTCAACGCACAAAGGAAACATTCTTTATGACGCACAGAATCAAACATGATTACATATTTCTTAAGAGAGAATCAAACATGATCCCACATTATGAGAGAATCAAACATGAACACACATTTCTCCCACAAGAGTTTTGTAAGATTATTTGATAAATGTTTTATTTTATTTATTGTTATTAATCTTTATTTTTCATAAAAAATATATTTACACAACATACAGTATTTGAAGTGCTCATGTAAATTAAGTTCTATGTACAAGACATCAGTCTGAGGAATGTTTCAAATATTTATGAGCAAATTACGGCAATGGCCTTTTAGCTTTATAGAGCAATATCCAGTAGCATGTGAATATCATTTGAATATATGCAGACCTTCAACTGGTTTCCATTTTCACGGTTCTGTTAACAAGGAGGAATACTGAAATCAGGTCTAAAATGGAAAGTTCATCATGAAATGTGTAGTTTAAATGTTTCTAAAAATGGTGCAAAAAGGTACATGATATAAACAACTTTGAACAGTACTTCCACAACAGTTAGCTTAGCGAGTCAGAAGTCTATTCCATGCTTCTTCAGGAGGGCTTGAAGTGTCTGGTTCTCTTGTTCCTAAGACAGATGGAGACAGAAGAGTCAGTCTGTTGTTGGGCCTCAACCTACCAGGACATTATTCAGAATTACCTCTCACATACACATATGAAAGCCAACTCATTCACACACACAACTGAAACAGTCTCATGAACACTATCGAAAAATACACAAGTAAAATGCTCTCATATAGTATTGTGTGGTGTAGGGATGAACCCAACCCGGAAGTTAGCATCACCCTGGTTCCCTCCACAAAAAGCCTAGGGGATTTTTTAATTGGATTTTGGTATATTGCTGAAAATAAACGATGTGGCAAACACAAGCTTTTGATACAGATGAATACCACATTTGTGATTTTTGAAGCATAAATTAAATCGCCAGAAGTAAAAAGCAGTGTTTCACCTACCACTCAAAGGAACCCCCGTGCCCCCCCAAAAAGAAAGGGACAAAACATGTGTCTTATATGCGTATGAGTCCTGAGCCATGAATGCTCTTCTCTCATGTCCCTACCAAGGGTGTGGCTTATCTCTGCCTACACACACAGCAAAGAACAGGATCTGGTTTGATTGACAGTAACCCAAGCTGAAGATGTACGCTCAGTGCAACACTAAAACCAAAATGAACGAACGTCGGCCCCAGAGGGAAAACCAGGCAAAAATATCTGCATTTTTCAATCACGTCGCAACTTCAATTGCTGTCACCCAACCTACCGCTACCGAACCTGAACCTGGAACCAGTGGCAAGGATGCTCCTCTGCTGTGGAGGGGAGGGAAGCCCTGCCCTGTGCACTGACATAGTTCCTTGACTGACCTTGACCTTGACTATGACCAAGGAGTTTATCGAGCTGATTCCAATGACTGACACTACAACCGCAAATTACATTTTCAACTCTGTGGTCAGACTGTTGGACCGGGTCGGCGTGGACTACAGATGATATAAAGACAAAATCACGGGACTGATGCGGGAGTTTCAGCAAAGATTCCAGGTTTTTTGTGAACTTGAGAAAGAGTTCACAGGTTTCTGCTTGACATTCACAGTCAAGGCTTCAGATCTGCAGGTTGGCATCCAACTTGAGGTAATTGACTTGCAGTGTGATTCAGATTTAAAGGACAAATTTCTGCGGGCCTGGACACATTTTAACAGTAGCACTATTCACACTGCCCTTTCAGATGCTGAGAGGGGGGACGGTTTCGCTGCGACTCTGATCAGAGTAAATGCGAGCTGGCGTCTGTGTGAATGGAAAAGCCAGAGGCACAGATCAGTCTGACAGCTAAACAGATCCTTATTCAAATAAAAGAAAAATGACCCACAAAGCAACGTTACAGGACCAAACAACAGTAAGGTGGTAACTAGTAGTGTCTTTGGCAACTTATATGAGGAAAAAAATGTCATCCAGTCTGTCCTACCGACTCTTCATCATCACATTTCTGCCCAAAAAACAGCATCAGAGCCAGGTGGCACCCACAGTTGAATGGCAGTGATTATGTGACGCAATTCAGAACAAAAAACTTTAACTCACCATGTCTTTGTCACCTTCCACTATTGTGTTGTTGTAGTTACTGTCTCTGGCAACTTGTATTGAAAAAAATGACTGTGACGGTCAGCCTCCTGACTGAGACCTCAGTGAACTTTTCCCCAGAAAACAGCATCCCTCCCCATGTGTGAGAGAGCCTGACAGGGTCTGCTGTTTTCTGATGGTGATTATGTAATTATGTAATGGCGAAATGGCGAGCCTTGGTTGCGCTGATAATGTGGAGTCTCCAAATTGTCAAATTGACAGCCCTGGCAGGACCACTTAACTACTGTATGTGAACAGGCTTTTTCTGTCATGAGCATGAATAAAACTAAAATGCGTGCCAGGCTTACACATAAGCACCTAAATGATATTATGAAACTGGCAACTGCTCAAGATTTGATGTCTAATATTGATGAATATGATGAATATTGAAGGCTAAGAGTTGCCAGGTTTCAGGGTCAAGTAAAAGAGTATGGCCCACTTCATGTAAAATACTGCGTCAGAGGCACCCGAACACCCTGACCTGAACAAAGTTTGGAATGCAGAATGCCTCCTTAATAGCTTCTACTGTAGTTGGTGTAGTGATGTCAGCATTACTGGAGTAGAAATGCATGGAAATTAATTTGTTCAGTTCACAGTACATGGAACTTATGGAACTTAACAACACAGCATTTAACATGCTGTGTTGTTGTTAAGTTCCATAATGCATATGACTACTGTTCTATGTCTTTGTAGATCCACTGTGATCTGTAATTTTTTATTTATTTTTTGTTTTTGTTAATACAAGACATAGGACACTTTTATTTGTCATTGTTTGGTAAACCCTCTGAGACCAGCAGCAATAGACAGCAAGATAAAAACAAGATAAATAAACAAGATAAAAGGTAATCAGTGACAGTGCAAACAGTGCAGTAAATTTACATAGTTAAAAACAATGCAGTAATTTCTTCAGTCCTCAATAGCTACAGTAGGGTCCTTCCGGTTGTCAGCAGTGGCAGAGGATACTCTCTATGGTGCTTCTGTAGAAGTTAACTAGGAGCTGAGGTGGAAGTTTGGCCTGTTTGAGTTTCCTTAGGAAGAAAAGTCTTTGTTGAGCTTTCTTCACAGGTGGGAGGTGTTAAGGGACCATGACAGATCTTTGATTATATGGATTCCGAGGAATTTGATTATAAACAAGGATATTGAGACTGACTGAATGGAGAAACTGGGACATGTTAAAAGTGCACTGATTTTTCATAAGACAAGCTAGCTGTTTGTAGATGGATTATTAATTAATTGTAACATTTTCAGTATGTATTTTTACTTAAAATACACTAAAAGAAAAGGAATAATTCATTGATGTTTTTTATCGGTTATAATGCTATGTTTTTTTTGGTCTAGCCCTCCTGAGGTCAAGTATGTGGACCCTGGACTAAATTGAGTTTGACACCCCTGTCCTAAAGCATATCTACCTATCAGAAAGTGTTATGGTAGAAAGGCCTTTAATGCTAACTTCTGCTAGTACTGACCAAATTCATCAACCAATAGAACAACCATGGCCTCTCCACAAAAGGGGGACAGATGCATCGTTAGCTGTGGCATAGAGGTGTCATAAACAGCACAGGACTCCATTAGGTTATGAATGACATTTTTGATGTTGATAACTACTATGGCATTGATTAAGAAGGGTAGTAGTAGTAGCCTATATTGGTTACTGTTCATTGTATTAGTAAAAATTTGACATGTTCAGTCAATATATTTTATTGCCCATATATGAGCAGATTGCAACTCAATTTGAAAAATGAGACCTTCCCCGTCACTCTAGGTGTCGTGTATAAGCCTTGAAGCTCATTTGGAGTTCTCATGGAGCCAACTCATGGAGTTTGCTAACACAAACACAGACTCCCCAAGCTGCCTTTGTTCCTATTGTAAATAGATAATTATCTCTTCTGGTATATGTGGAGCATTACAACCTCACTATTTCTTTACTGTCCCAGTAAATCTGGACCTTTAATTTCAGATGTAGTATGAAGCTGCTGTAAGGACTCACCAGTCTATCACTGCGCTCCTGCAGCTCTGTGACTCTTTGAACAAGGTGGTCATAGCTATCCTTCAGCTTATGGATGCTCTGTTGTGCACGTGTCTTCACTGACACGAGGATACCTGTAACACATTCAAACAGTCATTTCCATGTGTAGCAACTATGCAGGGTTCTTGTGCTCTTCTTCGTCAGATGAAGATTTAATTGCAAACTCAAGGAAAGCCTTAGAAATGATCATCATAAAAACCATGCTAAACTGGGTCTGAGGCTGCTGGGTTGGAGGAGGGGGGTCATTTATGGCAGTCTGAGGGTGGGCCCATAGTCTCATTATCAGCCCATGGTCTTAAAGTACACTCTAACAAGTTTCTGTAGTTTTCACAGCATTGTTACTGTATAATGAAATAATGCTTCCTGTAGAACCTGTATACACCATTGTCCTGTAGATCTGCAAAGCATCGTGGTCAAAATTCATTGGCGGGTGAATTCTATAATAAATGTATTTTTCTTGTGAATCATAATACAGTATTTTTGAGCTGGAATTCAGCAGAAGAGGACAGGTGGCACACCTCACGTCAGACAATGGCACTAACTTCGTTGGGGCAGACAGAGAACTGAAACAGGCTCTAACTGCTTTGAATCAGGACAGGATTCGAGGAGTTCTCTCACAGGTTGGAATCCATTGGAGTTTCAATCCACCAGCAGGCTCACACCATGGTGGTGTATGGGAAAGGATGATCCGCCTGGTAAGAAGAGTTCTCAGTTCTGTTCTACATCAGCAGAAGCTGGATGATGATGGACTTCATACAGTGTTCTGTGAAGTGGAGGCCATTTTGAATGATCGTCCAATCACCAAGCTTTCAGACGATGTCAACGACCTGGAACCTCTCACGCCGAACCACCTACTTCTCTTAAAGGGTAAACCAGCATTGCCACCTGGAGTGTTCGAACCTCATGACCTGTATGTGAGAAGGCGCTGGAGACAAGTACAGTACCTCTCAGATCTTTTCTGGAAGAGATGGATACGGGAGTACTTGCCCTTGCTCCAAGAGAGGCAAAAGTGGAACAAGAAGAAAAGAAGTTTGACAGCTGGAGATATTGTGGTTATAATGGATTCTTCAGCTCCACGTGGTTCCTGGCCACTTGGCAAGGTTCTGGAGGTTTTTCCAGACAAACAAGGACTTGTGCGTTCTGTGAGGTTGCAGACAAAGACCAACATTATTGAAAGGCCTGTGACAAAACTCTGTTTGGTACATGAAATATAAATGTGTCTATGCTGAATTGTAAATTGGATTGTCATAACATTTGGCTCATTTTCTGTTTTGTTTTTTGTTTTGTTTTTTGTTATGTTTGAATTGTTATGTCTATTTGCCATTAACAATTAGGGGCCGGTGTATAGGAGCCAAATATGTTGTATGGGTGTCTTTGTAAAATGTAGTTCACACTGTGTGGGTGTGGTGTCGCTGTGCTGTCACTTAGGGGCACAGGTGTATATAGGAAGCAACGTCACTATTGTTGGCAGGTGTTTTGACCCGGAAGGGCATATGGTTTTTGACCGCTATGGCGCTAAGGAGATTTTGTTATGTACTTTGGAATTGGAATAAAACCATTCACAATTATTCAATCAAGGGACTCTCATCTGGACTCTTATTCAACACAACAAACGAACAATAGCGAGTGGCGCGTCAACCAAGTTACTCCGCGATAAATGCCTCAGTAGCTTAGTAATGGACTGAGCTCCTTCAACAGTGACTACAAAGCTAATTAGCATTACAGTGGACCTTATTGTTCACCCAATGGGCCATCGTCCAACAGGTCTCCCAGCCCCCACATGGTGCATTGTCACACTGCATACTGTGCTGAACACAATGGATCTTATCTATATTTACAATGTAGCCTGAATCTGCACTCTACAGTATTCAAATTACATGATGTTTACCATTGCTATGGCAACAAGTGGCGACTGCCGTTAGCACATATGAGCTAGTTTTGCTCCATCGTCTGAAGAGCAATTACCCATAAAATTACAATTTGACGTATTTGAACAAAATCAACTACAGCTACCAACAGGCATAGTCCTTAAAACCTTAACTAATGTGTTGTCACGGGTTACATTGCCAAAATCAGAAAAATAACAGCTAAAATCCCTGAGCAGCTACATTAGCATTAGTGACAGTTGCGTCCACACGTATGCAGTTACCTATAGTTCCCTCAAACAATGTAATGAAGACGCGCATCAGAGGGGAGTTAGAAGTGGGTATACGCAATGCAGACTGAAAAATATGTAGTTACACATCTTTAGTTTATTTAACTTATTTAAGTTTAACAGCTCTTCTGTGAACTATCTGCCGAAGCAGTCATATTAACATGGCGTTACACTACATACATCCGTTTCCTGTGGAGTCAACCAGCCTAGATACGCACAGCGCCACTCTGCCATTGCTGAGCACATTGGGGTCAAACGGGGTATAAAGTAAGATCCTGTCATCAGGATTTTACTGTCATTATCGGGAATCAAGCACTCTGCTGCCACTTAGCGTCTATAGTTATCAAGTGCAGCCCCCCCTTTTACCCCCGCAGCATCACCGCAGTAACGCAGTGGCAAGCACGTCATATGAAAGGAGAGACATCTGTACAGCAGAGCCAAAGTAGCACACTTTTTAATAAATATATCTTATTGGCAATTGGGTAAATAAAACACAGATACAGATAATAACAGATAATCAGCCAAATTCCGGATATCAGAATCGGTCAGGACAATATTTATTGAA
Organism: Pagrus major; assembly: GCF_040436345.1. Classification (NCBI taxonomy): domain Eukaryota; kingdom Metazoa; phylum Chordata; class Actinopteri; order Spariformes; family Sparidae; genus Pagrus; species Pagrus major. Next base: position 11,928,310 of record NC_133232.1, read on the forward strand.
CCCTAGTTAGGACTAACAATATTGGGTAAAAGTTGAATTGAAACTGTGTGTGTGTGTATTTGTGTGTGTGTGTGTGTCCTTGTATGTATATGTATGTGTGTTGCTGCAGTAGCTACCTGGCTACATTTGAAAAAGCTTGTTAAAGCTAACATTAGCTACAGGTTTTTCTCTTCCTAGCTACTGTAGTGCATGGGTACTGAAGCAGGCCAAGGTGAAACAGAATGCCACAACAAGTCAAGACTTTTAAGCAGTTACAAAAATTTGACAAGAACATGTGTTTTCTGAGCTTCATCGCAGGGCAGACTGCAACAGCTAATTTAGGCTTAACAGTTAAGCCTAACATAAACATACAGGGGTCTATGGCAATTCCTTTTAACATTTAATAGTTATACCGGTATATATTTCAGATATAAATACATTCTTCCTATCAACAATTGTCATTTCAGATATCCATAACACCATTCTTCCTAGAACGACTGTAAACAACTAGTCAAAACTTAAACCTGCTTGCCATAGTGGTCTTATTCTTGACACGCATAAAAGCATAAAAATTAAGATGGCATGATATCTGATTGCTACCTCAAAGAAAAGTGTGGGAGAAAAATCTACAGCCCAGAACACTCTGGCCTCACAAGATAAGATGTCGTACGTACCCTGTATAAAGGTTAGGCCCGATAAGGTATGGATAAGGGCATAGTGATGTCCGATCTGTGAGTTTATATCTCTCATGGTCTTTGCAAACTTAGCAGATTGAAGCTGCTGTAGATATGTCCACAAAACAGATCTCTGACAAACCAAGGCTGTTGTTTATTTTGACCTATCTGCTGTAAGCAGACTAACTGTCTCCCATGTTTTTTGAGCTTGGAGAATATAACCTGACACTAGAGAAGGTTCGGGAGGATTAATTTGACAATGCACTGGGCATACAGTTGTGCTGTTAGTTTGTTCCTCCTTGCAAGTTTGTATAAACTACTTCAACGTAAGTCATCAGTGTCTCTGAGTTTTCTTCATCTCTCCTGAATGGTTAAGCGAGCCGAAATTCCACAACAAAAAGGAAGAACCCCTTTTCCTTTGGCTGAATTTGATTTTCATAATGTTATAGTATTGTCAAAACATAACTTTTCTCTTTGATTTATTATCAAAGAGGGACAGAGGATGTCACACTCACTATGGTCATCATGGTTGCCAGCCATCTACGAAAAACTAACACATACTGGGTCTCATTCATGAAACATTAGTAAATTTGTGCGTAGATTTGCACATAAAAGCCTACGCTACTAAAAACCTACTCCGGATTCATGAACATCGCGGGAAACTCAGATCTGATCGTAAACACGTGTGTATGATCGTGAATGCCAATCCATCGTAAAGTGACAGTGCGCTCCCGGTAATCAGCTATTAGCATAAATCCCCGCCCATGAATTGCCAATGACCACCATATAAGGAGGTGTAGATGCATCCAGTCGACCTGTCAGTCATGGCGCAAACGAAGAAAGGGAGAGAAAGAAAAAAGAACTTTGCGGAAGCGGAGATAGAAATACTTTTGGGTGAAGTAGAATTAAGAAAAAAAAAAAGTATTGTCATCTGTTAGCAGTGGTGTGACAGGGACAGGCAAAGCGAAGGCCTGGAGGGAGGTGACAGATGCCGTCAATATTGTCTCTGTAGTCCAAAGAACCATGTCCGAGGTGAAGCGTAAATGGTTTGACATGAAACTGGAGGCAAAGAAACGCATAACCTCACACAAAAGAAATATATCAGCCACAGGAGGAGGAGGCTCACAGTCGCAGCTATCAACTGCAGACGAGCGCATCGCGGGGATAACTGGGGAAACCTCTCCGTCAGGAATTATACCTGGCGGAAACAGCGACATGCCTCCACTGGAGCCTATATTTTTATTATCATCATTCAACATGTAGAAAGAACGTGTAATCTATTGAGTCGATTTACATAGATAATTCACAATCATGAACCTAATCTGGATCTTAAACCTGCCAATTGCCAACTACTTTAACTAAATGTGTTATATTGTTATCATATGTTTAGGCTATATCACGTGTTTCAAAGGCATCTGCGTATTGTGTACATAACAGAGCGCAATATGAATTTAAATTGTAATTTCCAATAGTGACAAGCATTATTTATGTGCATTCTTAAATTTACACAAGCACTACGCATGGTCAGCAGTATGTGTAGATTTTGTTAGTAGCTACGAAAAGATCGGAGCTACTAAAATATTGATGAATGCAAGATGCACGTTAATTTCCCTCTGCGAACAGTTTACACACAAATTCGTTCTGCTCACGTTTCATGAATGAGACCCACTGTACGTGCGGATTTTATTTATAGATGAGAGCAGTCACACGTCACTGCGCTGTCAACAGAATGATCACACCTCCCTTTGGGTGGAAACCAACGCTGTCAAAGTGCTGGCACCAGATTGAAAACATCTAATAGCACCATGTATTAAAGCCGCTGTGCGCATATTTCATGTCAAACAATACAAAATATCAAAGGTTGTGATTTATTTTCCCCACAGAACAGTAAGACAATAAGAGAAGAGATCTGTGGCTTCAGGTCAACCACAGAGAGGATGAAAATGGTAAACCGTGAGACCCAGCCAGTCAATACATGTCCGTCTGTGTCAAACACCTCATCACAGGTTAGTTATTGATGTTACTAAGTAAATTACATGTGTGCCGATTGTGTCTGTAGATCAAAACATATCAAAAAAGAGCCTCTGTAAAGTTGTAACTACAGTGTTTACTGTGAAAATATAGCCGCAAGTGACTATTTGCAGGGTTCCAGTCTACTTCGCTCAAGAAGCTCAATCTGCCAAAATTAGGCCACAAGATTTGGTGAAATTTGTGAAATTCTATCCACCAGGTTTTGAGGTGGAAAAATTTGGTATTTGTGGGGCCTTGGTAGAGTTATTCCAAACCTCAGCCTGAAGGTATGTTTCAATTTTTATATCGGTGTAACCAAGTCAGCCTGATGATGTTTCAATTTCTGTGTTGGTGGTGGCCAATTTATAATTTATTCAGTGCTAGGCCACGCCCCCGTCCTCTAATTAATATGGTACTTCAGAGTAACAATCGGCCCCAGATTATGCAAACCAAAATTGGTGAAAGTAAGTGGCGCTGATTTTGAGATATGCAATTTCGGTAATTGCTGCGCCCCCTAAGGGTTTTGCTAGAAGTTCTACAAACTTTCATGATGATTGGACAAATAGTTATTGAGCTATGGCCAATTTATTATGTATGATGTAATAGGGCACGCCCACTTGCACCAATCAATTTGCCCCTTCAGATACTCACCCCTAGTCTATGCATCCCAAAAATGGTAAAATTTTGTCCAGCGGACTTTTAGATAGGTGATTGTGGGGCTTGTGGCGCCCCTATGGGTCGTGGTCAAAATGCTTTAGTAGACCGATTCGCAATCGTGTCCTGACGATATCTACATGTCATGATGATTGGACCAATGGTTATTAAGTTATGTTTAATTTATTTTAAGCACCACTTTTTTGCGATGATATTATGATTGATAACGTCCATGTTTTTTGACCAATCTTACTCAATTATGATAGAAATGTGTATCTCTGTCCCACAATGCTGTATACCAAATTTGGTGTGGATTGAGTAAAATCTGAAAAAGTAGATGTGACTTTACTGTTTTTCAGTTTATGCATGACTGTCTTCTACACAAAACATGAAGTAGAACTTAATTGAAACCATGTTTGCCATAATATTTATCCAACTTTTAATATTCCTTGGTAGGAAACTTGCTTGAAAAACTTTTTTCACTGAAATATAGCTTAATTTAGTATACTGTGCACACAGAGGCTTATTTCGCTGAGACGCTCTACATGGCCGTAAGTGCATTTTGACCAAAGATGAATTGAAACACAATTGAAACCATGTTTGCCATAATATTTATCCAACTTTGAATATTCCTTGATTGGAAACTTGCTTGAATAACATTTTTACATTGAAATACAGCTTAAGTTACTTTACTGTGCAAAAAGTACTGCATGATAAGTAATGTCGTAGGCCACCCCCTCTGTTCAAACACGACCGTTCCAGTTTAACATAGATGGATTCCTTTACTCCTCTTTTAAAACCATCTGTCTTCTCTGGCCAAGATGAAGACCATTGTTGTTTGACGGCAACAAGTAAAGATCTTGGCCATAGAAGACAGATGGTTTGAAAGAGGACCTGCTTTTAGAATGGAGTTTGGTTTACCAGTCTGTCCACTCGACAGACTGCCAGAACCAGAGGGTATTTTAATGTTAGTAACACACAGAAATTGAGCTGACCTTCCTTCTAATAATGAATCTTGTAAACAGCATAAAGTAACGTTGGAAGTGGAGCTAAACCGACCTCTTTTCTCATCCTTACAACTTGTAATTAACGGTCGAGTAATTAAACACAAATGTTTGTCAAAAAAGACAATGATTCTGCTTCACCACAGCAATGTAATTAGTTTACAATAAAGTCACATTGAACAGATTATAAAACAGCAAAATAAAGTGTCTTACTGACAGAAAAATTATCTGGACATTTAATAAGGTAGTGTCAGGTTCGTCCACTTTGATGGAGACTGGGACTGAAAACCCATCATCCCAACTATTTATTCTATTTATTCTATATAATGACACTGATTATCGATTGACTACAACATGATTGTTTGCCTGTCTGGCTGTCAGATTTGGGCATCCAATAGCAAAAAATCCATACGATATTCTTAATTTATGCTATTAAATTAGCAGAGAGCACATAATTTATATTAACCACCAGTCAAATTAGAGGGGCTGTTATCACCCAAAAGGGGGCAGGGCATGAGGCAAGGGCAAAGTACCCGGATGGGCTGCTCTCATCTGTTGATTTTTGTTCCTCTTTTAACACAATGCAAGTTCATGTACTCCTGCAACGACTTCTGGACCTAGATCTGAGTGGGGGCCTTGTGCATTGTTTTTTTAACTGACTGCTCACAGAGAGTCCGCCTTAAACACAGGGGCAGAGCTGTATCTCCAGTACTACAGTATTTTCTGTGTACGCGAATGAAATGACACTGCAAAAGAGTAATTTTAAATTAATCAAATAGGCTGATGACATGACTTGTGGGTCTCTTCCATAAAAATTATGTTGGATCTTACTATTTTGCTCAAGCTTCTAGGTTAGAACAATGATGTAAGTCCAGCTCACTATTAATAAATGTTGGAAAACAAGGAACTTATTTTAAAACAAGCGGACCCACTCTCATCATTGATACAACAATACACTGGTACAACCAAACTGTGGAGACTGTCAGTTTTATGTATCGGGGTACATACGTATATACAGTCGTCCTCAAAATTATTCATACCCTTGCTAATTTTTGTGATTTTCTATTTTTGTGATGAAATGACTGCATTTTTTCAAGTTTGTTTATGAGTTATACGTGACCAACAAGTGAAAGAATGACAACAATACACAATTCAAGAAATTCTTCATTTCAGGGGTATTTTATTCAAGGATTCCCAAAAAATGCCAGGTTCAAAATTATTCATACCCTAGTCCAATGTCTTTCTTTAATAGTCAATAGCATAGCCTTTGTTTTTTATGACTGCTTTGAGACGATTCTTGTATGTGTCCACAAGCTTCCTGCATGTCTCCTGTGGGATGTTTGCCCATTCCTCCTTTGCGAAAGCCTCAAGCTGGGTCAGGTTGGTCGGTTTCCTAGCCATCACTCTGGTCTTCAAGTGATGCCACAAGTTCTCGATGGGATTCAGGTCAGGACTCTGACTTGGCCATTCTAGGACGTTGACATCATTGTCCTTGAACCATTTCTTCACTACCTTGGCAGTGTGTTTGGGATCATTGTCTTGCTGGTACGTCCAGTTGTGGCCAAGCTGTAGTTTCTCAGCAGATTCCTTCACGTTTTCATCAAGGATCCTGATGTAATCTTCCTTTTTCATTATTCCTTGGACCTTGACTAGGTTCCCTGTGCCACTGGAAGAGAAGCATCCCCATAGCATTATGCTTCCACCACCGTACTTGACTGTGGGCACAGTGTTCTTTGGTTTATATGCTTCGCCTTTCTTCCTCCAGACATATTGAGCATCCATATGGCCAAATAACTCCAACTTGGTCTCATCAGACCACAGGATGGTTGACCAAAAGCTGGGATCTTGCTTCAAATGACCTCTAGCAAAGGCCAGGCGAGCCTGCACATGTTTCCTCCTGAGCAGCGGCGTCTTCCGAGGCCTATGTCCATGGAGACCTCCTCTGTGCAAGACTCGCTCAATGGTGGACCGTGAGACCTTTGTCCCTGCCTGGTCAAGCGTTTCAATTAGGGCCTTGGTTGTGGTCTGGGGGTTGTTGTTGACCTCTCGGCATATTTTCCTGGCAAGTTTGGGAGACACCTTACGCTTCCTGCCACGCCCGCTGAGGTTTTCAACAGTATTGAATTTCTTGTACTTGTTAATTATGCTCTGGACGGTTGCCACAGGGACATCATACTGCTTTGAAATGGCCTTGTAACCCTTTCCTTCACTGTGGGCACGCACAAGACGTCGACGTAGGTCTTCACTGAGCTCCTTCTTCTTGACCATGATGACCAGAAATTGAGAATGATCAGAACACTTTTCCTCTATTTATACTTTTCTGGAAAGATGCTATTTTTTTAAATCAGTGTTTAACATTTGTTCAACAATGTTAATGGTATTTATTCCATTGTAACATTTTGGAATAACCACAGGACAAAGATTTTTGTAGAGACATTGTCAGGGGTATGAATAATTTTGAACATGGCATTTTTTGGGAATCCATGAATAAAATACCCCTGAAATGAAGAATTTCTTGAATTGTGTATTGTTGTCATTCTTTCACTTGTTGGTCACGTATACCTCATAAACAAACTTGAAAAAATGCAGTCATTTCATCACAAAAATAGAAAATCACAAAAATTAGCAAGGGTATGAATAATTTTGAGGACGACTGTAGATGATAAACTGAGTTTCACAGACAATGTTGATTTGTTGAGTTGTAGTCAAAAGTTTAGATACACTTGTGAAGAACATGTACGTAATATCATTGCGGTCTTGAGTTCCAATGATTTCTACAGCTCTCGTTTTTCTGTGATAAAATGAGTGGAACACAAACTCATTCGTCACAAAAAACATTCATGAAGTTTGGTTTAATAATTAATTTATTATAGGTCTTCTGAAAATGGGACCTGTATGTATGTATGTTTTTGACCCAGCAGATTTGGTCACAAGATCAACTGTGCAAACAAGTATAACGTATAACTTCTAAAGTGCATGTCACTGCCATAATAAGGAAGAAAACGCGTGGTGCTGAGCGAGAATTGGTCAGGATGGTCAAGAGTCAACCAAAAACCATTAAAAAGCAGGTCTGCAAACAATTAGAAGCTGCTGGAAGACAGGTGTCAGTGTCCACAGCCAATCTTGTTTTGCATTGCCATGGGCTGAGAGGCTACTGTGAAAGAAAAAAGCCCAGACACGGCTCCTTAAGGCTCGACTGTAGTTTGCTGCTGATTACATGGACAAAGGAAAAAAACGTCTGGAGGAAAACTCTGTGGTCAGATGAAACAAAAATTGAGTTGTTTGGCCACAATGATCAACAATATGTTTGGAGGCGAGAAGGGGAGGCCTTTAACCCCAAGAACACCAGTGTTGGGGAGACTTAAACTACATGTAACTACATGTAGTTTAAGTCTCCCCAACACTGGTGTTAAGCTACATAGCTTAACTACAATTTGCTGTAACTTGCTGGTAGTTAAACTACATTCATATTTTGTGCTGCATCAAGTATTTCAACTACTTTTTGGGTCATTTTTTGTAGTTTAACTACTCAATTTACAAACTACAATTTTGGCCAATAACATGAAATATTTTTTTTTATAAAAAAAAAGACCTTTTATAATATAAAGTTTATTTTATTTTTCTTTGAAAAAAGGCATGAAACATGTCATGACATGCTAAGCCAATGCTGCCTCTGATTGGCTTGCCCTGGCAGCACACAAATGCTTCACAGAGTGGGTGGGTCTTTGTGCCAAGGAAGGCAGTGCAAAGATGTTTTTAGTGCCAAACGGAGCCGGCTGTCTGATAAAAACTTTGAGAGACTGCTCATGTGTCGTGTCAACAAGCGATTCTGCCCTGGCATCTAGTTCTAGTGCCTAAGTGTTAGTGCCTCTGAAGTTCCTGTGATGTTGACCAAAAATGTCAGCTTTTGTTCTTTAAAAAATAAAACTTGAGTTGAGAGGCATATTTCTGCTGGCATGTGAATTTTTTGTAGGCTATTATATTTTGTTTCATATACACCATATGTTGATTTATTTAACGCTGAGTTAAATGAGTATAAAGAGTATAAGTAGTTGCTAAAGCTACTTTTTTTAGCAGTAGTTTTACAAACTACATTTACATTACTGTACAGTGTTTGGACCTAACCACATGGTTCACATTAGAGCAGCCTCCTTGCACTAACAAAGTCTGGTAAAAAAAAAGTGAGGTCGTCCCCTCAGAAAGCGGCCCCTTTGCCCCGTTTTCTTTGTCCACGTCGACATCTGCTGTATCCTCCGCTACAACACAGAGAACAGCCACTGTCAGCCCTCAGGACAATGAGCCGGCCAGCGCCTCTTATCCGTGTTGGATGGACACACGCTAAGCCACCACCAGTGCGGTCACAAGTGAGGCTTATTTAGTGTCTGGGCAGATACTAGAAATTTGCGTTCAAGCGCTCAAGCCTCGCATGGTCACCTCCATTGACCAGCCCTTGGTGTGATGTGGCCGCGTCCGCCATCTTGAACACTCCGTGATGTCATCTTCGAAGAGATCGCGTCGGCCATCTTGGCTCTCTCTCGCCGCCATCTTGGCTCTCTCTCTCTGTATGTTCGCCATCTTGGCTCCCTCTCTCTCTCTCTTCGTCTCTCTGACACACACCCACACACACACACTCACCGCATGCTTGTTTGTTGTTTGTCTTAGTTTCATAGTTTGGCAGCTGTAGTTGAATGATAGATGTTTGTTGATTGAAGTATTAATGATTATTGATCAATTTGCTTTTGTAAAATTAATACATTCTATCATTTTGTACAGAGCGGTTTTCTGTGATCATTTGTGCATATGCTTTGTGGTAACAGCTGGTTGTGATTCATTTCCTTTACTGTTCTTTTAATTCTAAATATTTTACAAA